>NC_050595.1:12721250-13345000 GCF_013368585.1 Megalops cyprinoides | reverse complement strand
ACCAATCAGACGGCTCTTGAGAAAACCATAGGATGCCTTTCAGAAAGGAACTGAAGACAGCTAAAAGGAAAATTCATAAATGGTAAGAAATGTTCAACAACTTCTAAAATCAGACATATTACAATGTCATATTAAATATGAATTCTGTACAATGTATAAAAATATTTTGTTTTGAAGTGAAATTCAGCGTAATTGTACTTGTAGCGTATATTACAAGGCTTTGTCTGTCAAGGGTCACAACCGCCTAAAATCCACAACAGAAAAGCCTTTGCAAGTATGGATTCATTAACCATTAGAAAATTCAGAATCCATAATCCCTGCAGCGAGGAGCTGTCATATTCTAAATGTGGTGTGAGTGAGGCATTGGCAAAACCATATTCAATTTATGATATGTTTTGCTGAATATCCCCACCTTCCTATTTCAAAGTCTGGCACACATCCTGCACAAAATCTTTGTGCCCACCATACAATATCGTTGCTTTACACTAGTGTCACAAATGTACACACCTTTATATTCGAAAATATTACATTTCATATTCGGATAGCTGCTGTGACAAGCCGAGCAAGTTATGGGTTCATGGCATACTGTCATACCTGCATTATGTAATAACTAGAGTTACACCCTTTCTTTAATTTCTACACAAGTCATCAAAATGACCCAGATATCTGGACCTCTGCCAGTATTTGCATTTGTATCATCTAAACATACAGATTATTCAGATTTCAGATACAATTTCATGAAGCCAAACATTATACAATATCCCATTTGTGGATATGCACTCAGTTTTTTTTTTTCCTACATTTATTTAACATGCTACACACATTTGAGGATTATTACTACATAAATGTACATATATTATATTGTATTACACTGAAAATGTTTTGAAGGAACAAATCCACTTTATTAGCAACACAGTATTCATGGATTTCCCTATGAGGGTTTGTAGAACATATCCCTGTCTAACAGCAAGAGTTTCCTGTATATAAATGATAAAAAAGAGGTCCTCATACTAATCCCTGAGGAACTCCGCTTCATATGAAACTCTGTTCAGTTATAATAAGTCTTATTATTACTCTTTGCATTTGATGCTACAGCTAATTCTGAATCCCTGTAGAGTTAACGGCCGTAATTCCTATAGCTTTTAGTGCTATCATCAAGTTGTACCGTGGTTGTACTTTATTGAACGCCTTTTGAAAAAAGTGAGTCTAAAAAAAGGCCTAGGACCTAGGAGGTTAAATATCATTCCCCCTTTAGAATGAATGCATATCCTAATCTTTGTCATTTTTGTCCAAGAAAAACTAACTTATCCCTAGATGTGGATCACAGCATTTCTTCATGAGACGCATCTTAAATAACCGGACTGTAGTTTTCAGGGTCAGTGTAATCCTTTTTCTTTCATTACTGAATGGGACACTAGTCTCATACTCTTAAGGAAGGCATTTAACCTGAATTGCTGCAGCTGTATAAATATATAATATGCTGCTGTCCTGGAAAGGGCATCTGCCAAGCAAATAAATTATAATGGGTTGGAGATGCTATAGTGTAGTTACAGAAAAAAAATGAAGGGAGATATGTCAATGTACATCTAGATCATCTGCCTTGTCATTATTCCCTTTATTCCTAAAATTTCTTTTCAGAAATTGATGTTATGTAGTCATCATCCTACACTCAACACGTGATAACTGCAAAGTATAATCAACATGACACTCATTTTCCCAGCGTTGACATGTATTTCTTTACTTTATTATTCACGGCTGGCGAAATAAGCATAGGACTAATTATAATGATAAACAGGTAATTCAGTAGCTCTAAAAGGAACTCCCTACAGGCAATCAGTCAAGGCATGCTGTGAGAGCTATGATTGTTTGATAACTGAAACTGAGAGATGAATGGTAATTCATTTTATCTACAGCATATGATGCTGCTTACCACATTGTGCTACAGCAATTATGGATGGAATGCAATTTTGAGAGATTTTTTTTTTTTTTTTGGTAAGTAATTGAGCAGTACTTCTTTAGAAATTTACAAGGACAATAACTGAGGAATATGTTACAAAGCATTTTTCACAAGTTATAAGGTTCTATCTGCAGGGTCAACCCCAAACACCAAATTACAGGTAGATCTTTGAACTCTGCTTCTAAACTTTAACCTAAACTGTTAATGGCCAATTAGATTTTTGTTTAACCTTAAGGTGTGGTATCTCTGACCTCTGATTTAAAATTCTGTATTGCCAATGACAACAGAAAAATTTGCAACTTCTTTTGTACAGCATTAAATGCAAACTGTCTGAGCTGCTTTTAGACAGGGAAAGCAGATCAGCCTTTTATGAGCATTGCTGGAATGTTCCAGAGAGATCACGATGATTGCATGAAGCTATGAAATGGGCTGTTGTCTTGCATGAATGATATTCGTTCCCCTCTCATCTTCAGCTTACTTTATTGATTGTGTGACACTAAAGAACAATGACAATCTCTTTGCCCTACTACTTTTAATAATCTAAAGAATCTTTGCTACTTGTGCACCTTCATACTCTTGAGAGAGCTATTATTAAGTTTCCAAAAGGGGTATATTGAAAATGTATTGCACTGTTCAAACAGGGAGGTCTAACACAACAGCAAGAGTTTCACTACGTTGATTACTCACGCTTAAGGACAAAATGCATAGCAGTTACATAGAAATAGTTCTCATGGTCTATAAAGTATATTGGTGAAAACTCCACCAAGTTCTGATGAAGCTACCTTGATTGAGGCAAATGTCTTCTGAGGTGCATAAATTCCAAAATATGTGGCCATCCCACATGTGCTGAGCAGCTGCTGCCCAGTTAAAGTCCAACAAATTGATCGCTTAGTACAAGGGCTTTAGTATTTTATC
The DNA here is from genome assembly GCF_013368585.1 of Megalops cyprinoides. NCBI lineage: Eukaryota > Metazoa > Chordata > Actinopteri > Elopiformes > Megalopidae > Megalops > Megalops cyprinoides. The sequence continues at coordinate 13,342,128 of NC_050595.1, read as the reverse complement.
CCAAAATGCGTAAAGTCGCTCTGCATCTTTGGGTGATCTTATGTTGGGTGGCTGCCTGTTCTACATGCACAGATGGAGGAAGGGGGGAAAAAAGATTGATACCATAGCCCATATGAGGAAAGCTATTGTCAAAAGCATAACTGGAGAAGACGTCCTAATTACGAGAGGGATGCAAAGTCAACAATGGATGAGGCGAGCTGGCATGAGGACACCAAACACAGCTGTGGTTTCTGGGGAAAAGCCCACTTGCTCACAATCTGTTCATAGCTGTTTTTTTTTAAATGCTACATGATTATAAACCTTTTTTATATCTCAGACAACAAAGGGAGAGCAAGCTGAATAATCTTGAAAATAATCAATCAATGCTTATATATATATATATGCCCACAAGAATTCCTCAATATACTGTAAAGTACTATATTCTCCAGGTCTCTGGAGTTCACTGTAATTCTCATCTCTCTACCAACCAAAGATGAGCTGTCAAAAGCTGCCACTGCACATTGCTGCTGAATTTGTGTCCTGTAGATATGCTTAATTTCATATTTTATTATCATTGTCATAAAGTTTCATTTTTGTTTATATCACAGAAATATTTTTTGAATGTTGATCATCATAAAAAATAACCTTTTTTTTAAACCTGATGGGTAGAATTGAGGCAAACAATAATCCCTGATGTTTAGAATAGAGGAAAACATAAATGCCTCACAATACTGCATTTGCCAGTTGACAGCATCCAAGGAATTGAAAGAACAGGTTTGTGAATAATTTTCCAAAGAAGAAAAAAAATGAAACTATGTAAACCATGGTTTTTATTTCCTGCGGTGTCAAAGAGATGCATCTATGTGTCACACAACCAGGTGCTGCAGTGAAAGTGTTGTCTCAGTGGAATCCATATTTTATGAGTTAACAGACTAAGCACCTGAACTTCTCAATTTCTTTCAATCTTCATCCCCTCTGAGGGCTCTCAGCACAAACTGCAACTTCTGTTTAAATATGCTACACTTCTCCAATTCTCAGTGAGGGCTGGTGGTGATATAGCCTGATGCCACTCTCTCTGTCTTTCCCTTTCTCTCTCTCACATACACACACCATTTGACTATTTTTCTCCGTACACATTAGCACATGCCAACAAAAACAACATAAGCAAGAATGATGAAATGATAGAGCATTCTGTTCTATCATGTAGTCTACGATGTCAGAAAAGGGTCCACCTAGGGATGCACTACAAAATGTGTTCCAACTGTAATGACTGCCAATAGATACTGCAACGGTTTTTATCACAACCGTTTTGCAACACTTTGTGTCAAACATCATATCCCGAAAAAAAATGGTAACCACAGCAAAAATAACGGTCATTACAGAAGAGAGACAGGCAATATGTAGACAGGAAAGCTAAAGGAAACGTGTGTGATTGCCTTTTAAGAGGTCTGTAGGCTTGGGCATACCTTATTTGAAGAGAAGCTCACATCGACGACCTTTCTGGGACGCAAACAGGTTAATACCATGTCATTGAAGTCCGGTGATTTTTGGATGAAGTCCCGCTCAGTAGACAGCATAGCCAGTGCGTTCAGCTTATCCTGTCCCATAGTACTTCGGAGAAATTATTTGAGCTATAATCCGAAGAAAAAATATCCAACAACAAAGTAAAAAATTTGAATCAGTCTGATTTTTTTAATATTCAACTTGCTAGATCGGTAAGCTAAATTTGAAGAACAGTCAGGGATTCATTTAACGGAGTATTTTCCGTCATTTAGCTACCATTTTTAAAAGCTTTGAGGGATAGGTCCAAAACCACCTCTTGTTTTAACCAATAAAATAAGCCTTCAATATCTCATCACTATATTTAGATTGACTGACTGATAGCTATTTGACAATACTAGCTAGCTAACGTTGGATGACAAATAGTGAAAACGTTAGCTAGCTAGAGAGCTAGTGATAGCCTCTTTTTTAGCCATTCTACCTTTGCCGTGATCATGTGATTATTAGAAGAAATGTGCAAAACAGACAGTCAGATGTCAGTTACTTGTATTCTACATGACAAATATATCGTCTGATACAGTAAATGATCTTGTTTCGCCAGACGTTCTCAGATACTTACTAATAGTTTCCAGTGGAAAACTGCATTCAAATTAACCGGCGAAGAACTATTTGAACTATTTGAAATTCAATGGCGCAACCCTCTCTATGAACGGGTCTGGGTGAATGAATTTAACCCGATTGATCAGCAAATCAAGGGGGCGTGCCACGACACCTGTCACTCACTTGACACTAAAAAGATGAATGGCAGCTGATGCTACCGTGTTTGGGCTGTAAAAACTAAGCCCATTTAGATATTCTGTATTTTTCTTGTGACTGTTTGGTACTATTGCTGCTCTAGGTTCCACCAAAATTTAAAAAAATCTGTTCCAAGGTTTTTTTTAACAATAATTTTCTCATCTTTATTGTAAAAGATAGGGAGGGCTTAGCCCATTTGTACCAGCCGTCCCTGCCAATTCTGGGCATTTCTCCAGTGAAAACCAAAAACGTCACACAATATTTTTTCATAGGATCACTTCATGAGCAGTCATTGTCTGGCAATTTGTGTTAGCTGTTTACATTAGCTATTTCTTAGAAATTAGAAGGATTACTTTTGACATTGATTATCATTCACAAAGACAGCCTTATTTTTACAATCTTAGTACAACCAACAAAGGCAGTGATACATGTGGGTGTGAACTCGGACAAAAATGCAATTTTCAGGACAGAAATGCAAGTGCAACCCCAGCTCAAGGCAGAATTGGGCTGGATATCTCTGATAAACGAGACTCTGCAGCAAAAGTACTATCAGCATGTGTGACAACGTTGCCTTTACACTTTTTTGGCCTGTTAATTGATTGACAAGGCACCCACACAATGCGCTCTCTATTACAGTTGGTCTAGGTGCTCCATTTTCATTTCAGGCACAAAAAGGTGCGCATTGTGTGTGTGAAGAGAAAAGCCATATGCCCTAGCAAATTAAATTTGCCATGGTCTGCATTGATGCCTCAGTGATTTTATTGCCTTTAACGTCCCATCCCATTCAATAAAATATATAAATACAGGTTGTCATCTAGCAACTATAACGTCTTCCACGGCAAATGTAATAGAGTTGGTTAAAGCAACAGATTAACCAATATAAACAATTATTCATACCAACAACAACCTTGGCCACTGAATTGTACTCAACTGAAAATTGTACCACACTATAATACCTATATAATAAGTTGAGAGGACTGTGTGTAAAATTACTGAATGTTAGGCAATGATGCATCATTTAAGAGTTTAGTGTTTGGGGTTTCTAAGGTTTTATGTTTTTCAGTATTCATTAAGCTTAGTTGTTCAGATACAAGTGTTAATATGAACAGATTTTTTTTTCATCCTACAGGAGGTCCCCTGCAAGGAAATATAATGTAAGATACAATTTGTGGCATTTGTATAACAATTGAAAGACAAGTTTCTAGCCATTAATTCACAGGCATGATTAATGTACGTGTTCCAAACACACCAGTGTTGTAATGTGCGGTTGAATTAGATGCCATGTCATTCATTCATACTGTATACTTACCATCACATTAGTTAGTGATGTAGCCTATTGTAATGTTTTAGTAGTCTTAAAGCTAGCTGTCAAGTTGACTTGTATGTGTATATTTATGTTTATCTGCGATTGTACGGGTGAATATGTTATGACAGGATGCAAAGGTCCTATAACAAATACTATATACTGTTCATATTGTAAACATTTATTTATGTTACATATAAATCCAACCCAAAAAAGGAATCCAGCCCTTTTTATTCCTACTCGCATGTACATGCTGGAAAATGTAACATAACTTATCCTGTTGGCCCCATAGGATCCCGAGTCATTTTCAGTGAATAATTCTGATATGTAATATGCTGATATCAAATACTTACATGCAAGTAAGTATTGGGAAGAATATTGTATTTTTTTTCTCTTTCAAGAACAGATATGCATGGATATATCCACCTTGAGTTGCACTAGAATTTGATTAACAAACATTTGACAAACACTGTCCAACTCACAATCTAGAGATCTTTACTCAGGCAGTCTGATACCACTTTGTGAATGTTCCGGATGCTTTAGGGATGCAAACAGCATGGCCTGATGTAAAGTATCTGATGTAAAGTACATGAGCCCATCTGGTTACTCTTCTTCAGTGCCAGCGGGGCAAGGTGCCACCCTCTGACATCACTTGGCAGTAGTGAAGGGAAAGCAAAGCATTTCACAACGTGGCCTGGTACAGATTACCACAGGGCTCTATTGCTTAAAGGTCCTAACTTCTATGCCAGATACAGATGAATAAATAAATGAGCAAATAAAATGCAGAATTTTGTTACAGCCTGAAGTGACGCCACCTGTTGGGCCATATTGGCCTGTGATGACCGCAGCGACAGAATCAGAAACAAGCCATGGGGCCCAGCACTACAGTTTTAGAAACCATAGTCTATACTGGTGGGAAAGACCGGACCGGACTGGAGTTTGTGTGTTTTCTGAAAAGCCCGATATGCAACATTTATATCCACTGGTTTTTATCTTTGTCAACTGTAGAGACACATATTTCCAAATTCCTGTGGCAATATGAATGTATACTGCACATGTAGACATCTCACTTCCCACAAGGGCAGGGGAGGACTGTATCAAAACGACAGACAAGCTTTAACCTTAAGGGTCTTTGCAGCAGTTTCTGGCTACATTTCAATATTCAGTTGAATTATGAATTACGGACTAGTAATATGTACTAGCTGAATAGAACAGAGCCATGTCAGCTCTGTTCTACCACATTCATTTCCAGCAGTTGTTAAAAAATACATGTATATGTATCGGTTGATATACTGCTATGCCTGTATCTATAAAAAATCCAGTTATTAAAAACACACTACTGGATTTATTATGATATTGCTATTAAAACTCTGAAATATCAGGAAAAAAAGTTGAATAAATGAATTTTTGTAATTCTTGCAAAATTTCAGTGGCTCAGATGGTTTTCAATTTCAATTTTCAATTAAGTCCAAAAACGAACAAAGGAGGCAGTGAAGCAAGGTTGGAGCACCAGAAGTAACATGACAGGCGGACACCAAAAAAAGGGAGAAAAGAGGGTTGCAAAAATTCCATCCTGAATACCAATGTCAGGATGCCAAGGTGGTGCCCGACTGCGGGCTTTGGTCATGCCATATGCATTCCCCTTGTGATAGCACCCTTTTAATCCTGCGGCTGGCCTCGGCCTATCTGTCAGAGTGCCAGGCCATGTGGAACATGCCGCACGGCTGGACGTGAACCAGACTCTGGGCATCAATCTAAATCAGGCCTTTCTGGGACAGATGTGGCTTTTGATGCGCCAGAGCGGAGCGGGGCGTAATCTCCACCCCCACTGGCCATGGCAGTGTTCAGTGTGTGCCCAGAGAGCAACTCACTGATTGGCAGACATTAGTCATAGAAGTAGTAGTAGCAGCAGCAGTCATTTGCAAGTTTGCACTGCAGATAATCACTGCTCGTGTGTCGCATTTTGTCCTTTGCACTGATCGCTGCGGAGGTTCTTTGAGTGTGTTCTATGAGATCTCTGTGAAATAGATGAGAAAACGCCATAGACAGGCAGGGTAGGCAGACACTGTAGTGCGCACTAGTCAACAGTATCATTGCTATAGTGATGATTCAGTGATACACTCAGGTGGGCTCAAGTCCTGTGCATCAACAGTCAGGATAATCACACATCATTGCCCTTGTGCAAGGTCATTATAACGGATTGAAATATTTCCAGGATTGACATCTTCCTGCATTCTCATCTGCTACAGACACACCTAGACATCACCATGGACAGATTAGCCCCTATACAGTAACATGCTGGCTCTAGGATGAAGACACCGCCATACACATCAGTCTGGTGTTAAATACAACAGCATGGAGAAACATGTCATGACGGGGCATACATACGTTCCAACAGAAACAGGTCATTCACATATTATCACAGTCATGTTCAGTGCATGTTACAGCCTAGCTTCCCAGGCTTGAAAATAAGTGGTGAGAAATGGCTGTAACCCAGAAGATCTAGTGTAACTGTGAATTGTGTGTTGTATATGAGTGCATATAAATAAAACAAATAACCTCCAAAAACAGCACAAGGCAGACTTCTCAAACCAACATAGCCAAGGTGAACTCACTCACTCTGGAGATCTCCTCTCAGGCTAGCTCTGTCTTCCAGGCTCCACAGCCAACGTAGCCACAGTAGTGGGTTGCACATTAAGTTTAGTTTGTTTTTATTTAAAATGATGGCACAGAGGCAACAGTCCAGCTACTGGTTTTATGGAGCCCATGGTGAGCAGATGACTCCAGAATGCAATCTTGCAAGTCCCAGTGAAAATAAACAGCATTAAAAAATTGGCCTAACGCTGTGGTCGCTGTAGGCCCCAAACAAACGCTGTCTACCAGCATCACAGCAAAAACAAACATTGACAAAATGAGAATCGTGAGCCTCAAACCAAATGCCGTCCACTGGTCTCCACGTCCAAACTGCATCAAAACAATAGCCAACGTCTCTGTCATGTTAGAGATTGCGGTTAAGTTTTTTTTTTTGTTTTTTTTTCTCTTCCTCTTCCAGTCAGCAGTTCGCCTTTTTTATGTTTACCTGGAAGGGAGACTGCATCATGACATCTGCAGCATATGCCAAATCAAAGACACAAAACAAAAAAACAAAAAGGTCTGTGCGTGCGATGTGTTGTCACCACCTGCATTGTCAATCCTAATAAGTGATGAGACACTGTTCAGTCTATCCCAGCACAAAATCAAGTGGAGAGTGGAGATGTTGCCTTGCACAAATAGACAGGTACATTGATGGTAGGGACTGCAATAGAGCTGGGATGATTACAGTCACTATTTATTCATGGCTCCTCAACTGTGCAATGCTTTTGAGACAATGGCCTCACCTTACCCATGACACCTACCTGAGTAAAAATAAAGGTCCTGAAGTTTATGCATGGCAGTACACAGTCACATGTTCTGTTCATTTCTTCTTTTGCACCGACTTTGTTGGCATTGAACAACATAGCATAGGTTGGCCATCCTATTCACTCAACAAGAGCCCAACAAAGCACATGTCAGATGCTCTGGATCAGCATGTGTTTCCTCAGAATAAATGGCCATGTATGGTTGCCGAGCTGCATATAGTGGAATGCAACATTTTACTATTGATTATCAGAAGTGCTTGCAGAAAATGGTGGAAACACCATTGGTTTAGAGATGTTGATATTGTCCATTGAATAAAAAATGGTATGTCAGTTTTGACTTGATTATTGCTTTGTATTTAAATATCTTGTACGTAAATTATTTGCAATTAATTTTCCAGCCTAAGAAACAAATCAGTTTTGTTCTCATCTAGTAACAATTCTTGGCATAACCTTTTATGGCATTGTAATTGGCTCTAGGTATGTCTCTCTCTCTCTCTCTCTCTCTCTCTCTCTCTCTGTGTGCATAATATAAAAAAACTTCTCTATTTAATTTGGCCACGTGCAGTAGTTCAGTCATCACCAATACCTACCTGCCTGATGCAATTATAAATAAAAATTTCAAAAGACTGATACATTATTCATCTTTTTTCATCCACTGGAATGTATTGCTTTCATGCTTGTCATCTGTGTGTATATGCATGTAGACAGTTGTTTGTCTCAGATGAATTTCATAGCTTTGTCTTGATCCCCTATCTTTCTTGCTTTCTTGCCCTCTTTCTCTTTCTCTTTCTCTTTCTCTTTCTCATCTTTAATTTATTTGGACGGATCCCTGACACAGGTGATTTGGCTTTCAGGAACTTACATTTCAAAGAACTGTCTGAAATGCCTTTAGTTCCACTGCAAATTTACATACCTGCTTTCTCAATGCTCATTTGTCCAAAAATAAGAGATATGGACTATGATGTCTCACTTTCAGAATTCAATATGTAAAGTGCAGAGAATACCAATTCAATGAAAGGTTCTATGCTTGAAAAAAAAACATGAAACATGAAACAAAAGCCTTCAACAGAGATGTGACCAAGGCGGGAGGGATAGCCCACAGGTATCCTATGACATGATTCCATTAGACAGCCGTCCACTCAAATATAAATGCATACTTTATTTTTTTTTTCTAGTCATGGGTCAATATTATCAATGCTCCCCACAGGAGCCCACTGTCACATCAATTACAGGAGAAAAAATGCATGAAAAAATCTTACGGAGTGGATTGGCCCTCACAGGCTTAACAGGATTTCCTGTTCCTAAGTTAACAGGATTTCCTGTTCCTTAGGAGAAAAGCATGACAGCCCGTCACATAATACAAAAAAGTCACTGTCAATCTTACAGGCACCGTAATCATCACTTTATGATGTATGCCAAAAATCATATCTCTGATGTGGCTTTACTGCATCTCCCTCAGGAGTAATGCATCACATTAGACTTTTAAGCTAAATCTTTAAAATAATATATAAGGCGCAGAATTTTAAGACATTTTATTCAGCCAAACCATGTGTATGCACAGTGAACCATAAAATCAGACATGCTTTACATTAAAGTCTGGTGACTAGTGCACTTTATTATCAGTCCATTGTTACATGTGACTATGGTTCACTGTTTCAGCAACCTCCAATATTCAGGAAATCGCACTTGAGCTGAGACCCCACAGACTGGTAATCTGGCGAGGTAAAACACATCCGCTTCCCTGTGAAGGAACACATATGTCTACTCTTTGTATTTTGCCCAGGTCTTGCTGTGTTGGCACAGGCACCTGCTTAAAGCTTGCTCCTGGATGTGATTACTATTGGCATCTTTGCAATAGAATACAGAGCCTCTCCCTTCCCAGTTCCTGCCTCATTGCTGAATTACACAATGTGTCCTGCTTCCACTCCTCACTCCTTCGAACACATCTCTCACTCTCTCAGATGGTAGAAACAACAATATGCCCTGCATTTATCAACCTCAGTTGTCTCCTAATCATGGGTTAGGAAAAGTTTTGTTTCCTAGCCTAATTTGTCATGGAAATGCTGTTACATGCCCTGAAACCTTGAGCAAACCCTATACATTTGTCATGGATTTCTAACTTAATGTCTCAACATGTTCAGCTACCTTACTGCAGTCAGTGCCGACATAAAAATTACACCAAGAGTGCTTGTCAGTGCTCGCAAACGACTTACAGAAAACAGGTAGTGTTCACGGTATCAGCAGAAAACAGTTGGGTTTGCTGTCTTTGTGCAACATGTATTGTTTAACAGAAAACTTGTCTAATCATACCCAGCTGTGTTGTCAAACTGACACTCATATTAGAATTACAATGTATTAAAATGAGGCTGAAAAACTTTTTGTTACAACCCACTCCATTATTTCCTTTCAATGTTATTTGTGTGATGCCTTTCACCACAGAACCCTGGGTGTCCATTAGCTTCTCTGGCCTCCCCTGGGTAACTGCAGGAGACAGCTGTAAATGAAAAGGATAGCTTCAGAGCTGTTGTTTGGAGTGATCTCTGATTAGCCAGTGTGATTGAGTACAGACCTTTTTTTAGATTCAGAACAACATGTCTGTCATAAAGACATTTGACAAAAGCATGTTCTGGCACATAAGGTCAGGGAAGCTTTAAGAGACATGAAAATAGGTCATCTATACTGTGAATTTGCATCTCAGATGCATTCAGAATCTACAGATGTGCTTAAAACTCCAGGACCTGGGCAATGAAACCCTGGTTTGGACAAGCATATTATTTTTTGCGCAAAGTTTGAATGCACATATGTTTTAGTCTATGAAACAGCTGTGCTATGCAGTCCTGGTGCCATGATCCAGCTGGATTTTCAGTTCTATTCAAATCACCACTTCAAGCTGAAGATAATTTATAGTGAAATTTCTCTGTGTTCAGCCATAACACATGCCAAGTTGCCGATGCATTCGTAGTACATTGAGAAGTGTGTCTGAGCCTGTGAATGTCAGCTACAGAAGGTGACATAACTCCTTAAAACCAGCACAAGAGTGTAATTAGTTTCCTTGGCTGCAGAGCACGGTCTTTAGCTCTGTGAGTTAATCATACCTCTTGTTTTGTTATGTAGATAGTGAGGCCTGCGGTTGTAAACCAGCAGCAGACTAACCCCAATTACATTAGAGCCAGTGACTCCAATAATGAGGCTGATGACTATCAGTTAGCTGAGGTTACTGTTGAATTTTAGAGACAGAGAAGGCAGTGGAGTTTAGAAGGAGTTTAGACTTTCTGTGTGCATATGCATGGGAAAGACATGGCTAGGATGAAAGATAACTGTGCAGAATTTAATTCCAAATGCTGTTATAATAAAGTAGTTGTGGTTTGTGCATGGAACCAAAAGTCTATTTTTGCAGCTGCTTGTGAAAATTTTGCACTTGATTTGATGAGCATGGGCAGATCGATTTCATTGACTGGAAGAAATGAAGACGGTTGACCCATCATGTTAACGCTCATACAGGGCTTTGTTTGTGATCAGGCTTTCTTTGCCTTGTCACAGTCCCATGACTGATTTAATATTTGTCACCAAGAGGGCAAGACCTCTTATATTTTTATTTTATTTTTTTTAAGTTATATTTTCACTTAGCAGATACTGCTCATATTTGTAGTGTTCCTTCATTCTCTTTTGGCTATTTCTTTCTTGATTTGCAAGGAACAAGAAGGGAGAAGAATGATAGATAATACTTTTCTTTCTTAAAGACCAATTAAAAACAATACAATAAGGTCTGGTATTCATTTTCAAAATTTACAAAGAAAAGCAGACAAGGTTTCCACTGGGAACAACATGGCAAACAGCTGTGACTCCAGTTTCAGGGAAGAAATCCACATGTTGCTATTGCAAAGGATAGCTCTTTCAAATGAAATTTACCTGCTCAGCTTTGATTCATTGTCCTGAGCCAAAAAAAAAAAAAAAAAAATCACGATCACAATTTAATTGATGCAACTGAGCCTCACTAAAGGACTTGCCTCTCAAGGTAAAAGAAGAAATCACACAGCATTTTTTTTTTTTTTTACAGTTTCATGTGCACTTCATCGAAATTCAGTCAGGCTTTGATTTCAGTCAATTTGTGGTGAATGGCAATCATAGCTGGGTTCAGAGCAGCGTAATCATGTGAGGGACAATATTCATCAAAACACATTGCTGATGGGGTTCTCTGTCCTTAATCATGCCTATTGTGAATTTGGTTCTTTTCACATTTAGCTGTGATGAAAAGGATAAAGGGGAGACTGTGCTGTAGACATGAATATGCACTGTTAGCAGTCTGGACCATGATTGGTAGTGTTTTAATAGGATTGGCTATTTGGCAGAAGTATGGTGCAGTGAACAGAGATGGAAAATGACTTGGCTTCAGTTCTTTGTATACAAAAGCAGTTTACCTGAAAAAAAAAACAAAAAAAAAACAACTGTTCTCTTAATCAGGGTCTTTCTAAACTGAAGTGCAGAACCAAGATATTGTCTTACTGCATCATTGCATTACCTTTTGAATGATCTTTTTATGCCCAATGCTGGTAGTTGGGATTTCTTAGAACCCTGACACAATACTGAAAGCTGTAAATACAAAAGGGCCTATGCCAAATGATTTGCTTGCTGTCTAATTGCAAAAAAAAAAAAAAAAAGTTTCTTCACCATCATCATAATAATCCATCATGCCTAACCTGTAAAGCAAGTTGGTCATAACAAGTTAACTGCTAAAACTGGTGGTGGCTTATTGCCAATCTGTCACTAGATGTCACAGCATTATGAGATATGAGATAATTAAATAGGTACATGTTATGACAATAATGAGAGTAACCGAAAAGGATCCCAGACAGAGGAGGGTTGCATTTTTCAATCATCCAGAACAAACTTGCAGTGATAGGGAAAGAAGGAGAGAAAAAAAAAACTCAGAGGATTAGTGTCAATAATAATGATTCAGTAGATATGAATTCCAGACAATGTGAATGTGTTTATTGGAGAGCACAAACATTGGCTGTTTGATGTGTGTTTATTAATCTTTGACTTGGAATCCAGTGAACAGACCTAGCACCTGGCCATTAGGATGAGACTGTTGACCCCCCATCTGGACAGGGAAGAATCATACATATGGAGAAGGTGGAGACTGGGTGGAGGAGGGCTCCAATGAACCTAGCTGATATGAGGCTTGGTTAGTTTCATAGGGATTAACTAAAAGCCCTCCCCCAAAATCTTTGTTTGGACATTCAAATGGAAGAGATTTTAGATCAAAACTCAGTCTCTTTTCATTTGTAAAATGTGAGCAGTAACATTCTCTATCGGCAGTGTGTTATCATATATCATATTATATTATCTCAGACCTTGGTGTCCAGTATAATGTATGATGAGATGACAAGAAAGGGACTTTAAAAGTAGTACTTTTTCTAAATTATTGTTCATAGATTTAAACACAAAGGAAAGTTCACAACATAATTATCTACAAGATTCTCTCCTTCCAGCCACCTGCTGACATTCGCAACAGAAATGAGAGGGATCCCATGTAAGACATTGTTGATTGCTCTCAACATTATAATTTAAATAATCATGGATTTACAACTCAGTTTGCAGAAATGGGGCAGCACATGTAGTGATTGCTTATGTAATGAGGCTGTGGGAATTATGGGTACAGTTTTATGCTTTGCATATTGGATTAAAATAGAGATGATTAAGAAATCCCTTGAACTCAGTCTTCACAGTAATATCTTTATATATATTCTGGTCAAAGGACACAACAGAGAGTAAAACAGCTGGCCTTTTTAGAGTAGATTCCAAATCTGCAGGAGGCCAACAGTAATCTGGCATGTTATTTTTCACTTTGCTTCAATTCAAAGTTTTATAAAGTCTGTATAGTTGCAATATTATATGTGTGCTATATATATACTGTATGTGAATGTACACATATACGTATAGTACACACACACACACACACACACACACACACACACACAGTCCTGCTGTGAACATGTATTCTTGTGTGGGTACACATGTAAAAATATATTGTGCCAGGGAGCACTAGGGAAATAACAAACTGCAAAAGGCCCTCTGATGGAAAGGTAACCTTGATTGAATGTGGCGTGTGTATCCATGGGTGCAGATGACAAGTGCACAGAATGCCTTCCTGGAGATGGTATCACCTACTCTCACCAACACGCACACACAACAAAATATGAAAAGTGAAATCCCCAGTTAGTGAGCAAGAAGATGTGCAATGGATATGGTCTTTTGCCTAGGGCTGGGTTCTAAGGCAATGAGACGGTGAGTGTGAGGTGTGAGGTGAAATGACAATTGTGATTTTTCCATGTTAGTGTAAGGTTGATTGTTTCTCTACTGTCCCCTGGCCATCAGTCCCTTCAACTATCTCTGTGCATGTATGTGTGTGCATACATGGACATGTTTACAAATATAAGCTGAAAGAAGGAAGGGTAGTGCTTATGAACATATTGATGACAGTAGAAACAAAAAATGCCACAATGGGGGTCCCTCAAATTAGATTCAGTATTAGTGAATTATTTATAAATAAAAAAGTTGATATTTTCAGTTCTGACTTGTTCTAACAACAACTTACGCAAAACACGAGTCCTGAGAAGACACAAGAAATAAACCCATTTGGCATCAATGATGTTTCTGCATATATCAAATTGAAATAGTTTACCTGACATTCCAATATCAGGTTGTGAAGTGGAACAATAATGCTTCATCTCTAGCTAGACACATCAGAGACCACAAAAGACCATGTTTACTTCCTTTTTTTTTATGGACCTTCCACCTTACACATTGCTTGTGGTATTCCTCTTGAAAGGCCTTTTCCCTCACTCAATAACTGAAAAAGCATCTTACACAGAGAACAGTGCCGTTAAAGCCGGCTCCCAGCAGGCTACCCAGGGTGCAGTGGCTCCAAACAGACAGACTGACTTATCAATCATAGCCGCACCAGACAACATAGCTGCTATCTAATTTCGGACTGCTTGTACTGGAATCCCCTCACTACTAACGCCTGTGAGGTACCACATAAGGACAGCGCACTGGCCATCATTAGGGCTGTGCTCAGCTCCCTTCAAAGCGCACACACCACTGCCCCAGAGAACCACACATAAAAACCCAGACCCATCTACATCCAAGCCAAACCAATTACAGGGATCTAATTAGGTCTCTCGTTTCTGGGCTCTGGAGACGGAAAGGTGCTAGCCGCTACGTGGAGGCCCAGTAGCCTCGGAGGGCCATGCCTTGGAGAGTCAGCATCCGAATCTGTAAATTTCCATTTGCGCGTGAGATCACAAACAATGCCGCGATGCAGGCAGAGCAGGGGTGGGGGCATCTGTCCGCGCAGTCAAGGCATCTGCTGCCTCCCCACGAGCGGCGATAGCAATGGAAAAAAGCCATGGGGGTTTTATTTTCAACTTAATTACTGGGCTGTCCGGGCTGCGAGAGAGGCACTCGCCGTCCTTACCGTCTCTCGTCGGCCTCCCCCTCCCTGGACGCAGCGATCCCTCCAGGTCACCGAAGGCACACTCTCCTCAGCGACGTGCTGTCAGTGGGAGCTGATAATGGCCACTCGCCTAACCGTGCCCCGCTGCCTCTACACCTGTCAGAGAGAGCTGGGGCCAGCAACCATGCTGCCCTGAATACCAATCAAACGCACACAGGGGACTCGTCTTAGATTTCCTCACAATTTTGTGCATTTCAGAACACATCCTTTTGTTCATACCTTAATCGAGTGTCTGTTATGGTGCATTGCCGGTTACATCCATTGCGACTGATGAGCACATGAAGGCCTCGTTGCCTTAAAGTTACAGTGTTCTGAAAGGCATATGAATCAAAGTTATAGCTGGATTATTGTCAGGTCTTGGTTATGCCTGAAGCTCATTTAAATGATCAGCATCAGGTCATGAGTGATTTAGGGCTTATTCCTGTTATATCCATTAAATGAACACTGTAAACCTGAATGTAATAATTTAATATTGTAAAATATAATGAAAGTACATTCTATATTGTATTACATTATAAATGTATTTCCAATAACTAAACATACAGCGGTTTGACTCTCATTGACTGTGTTTCGTTAAGCCATTGGATCACTTTTGTCATGACGGGTCAAGAGTGCTTTTCCCACATATTTCCTGTCAGTTTCTCTCCCTCCACTCTGCCGTGAATGTACAAGGAGTCTCTCTATCCCTTCAGTTCACCCCTTTGTGATCGCACTGTCACTGTGTCAACGCAATTACACCATTGTCAGTAGAGAGTTCAGCCAAGCAGGCGTTTAGACAGGCCTTCCCTGGAACATTGGATTGTTGCATCCTAAACAAACGCCTTTTCACCCAGCTCTTTGCACCTCACTCTCTGAGGGCTTTTACTGGACAGGCATGCACTGTGCAAAGATTATTCTTCTAATAGAATTCTTACCAAAGTGTAATAGGCCTCTGTGGCTTTCATTTCAGTGTGATATGCTTGAAAAAATAAAAAAGTCAGCATCCTTTGTGAAAGCAAAAAAAAAGAAATGTTTTGATGTTACATGATCCTGGCTGCTGTGAGAAAAAGGGACTGTTTTGCTTGGGCTCAATTAAAGAACCTGTATTGCATTCTAAACATGCATTCAGGCTCTTCAGAGGCAGATACAGGTTTGAAAAAAGGAAATAAACACATCCACTGAGTTTGAATCTCCCCTATAGTCCGTATTGTCAGATCAAATTAAACACATCTAGAGAAATATCTGTTATATCTTCCTTTTTTCTCCTTTAAGACTGGATGCCTCAAAGTGCAAATGGGTTTTTCACGTTTCTTTTTTGTTTTATTCTTTTTTCTGCTTCAATCCAAAAATAAAACCAGGGAATGAATGTAGTCTGGCACAATGCAATGTCTGTGAAGATGGATGTGAAACCATCCATGAGCCTGGAGGTGAGGGGGACGTGGTGACAATCTCCTTTCTTGGGTGATTTCACATGAAGAGAAAGTGTCATCTGTACCTCACACTGTACCACCATAGACATGACTGTGAGACATGACCTGTGCTGTCCGAGAACCTCAATCATGCATGTTTTTTCCTAGTGATTTTGTTTAGTAACATGCTGTTTTGCTGTCTGACTGTGCTTTGACTTCATCATGATCATTGTTACAATGTGATGATTTACAGTGTCAATGAAACTTGTCCACTGCTTTCAATATTAGAGGCTAATTTATTGGGAATCATGTAAGTGCTCGAATTTATTTAAAATATGATGTGAACTAAAACCCACCAGCACCTTTTCTCCTAGCCTTGATTTATTGTCAAATTATTGCTTCTCACATAAAACATTAAGGCCCGTGATTGGTAGAGCTGCCACTGTGAGCTTCATACTGCTTGGCTGCTAAACCCAGATTCAGAGACAGACTGAGGGGTTAATCCAGGTAAATATCAGATCACCTTAACAAGTGGCCGAGATGACAGTGATCATCAGGCTTCTAAATCCCCCACTCAAAGTGGCTTATTCCCTGACCCAAAGACTTGCTCTTGATTCAGACCATATACCCAGACACACACAAGCAAAACCAATGCTGAAGTAGCAGAACTAATAGCTTTGATTCAGCCCCAAACCACTGCACTTTAATCTACATTTTCTTTCTTGGTGGAATGACCCAAAAGTGTATCGTTCACTGAGCGCACACCCAGCGTCTAACAAAAGAGTTTCTTATAGTTTTATGCATACAAATCAGAATCATATCACGCAACTGTGAATCCTAGAATTTCTCTTTGCAGTTCAGTAATGCAGTGTGCAACTTCTAACCTTGAAGGCAAAAATCGTTCTGAATTTCATCTCACCTCAGATATAGATTGCCTAAGATGCCATCTTTTGAAATTGTGGCAAATTGCAAGAAATTATGTCTTAGTGTAAGTTGACTGTGTCCTTAATGATCTGAGAGGACTATAGCAGCTTGTAAAAAAGTTATAGTAAAATTATAAATTACCTTTTATTGTTCAGACCAATGCTAAAAAGTACCATGTATACCACTGTATACCTGAATAAAATATTGGCAAAAAAAATAGTTGCAGATGATTTCCCCATGAAAAGGATGGACACTCGTGACAGTAAATCTATAATACGTGCAGTCAAACAAATAATGAGCATGGATTCCAGTAAGGTATTCACCTTGGCTGGCTGAGTGTTTTATCACCATACCATAACAGGTGTAGGTACTGAACCCTCTCTATACTCATACACCCAGGAGCAAACTTATCAGAGCAGCATGTCATTACAAAACTCACTTATGAGCGATAGCAACTCGAACATAAGCGGCACTTGTGTCAGCCAAGATGGAGTCAGACACAGAATAAGCTGAGGCTCAGATGAGATAAAAATAGCGGAATCCATCTGAGTGTCGTCAGGGGTGTGCAGGTGTCTGATAAAGGGATCCAAGTCTGTGCAGTCTACCACAAAAAAGAAGGAAATTAAATTTTTGAAATAAAATCAAGGACACTGTCATGTAAGTTTAGTGAATTGTGATGATGATGATCTAGTGAGACTAGCACGCACTGCGTTCTAAGTGGATTGCATTTTTGCATATCTTTCACATATCTCCTTTTTTCCCTCCTTTCTCAGTGTGGGCAACATAGGTTAGAGTTCCATGAAGTGTGCCCTCTAGTGGTGCTATCTCCATCCCAGTGGAACCGACTGCACGCTTCACATTGGTCTGATTTTACTATTTCAGTCTGATGTGAGGCTGATGTGCACAAAATAAAAAAGAATCAGTAAGCACACCCTGGATAATTTGGTCTGCTTAGTTTTCAAGATTTTAAATGATGTTCTTGTATACTGTAATATTTATGACAGCCCTTTTTTGTTCCTTCCACTGCCAATCCCCATCCCCAATCTTCCTAAACCAAACCTTTGTGAGTAACATCTCAGAGGGGATAGAGTTTAGTCCATGGAGGCTAATTATACACTATTAGAAAATATGGAATGAGAAAAAGACTATTTAGGGGAGGGGCAACCATAGAGCTCAATCCTACAAGGAAAGCACTCAGAACGTATTTAAGTGATGAATTGTACAACCTTGGACCTTGTAATAAGCTGTCTTTCACCTGAACAAACTGACCATTAACATGTGATATGTTTTCACTTTTTGCTTACTGAAAAAACTTGTCATAAACAGATGGTCAACAACATCGATACATACTTGATACTGCTGTAGACTCTCAGAGTTACTGTATAACACTGCTTTTTGTGTCACCTTACTTGTTGCGGTGTTCACAGAAATTTCCCTCCAAGAACTGTGGAGTGACCATTTTGACAGTTTGGCTGATGTGAGAATAAGCACATCCCTCCGCCCCTGTTTTTTTTTTTTTTTTTTTTTCTGAAAAGGCCAGTCAGGAAAGCTCACTGCAGCAGGAGGGGTTTTATTTATTTATTTTTTTTTTTTTTTGCACATTTGACTTCTGGGGAGAACCCAGTCCTTTTCTGCTGGTCTCCTGAGACCGAAAAAGGTGAAAGAGTAAACACCCTTACAGATTTCAACCTTGCAGTGAAGCAGGTAGATTGAGGTTGAGAGGATTTAAGAGCTTGTTGAGCCTCGAGGAAGGGTCCACCTTGGAGCACTCTGGTGACACAGCTACACGAACTGCATTGCAGGGACTTTTTTCAGCTGTGAATGAGGCAATTAAAACACTTGTTTCTGGATTTTATTGTGACTGTTAGGGACACGATTTTCTCAGATAGCCTTGACAGAGAATTGTGGATGTTTTTTTATAGCTCGTATAAAGAGGAAGATGGCAGCGTGATTTAAAGCTCAGAGAAGGTATGCAAAGGAAAATTCCAGCAGTAGGGTATGCTTACAGTTCAATAATAGAATTAATGCAGGCCACTATTGCAGCAATTGTTTTTATCATGGTATCACTACTATCAGTAATATTTTACACCACATATGATCCCATATCTCATTTATAATGCAGATAAATAATGTTCAATGTTTTATTCACTCAGCTGGGAGCCTGGGGAGTTTTATGCTTGTATTGATGTATTTTTTTCTTCTTTTGTGCAACTAATTGATTTTTTAAGTTCCAGTCTTTATTTTTTTATTTTTTTAAGGAACAGGTAGCATGCATTACACTGCACTGTACAACTCATCTTAGCATACTTTGAGACAAGAGACCCCCATCATTAAAAAGTTAAATTATACCTTCACCTTTTTCATTTCAAGTTAAGCAACCCAAACCTCACATGGAAAAATGTTCTGGAAATCTCATTTTCACACATGCATCCTCTTTTCCTTAAAGAGGCCTTTGCCCTGGTATGAATTATTTGCATCTTAAACTCACGGAGGCCTGTGCCCCTGAATGAATTATTTGCATCTTAAACTCACCACATTAGTTACACTGGATAACAAACAGAGGGCGGCACCATATTGCATATTGATAGTTTTTATTATTATTATTATTTATTTATTTATTGCTTTACCGATAATATCTGGCTGGCTGGTTTGCCTTCTTCTCAGCTGTGTTTCAACATCATATGTAGAGAACACTGTGAATCAGATGACAATGACAAAGCCACTTATCAACATTACAACATATCTGCAGATAACAGATTACAGCCCCTGGGAGATAATCAATCAAAATTTTGAACCAACAACAACTTTAATCACAAATGATAAGCCTGATTATTTCCTACCTGTCAAAACTGCCAAATAGAAGTCCACTAAAAGTATCAGTTATAATTACTTTAGATGAAACAAAGGTTTGTTTAGGCCTTATGAACACAATTACAGTTAAAAAAAAATGGGTGACAGGTTTGATGAGGGATATTTGGCATGATAAATAATACATAAACAATAAGTACTATAACAGCAAAACTTTTTAAGATATGAATGCTTTACCATACAAATAAGTAGTGGTATGAAAAAAAACTGAATGCCATCTTACTGGTACTGTCTATTCACCTTTAAAATGCATTAGTGAATGTATTTGAAGACAGTATTGTTTTAAAAGAGTGTTTTTCTTTTGTATTCCTTTTCAGTGAATTTGGGAAATAGAAATAAACCAAAAAAAAATTGCACCATATCAGTTCCAAACATACCATGGTATTTAGGATGAAGGTAAATCATCCCCATTGGCTAAAGGTTAGCGACTTTTATATCGGGGTGTTAAAACATAATTACATTGTCTCTATCATCGCCGTCTTTAAGATGATTAATTATTATCACCACCATTATGGAACTTAACAGTGGAATTTAATGATGCTGTCACCTTTACAGTCTGTTATCTTTCACAGAACAATTAGTCTGTGGTGATTTTCAATCCTCAAACTCAGATCTCTGCATCAAAGCGAAGTAGCAATTGAGCACCAAACTCTTTGTCATGTTGGGGACACTTTCGAGCTTACATAGACAAATATAATGTTAATTTATTATTAATAATCATTAATTAATTAAGAATTATTAATTATTAATAATCATTCTTAGATGTATCATTGACATCAAAGGAACACAACTCATGCTCTAAGACTATTCACATAGATTGTTTTCTGTGTCAGTTAATGTTTATCGATGATTTTAAGCGCCGTTATGCAGTCTTATGAATTGCCTTATAAGACATGCCATAT
Source organism: Megalops cyprinoides (assembly GCF_013368585.1). Classification (NCBI taxonomy): domain Eukaryota; kingdom Metazoa; phylum Chordata; class Actinopteri; order Elopiformes; family Megalopidae; genus Megalops; species Megalops cyprinoides. The sequence goes on along the minus strand of NC_050595.1, from coordinate 13,321,552 downwards.
GTTTACATAAGAGTCTCTATAAGCTAAGTTTATTACCATAATACCCAATAGAGCTGTTCAGAGCCACACATTTGGTGCATTCCTGTTTCAAATTGAACTATCCCCTAGGGCAATTTCTGTGAGGGTAATGCCCTCATAGCCCTCTATAGAGATTGCAATTAAGATAAGTTATGTAGCTTTGAACTTGCAGCACTGGGAGCTCGGCCACTAGCAACACAAAGACCATCCGTTTCACTCTTTTCAGTTTGATTGTTTGAACCCTACAAACCTTTCACACCATTTTGAAGATATTGCCAATCTACAGTCTGTTCAGAAGTACAAAGCAATTAATGTGATCTACTACAATACCAGCTTTGCATCCTTCTAGAAATATAAAGCCTCATCCCTAATTGCAAATATGAGTTTCATTCAAAAGAGGTAGTTTTATCAGTCATGTGGCATGATTCGCTTGACAAGCCATGCCCCTCAGAGGAAAGTGAAGCTGAGCCACGAGTTCACCATGTTCCACTTAAAAAGATAACATTCAGTTACATTTTAAGGATGATAAATGACCCGCTACCAGCACATACACACAACTTAAAGTCCCTCCATACCAGCTGCAGTTCTTTCAAAGAGCACTCTCACTGTACACCTTCCAAAGACTGGTGTTCAGTATATGTGTGTATGGTATGAGTTTCCCACAAAGGAGCAGCAAGGAGCACAGACAAGCAGACAAAAGACAAAGCTTCCCACAGGTTGGACAGCTAATGTAAAGGTATGGAAGTGCACGGCTGCCTTCTATCTGATCCTTCCAGGAATTGCTCTCCCTTTCTCATCTCATCATCATTATCACCCTGCTCTCTCCCTGGAAAAAAGCATACGGTCCCAAGTGGGAGCAGTCTTTGGCACTTGCTCAGGAAGGGAAAGAGACACATTCTATGAATGATTCAATTAATCACGTCAACAAAGAGAAACTCCCACCATCCCCCCCCCACCCCAAAAAAACCCCTCTGTCTTTCCCTCTCTTTCTCATCGCTGCCTTTGCCGGTTCCTTCCTCCTCTCTGCTGTATTATTCTGCGCACACACTCTCTCTAGCGATGCATAACGCGGACAGGCAGGCATCCCTGCCCACCAGCCTGCCGAGGCTCAACTCGCTCCCGCTCAGCTCCTCACTTCCATGGTGGGACTAAAGGTGCTCACGCTCTCCCTGGCAGAAAAGCCTATACGTTTCAATAATTTTAGACTATGAAACCTTTCACAAAAGAACACCTGCTACTGACAATAAAACAGGGAGCTTGCAAGCACGGCCAGGGATGGGAAGAAAAGAAAAGTTCAAGATTAACAACAAAGCCCCTTTATCTCTCTCTCCCCACCTTCCCCGCCATACGCTCCGTGAACCGGGGTGCTCAGAATCTGTCTTCTGCCTAACTGACCCTGCCGTAGCCAAAGACAAGTCTTTGTAACATTTAACACAGCAGTTTAGATTTGTGCCTCTCAGCTTTAGAAGAAGATTGAAGGTGAAAGAAAGGCTCCCCGCCTTTTTTTTGTACTCACCTTTTATTGAGGCTCAGAGCTGGAAAGAGGAACAGCAGGCAAACCGCACAGATGAATTTCATAGCTTTGTCTCGCTCTCCCTCGCCCGTTCTCGCTCGCTCCCCTCTCTTGCTTGCTTTCTCTCTCTATCTCCCTCTGTCTCTCTCTCTCTCCCTCGCTCACTCACTAGCGCACACACAGACGGAGAGCATGCAGACGCAACACAGTTGCTTTGTGAAAGGGAGGCTCTCTGCTTTTAAATAAAACGTGGGGGGACAGACAGACTGACTAATATGGAAAAAGGAAGGAAGAAAAAAAGGGTAAGCTCTAAGGGTGATCTAAGATCGAGATGTGATGTCACAACCAGTTTACCCCCTGCTGAAACCTAGAGTCATTATTATTTATCTTTTTTCAGGCGATGCATTCCTCCTGTGATATCCTTTGAATTCTCTCACAATTAGTACCTTGAATAACTGACAAAGGGGTTGACTATCTGTTCATCTGCAGTATAGGTTCATTGATTTCTGACAGCAATATTAAAAGCTTAATTCCACTATGGGTCAGGGAATTTATTTTTTTCTCTCTGAGAACAGAGACGGCACTTTTTGCATATCTTCATTCAAAGGACATGTGAATAAGTGATGACAAAGAACACATTTTTCTCTTTTTCCTCTCTTTTTTTCTCTCACTCTGTCCACAATACAAAAGCTTAAAGCCTCCATGCTTTTATGTTTAGTAACCCAGAAATTTACCAGAGGATTTTATTTATTCTAAATATTATCGCTAATCTACAATGATGTTTGAATGAGTCATGCACAGAAATTACATTTTAAAAATGTGCCACATAGATATTTTCTCAACTTTCACTGTGTGGGTGAGGAAGATGCCTTAGTGTGAAGAGAGAACTTTGATAGGAAAGATAGGAAATTGTACATTTATCCTGCCTCAATCTCTCCTCACACCAATGAGGTTGAGGTCGAATAATTTATGCATGATGAATGACTTCCATTACCAGTTTAATGGAGTCTGGGGTCTATTGTCCCATTGCAGCACCCGTAACTCATTTCCCCTCACATTCACCTGCCTTGATCACTCTGATTAGGAAGGTTTGCACAGACAGCAACAGCAACCACCTCTAATGAGTCCTTCAGACCACAGCGTGTTGTGGTCGTAGCCTGAAACATTATGAATGTCAGGAAGAGGAGGGCTTGCTGTGCAAGCTGCTCTAATCCCTCTTAATTATCCCAAATCAGTGGGGAACAATCATTTTATTGTAAGGGACAAGTATGTTTCTTTTCCAAAAGATCTTAGAATTCAATACAATTCAATTCCACTACAGAAAACAACTGAATTTGCTGGTTGGTTGTACCTGTGACAGATACATAGGTTCACCTTAAGGAACCAGTCATCTCAACATTTTACACCACAACTATTATATGTAATGACAAACCACACAGATGTAGGACTACAAAATGCTCCAAGTCTTTCCCACTTCTAACTGGTCTCTTGCTAGAGACAGCCACACCATGCACCATGGCCAGTTATTTACAGGTGGTCCCCGACTTACACTGGGGTTATGTCCCGATAAACCCATTGTAAAATGAAAATATCGTAAGTCAAATACATTTAATACATCTAACCTACCGAACATCATAGCTTAGTCTGGCCTACCTTAAACATGCTCAGAACACTTACATTAGTATTCAGTTGGGCAAAATCATCTAACACAAAGCCTATTTTATAATAAAGTGTTGAATATCTCATGTAATTTATCGAATACTGTACTGAAAATGAAAAACAGAAACACAATATCCAAAAACGCTGGCAACACAGTAGCTACACTGTAGAGTATCGGTTATTTACCCTCATGGTCACGTGGGATCTGCCCAGCATCGCGAGAGAGTATCATACCGCATATTGCTAGCCTGGGAAAAGATCAAAATTCAAAATTCAAAGTATGGTTTCTACTGAATGCATATCGCTTTCGTACCATTGTAAAGTCAAAAAATCGTAAGTCAAACTATTGTAAGTTGGGGACCACCTGTGTTAGAGTAAACAATGCTTTAGGCATATATTTATGAAACATATTTAGCATAACATCATAGAGGCCCATAACTAATGACTTCAACTTTCTTATTTTATAAGTCAATACTAGGTAGATGAACTCCACATCTGCTTTTATATATACAGTATATCACTAATTGAACATGTTCAATGAAATTATTGACTTTCCTTCAAATACAGTTTAGACTCACATTTGCTATAGAAAGATATAAACAGGCTGAAATACCAAGATGTGGTCAAGGGGACATGCTTTAAAATCATTACAAGCAGGGAGATGTTCTTTACTTCTCCATTTAAGACCTGTGCTCGACAGACAGTAAATAAGAGCAGATTTGCTTTTCTGCTCTTGTGCTCTTCTCATTTTGCATTTACAGTCTCCTCGTGTCATTCAGCACTCGTCCCTTCTGTCAGCAAAGTTTTCTGGGAAAAAAAAGTATCAACTTGAAGGGCTTGATGTGACAGACATCTGACGCTGCGTTTTTTTTGACGCCCACGCAAAACTCATAAGTCAAAGTGACCCCCCGCCCCCCTCCTTGGGTCCTTGTTTTAGTACAACAGTGCAATGTGTCATCCAGCCAGGGTAAGTAGGGTCACGGGTGAGACATGATGATTTGTCAGGCCTGCATTGGGTGGTGTTGCCGGCCGTCTGAAAATGGTGAGTTGCTGACTTGTGTGTCTTGCGAGTGGGAGGTTCTCTGGCTCAGAAGTTTGTAGAATGAGAGTTGTTTTCTGCAGATGGACTCAGAAATATACCCTAAGGGTATCCAAAATATTTTGTTGAGTGCTAAAGAAAAAACACTTCTTCCATCTATTGTGAACACACACAGACCAAAACATGCACACACGCAATGCTTGGCAAAAAACAGAAACTATAAAATCTCTCTTGACTATAGTTATTATTTCACATCAACTGTACTTCTGCATTGCGGTGGTGGTATACCTCCTCTCCATCCACTACCTTAAAGGCATTGGTAAGAACTGTGTAATTTGGGATTTAGTGGCAGAGCCATAGTTGCTGCTACCTAGTGTTTACAGCAGAAACTGCATTTTTTTCTTTTTAACATTGAGCAATGCACAGGGTTAAGACGTAATTCCTCATAAATGGCAACAATCTCTAACTGTATTGCATGAGGTGCGCATTTACTGATTCTCTTTGATTGTTCTGGAAACCTGATCAAATCAGGTATGGGGCTGTGTTTGGCCAAGGATGGACTTCCCTGTTCTGTGCCAAATCACCAAAAAGCAATGCCTTTTAGAGGGCACAACTGGTTTTGCTTTTTTGGAGGCAATCACTCAATGCTGTGCATGTCAGGAAAAAAAAAAGAAAAAAAAACTACTATCTTAATAGCACAAGACTGAAACAGGTCATACAAATGTAAATAGCCTCGGTTTTCTGCAAAACTGTGGAGTGGCTGGGCAGGGGCTAGGGTGTTATGATGAAGAAATAAGTGTTTTCATTTACATTCATTACTAAATTCAAAATATGACCTTAATACATATATAAACACACACATGCACACCCACATAGCACATGAGCTGCTTGAACATCAAGGGAGTGCTACTGGGCTAACAGCAACAGGGACAATCCTCTACCTGAATAATGATGAGAACATTCCAAATGGAAATAATATACTAATGCAATTAACTAATAACCTGTCAGCATATTATGTTGTGCTAATTGGCAGGCTTTATCAAGTGCTACCTCTGGTTGTCCACCCTAGACCCTCTGGGTAAATCCTCCAGTCTTACCTTCTGTCTTCTCCTAAAAAATGCCACAGCAACACCTTCACTTCAGGTAGCAGGTCTGTTCAACCTGCTAGCTTCTGTTCCATTTGCCACGTATCTTGATCTGTGGTTCCTTCTGCTGATATATTCTACTGCAAGTATCATCAGATGGTTGCGGACAATTCGGCTGTTAAATGTAATTAAGACCCTGGCAGTGATGTGTTTCAAATGAGAATCTGAGATACTGATGTCAAATTATAAAGTTGACCTACAAGAAACACTCATCCAGAGCAATTGCATGGATGTGAAGCTCCAGTTGTGCTCTCTCCAGGTGCATTGGTGGTCAGTGAAGGTGTTAAAATAGTTATTTTCACTAGTGGCTCTTAAATTCTTTAGTCATTGCCCACTTGCAGTTTTGAATATTTTTTGGAGGATGTCCCAAGTGTATGTGTTTTTTTCTTATCTAGGATCTGGGCCCATACAGCTCCTGGTCCCTATCATGAATGTAGAACTATCATACCATGTTGTACCAACCTGAGGGGTTCAATGAAGTCCACACCAGAATCTGTGTGCTCAGGAGAGCCCCCTTCAGGAGGATTAAAACAAAGTGGTACTTCCTACATAAATTTCAGAGTGCTACTCTTCTCCATGATGGCAGTTCCAGGTAACAAGGAGTAGCTTGATGACATGGAGAAAGTCAGTGATATCTTACAGATCTCAGGAACACCCTGACCATTACCTCAGTGAGCTCCCCCAACTCTGTTCACTGCATGGCTCAGGTATTTCACTTTCTGCTTAAGCAAGTGACACTTCAGCAGAAGATCGAGGCCATGTTTCCACAGCCATTGAAATGCCCGCCTCATGATGAATTCCAGAATCAAGTCAATAAATGATCACATCATCTGAGTAAATCAATAAAGAGCCATTCATCAGCTGCCAAGACACTGTTGAATGAGCGGAGAGAATGTGGCTGGTGCTTTGCAGAGCTTGAAGGCCAAGGTGAGGTGTAAAAACTATTTTCTCCTGGTCCTAGGGATCAACCTCCACTACTAATATCAGTTATTTGGGTGAAGGGTCACATACAACACTGCCTTTTCCAGAGTATCTTTACTGTGGGTCAGAGTGTAGGTGTCTTGTTCTGCAGCAGAATTCTTAGCTCAGGGTACACCCCTGGGGGAATAAGGCATTATGTTTTAAAGTTTGGGAGTGGGGACAATATCAGTAGAAATACAATGGAGCACTGCGTTGGTTCTCCTGAGATTCTCCTCATTGGTAGTGGACACTGTACTCCAGTAGTGCAGATGGATGTCCAACTTTTGTTGCTAGACAAGGCTAAGTTGTCCTCGGAGGGAACACAGAAAACTACAACACAGCGGCTGTGGGTGCACCAAACCAGGCCATATTATTTATGGAGCCGGGGGGGGGGGGTTGGGGGCTCATCAGGAAAACAGCCACCAGGAGGTACTGCTTACTCTCACAGCAGTAAGCACATGATATTACTTATCGAGGCTGGCCATTTGCATAGTTATTCCCTCTTTCTCCACAGTAAGGAAAAACAGCGTCAGGCCTGGCTGATGTCACAGATCCTTCCAGTAAGTCCTTCGGCAAATATCCCCATTGGCTTGCCTCCTAGATGCATATATGCCAGATCTCGGCCACTGTTTCACAGCTCCCTTCTACACATGAAAAGAAGACTTAAGCATATACACAATTCAAGCAAAAGCACATAACCCTTTCTGGGGTGTGACTGCTGTGGTCCCTACTTCAAGATAATATTGTATATGATCTGTTGCTTGTGCTGCATACATTTATGAATTACCCAGTCACTCCATGGAGGAACAAGGGCTAACCAGTATGTTTAATTATTCACGGCTGCAGCAAATCTCTTCCTCTCATGGTTTTCTGTTTCTTCACGCAATCGCTACTCTATGATTTAAGTACAGGAGAGCCAACTTCATTTCCCCATGTTCCCTGCTGTTCTCTGACAGTCTCTGGCATATAAGAGGAATACCATATAGTTTTCTAATTGCATTCAGAATAGAACTGTAGATAAATTACAACACATCAAATCTCTAGATGGATAATTAAAGGTAAACACACATGGTTCAGCAACCCCATGGGTACAGGAAAGGATTCTGCTTTCATTTTACTGCCCTTCACCGTGATGCTCACCATTATGTTTTGTGAGCACTCGGATTGTGTGCACCAGTTGATCCTTTTCATTCACTCAGCTCACCAGTGTGTATGGTGTGCAAATCTCTTCACCTGGTACATTACAAAAAGGAGTGCATCAGGGAGGTTACAGACAGCACATGGGTACAGTACATTTTCCCTAATTAAGCTGCTGGGTTCACTGCTTTTCCTCATTCTCATACTTTCCCCGCATGCCATTGACTGCTTTACTCTGCTTACCAAATACCTCCCAGACCCTAGCACACACATGTTAAAATTTCCTCTTACAATTGTTATTATATGTGTATATAATATTAGTTGTTTCTGTTAGTTTCAGACTTCTTGAAGACAGTCAGTAAGCACAATATTTGAAAATGAACCCAAGGGGAAGTTTTTAATGTGCCAGCTACACAGAGTCAATGAGCCTTACAAGAATGGTTTTGAAATGCTTGGTACGTCAAACCAAAAACATTGTTGCTGGCTTTTATTTTGTCAAAAAACCTTTCCTCGATTTGACCTTGTTAGAACAAACCATTAATAATATATTTACAGGAACTGAAGAAAAAAAAAAAAGCTTATTCTTGCACTTCAAACACGTGGCCTGTTTCTGTCAGCAAAAGCAGGTGGCATCATGGGCTCAAAGTATGCATCCTCAGCACCTGAATCCCTGGCTGCAATACTACAGATATCTACAATATGAGGGTGGTATGATCAAAGAGTGGGAAATGTATCGCTACTGCACTTTACCTGGATTACTAACCTGAAGGGTTCAGCAGCCTATACTTTGCTTGAAAGTTTTATCAGCAAGCAACAACATCCGTGAACTTATGGTTATACGTAGTGCCTGCCCTCACCGTTCAAGTTTGTGGGTTCAATATCCAGCTGAGACATCCCAAAAATCAACAAAAACATTTCTGCTTCAGCACTGAGGAAATTGAGTGGAGTAGTGGCATCCTTTGCAATGGTTTTACTCCTGCATCAAGCTTCTTCGTGTCATAGAAATCGGGATAAGTTCTCACAAAATATTCCATCATGCCCTTATGTGACTTCTGTTATCAGCACTCTGCCTGCTCTCCCCTTTTTATAACATATTGTTTATTGGTTTTGCATATTAAAGTCTGTTGTAGAACTGAATAGCAAACACAGCCAATTGGCCCATTTTGTTTTGTGACTGCTGCATGGCAGTGACAATTTACAACACAGGGTGAAATTACAGAGGCTATAACTGTGGCAGTTAATTATAGTGTTTTATTCCAAATGCAAAAAAGCAGTTTCTGTAAACCGTTCAGCATTTAATTGAATGAACAATTTTTTTATGAATGAATACCTTTATCTTTTTGATGTTTTTCTTCTTGTGCTTCAAAAATAATTGTACAGTATTTGCTACTGTCTTTGTACGTCCTGCGTGGGAGCTCATCGCAATTCACCTGACGCACAAGAAATACAGTGCGTGAATGTGCAACTGGAGGGAGATCTCATCTGAGCACAGCACTGTATTTTTTTTTAAAGACCATTAAATGGCTATTGGGGTGAGATGAGGGAACAGATGGTATGTGCTTTACAAAGTCCCGAGAACAGCCTCCTCGACTCTGATGCAGTCTGATGGACAAGGGGGAAGAGCGTCAATGATTTAATGAACTGTCCTCTTCCCCCTCTCAAGAGAGGCGCTTTAATTTAAGCCACGCACTGAGCTGTGTTTCCCTGACAGTCATAAGAAATGCAATCAGCAGTACAAATTGCCCTGGGTGCACTAAATGAATAAATAAAGTGGAGTCTTGTGAGTCTCAGGCCCTTCAGCCCTAGCCCAAATGCATGCAGCATTCATGAAGCTGTGAGAACATGCCTTTCAATCTGATTAAGAAGCATGTTATTCTTAGCGCTTATGTTTGCAATGACTCCCTATGTGAACCCGTTCGTGGGCTTGTAGGCTATATCCAAAAACACAAACCTTGATATTGTAAATTAATTTATCACACAGGAAATTAAAATTCCTCAATCTAAGAGCCAAGCATCAAGCATTCTTCTACTCAGAGAAAATGCTTTAACATATTTTATAATCTTGTTGCTCAATATGCAGATATATTTGACATCCTCTTTGGGACTTCCATGTTCTAAATGGCCTTTGTAAGTAATCACTGCAAGGTTATATTTAGGTATTATATTAAAAGTGCATAAATCCACAGTTTTGCTTAGGGACGTAATGTCATATCTCATGATTGTCAATCTCTGACATTAATAAGGATTTGATTAATTTCTTAGCTAATAATACCACAGATATACAAATATACTTTGTGGTTTAGATATTTTAAGAGGAGTATGCAAGGTTTTCCTTCTTGTTTGAGTGATGACGAACAGAACAAATTTTCTAGTTGCATCCTTCTCTTAATATCTGTCACAGGACATGTCTGGAAATTACACTGTTTGTACATGTAAGAAATGTACCATAAATGTCCATTTTGGCCTAATCCGTCTTGACTTTGCTCTTGGAACTAGTGGAGCATGAAAACTTTCTTTCAATTGTTGACAGCATGATCGATTCAATGTCAATCAAGCGGGCAAGCTAACCTTCCTGTAATACTCTTGCCCAGGTGTGGAATGTGCTTTGAGCTTCCATGGTTACCGCAGGAAGGCCAGGTCCATGCTGAGGGATGATGGGAATGATGGAATACTTCTCTTTGACATATCACATTTGTTCATTTTTTACAATAGTTTCTACGGTTATGGTTAAGGTCAGTAAGGCTAATTGAGCCAAGCCCAATAACACTTTCTAAAAGCACTGAAGATTCCTTGAGTGTTGTAGCATTAAAATAAATGCAGCTCATTCCCAAAGTGTGAGCCTTGACTGTACATCTGATACGTATACATAACTTTTTCCACGCATGACACTTTATTTGGTACAAAAAAAAACACTGAAATTGATATCGGACATTGAACTTAGTAATAAATTGTCCCCAATTTTCAATCTGTTGTGTCAGTTGTCTGTTACAGTGATGATTATTATTTTGTAGGAACAGGCCATGATCACTTTTACACTTCTATCTGTACATGTAGCTCTACAAGCATTTTTTTCAGTGATGTGCAGCTGTTATGTTGGCATGTTCATGTTAAATTCAGCTAAGACTTGGCCAATGTGAGAAATAGCCACAAAAAAACAATAATTGTGAACTGCCATTGAGTTATAGAGAAACTTTAGTACTGTATCAGTGATCTATCTGAGAAGATTTCTTCAGTGTGGAGCCCAGGTGTAACTTACACAAAAGCAGTCAGAGAAACGAGGTCAGGAAGGTAGCCTGGGATCCACAACACAATCCATACTTAGCTCAGCATTTTCACAGTGAATCTCTCCACCTTCCCACATGGGCAAAAGCTTGCACTAGACATGTATATACAGAACAGCAGGTGAAGTGCATCTTTGGCACAAATATGTACCATCTCCCTGACTTTGAATGGTAAGAAAATAAACCAAAACCAACATCATAAATATTTCACGTATTTACACTTTCAGTATTGATTTCTTCGAGGTATGTGTAAGGTTTGTTTAGAGAGTGTGATAGCTCTGCATCCACAGTCAGTGGCAAGATCCATTTATTCTTTGAAAAGCTGAACACCAAATCACAGTTTCCCAACAAACAGTGTTTTCCTTAAAAGATGGCCTGTATTTCTGTGATTTTGTAACATAGCATAGATTATTTATGTTTGCCACTTTATTTTCTCTTTCTAATTGCATTGTGATTTATGTATCACATCTGGCCTAATAATTCAGATCCATTCATCTTTGTGAAAGCCACAAAGCCAGCTGTTTGATTATTTTGAGCAATATGCCAACAGAAACATCTCTGAATGTATGTTAAAAGGAAAACAAGAATGTATGTATAGAATTAAATGTTAGAATATATATCTATGTATTGATATATGAAATTGTCTTTGTTTTATATTTGACTCTATATTTGACTGAATAGCTGTTTACTTAAATCTTTTGACATGGTAGGTAGCCATGTTAGAAGAGGTATAAACGTCTTTCAATCTCTGAAAAGAGGATTCCAAATTCTATTTTTAGTAGATATTCTGAACTGAAATTTTAATTACTAACATGTAAATTACATCAAAGTCAGTGTTGAAAATGTTATTTACTTCCTTTGTTTTAGGGGGTGGGACAGCTTTAATTATACAGGAAGCATGCCGTGCATTTGGCAGACAGGAGGAAAACCAAGTTAGAACCCAGAAGCACTAAAAGAAATGTAAAAAAAGAACCTTCAAACCATAATTATCTGTGTTAGGTTGACAGGAACTTTTTTTTTCTCACAACATAAAAATGCTTCTAGCAGTACTGTTAAGGCCTGTAGGAGTAGTAACATCAGCATCCCCAGGTATGTGTATACACAGTATTAAGTGGCTTGAAGCACATTGCATACCTGCCTGCCTCAAAGTGTATTATACAAATGTATTTATCCTTTACAAATTTGAGCAGAGTGGATAGAACAGTCTAGATTAAATATAGAGGAAAACATCATACAATAAACAACATAAACTAAACAATACATATAATAAGTATGTAAAATACAGTAAGTAACATAAAATCAACACTAAACAGGCTTATGGTGTCATGCTGATGCCTCTTATGGTAGCCACACTTAACACAAGACACATGAATTTATAGGGGGTAACACTGCAGATAAGTATTCTGTTATGAAGTCAAGAAGAGCTTAATGGGGGAAAAGGACAGTGGAGGGGCATGTGAAAATAGTCATCTATCTGCCTGATATGTCATTGACTTGGTGTATGTTTGGTATGTCCAACTTTATCTGGGTTTCTCGCGAAAGCAACAACATTCTATTATCCCAAGATTCAATTACATATACAGGTACTTCTGAAATTATGTTTTTGCTGGGTGCCCAATTAAGAAACTGATACAAGAGTCAGCAAATTTCATACATATTCTCTTTTCACTTTCTGGCACCAAAAGCACTACTATGGACATTACATTTCTTGTTATTTCTACTTGACCATTAAAATATAGAACAGTAACAGGATTAGAAATGAATGTTTCCTGCTCTCTTGTTCTGTACCAATCAGTGAGTAGTCCCACCTGAAGAAGTGAAAAACATATGCAAAACATATCACAGTTCAACAAACATTATTACTCTCAGGGTACTTTACTCAAAAGTTCAACCCTTCACAAACAAGATGAACAAGATGTTTCCTTCCCTGGTTGAAAACAGATAATCTAAACAGCAGAGTGCAATTAAAGTCATTAATTAAAGAAATGTTGGACCTCTGATTAGCAAGGACGAGCTTTGCTCTATTGAGCCTTGGTATGATGGAGGGTACGTGAGGTTACAAATTTTGGAAGGAGATTAATTTTGTATTACACATTCTAATTTGCGATGCTATTTGTGCGGGAAAAATAAAGCAATTAATCTAGTCACCGGCTGAGCTCAGTTGCAACCAGATCAATTACTACTTTGTAAACACACTAATTTAAAAACAATTGATAAGTGCCTTTCTATTTTAATTTGACACTCCTGAGTCCGAATTATTTGAGCACTTCACAGTACAAGCTGTATTTCTCATGGTTATTAAGATGCTATGTATAGCATCAGAATGGATTTGCTTGAACTCGCAGCGATCATTCCTTGCAATCAAAAGTTCATATAAGGGATAAACTGTTCCAATATCAAGTGGAAGGAGAGTGGGGTAGGTGAGATAGAGAAAGAGTTTTAGAAAGGTCATTGGATTCAAACAGAAAGGGAGAGTAGAGACCAAGTAGGCAGGTCTAATTTCCCCCACATAAACCCTGTGTTCAAGCGGTGTCCAGACAAAAATGCCAGATGCTCAACCCAGAATGTCTTGTTTCAACAGCATCAGTTGAGAGGGAAAGTTTAATTACATCCCTAAGGACTGCCGGTGGCACCTCATCAACACCAGAGAAGTGCAGGGGAAGAGCTTGGGTGATACTGATCTTGTTTTCTGTTTATGTAAATAGAGCTTTAACCTACATGCAGTTCTTGTGTTTTTCCAGGAAGGACAGTGATTTTGTTGTTGGCTGTGATGTGTAACTGCTACCTCCCTTTGTCTGGATGCCGCTCTTTTTGTCCCTTGAAATGAACCTTGTTTTCACTCTTCTCTGCATTACTTAAAATAACTGGTGTTTCGTGGGGTTGTGGGATCTGAAAGAATTCCTCCCTGGTAATCAAAACATTCAGTGACAGACTGTCAGTGTCACCTGAACAGAGAGATGTCATTTATTATTTATTTATAAGACTTGCCATGTCTGTTTGTTCTTCCGAACCTTATCAACCACTTGTACATCCTCAGCTTTCAAAGATATTTTTTTTTTTTTTTTTTTGCTGTTATCTAAACTCCTCTCTCAAGTCACACCTGTTTCAATTACAGCAGTGGCATGAAACATCACTGTCAAGCTAGATATTATTGTTCAGGCTTATAATCAAGTCTCAGTGTTTAATGCCCCTTACGTATAATCAAATTAATCTAATGTATATGGAAAGAGCCATGGTAGGAAAACTGTAAGATGGTATACTGCAAAATTTCATAACTACAATATTTCTGTAGCAACACTAACAGCATTTCACAAAGCTCAATTAATAAATCAGGCAGTTAGTTTCTGTGAATATTACAGAAAATACTGCCCCTTCCAGTTTTGTAACACAAGCAAAAATCAAGCCAGACTCATTACCATGACAACACATGCAGGATCAATAAACATGCGCCAAAGCAAGCAAACTCAGAGCTTGATTTTGTGTAGAAATGTATGTTTTTCTCACCAATCAAAATATTTTCATTGACTTCATCTACTAACAGTCAATTACCCAAACATGAACAAATCAACTTGGTCATTTGCGTTTTTGCAAAACTCCATATATGATAGGATGGCTCATAGATATTTGAATGTGGATGTAATCTGTTTTTGTTGTGGATGTTTTTCTGCACCGTCTCTCACTACCCAAAGTTGGTGGAAATGTGTGCTAATTTTGATTAAATATCACAACTTCCACAAGGAATGAAGAGGGACATTCTGGATATGGCCATCAGAAACTATATTGTGACATTCTGCAGACACACTACGTTCATGCAAAGATAATACCTGAGAAAAATTGTGTTGCAAATACCACTTACACAGAACAATTGGAGAGTGGTAGAGAGTGCAGTGTAGTTTCTCCTTTGATATTTACATTATCCTGTGGGAGGGTGGACTGAGTACTGAAAATGCCATTCAACAGTAGCTCTCAAAGTACTGTAGCTACAACCATTCCAAAGCTTGCTTATTGTTAGTTAGCGAGCAAGATATCTAGCTAGCAAAACATTACACAGATGGCATGAATCCCACATTATAGATGTACCTAGTTTATATATATATATATATATATATATATATATATATATATATATATATATATATATATATATATATTACATAATATATATATTTATATATTTATTATATAAATATTATATAATGAAATGATATGCTTTATGAGATGCTGTACTTCTCATATGTGATATGTGCTTCTGCTTTTTCTTTCCAATGCAATACTCCTGATTGCAATGAATGCAATCAGGAGTATCATGTCACCAATCCAAGTGCACACATGAGTGTGAGTATAAGCTTTTCTGTGTGCACCTAATGGAGATGAATTTTGGTGTTTATTGCTGGCTATTTCATTCCAAAACTCCATAGAGACAATGTTCTTGCTCCACACTTTGTACCTTTAACTGTAGACATAAAAGTGCATGTTTTGCCAGCCTTTGCCAGACTTTTCTTGAAGACAACATTTGTTTGATGGAGTGGACAAAATATTCACTCCACATGAACCCATCAGAATAGCTCTGCAATGCAGGCTGCAGTTTGACTTCCTAGAGATAGATAAGCATGCGTCTAAGGTTTGTGCCAAGCACTGCCAGCAGTAGATGGAGGGCACATAAGATATTGAGCTTCTTCTTTGAAAAAGAAAAGAAAAAAAACACTGCCCCCCCTCCCCCAGACACACACACACACTCCCTCCTCTTATTTTACCCCCTTTGATTTAACAACAGCTTTGAAAATTAACGTTTCAAGTACTGTATCATTACAGTCATATCTTTCTGCCTAAGAAATAAATCATACTGCTTTTTGTTCAAGAAAAAAAAAAAAGAAACTTCAACTGCCAGAATCATTTGTTGCATTTTTAATGCCTGTAGTATAAATCACTGTATAAACACACTATGCACAACATTCTGTACCATCTGTAAAAAAATAAATGAATAAAATAAATAAATTGAAAAAAAAAATAAATAATTAATATGGGTGAAACTTATATGTATTTACCTCTCCAGAAATGTCATCTCCATTGCTATATTCAAACCTTACCACTGTCAGTACCACTATTAATCTCCTCTGCAATTAGACCAAAAGGACATTGTTACAATAGGTGATATATATAACGACCCTCAGCAATTTTCCCAACTTTTAGACACACGCATACCATGAATGAGGCAATGTGAAAAAAATTTATACCTACAAAACATGTCATGGTTTATTCACACAACAACCTGGGTAACACATGAAATTAAACTGCTTATAAAAAGAGAAGATGTGGCTAAAGGTCAACTTAATAGTCTCTAAACTCAGTGAATATGGATCAAAAATAGATTGACAGGTACATGGAAACTAACTACGAAAAAGCATGGTAAGGTTTTAAAACAATGATTGCACAATCATCAAAGAACAGTATGGCTGTAGTAACTGTGGAACATGCCAAGCAACTGAACTCACTCTTTGCCAGTTTGATATTAACAGAACTAATACATCCCCCCAAAAGAAATTTATTGAAGGTACCCCACTTACAGGTACAACAAAGCATGTTACACAAGTGTTCGATAGTATCGATATATGCAGATCACCTAGACCAGACCTGTTTGAAGATGTCACACTCTGAAAGGGCTATAAATAATTAAGTCCAGTTTAAGTCTAGACACATACATACAAACACATTCCCAAAATCATGGAAAACTAATTATTTAATTTCCACGAAAGAATAAAAAAATTGAATTGATCAATGTTTGACCTATTCATTTCAGAGATATAAGCACATTATGTTGTAGAAGTAGATAATGTAATAAGTAACAATTATAAGTCAATTGTAAAAGCAATGATGAGTTTAAGATCAAAATCTTTTCAAACACAGCATGCATTTCTTTCCATTTTAATAGTGTAGACACTCACACATGAACAGATTCTGCTTTAATCCAGGCTGGCTTTGGTAGGCTTCATGTTTTTTTTTGTTCCCCATTCCATATTTATAGTCTGTTTTTCATGCTTGTGTTAATATGTTTGAGTTCTTCAAATCTTTCTGTTAAGATATCATTTTCTAAAAAAAAAAAACTAAACAATTCTGATCTTTCCATCTTTATTTCTTGTTCTTTTTCCTTTTATCCCTTGATTTATGGTGACCAAAATGTATATATTCATAACTATTCCAACTTAAATATTTGATGGGTATGTAAGTTATAGACTGTCAGCCACCCCATGGCCACTCCTCCTTACAGTAAATGTATACCTAACCCACTAAAAAGACAAGGACTACAGAAGTACAATGACAAGGGTATCATTATTACATTTCCAATGAAGAAAGGTTGTCACACAGATAGATGGGCTGATCCTTGATTCCTTACTGCACTCTATTCCTTCCTTCCTTACTAACTCTCAAGCTGCACTGAATCTCTCTCCAACAGAAGATATCCCTCTACAGGTAAGTGTGATTATGTAGTACACAGCACACATCCACTATCCACTCCAAGTGCTATCCCACCAACAGGGTAAAGAAACACATGCAAGTCTTAGCTGGCCTACACGGCACACCACTAAATTTTCCACTTTTTGCTTCCCCTGAGGCTACTGCCCCAGCAACAGAGATTTCCTTCTTCGCTATTCTCGCCTGGAGCAGAATGACGCAAGAGCACTCCTTGCCATCCCACACACAGACCGCATAAGGATGGTGTTCTGGGCCAGTGTCACACAGCCAGGTCAGACATGCCATCGAAAATAAACAAACTTAGGAGTCCACAATCCTCTAGCCCCTCAAGTCTCAGGGTAGCTGAGATTCCATATCATGAGATCCCTGCCTCCGGGTCACACAGACTCTTCTGTCTAAAAGTGAGTCTTTCTCTTTTTCAGTTCCCCGGCATCTCTGTATCTCTTATCCACACACACACACACACACACATACACACACACGCACACACCACAACACATCACAACTCACCTAACCTAAATCAATGCTTCCCTTTATAAATGGGGACTCATCCCCTGGCACTGACACCTCATCTTGCTGCCTGGTGTCCTCCAGCAACTCTCCCTGCACTCCCTCATCAGCTGGGCTGCTCAAGTCAACTTAGTGAAAAAACCCTATCCAATCATTGTCAGTGCTACATTTATTTATGTAGTTTTTAAAACAGTTTCAGTGAGTAAATATGCACCTCATAACAACTAGTTACAGTACCACACAGGTTACTGTGCAGCTATAACCTATGAGAGTAATTTCAACACGATGCTTATACATTGAAAAGAAAATCACTAAACTAACAATAAACAACATCCTAACACCAAAACCTTTAACAGGACTACTTCGATTCTTATTCTCAACACTAATCTCAGCAGCTGCATCCTGCTGGTGGATGTCTGCAAAACAGAGTGGAGGAATATGGAGTTCATTATGATGATTGGTGGTTATAGTATGGGGACACACCTCTGTACCCTGCAGTTTCAGATTTGTAGTGGCTGACTATATATATATATGCCTGGCAATGTAATGCTTTATACACATCAGTATGATTAAAAAAACACTAAGAAATGCTGTCCCAGTTAAAAATCAACTGAGGAAACATTGCTATGCTGAATAATTTACCATAGTAATACTCAGTTCCTCTTGGCATAAAAACTGCAGCAATCAGATTCGGGTAGAAAGCTAATGGTCAGTTGGTAACAATCTTCTTGCTTAGTTTGTTAGCTAGTTGGCCAAAGTGATTTGACGGATATTGTTTCTGTACATAGGAAGAGGTATACAGCTGAACATGTTAAGTGGAACAATCATTTAATTTTTTTATATTTTTATATTTCACAATTTGACAGTCTGTTAAATTTTACTTTACAGCAGAAAGCAAAATTTGAAATTATAGTAAACCACATTTAAGAAGTGTTTAATATGTTTCAGAATGTATTTGACAATCACAGTGCTGCACTACATTTATAAGCTTGACTGCTTCTCCTGAACTCTTTCCACCTCAGCTCCCACTGAAGGTTCCAAAATGGCAGCTGATGGGCAGCAACACCCACAACATGAAACCCAGAGTGCTGTTCTATGGAAATAAACCACTTCAGGGTGGCAGCCCCTTGGCTTCACCACGGGGCCGCATCACACCACCTTGTCGTGGTTTATTTCCATAGAACTGCACTGCCAGTTGTGGTTTATTCCTGACATATATACATATATAGTACATGAAAAGTATCACATCCTATAATTAGCATACTGTGCTTAATAGGCTGTTGAAGACCATTTGTTTTATGAATTGTCTTAATTAAAAGATTTAAAATACCAGTTAGACAGTAACTATTTTCCGTGCAATATTTCTGTGCATCACAGACCACTTAAAAATAAAGAGGTTGACATTGGTTTGTTTTGAGGGTGTTTGAATTTTCTACACCAGTGCATTCTGAAAAATATGCTAATCTCAGAAAGCAATTTTCCAATTCCCAAGTTCAACTGAATTTTCCCAATTTAAATCACACAGTTTTAGTAGTGTGGTTTACAGCACTGCTCAAAAGATGTTTGACTGTGGATTCAAAATACTTTGACTTAGACTCAACAAAATGAGAGCCATTTTTTGGTGTTCAGAAACCAGAGTTATTGCAGGAGGCCTTTAGCAGACAAATGCAGACCTTGTTCAGCACCTAGGTCACAGTGTTTATTTTTATGTGAAACTAGGGAGGGTGAAAAAGAGGTGTGATGTCATTAAAATTGCACTGGAAAGTCATTGCAGTGTTCTTCAATACCCAGGAAATTTGGTTTTATTTGATATTGCTAAACTGTACTGGGAATTATATTGCATTTATCTTTGGGCATTTTGAAATGTTACACAGTTCAGTATATTCAATATGTACTGTCACCTGTCAATTTGCCAATTTTAAATCTGCAAGCCAAATACAATGATGCCACTAATACATGAATTTTCTTACTGTAACATGCTATGTAGATTGCAAGTGATGATGCCTAATTATATTTGATAAAAAGAGAAAAAGTATAATTTACACAAAGACTAAATACTTGATGCACAGTGTGAAACATACAAAAAAACA
The DNA here is from genome assembly GCF_013368585.1 of Megalops cyprinoides. Taxonomy (NCBI): domain Eukaryota; kingdom Metazoa; phylum Chordata; class Actinopteri; order Elopiformes; family Megalopidae; genus Megalops; species Megalops cyprinoides. Next base: position 13,301,729 of record NC_050595.1, on the reverse strand, counting down.
CACTTTCTTTTATCAGTCATACTCACTTTATGTGAGAATCGGTTAGGAAATAATTATTTTGAACGTATGAATTGGTCCTCAGCCATAGTCTAAGGTAATAAGGTAAAAAATATTTCTTTTGCTTAACAGTGCTTATATGTCAGAACTCAACCTTTACCAGAAATATACTAAACAATCACAATTGGAATAATTTAAAAAGGTTTATTTAGCGGTACACTAAGACAAAGACAAAATTCAGAGTCTGGGCCACAGACCTGGTCCACTACTTTAACAGACACTAAATTACATAAAGACATTAAAATTACCCAAACCAATTGTTTACCTCAGGTTGGATGGAGCACATGCAAAAACTGAGCCAAGCTGTGCAGACAAAAACTGAGCGTACTGGATGACTGAGCGTCTGAGACTGAGCAACGAGGCCCGTTCTAGGCCTGACTTAAGAAGAAGCTCTCTCCACCTCCCTGATCCATGCATAATTAATTTTATGGTGGGGGAGTGCCTGGAAATTTCTTCAGGACTTAATTTTGTGCTTTAGATCCAAACATCTGGAAATACCAGATATATTTCCGAGATTATCATTTTTACATGCAGCTTTTCATGAGTTTTGCAATGACACCAAACATTAATAGGCATGGGTTGAGAGCAGAGAGTTGGCTGAGAGGAACTGGTAAAATGGTGGTTTTGCTGCTATATTGAGAAATACACGTTATCACATGACATTGGGTTTTCCAACATTATTTCCATGACAGGAGGGTACAATTAACTGTGGGGTATAAATGGGTAAGTGATCCAAACTTGTAGATACACACACACACACACACACACTGATTGTGCTCAGGAAGGGGAGAAGGGGGGAGAGAAGACAACCCCCTGCAGTTGTGGTCTATCTGGATATTACTTTTTTTTTCAAGAAGTAACTTTAAGATTGGCTGAAAAAACAAAGTTATTCAATACTATATTAGAAGTATTTGGCACCTGAACCTCTTTCAGATTAAACCAAATATGACTGTGGCCACCATTTAGCCAAGGATTCTACATCTGTGGGGCAGATTAATGCTTACCAATACACAAAGCAGGTGTACCATGCCCGACTTCCGCTTTTATCTGGCAATATCAAATGTGAATCCAAACAGTCAATCATTAGTTTGAGGTTGTAAGTATCTGACCAGATTTTAGGTAACTTCTTGCAATCTTAAAGCAATGGCTGTTTATTTTAAGTAGGTATGTGACCTGTGGTCACTGATTTAGGGGTATTTATGGTGGTAGACCATTTGCCCTCTTGCCTGCGGTGTGTGTGTATTTGTTGGCTTGGCACAATTCTTTCAGAAAATGGATTGAGAGTATAAAAAAATAGGCCCATGTCTTTTGCTGAGTATCTCAGATTTGTTTGTGGTAGGAGAAAATAGATTAATTTTGTACTCACTGTGGGTGCCTCAAAATATGTTAAAAATCATTAATTGTCATTTTTGCTTCATACAAAGCAAACAGATTTTGTTTCCAAACTTCCCAAAGGAGACTTTTATGGGGATCTGAACTGTATCCAAGGTAGACCTTCTACATTTGTTTTGCACTGTGTTACATAATTAAGAGATGTTGTGCCCTACCTGAGCCAGCCAAGTGTGTGTGTGTGTGTGTGTGTGTGTGTGTGTGTGTGTGTGTGTGAGAGGGCTTCTCCCATTTCAGTCCATTACTTCAGCCTGATGTATTTGTTTGGCTTCTCAGAATTGCAGCTTTAAATCAAACAGCTTCTATAGATTGTCCCCCATGAGTTATGCTCCAGAGGGGTTTGCTGAATGCCAAGAAAAAAAAAAAAACTAAGGGCAGACTTACTGGAAAAAAGTGCTGGTTGCTTCAGTAACGGTGAACAATTTAACATAATGAATTTAAAGAGTGGACGGACGGACAGGTGAGGGGGTGCATTAATTTGAGGCCATTAATGACTTACATTAATGGCTTACATAATAATGTGTTCCACAATTTCATAAATTGCACTAATTTTCATCACCCAATAAAGACACAAAGGTTACCGTTTTCAATGAATACACATTAATATGATTAGCCTGTGCCATTGTCCATGAGATGTTAGCTATATGACCCCAAGCTGCTTCAGCAGGACTCACCACCAGTCCCACCACACATCCAGTTTTGGTGAAGCATACTTTATCCTAATTCATAAAACAGGCAAACAAACATTTCCCCTCCCTAAAAGTGTCTTCATCAGGTAAGTGTCAAACTCATTGTACACCGCTGAAGTTTAAAGTTTAACTTTACAACCCCAGTTGCTCCTAACCCTTTCAGCTCCTGATAGCTGAAAGAAGCTGACTTGAAAATGTCCATTCTATTTATTCCTTTGAACGTGTATCGAAATATACATTGAAACAACAACAAAAAAGATCATTCTTGCTATTAATGTCCCCTTACAAATTTATGGTGCTGCCACTACACAACAAGTCAACAAATGCCATATAGCATTGATGATTGAGAGGCATTATAAGAGGAACTTATAAGAGAACATTATTAGAAATGTTAATGATTTATTCATGCTTAAATTAAGGGACCTTAATATAAATTGGTTTTATTATCATAATATTTCAGAACCTAAGGATAGAAAATATTGACATGCCAATCATGTGTTGTAGGAAGCAATTTCTCTGTAGAAGACTGCTTGCTAATTGTTATACACCCTCGCTAACATTATTGCTTTATTAAATTCCTTTGCAATTCCACTTTGTTTTCCAGTGGAGTTTAAGCTAATCGTAAACACTGTTAATAATTAATTATAACACCCTAAGGCATGATGACTTGCAAGACCAAGAGGAAAAAGAGGACGTAAAGCCAGCTGTACATGTTTAACTTGCAGTGTATCAGCCTAGAGTAAGTGTGTGTGTGAGACACAGACAGAGGAGGTGTGGGTAGACAGAACTGAAGACCACGACGTGGTTGTTGTGTGGATTTTCAACAAATCATAATATATGTTTGTGCGCTTTCCATTTTGATGGCAACATGTAAATAAAGGCCCACACATCTTGTCATACGGCTGAGTGAAATCACTAAAAATAAATGAGTAACTTGTTTCCAGTCAGGCACTCGCAGGAACAGAGCCTAAAGAACTAAAAGGGACCCGTTTCTTCAAGGCAAGGGAATTTCATTATAATAATCATTACAATGACCTAGATTCCTTGAGAAGTTTTATAGCCCCATACTGGTATTAGGAAAAATATTGGGGCACTATCCATTACAAATATTCATATTGTCCTAGGAAATACATACATACACACATACATACATACATACATACATTTCAGCTTAGATAAAACAGAAAACCCTCAGAGCCAGTGTTGTACCATTTTGTGATTTGTTTAAATCAGGACTGTATCAAGCTTTCACTTTTGTGGCAAGGGCAAATTTAAAGTGATGGTTGTGACACAAACATATGTGGGTACATATGTGGTAAACAATCGTGAGTTGGTTGTAAGAGAAAATGTATGTTTTATAGTGTGAGCAATGTAGTGTCCAGAGCATTGGTGAACCACTGGTCAAAATAAGGATGACCTTGAAAAGATTCCAATTTCTAAGACAATTTTTAGATAAAAAAAGTCCATCCTTTGTTGTCTGGTCTAACAATGAAATTCATATCCAAAACATTCAAAGTGTGTGGGCGTTGACTTTCCAGATGTAAGCCGGAGGCAAAAGATGGACAATTCAGACAAAGTCGTTGCCATTGCCACTCCTCTCGTTGCCATTCCAATAATGCCATGATTCATGGCCATATTCTGCAGGACGCAGTGGACCAATGTCATTTTGCACACCCTCTGTGCTGTGTATATGCCTACTGTGTTGAAACGCATCCACCAGCTGATAGAGCACTCCACATCTGCATGAGTGTGGTTTTATTCAACCTTCCATGGTGTATGTGGGCTGACCAGCAGTGACACCATACAGGTTCTTAGAACGTAACTGTTCAAAAGAGAATAGCATTGATGAAAGTGACTTGACTGAAATGTTTGCTAATTTGCATTTCCCCCCTGCACTTGGTTACTCTACCTGTGATTTTAGTCATCCCAGATAATAATGGTGTGATTTTAATTTTATATCTTTATGTTTGTTTCCCTAAACCAATGCAGTCAAGGTGCTAAGTTCAGTGTTTGCTTATAGGCACAAAATCAAATAATTTTCAGCATATAACCACTGTCATCCACAGTATAGATATATTTGCAGTTATAATATAGGAAATAAGATGATTACAGTGTAAGCCTAATTATTAAATTAGTTACTTAGCATATACATTTTTGTTTATAACAAATTGAATCACATTTTTATGTTTTTCACATGACAGTCATTTCGCTCATATATAAATTTGATGCTCAGAAAAAAACCTACCTTGAAATTTATGCGCTTGCGTATATGATACAACTGGTCTACAGAACTCGTGAAAGTCATTCATACTTAGGAACAATTCCAGCCACAAACAAATTGATGAATTCCAAAATGATTGTCATTTTGTTCATACACAAATTATATAAATGAAAACGTTTGTCAGCATGAATAGTGAATCTGGCCCACTGTGATTGCAGTCAGCATGATGTTAATGACCACTAGTTATGAAAAGACTACTTATAGGAAGAAGATAATTGTGCCGCTGCCTAGAAAGGAAACTCTGATTGTTAGAAAACAATGGACAGCATGTTACCAACACCAAATGAGAGCACGTACAAACACAAAGGTTTTCTGGTGATAATTAGAAAGAATTACTACTATCCCTGAATATAAAATACGAGTGGAACTCTGAAACTGATTATGTTGCTGTTTTAATAATGGAAAATCCATATAATGAACTATAATTTCAAAAGAAGGAAATAAAAATGATTTGGCATTATCAGATGAAGCAGGTTGAAGTATGTGGGGCAGGTGTTAATTTATTCTTACTTACTTATTCATTTAAACTTATTGCTATATAGCTATTCACTGAGAAACATGTTCAGACACACTGCACCTTTTAAAACCTTTGGTATCTGGGGCCTTTGGAGAATGTGTTCTCTTTTGTGAACCATGAATACACAATTTGAAAAGACAGATAAATACTGTGGCCCCACTCTCTCTATGTATAGATACAGATGTATAGATATGTATCTCTATTATCTCTATGTATAGATAATACAATACAGTCTACAAATATTTAATTATATCTGCATTCCACAGTTCAATATGAATTAACCTATGGAGAAGGTTAAATAAAAATACACACCAGTAACAACAGACTTCCACACTGAAGCTTCAGTGAAGACTTACATGGTGCTCAGTTTATACAGTCTAATATTGTGTTAAAAATGCAAATATCAATGCTGCTTTTAAGCACATAAGATGCTTTAGCATGATATTGACTTCAATATATTCTATGGAATACTTAATGAACTCAGTTTGCTAAATCCCTTTACACTTAAAGTGCATTCATCCATTATAAATGTGCAGATGAGGAACTGAGCTAAAGAAACTATTCATAATTGCTAATTTCGCCCATTACAATTGGTGTGCAAATCCTACGTTTTTGTGGGCCTTTATCGCCATCAATGCCTAGGGCATTATTATATTACTAAGTCTATTACTAAGATACCAGTCAACCACTTAACAATTTGTGGAACATGAGAATAGTATCAGTCTTTATGATTTTCTGTTTACTCCTTTCCTCACCCCCTGCAACAGGACCCACTACAGATTATGGCATATTTATAAATGGCTGTCTTCAGATTTGTTTTTAATAATGAATCAATTAGTCTTGATGTGTACAATTCATGCTTACATTTAAATTTTTCATCTGCACACACTTATATCTGTCTTATATGAAGAGACAGATTAATCTATAGGTTTATCAGAATGGCCACCCCAGTCTGGGTACCATACACGACCTACATTTAGTTATAAAATACAATTTTGCTAATGGTCACAGTATAATCGCTCTCTAAAAATGAGAAGCTTAAGTTTTTCCCAGCCATTATGCCTGTAGGCTATATGGAACATGATTGGAGTAAAAAAATAACCATGAAAATGTAACTGAAAATATCAAAGTGAGATTGAGATTTAACAAAGAGACGTGAGTACTCAGACAAGCATCATATTACTACTTACTAATTCAGCATCTAATATAATGCAATGACAGAAAGCCTCTTCACAAGAAACACTCTTCACTCTGTCACAATGAAATATTATGTGTTCTATGAAAGTTCTGTGATATTAAAGAACTAATTATGTTATACAATAAATCTGATCATGTGATACATAATTTTCCCATGAAAATTCATAAATGTGTATACTACAGTTTATACTACATGTGAAGACGGCAGTCTTCTCTAGCAACATTTTATTATTTATTGTTATTATTATTATTATTATTATTATTTGTTATTGTTCATTGCACTCAACCTAAAACCTTTTAAAACCTTGTAATTTGAATTTTGTAACACAAGAAAGCTATAATGTGAAACATTTAAGAGAAAGCTTTGGGATTACTTGCCACTTAATTATTGAAATTGCCATCCTTGTTGTTTAAGCAATCTTATGCTGTAGCTTTCCCCAATAGCACACAAATTTTAGACAATCTGCGGTGTTTTGCGAGCATAATCATTTATTCTAATTACACGATTGGTGTCGATTATTCTGTGAATTATTTGTTTTATTGTTAATCAAGGAGGATACAGGGGAACAGGTTGAAAGTAATTGAAAGGTTGAAAGTTGATTTGTTTCAACTGCAGGCAGAGCTCTACAGTCCAGGTTCAAAGCAGGTTTGAAATTTGATGGCAACCCACATTGGTAGAATAAAACTGGCATCCTTCCACCAGTTTCCATCCAAGGATAAGGGTGGATCAGCTGGCCAGAACCCCTTCCCACTTCACCTGAAACACCCTGGGACTCACCTGCTTACCTAAGTTATTCTGTGAGGAGGATACACCTATCCCTTCATAGGGTTTGCTTTATGGTGCACAGTGGAAAATGTACCATAGAGAAATGTATGCATGGAGGATCTCATGCACCTCTCCCATACTCCTATGTTGGTTCAGTGGGTGCTGTTGCAGTGGGGATAAGCTTGTATCAACTGAAGTGGGGAAGCAAAAAAGTGGGGGTAGGAATGTGAAAATATAAATAAATATGAATCATAAATAAAATTCTTAGTCAGTTGCAAATATCCATACCAGTACAAAGGACTGATATTGTGGTTTGAATGGATAGGAAGATTACATTTATGTGAAATGCATTCAAGAACAGAATGATTTATGCATTTACAAACCTAGGCATCTCGACATGTAATGAATTAAAATTAGTTTTCCTTACTTAAAGAGTTTGTGCCTATCTGTGATGTCTACAAATGTGTATGTTGCAGACCTAACATGCAACCCTCACATAAATGACAGTAGCAAGAGAAAATGTTCCTGAGCAGACTGATGATGGTTAATTTACTATTGAATGGCCAACATTATCAACAAACTCATTTAGATTCGGGCATCACAGTCATCCAAGGCCTGGCTTTGAATGAACCACAGGGGAGGGTGGCTAATTGTCACTATAATTGAATAGCTGACTCCAGCGCAGCAGAATAATTTTTCATCAGCCAGAACTTACTGCTTGTTTATCAGCATACAACATAATTAACTCTTATGTCTATGAGACAGACTTTTCTCTTTTCCCACCACCAAATAATATCCTATCATAGGTAAGGGTCTTCTTTGCCTATGGTTTAATGGATTCTGATAATCACTATTTATTGCACATGTTACAGTAGAATGCTTTATCATCAGAATGATTTGGAGTTTTGTAATTTACCATGATCTTGGAATGTGGGCATGTGCAACAGACTGTGTGATACAGCAGAAACACAGGACACTGCCTCTGAAGTCTAAGTCTGAACAGTATGATTCTGAAATGTTATTGATCAAAACTAATGTATAATGTCCTCCAGGCTTTGCCATACTGTTTTTTTTTTCCTCAAAAATCAGAAGTTTGCAGGTTAATGATGTGTAGTAGCAAAGACTGGGTATCTACAGCAACAAATAATGTTTTAGACTGCCACCCCCAACAATCAGTGTGTATTTCAGAAATGTTTTCCTACCACACAATTTTTTGTACCAGCCCAATCCAAGTGTTACACCCATGATAGACCGTGCAGTGCTGGGCCACTAGCCATAGTGCTACACAGTGCAGAACTGTCTCTGCAATGACCTGGCATGACCCTTGGTAATAGTGGTAAAAGTTGGTAAAAGTTTACCCACTGTCTCTCTGCACCAAACCACATTCCTTGCATTCACTCCAACTCTGCACTTTTGCACAATATGCCATAACAGTTTTATAATGAATAAGCAAAATGATATAAAAAGGTGTGAGAAGAAACAAAATTGAAATAAACAAAAGCAATGCTCAGCACTTTCGGTAAAAGTAACAGATTCTGCTTTGCTCTAAAACAAAGTACAGCATTGTTGAATAATTAATATTCTAAAGAGGTTAAGTATAGCAGTTTCAAATCATAAATCAGTTTAAATTCATTCCATGGTCTCAAGAGGAATGTGATTAATTCTAAGAAAAGCTTGACAGTTCTTTGGATAAATGCCAGTATTGTGATCTTCAGTGTTGGCTATGCATACTGGTCTTCCTGTCTTCCTATGCTTTCCTTCATGTCACTTCAAAGTTAACTTTTATGAAAAAGATTAAACTAAAGTTTCAATTTAATTGCAAAACCATCATTAAAGGACAGAGAAGATCTTATATGCAACTCTTATCTAAGGAATGCACAATTTCAAATGAAGCAGAATCTTAGCCATTGAATTAAATTTAACAATTTATGCCATATTTTATATCATTTTCAGCAATTAATATGAGGTTTTCTAGAACAGCAACTTGTTTTAAACAGCCACTATCTGGATATTATCAATATTTATATAACAGTTGAACAAAAGTGGATCTGCATAATTTGAATTCCTCTGTGAAGTTCACCAGAAAAAAAAGTTATCACTAAAGTTAGGCATCCAAAGACACAAAATGTCTAAATTGCTCTCAAGAGGTTTAATTTATGTCATGAAAGACATGTCATGTATATCATTGTGACTTCTTGATTCACCAATCACCAATCAGCTTCATTTCAGGAAAGGAGTCACTGCCATGCATGGAGGGGGAACACCGATTACAACAGAATTAGAATATGAGATGATGACACTTTGATTCTTATATATATATAAACAAATATAACAACAAATATATATATATATATATATATATATATATATATATATATATATATAGTTTTTTTCTCTCAGAAGGTGATCTCAAAGGGATTTTAAAAATTTAACTATAAATGCTTATTTGGTGTGATGACGTTTATGACACTGAGTCTGATTCACTCAAAGATGCAGGACACATTTATATCCATATCCAATCATCCATACTATTTTAACTAGTGGTGACTTTACTAAGGACAAATGTTTTGTTGTCTGTCTTCCTTAAAATGAAGTATGAAGAAAGGAAAATGAGGAAAATGCAGCAACTTTGTTCAGGTCCACCAACGTCACCTGAAACAATACAACTGCTAAAGTTCTCAAGAACATTTCTTTTTGTGTGCAAACAGCAGACCCATACATAAGAAAGACACCCCACAGACAGAATCCATTATACAAAATCTACAGTCTGGTGAAAAGCATGCAATGCAGATGTCTAGCTTGTATTGTTTGGGTGGTAGCCACATATTCCACTAACCTGTCACTTTCATAGCAGACCTCCTGCACATCAACACCGACAAATGTTTTCACTTTGTTTACCAAAATCACATCGGTTCAATAAAATCTCACTTCTCCTGCCACAAAAGCGATTGTGTATATTTCAGATGGTAACTTTGAATTTGCTGCAGGCATAAGCAATACATTTCTTTTCATGCTCGGTACAGATTGGTATCTTTGCAAAGGCTCAGTGCTCACCAAGAATTTGAGGCCACTACCAGTTCAGCTCCTCAACTGTGCAATGGAACAAGGGGATACATTTAGTGCTAATATTGCAGACACTTTTATCTACAGAAAAAATCTGCGCTGACTTAAACTGGGCCACCAGCAAAGCACAATCAACTGTTGCAGCATGCTGGGATTCTGTCACCATGTTCTCAGAAAAAAATATGTGAAAAAAAGGCAATGGCCGAGTCAGACACATGTATCTGCGCTGCCGGGAATGCATTTGAAATGGAGACGGGGAAAGGAACGCTGCTTAGACCTGCCTGGCTCCATGCTGCCCTCTCCCTCTGTGTTAGCCTTTTAAAGCCGGACTCACGCTGCCTTTGCACTAGAATGCTCGGCCGTTGGCCCAGTCCTGTCAGCATGCTTGATTGCAGTGATTTGAGGTCTCGTCCTGCAGTGTAATTGTGGAACTGCCAAGCCAGTTACCCTGTGTAATGTAGCATGGGGCAGATTGCTCTTCAGCACCAGGATACCGAGTCCCGCTAGTCACCTCAGTTAAATGCACCGGCAAAGAGAGTAAACAAGCTTAATAAAAGATCCAGTTCATCCAGAAAAAAAGCAGAGGGCTCAGCATGCCATTTCTTCCTAGAAAGTTAATCCCTGGTAGAACTGAATTTGGTCACAAACCAAGCTCCAAGCTCCATAATTCTGAGATACTTCAAACAAGCAGTATTTAATAATCACAGGCTGCATCTTTAATGACACAGTAAGAATGTGTCAGAATTCAGTTCAAGGGCTTCTAAAAGAAGACTTTGCTGTTGCTTTTGATGTTGGTTGGAAAACAGGTTTTTCTAGAATCAATTCTTACTTCAGCAGCTATTTTGACCCCTTTAAGGATATCAACTTTGACGCAGCAAAATACATATGTTTGATTCAAATCATGAGGATCCAAAGGCTTTGTATTTTTAAATGTACTCCATACAACCTGTCTATTCATTACACACATCAAGTAAAGTCATAAAGCCTCAATTTGGCTTCAGTTATGTCACTGACGCTGCTGAAAAGCAATGTTCTGAAAAAGTTTTACTTACTTTTGCAGGACATCTTGAGTCCCTATCTTATATTCTTTTTTCTTAGATCTAAAATATTGCTTAAATTAACACTATTATTATAAAGACCAAAGGGGCAAAAAATTTCAACACCCCTGCAAGTTCTCTTGCTGGGTTCAAACAGCATAGCAAAAGGCACTGTGCACACGGGTCAACTTGCTGTGATGCAACTTACCTGCAATAACAACTAATGGACCCCAACAGCTCCATGCATTAGAGTTGCTGCTGTCTCCTGGCTGTAGAGCTTGACATCCTTTTTAACAGGTCTGTGGTTATCTTTCCTGTTCCGCATTTGTGCAGCATGGCTGGTTTTCAAACAGCTCCAGAAGTGTCAGGGAAGAAACAAAGGAACAGGACAGCTTGTACAGCAGACTGAGGAAAGCAGATCACAGGAGGGTTCAGTTGTTTGTGCTTCAGTTAGTCAAGATGAAGGAATGACAATGATAACCTATAACACAAACAATGAAATCAGTGACAATGTAGTGTAATTTTCTGATAAATGGAGTTGTAACCAGAAAGCTGTAAATGCAAATCCTAGTTTGAGTGCTGCTGTTTCATCCAAGGTATTTGACCTCAGTAAATAAGGTTACAGTCTATCCCATGCACTGACGATGACCAGGAGTTCACAGCGGCTGACTTTTGCCAGAGTAGGGTGAGTTTTTCCAGGCAGGTGGCACACTTGAGCAGCTTGAGAGATGCCTGTAACTTGCCTGGATGATGTCAGTGGAGACGTTCCTATCCTCCAATCTGTATTTGCCTCGCTGTTGTGCACTGTGGGACTTGGAAAATAGCTGCCGTTTGCCTTGCAAGTGCATTGGAGGAGTTCACTTTCTATATCTTCACTTCCCTTTGCAAAGAGGCAGGCCTACTGGAACACAATTGCCCACAAATAAAGGATTTGATAAGAAATGATACAAATAAAGGATTTGATAAGAAATGATAATGTAAGACAATGTTTTTGGAATCTAAGCAAGGCATTGATACAAATATTCTTTACTGAGATGCAGCATTTTAAATGAAGTCCAGCAATTATATGTTCCATGTGACTGGCAGAGGTGTGGAGAGGTTTACCACCTTTTTTTGAGCAAGCACAATTCTGTTTTTATTTATTTATTTAGGTTTTCTTCCTCCACTTGGAAAAGCTGAGACAAAATGTCAGCCAGCTGTCCTTTCATTGGCTAACAGGGTTAATTTTTGATAAAGGGCAGACTTGGATGGTCAGAGCAGCATTTGATTTATCCAGAGGTGTGCTGTTTTTCTTTTAGAAATGTGATATGATGGAAAATGCATGATAACCAATGTCTATAGATATAAATAGGTGCTACTCTGACCACATCAACTGTTGTGAGAGATACGCCTTTAAAGAGGAAATGGAAAAAAAATGAACTGTAAAACTGCTGCTGTGTGTAAGGATTGTCCAAAATATTTATGCGCCTGCTGATACTTGACCTAATTTGCAGATCCGAAACATCTGATGGTATCAAGTGAGTTCAATCTTTTATCCAGAGCTCCAGGGATCAAGAGAACCCTCGGGGTATCCTGGCGCATTTTCTCTTATTTGTTTATTTATTTATTTTTTTCTCTTAGCCAAAGGGAGCGCGCAAAGGGCTCTGACTTGAATATCAAAGTTAAATGATGGTTTTCTTTTTTTCATCACTCTCGATCCAATAAAATGGTTACACTCCTTGCGAATCGATGTGGATTAATGAAAAGCATACAAAATTAGCTTGGAGGAATGTTTTGGAACCGTAAGAGAAGAGAACCAAGATGAGTCTGACAGAATTAAATCTGAATTATTCATTTATAAATAATATGTGCAATATGCAGTGCAACATTCTTTTCAGGTTTCTTTCCTGTTTCAAGCATTGTAATAAGGAAATGTGCTTAAATCTCTGTTTAATGAATGATTATTTGTTTGTAAGATTGGGATCAATGTGAAGCTTATGTGTAACCTTAATTGCCATGCTATTTCTGATTAAAGTTGGTTTGTAATGTTTCAGATAAACTTGCTGCCTCAGATTAGCTAATTATTTAGACGTAATTACCGCTTTGGCAATTAAATACAAAACATGATTGCGGGTAAATTAGGCTAGCAGAGAGACCCTCTGAGTCCCAGAACAGTCTATGTTTTGTTCCCCTTTGATGTACTCCTCTCATGCACACACTTGTACCTGTGAGGAATTACAATCTGGTGTGCAAATTTGTTGTGCATGACACTGGGCATTTCAGCAACTAAATTAGGTGAGCAGTGAATACGACTCAAAGCAATTTTTGTAAATTCATCTGAGTAAAATGCGTTTCAGTTTCGGTCCAACAAAAACACACCCTGAGTCATAGTGGAGCCAATTCAGACTGGAGATACGAGCATGTAAACCCCACTCAGGTGTTTCTGCAGATAGTTGCTCAACCTTTTATTCCCAAGTGCATTCAGATATGAACCACGTAAGCGCCTATATGGAAGATGTACGTCTGGGGGTGCAGTTTAGCCAAAATGAGGGTGTTTTTCTCAAAATAGGTTGTGTCTCATTGTTTTCCAAGATACCTGTACTGACTTGGCACCTAAGACTATCTTCTCTCTGCAATCTTCCAAAGCAGGAAAAGGTTGATTATGTCTTGCACTACAATAGCCATTAAGTTTAACAACAACATTATTGGTAACGGGACAGCAAAGTACAGTGGGACAAAAAAGAAACACACAATCCTACCTGACATATATAGAATTGAATATTTTATTTAATTGACCCCATCTGTATAATTACTCTAATCATTAAATGTTGAACATTTACTTTCTTAAAAAAAAAACATAACATTCTCTCTAAAGTCTTAGTGGAGACACAGATTCAATTGCTCAACAAATATTTGATAATTAAATAGCCTGTGTGGGGAAAAAATGGCTATCCTAATGTACTCATTCTTCATACACACATGTGCATACATACCTGTGCATACAACTCTTACATTCCTTACATGGTAATAAAACCTCAGGTTTTATCTGAAAACAATATCAAATACAAAAGGAAATGATTGTACTATAATACACTGTACTTTAACCCTGTCATTTGTGAGGGGAAATCAGCGTGACAATTCAGTTGTTTATTTGATAACAATATTCCCTTTGGATTAAAGGGTACTCAGGTCCAGACAGGCTGCAATACTGTGAAACAGCTGGAATAGTTAAAACAGTCAGAAAGTGCCTCTGACCATTTTGCCAGCTAGCTACTAAGACTAGCTAACAAGAGTTCTGGAGCAATACAGCACAACCTCCTTTCTGTGAAAAAGCCATAGGCAGCAGAGACAGGACCAAAGTCACAAGGTGAGGCTTGAACAAATCTCTCAGCCTTCTCTAGATGGTATTGGGCTGGGTGTATCCAGGACTTCTAACTGGACAAATCGGTGAGCATGATTTATGCCCTCCGTTCTTCAATAACCTGTAAGACAAATAAATCTGCACTGCAATCCCATTTAAAAAAAAAACGGTGCTGTTGGTCCTTGCCACATAGTTGTTTCAGCTAGTGTCAGAGTATGTCATGGAATGTCACAACCAAAAGTCCCACTCCCCAAAACTGGTGAGCCAACGACAATATTCCGTGCAGCTAGTAAATTGTCCAGTGGTTCGGAAACACTGTCCAAATTGTGTGTCATTTGTCTTAGCATAATGTATGTTTGGCAAGCATTTAATGTTTCTTCCTTTTTATAAAGTATGCATGTTGTGATCCTATATAACATAGCTGTGGACGGAGAGCAGGATTTACCCTTCTGTTAATACATTCAGATAATTTTATCTGAAAATACAGTAGGTATTTATTTTATTATAAATGGAGTGAGTAACATGGATTAAGAAACGCACAAAGTAAGGGGCAAGTAACGTGTCAGTTCAGCTGTAACAACATTTTGTTGAAATGACAGCTAGTCAGTTAGTTAGCTAGCTAGCTAAGTTATAATGAATATTATACATGCACACTGTACAACAGTATTTAAAAAACAATGGTCCTGTTATGATTCAAACAGACAGAAGCAGAGCCATGAAATGCTGACACAATTCCCAGAGCAGTCGGAAAGAAGGTAGGATGACATTGCAATCTAGCCAGCTAGCTAATGATCTGAACCACTAACTAACTAGTTCAGACCTCCTCTCCATCACTGTCCAGCAGCTTCAACCAGTTTCTGTTTTGCTATGGCATACAGATGACTTAATAAAATTCCTCCATCCTCAAACTGACCATTTTCTATAGAAAATTCTATGCCAAATGTAATTCATATGGCTGGTATATAAACAAAAAACACCTGTTGGTTGCTTTTGCTGTGTAATTTATCTAGGAAGAAGTTTTTGAACTGAGTAAGCTATTCCCTTTTAAAATATAAACTTTTTTAGCTTTTTTAGCTTTTCCCTTTTAAAATATAAACATATTTCATACAGACTTTTTTCCACTTATACTATTTTGTAAAGAAATTTTGCAAAGACTCATCTCAGTTCCAGAAGTGTTTATTTCCTCAGAAAATCTGCTCAGCATTCATAATTACAGTGAGCATCTGGCGACTGTGTTTTGCAGTGAGGACTAATAACTCTGAGAAAATTGATTGGCCACCAGGCTCTGGGCAGGGTGGGTATGGCTTTCTAGGGTAATTTACATTTATTTATAGTGCACAACATTCTATCATCCCTTTTAAGAGATATGTGGATGCACAAGTTTTGTGTGAATATGACAAAGTGAAAAATGTGTGAGTTGCTCAAAAAACATAAGTTTGAATTGACCCCAGTGAATCTAAATCTGTGACATTTACACATGCATGATATTTATGCACTTTTGATTTAAGTGTGCTCTCACCTGAACTCTGTCTTTTGGGCTCTGCAGCACAGAAGTTTCAGAGCTTTTTGTCTTTTTATTTTTGTTTGTAATCAAAAAACGATGACACATAGGCCAATGACCAGTTCCATGGAACCCACAGCAAACAGGTGAATAAACATTTGCAAATGACTAACTGATGTAAGCCCCCCTAACAAATGCTGTACACTGATATCCCCATACAGACTGCATACAAAACCAGCCCCAATATGATGTTCAAAGATATCCACAGAGTATTGTTTTCCACGTAAAAGTATGCTCATGAGGGGTGCATGTAGCCCTAACCCTAACAGTAGGAGTGGCCTGTCTTTGACATATGGTTGATGATGAAGCTATATTGAATGCTTTATGATGCATTCACAATTGATTCATGAGGGTATGCACCCATGTACACAGCTCAAGAAGGAAGGAAGACTACGGGGAGATATTTTACAGAGTATAAAAAGTATGTTTGTTTCAGGTATTTGATCTGCATCCCAACCATATTGGAAAGCAAAAAATGGATACATATAAAGTGTTGCTTATGAATAAGCCAAAGAGCACTGTTCAGGTATCAAGTGTTATTTCCATTAACCATTCACTGCCTTTGTAATAACAGAATATGTATGTCCTCTTTGGTGAAGACTAATGTCAAGTGGATGGCAGCAGTTAGACATCTTGAAATAATTTCCTTTAGATTTTAATGGAGGAACTATCAGTAGCCACCAAGCCAATGCCACACACCATGGGCATTTCTCCAACGCTGTCATTTGTCGCTGTTGTCTGAGAGGTCACATCAGCTGTTGCAAGTATCAGTCAGCAGTGTCATTTGTCAATGTCAAGGGATCCACTCAATCAACATCCCAGTAGTTTTTTTTTTTTCTTTTTCTTTTTTTAATGCAAGACACTCAAGCAACAGCCAGGTAGTTTTTAATTTTTTTTTAATGCCAAGTGTATGTCACACATGTATACAGTAACAATTCTGGATGAACTCATGAATGTTTTATCCTCTCCATTACATTGTGCCTGCTCCCCAACAACAGAAGTCTCATGAAACGGAGTAAACAACAGTGAAAATATGTTTCCATGTCTGATTTTTATTATTATTATTTTCATTTTTTTCATTCATATGCTTACATTTTTAGTATTACGCCTGTTGCAACAACATGTTCTTCACATATCAGAAGACACAATGAATGATCAAATAATTGTTATGCCTTCTTCTCTAAAGCACATTTTGTGACTGATGTGCAGTATTTTCTCACAGAAACAGCACTGTGTGCAAATATTATGTCAAGGTAGTGCTGCTATGTGATTGAAAGTATGTGTTAGGGATTAGTCCAACTCTTCAATTAATTGATTCATCAGTCATTGGCGCCTGCATTGTCATTTAAATCCAACCATCAATTTGTCATGTTAAAATTAAGAAAAAACGATGTTTAAAATAATTAAAAACACATTTAATATGAAGGCTTGCTGAATCTGTTAGAATGGGTGGATGGATGGAGGGTTTGTCCTTTCCATCATTCGACAGCATTCTTGCATCAGTTCAGTAATGTACAGTAACAGCCTGTCAAACAAAAAAAAAAAAAGATGGCAAGCTCACACAAGAATTCTGTGTGGGCATTCTTCAACAAAGTAAAAAAGAACTGTATCGAATACACATCATGTAAAGCGAGGTTCAGTTACCACAAATCACCATCTGTAATGTTGAGCCTCTTACAGTTTAAACACCCACCAACTGCCAAAAATGGCATGAATGTTCAAGGGACAAACCAAATGGCCTTGACAGCCTTTTCACTACCATTGTCCCTGTTACGTGCGGCACATGGTGCGTGTGGGGGCTGGGCCGCCTGCGCCTTGGTTTTCCTCCCTCTCTCCTATCTCGCTACTCTCCTGACGCAGGTGTCCCGCTGTGCTGCATCCAGCCTCCTCATTCCGGCCTGGCCAACCTGAGACGGAGCGCCACAATTTAAAAATGCCAGATTTTTAGAGTGGATCTCTCTATTTCGGTCCTTTGTGTTTTTTTTTCGTGATTCACCATTTACAAACTTGCTGTACCGTGCTTGTACCGTGACTTTGCGTTGTTTACTGACTTCGATTCTGGATTGTGTCTCGGTTTGGTTGCATTCGGTTGTCGTGAGAGGAGGGCAGGTACGGTGGGGGATCCCCATGTAGCATTTCATTTTGTATAGGATTAGGTTAGAGGCGGGTGCCACTTTTGTGTGTTTTGTTCTAAGATAGTTAGAGTAGTTTTTGGTTTTTGTTTGGCTCTGCCCCCCTTTTGTTTTTCAGTCAGTTGTATGTTTTGGGTAGTGTTTAGGGTTGTTTCTGTTTTGTTAAGTTCTTTTCATTGGGACCGTCTATTGTCCTCTCCTCTTTGCTTGTGTATATTTGTCATTGTAAATAGCTTTGTAAATATTGTAAATATATCGCACACCCCTATACCTTGCTCCCATTGCTATTGATGTGAGAATTCATCTTCCGTTATATTGTTCATTGTTAGTGTCAATATAACTGCATTTCTACATTTGTTACGTACTTAATATTGACAGCAATCAATCACAAGTCACATGTAGGGCATTTTTTTCTGTTTCTTTGAGAAAGATTCAGTTAGACAAAGAATGTTTCTAATTTAGGGTTGGAAAATGTGCAACATTGCACACCCACATTGACCTTTCTGTCCCTTTTTCCCCAGCTGAAACTAAACAATACCTTTGAAGGACCAGGTCACCAACTTTACTGAGTAATGCACACATTAGTATACAGAAACAAGCAAAATGGTCTGGGTCTGCATCTACCCTGTAAAAACAAATATGGTTAAAGAGTATGCCCACTGATGGATTAATTCATTGAATGAGAATGTGTGGAAGTACCAAATACCCAGGTGATGACTGTCCACCAAATGTAGCCAATGTAGCTGAATTAACATGCACTAATTAATCAATTAAACCGTGTGAATTAGAGGTCTAATTATGAGACTTTTGATTTGATCCATTTAAATATGATTCTTAACCAGGAAGAAGAGAACCGGAGAATGTATCCAAGATGTATCCTTGAGATATTGAAGAGTGATACCGAATGAGCATGTTAAACAGCACCCACAGGGAATACTTTTGAAAGATGGGAATAATTTACTAGCAGGTACATACTTTCAAATTTAATTTAACTAATTGAGCTGCTGAAATTGAAAGCAACTGAATAATTGATCAGTTTGTGGATTGAAAGGCTGCCTTGATCGACACAATGTGAGCGGAACTTCACTACCCGCCAATTAAAAAGAAAATGCAAATAATTATTCATTGATTGATTAGTTTAATTTCATTCATCTTCCCTATTGCAGTGTGAAATGTAAACACTTTAAAGAATATCCTAAAACCGTTAATACAGCTGTTTGGGGAGATTATTTTGGACAGTGATTTTGTCTGTTACAATATTTGTTCATTAATGGACCAACCCCTACAGCAGTCTGTGAGCTGAAAATCTTAGCCGTAGTTTGTTTCACTGCATGGCTCAAACAGGAAAAAACTTACATGATATTAGATATGTTTTGTTCCATGTTTAAATAATTCATTTAAATTAATGGTTTTTTGACAATATTTCCTAAGTAAAAGAAAAACATGTCTTGACCAAATAGTGTCAGACCAGATCCTATTACATGCAAGCCCAGAATCATTTTTATAAATAGATTACTGATTGCATTAAAGCAATGATATTGATCACTATAAGGTTGAGTCTTATATTAGTGAACCTTACAAATGGAGTGTACTGTATTGGGTGTATAGCTTTATGCAATGGAGCTGTTCTCACAAATACAAAAAGTACAAGCTATATTCCAAAGGTAGCATAAAGCTGCCTTGGAAGTGCATGCAAATAGTCCAGGAATTTATTGCCCCCCTGCAAAAGCATAATTCTAATCCCCTGCCCCTCCTCCTATCTCCTTCTCTTCTCCTTCTACATATTTAATCTCCCTAAAACTTCATTGCCTGTCAGTGTGTAGATGGGGCCACCTTCCAATTGGCCTTAATTAAGAAGCTTCCAGAACTGGGGATCTAATGAGCAGCAGGGGAAATTACACATTTATCAAGCAACACGGTGATGTAGACGCACCATTCACGGTCCATGGGGCGGATAAAATTTAACATTTCAAGGGAGACAAACCTAAGGGACACTAGGAAAATTTATCAGGATTTATCAAATCCATGATATGGTTTCTAATTTGACCTCATCCCAAATCTCTGTAAAAAAAAATTGATTATGATTTGGTGGTCCAAACCAAAATCTTGTCTCTGCTGAGGCTAGTTGCTTTGTTTTGTTTTCTGTTTTCTTATTAAAATAAATTATTTTGGCTTATCTATGTAATTCATGCATTTTTTTTGTATTTCCATTTATTATTTCCATTTATTATGTACTTATTTTTGGCACATTGGGAAGCCCCATCACAATCATCTTATGACAATTTCTGCCCAACCACATGATTGACATTCATTATCTTAATGTCTTAATGAAGACTTTGTTCTTATTTCAGCTTGGCTTTAACTTTCAAGTCAATCAACAGTATCCTTTGTTAGCCGGCAATCTGTTTTGAGCTAAGAAGGATGAAATAGATTAAAACCAGCTCATCTAGATGGCTAGCTATTTATCTCTTATGGCTGCATATTTTTGTTTTATGGCCTGAAGACAAACTTTAACAGTCATTGTAAGAATGAATAAATTTTTTGTCACACAGGTGTTCTGACTATGCCTTTTCTTCCCTTCTTTTTTGTGCCAAAAAGATTATTCCTTTTAGATGCCATGGTTCACCCCCTATCTCTCTCTCTCTCTCTCTTTCTCTCTCTCTCTCTCACACACTCACACACACACACACACACACACACACACACACATGTAGGAGCATCACTAATTAATTGGGAGTGAATGGCAGCCGTTGTCAAAACGACAAGTGTATGCGTGAGGGCTCAGTACAGTTCAGCCATACTGATGGTAACATGGTTGGGTTACTTTTTTTTTTTTTTTTTAAATGGATGGAGAAAATGTTTGGGCTGGTGGCCAGCTGATTAAACTTGTAAGTAGCATGAAAGATGGGAGAAGCCAGCTGGCATTTCTTAGGTTTGTTTTGATTTCCCTATGTTGCTGAGCAATACGTTTTTCCGGTGTGAAAGTACAGTAGCCTTTCTTGAATCTGTACATACAGGCATCACTTCCCCCAACTCGCATTCCCCCATGCTGTGTGGGTTAGTGATGTATATATTTATTGTTTTTTTTCTTTCAAAGAATACTGGCAGCATAATAGTAAGTGCTAGAGACTGCTGTTGTTTTCTAGGTTGTAATACTCCAGTGTTGCTTACTGTATGGGATTACTGTATGGGATTGCATTGCTGATTTTTTGGCTTGAATTAGTGCTGTGCCACCCTAAATGCAATCCCTGATTTCAAAGTTGTCTTACTTAATGTATGCTTGTGACTCTCAGCACACAGGTATTTCAGTACTTACTGGCTTACTATTGTACTGTATGGTGTTGCCATCCATCTGGCTTTTATTACGCTTGTTCTTTTGCTGTGCTACAGTTGAACTGTTAATTGCTGTCACTCTGCCTCTTCAGGTTTGTGGAATGTGTATTCTATAAATCATTGTGTATTTCCACAAAGAGAGAACTGAAACAACCTGAATAGAGTGTGGAATTGGCTGGGCTGTATTCAAAAGCTATTGGCTCTTATGCAGCCATTACAGTTGTTTTTTTATCTGAGATTCTTTAACTATTGTCATCAATGCCAGCGCGTCCATATAGGCGAACTAGGCAATTGCCTAGGGCGGCACTTTGGCAAGGGCGGCAAAATGTGGGCCAACCAGGATTATTTGGAAAGTAGCTGTGCTGTCATGACTCTGCTGTAAAGAATTTGGAACCAGGTTATTGGAGTTACTATGCAGACCTGTTTGGTGCGTTATTTGTATATGGATCCGTAAAAAGCCCACACATTGTGCATACTTTAATATTGTTGACACTTTGAGCACACTAGCGTTGCACTAGACTATTTGCGTTATGTGTATGGCATATTGGCCTTTGTGTGTTGTTGCTGGTATGGTACGTTGCAAATAGAGGGGCGGCATAATTGCTTTTCGCCTAGAGCGGCAGAAGTGCATGCCCCAGTTCTGATTGTCATTATGAAACCATTGCTTCCTGCAATCAAAGCAGTCTGTAATTTCTTACCTTTAACCCTGCTTGACCTCTCTGCCCCCCAAGTCCCTAGTTTAAATACTTCTAACCTTAACCAGTCATTATAGGTTAAATGCATTTGTGCCACTCTGGTTGTTGCTCACATGAAGGACAACTGTGGAATCTTCCGTATTAATTTAACAAATTTGTCCTGTAGTACCTCAAACCTGCCCTTGTAGGTTTATAACTGTGTCTACCCCTGCTCTGACTTTTTTCATGTGTGTGTGCTATGCTGTCTACTTCCATAAAAATCGAACTCTTCTATCACCCATCGCCTTTTCATGAAAGATTTGGCCTCCTGAGCTCCCCAGAGCCTTCTTCCTTTGGTCAGAGTCAGAACCTCTTCATGCAGGTTCTGATTCAACATTAGCTGGAAGAATAATGGATCAAGAAAAGTGGCACAGAGTCTTTTTGGATGTCGAAGGGCAGTTATTAGTGAGGAATATAAGAAGAATGATATAACAAGAACAAAGTTTATTGTTAGGTTTAATACAGCTTTGTGTACCTGAGCTGGAAAAAGTATATGTGAGTAGGTGGTTGAAATCATGACTGGGGCAGAGAACAAGAGGTCAGAAGTGTTTTAGCTAGATGGAAACTGCTAGATGCAGTTTATTCACAAAATTTGTTGTAGATAGTTGCTAGCCAGCTAGAGAGGAGAGTGAATTCCTAGCTAATTTGGCTAGTACTGGTATTACTCATGCTGTCATGTCCTTGTGTTGCCAGACAGTCGGGAGAGTGGGGATTGGAAAAATCTTAAAAAATTGTAATACTTTGTTATTCAACATACAGTAAATAAATGCATTTGAAATTTACATGTAATGTGGTCACATTTTTTCCCTGTAGGTTCACACAAGCACTATCACAAATGTTCCATTTTACCCAATGAAATAAACAGGTAGCGGTACCAAAAAAAACTAAAAAATTACATACATGCAGTCAGACCTTTTGACTGACACCTTTCCACATATCTTGAGTCAGCAAATTTAGATTTGTTTGCAGTAGATTAAATAAAACAACAATTGTCTGATCTGATCACAGGCCCTGTTTTGTTCAAATGATTCCAAAATCGGCATGGTCGTGCCTGTAACAAAAGAATGAACGGCAGACTCAGTCACTATGAATAGTAGGACACAGGCTGGTTTCACAGCCACCTTTCATAACACTAGTGGCCACAATCTGAAGATGACATGTCTGAGTGGCTGGACCCCCTATCTCATGTCCATCAGAATTAGTCACGCTGACTTAATGTGCTCACAAAGGCAATTTCAGAAATATCACAACTGGGAGATTAATTTCTAAGAAATCCAAGAAATGAGCCCCTTCATATATGAGGGCTTTATATATTTATTTAGCCATTTATTCTTATCACTGCCTTCACCCCCGAGTGATCTCAGTTTTTTTTGCTGTTTTCACATTGAAGCAGAAGCAATTTGAGATGCAGGAGAACTGAGTGATTTGTCCTTGAGAGAAGGATGAGAGCCATCAAAGCTGTAGAAACCTAAAAATTTGGCTGTTTTTAATGAGCTGGCAGAGTGTCTCAGGTTTGTTTTTGTCCAAACAAAGACACAGAGGAGATCAGTGCCCACCACGGAGTGAGATTTGTGTGTTACAGACGCTCTGCAAACAGCAGGGAATAAATTAGGAATGGTTCAAAAAAGGTGGAGCTGAGAACAGAGAGAAATATTCATTATATTCTTATTGTACTCCTCACTCATTGTATGGGGAAAAAATCCAATATCCAGAGAATATTGTAAAATATTATGTCTTATCCTGAATTATAGAAAGATAGCAGGTAATATTCCCAGTGCTTACTACAAACAACACATGTCCATCTGTGAATATTGGAACCATACTACACAGGGTTTTACAGTAGTCATAGTGGTTTACAACAATATACATGATAATTTATGCATTTCAGTTACACTTGGACTTCGTTATTACACATTAGACAGCCACTAATCCAGAGCAGAGACACAAGTAAAGGTAACCATCCTAATGTAGCAAAATTACTCCAATCATGAAGGAACTACATATGATACAGAATGATAAATGTATATTTTTGTATATCATCAGTCACACATTGCAGTAATCACTAAAGGGTTCATCATTGCATACATTTTTAAGGCAAATCATTAAAAAAAGATAAAAAGAAACACTTTTGCAGGGTAGCTGTAGAGGTCTATGTATGGAGCTGTCACCCTTTTTGTGATGTACTTGGAACAGAACTACTGAATAACATTTATTATTCATCTTTTTATCCTTGTAAAATCTCAGATAAAAGTAGGCACACTTTGACATTCTAATCATCTGAGGCTGCTGGAATATGGCCATTTGTACTGTATACGCCTAGGCTTTCAGTGGAAGAATCCATTTTCAGAGTACCATTATATACACAGCATCTCAATTTGAATTGCACAAGCCTTCTGTACATAAATTTATCGACACTCTGTGGGTCCTGTTGCCTGATTGCAACACCTCTATGTACTTTATTTTAGCAGTTGGCCCCATTGTAGCTTAACTTCTGTTTATCAAGAGGTATTTCATGAATCTGGATTAATGAGTTAGCCAGAAAAAAAAATTGGCAAAGTCTGGGTATTCAGATTCACAGAATCATCTTAAAATCTAGCCAGGCTTCTTATCATGACAACACATTTACATTGCATTACATTACATTCATTTAGAAGGCGCTCTTATCGAGAGTGACTTAGAGCACAATAGAACATAAGTGTATCCATTCATGTTGAATGAGCAACAGTGTCAGACCAGGCTGACAACACCCCCAGACCAGTGAGTGTGAGCTTAACACAGTTCAAGCCCTGCCCCAAGTTAACTTCTGCAACCTGATGTATAAAATACGAGAAATTGTAAGAACTATAGACTCAGAACAATGTTTATGATCTTAAATAAAGATCAGGCTAACCCAGACTCCTGAGTGGCTCAGTCGGTAAAAGTGCTTGATATAAAAATGCAAGGCTGAGCCCTATGGCTCAGGTTCAATCCCAGCTGTGTCATTAGCTGACAATGACCAGAGGCCCATAGCAACATAACATAATTACTTTGTTCCACCAGGGATGTAGGGAGGTTAGGTTGGCCAGGGCATTTTTCCTCTAGTTCATCAGCAACTGGTCCACTGGTCAGTAAGGCACCTGAAGTCTGCCTGCATGAAGCTGCACATGAAGTGTCCTCCTCCAATTTATCTATGCATAACTATGGCATGGGGACTGCAATGTGTAGAAGTTTTGGCTGACAGCACATGTTTTGGAGGAAGGTACGTGTTTTCTCACCTTCCCAGACTCTCGGTGCAGGTTGCAGCTGTGGGGTACCTTTTTTGACACAACTGGACATTCCAAAAATGGGAAACAATGTGGAAAGAGAATAGAGTATTCAATATGCAGAAAAAAAGAGAAAAAAGATCAGGCTGACTCATTAGTGACATCATTAACCCCTTAACAAGCTGACTCGTTTCAACTGCTATACAAGGAAAGGTGTTTAGGAGCAGGTATATTTTCAACATCCTGAACAATTTAGTTTTCAAAAATTCTTTCGGCAACCCATTTCTTTTTTCCCCAAGAGGAGACATTTATAATATGCTTTCCTGTTACCCCCTGAGCTTTCTTTATGTATACTTTTACAGCAAAGTGGCTTCCTCCCTCTTAAACTCTCATGTAAAGCTTTATTTATCCAGTGTGGGAAGAGTTCCCTCAACTTACTTTTTTCAGTTTGGGAACATCTGAGCTGCCAGTGGAGGATTATTCTTTTGAATTTACCCTATTTCTCCTTTACAGTTCAACTGTCAAAAAGTTGTTCTCAGTCTGTAGTTCTTACAATTTCTGTCATTTTATTAAAAATAGTGGAGGCGGTATTGAGTTGCCAATATCTGCAATGTAACCATGTCAGGTCACATGACCTCTATCACTGATCTATACCTACTCAGCACTTCTGCAGACTCCACACCCTGATGTGTTCTTCCACTTAATGGTAAGGTGGTCAGAGTTACTCTTTGTTAATATTTCTCCTTCTCTACATTTTTTTTTAAATATATAGTATGGCATTGTGTTAAATGTATGGTATAGATCTGACACAGGAGATCAACAATTGCCTTTACTGAGATAAATACAATATAAAGCCTTTACTGATGACAAATTATTTTCTACTCAGTTTCCTACTGAGTTTCCTCATGTAACACATTTGTGATGAAGCCGACAGCCCCCCCACCCCCCACCCCCTCATCATGGGCTAAATTATGCATTTTTTCCGTTCTGTATTACAATAATTTACATGTGACTAGCAAGCCAATTTAAGTCACTCCAAAATACCATGCATGTGCATACAATATATTTTTCCATTTAGTCATTACCAGTCAGGGGAAGCATACAAAAAGTATACAAATTACCACAATAATTCACAAGTGTGGTAATTTGTAAGCTTTTCCAGTATGCATCTGGCTATGGTTTTAGATGCTAAAACAAGGTTGATTACCATGTTCCCTGTGTTGTACTGCATATGGATTAGATCAGGGTGGGGTCTGGTAAGGTGAGCCCATTTAAACTGGCAGGTTAGCTCACTTGGGGGAGAATGGGATAGAGAGTAGGTTCTATGCCTCATGCAAGTTTAAGTGTCACTAGTTGCCTTGTGGCAACAGTGGCCAATATTGGTTTACTTGGCTGTTTTTGAAGGGTTTTTTCCCCCTTTTTTGTCATCTTTGGAGACCTTTGTGTGACAGTCTGTTACTCTCTATAACCACTATACCATATTGCCTTCTTCACAACATTAAAATATCATTTAAGCCTCTGAACCCTGCCTTAGATTTTGATTTTTCTTAAGATTTTTGATTCCCTCAGTTTTAGACAGATCTATAATAGCTATCCACACAAATTCTACATGTTCTAAAGCTTTGTAATGTACAAAAGTATCAGGTGAAAGTATGGTCAGAAATTTAAATTCAGTAAAAATATTGACTTTTATTTATTTATAAGACACTGGGAACAATACATTTACATCAGTACTCATATAAAATAACTGCAGAAACTCTAGACCGGAGAAATAAATGTTTATATAAATAATAACAAAACAAAAATGCCAACCATATGTTTTAAAAGATTGCAATCAAATGGATAGAATAATCACTTCATATTTCAGTTATATCACTGATAAAAATGAACTGCTTTCAATAATCATTGAATCTGGTCTTAACTCAGCTGACTATGCAGAAAATAAGAGAGATGCATATCTGAATACACTGCAGCTATTAATAGGTGGAGATTTTGTCCTCATTTTAAAGAATCCTGTTGTTTACTGACATTGTTTACTGATTGAACACCATATAAGCCCCACGTTTCTGATACATAGTTCAAAAAAATGCTACATCCTGAAATGACCAACATGTTGAATGGAGATGAACTGGAGGTATATAGGGAGACTTAATATCCTTACTGTGGAGCCAGTTTTGCATTTCCTGATGATGCATTCAACATATTGGAACTGACAAGATTCCTATACACAGCAAAAGAAACAAGCAGTTTCTATGTGGAAAACTCACATGGCCACAGTCTGCAGCTTTCAGGTTCTAGGGGTTAAGGGTTTCTGATTCCCTTAACCTTTGTACCAGAATTACAGACCACAGTTTTCAGAGTTCAGCATTTTAAAGTGGCATTTTCTAATTGCATTGCAGTGACAAGAAATCACTTGCAAAGAACTCTACACAGACCTCGTGGGTCTCAGAACCCCCTGTCACTTTCCTCCCATGTTTCTTACAAGGCAGTCTACTGTTTTTGTTTCTCCTTCCTTTGTCTGAGCCTTTGTGTGTCTGCCTTTATGTGTCTGGAGACATTTACAGTTAATGGTCCATATGATGTGTATACAGAAACTTCAGCCGTGATCTCAGTGGGTACTGGAGTATTTCATATCTTCCTCTCAAAGTTCAGCGTGGGCAGGAAACGCACAGACAATGGCAGCTCTCTGAAGAAAATACTTTTTTCTCTTAGATCCATAATAGCAAAAATAGAAAATATGAAGAATTATGTAACTGTCGAGGGTATTGGAAAAAAATATATATTCTTCTCAAGATTAACAGGTTTGAGTTTGAATGATATTTAAAATGTCCCACATTTACATGATTGTTTTGTGCTGCTATACTTTTAGAAATGGATGTAAAAGAAAGAGAATATGTATGACTCATAATCAGGGGCGTCTCTACATTAGGGGCCAGTGGGGCCCAGCCCCACCACTAGATGATGGTATTGAGTTCTTTCATTGCGTTTCTTATCTCTCAGGCACAGCAGTTCAATGAATAAAATTCATTTTGGATAACTCAACCTTTGATGGTTATTATCCGTAATATCTCTTTTAAAATGCACTCAAAGAAATAAAAATTGTTTGCGCAATGTACTGTACCCTTGATTCTGGCAAGTATCTGTCAGTGGGGCCGGCCCCACGACCCATGGCCCTGACATTATGCCAGGGAACCCCTTCTGCGCATGTCATAACGGATTTTCTATGTTGGCGTGTGGGGCCCAATTGTCTCGGCCCCACGTTTGGTTATGCCCACATAGAGGTCAAGTGCAGGGCACAGAAATCATAGCTATGTGTCAATTGGCTAGCTAGCTGTAGCTCTTCTCCTGACTGTAGCTGTAGTAGCTGTCTCCTTACGATTGCGTTATTGATATGAGAATGCATTAGACTCTCGTAGTAGCCTAGCTGTAGCAGTCCATAGCTGTAACATTTGAAATAGCCTATCACCATGAACGAGGTTGAAAACCTCTTGGCCACCAAATTCAGTTCTCACAGCAGAGTGACCCAAATACGCGAGCGAGCAGATGTTATTGCTCAAGAATCACAGAGCAGTGGAAATAAGCGGAGGAAAACAAATTCAGTGGCAGTTATGAAGGAGGCGTGTGACGCAGTGGTAAGCCATGTAGAGGACAGATTTTGCAACAGTGACTGTTTGATTGCTGAAAAACTTGTGGATTGCACACTTTTCACAAAGTTTGCGAAAGCATTCCCCAGTGCAGAAATTGAGTGTGCAGTGAAGATATGGCCC
This sequence comes from Megalops cyprinoides, assembly GCF_013368585.1. NCBI lineage: Eukaryota > Metazoa > Chordata > Actinopteri > Elopiformes > Megalopidae > Megalops > Megalops cyprinoides. Next base: position 13,272,624 of record NC_050595.1, on the reverse strand, counting down.
ATCGCAAACAAAGCAAAACTCAAAACTGAACTGGTGTGTCTGTACAACTACACCAAGCTGCACACGGGCAACTCTACACTGTCTCTGTTGAAGTCAACATATGACAACAACCTGCAAGCAGTATTGTCTGAAACAGTGACATTGCTAAAAATCATCATCACCACTCCCATGGCTACTGCTGAGTCTGAAAGGACCTTCTCCACGTTTTCAAGGATTTAACATTCACGCGTAATACAATTCTTTTTCAAGTAGTGAGGTGAGGCAATAATGGTGCTTTATGGCTGGTGCTCAGCTTGAACAATGTTGGCTATCTGTTGCCTGGCCTGCCTGGATTGTAGCACATCGGGAACAACATTGGATTGCCTCAATTTGGGAAGGGGAAAAAATCAAAGCACTGTACATGCCAAACCCGAAATGATCACAGGGGGACCTGCAAACTGAAAATTCAGCAAGATATCAGAATATGTCCTATTGACTTGAATGCAGCTGAATGACCATCTTTACCACATTCTGCTCCTTAAAAAATTGAAAAATATTTTTCTATCATTTTTCTATCAATATTGCAGACTTGTCAACAAGCAGATGGTAAAATGCACATCAGTTTTGACATCATTTGTTTGGCCTTATGCACTGTGAGGGGATGCCTGAGCAGTGGGAGCAGTAATAAGAGTAACAAGAGTTGTAGTGTACACCACTGTTGAGAGATTTATTTTTTCCAAGAAATGCAAGAAAAAAAAATGCTGGCAGACTATTTACAAATGACAAAACACTTCTGAACGCATATACGAACAACTGCTGTGTTTTTCAATTAGCCGATCACTAGTGCATTTCTTCACCTCAAACTCTCACCTGAATATTGGGACCAGCTTTATCTATGTTCTCCTCTTAAGCTCCTCCCCAAAAACATACTAACAAACTATGGGAACACCAATAATCGTCATCAATCACAATATTTACATGAATTTTATAATCAACAACAATATTACTCACATTGTTCTAAGAGTTCAATCAATAATTGCACTGTAACATTTTACAGGTCGATATAATATCATCGTTATCGTCCCACAACCTTAGTTTGACTTTTGTCAGGTTAACGCACGTCAATAAATTTTCACATGAGACACTGTCCCATCTTTTCCGTCACATGACGCTGCCAGTGCCATTCCAAACCCGCCAAAAAATGGGGTAAGATATATTACCTGCATGATAACTTCGGTGCTGCTTCTGCCTTTGCTAGTTTGGCTCCCGTTATGGCAGAACCACAGTAGCAAATTCAATCCAACAACAATGCATCATTTCTGCTACAGAGAAGTCATAGACAGAAGCGTTTTCTTCAACTACAAATTGTAGCATATTTACCACAGCAAACCCAGTATGCGCTACACTTTATCGTGTTGAGGAACGGAAGACTCACTCCGTTACACACACACACACACACGCACACACATCACCCAAATAATGTGTGAAGTATTTTTTTGTTTTTTTTTCCAGAAAGTAAGTGACCCATAACAGTCAAAATGAACATTTGGTCCAGCAAGTTTCAACTTTACCCACAACTTTACCCACATAAATGCCTATGTAACCAATAGATCTTGTGTATGGGTGAGTTCCTTCCATCTCTAATTTTGTTGAATGAAAAAAAAAAAAACAGAGAATTACTGTCTGGGTGACCCATCCAAAATTTAGAAATTGGAAGGCACTCATATGTGTGCATCCTGTGAGATAAAGGAAAACAAAAGCCTGTCTTTGAGATGACACTCATCCTGTCCCAGCAGACTCAATTCTCTAGAGGAGGATAATACACACTGAAAAACTAATTGCCTATTAATCAAAAGAGTGCCTGCCCAAATAAGATTTACAAACAGCTACAACATGCCAGATCATGATTGACATTCTCCATGTGCCTCTCTCCCTCACACTAACCCTCTGTCCCATCAGTCAGTGGTTTCATGTCCCCCGGCTCTCATTTCTCTGACCATGTCAGCACTTATCATACAGAGGCAATGCTCCTGTTCAGGTGTTATTCATACATGCTTTCCAACCACTTGTATGTGCTTGATTCATTGACTGACAGGCATCACGAATGGCATCTGTGTAGGGCTTCTCTGATGGAAATTGCTACAGCTTTGACACGGCTGAATTTGATGCTTGATGGAAATGTGTGATGATTATAGCCATGCATTACCCGATTGTTGCTTTGAATGCAAAACAGGTTGATACATACTGTTAGGGGGGTTTACTAGCATCAACCCCGATACTGAAAAAACAGTAGGTATGCTGTAGATAACTTGTCTTTCCAAGTACTAACACTGATTTCCATGTAATGAAAGGATTGGCTTACTGGTAATTGCAGACCACACTCTCATGTCAAAATGTCCTTCATAGTTTCCAATATTCAGCAATAACACAGACACATAAATGTACTCCAATGTAAATGTACCGTATACGCAGCATAACTATTATAAAGTTAATATTATATGAGAAGATTCATAATGTACAATCATAATGTCAAAATAAATTAAACCTCTAAAGGCTGACAAATTTTACAAAATTGCTTCCAATGAATTCCTGAATAGCTTGGATAAATTGCATCTGTAAGAAAACCCACGTTTATACTTTGCATTACATTCACATACATGAGGCTCATGTAGACTTAGAAAATAGTTAACATAAATAATTGGTTCATAAGAATGTTAGTTCATGTTAGGAAATAGAACATTGTTCTGTATCATGATCACAGTGCATGCTAACTAATATGTAATATTACATGTGAAACTCCGCTTAAATATCAACTGAGTACAGGCAAAACGTTCTGCTCTAGAAAACTGACAATAAAATACTTTCCAAAAAATGAAATCTGTGCTCCTTGGCCACTGGGGGCAAATGTGTGCATGTGTGGCACTGCTAATTGTGTAGGAACTGCTAGACAGGATCTCTGGTAATATGGAGCTCTCCCTTTTTTTGCCTACCAATCGCATTGGGTATCACCGTTTTCCCTCTTGTCGTGCATTGGTTAATGTATATGACAGAAAAAGTGTGTGACAGATAGCAGTTTTCAATCCAAAACAAACTGTCCGATGTAATCATCTGGATGATGTATTTATTATCATTGTCCTATAGGAGGGTGGGGGGGGGGGGGGTCTTCAGCACTCGTTCCTCAAAATGACTTACTTTATTACCATCCACATGCCATCGACTTCTCTGAAGTAGGTAGTAAAGAGTGAAAGGCGTTATGGGTCTGTAGTCACCTCATACTATCAGGTAGGTAATACACATTGCAGATGATCACACTCACTGGTCTGGGAGTGTTGGTAGCATGGTTTGACACTGTTGTTCATGTAATTGAATTAATACACTTATGTTCTATTGTGCTGGAAGTTGCTCTGAATGAGAGTGTGTGCTAAGTGCCTGTAATGTAATGTAAGGTAGCACATTATCGATGATGTAAAACATTCATTGACTGCTTTGTTATGGCCATTAAATTATTATAACATTCTTTAAAACCATTTATGCATTTAACTATTTACTAAGCTAACATAACTACTGTATATGTCTTAATCATTTATTCATGACAACTAACAGATTACTTGATGTCAATGTAAATTGTTACCTCAAAATGTCGCTGCAAGTGACTGTATAAATTTTTGAAATTCAAAAAACAGTAAGAAAAAAATGTGGAGCTAGAGTGTGCCAGATTTCCTTGAGCTTCTTTCATAATTTTCCATGAAACATACATGTATGTGCTTGTAATAAAACCACTTTGAATAAAACAGAATATGAGAGAGCAAATATGTATATTCACATAGCATTAGTTCATATTTGGGGGATACAATTAATGGCAAGAGTCCACTAACAAATTTCACTTCATCTCTTTCAGTCTTTTTAGTTAAATATTCAACATTAAATGCATTGTTGAGTGTAGTTAATTAAAGTATGTTTCAATCTACAATTTGTTGACATGTGAGAACACTTTACAAATAAGTAACATTCATAGCATAGGTATATACCTGTGAGCTAATACAAACTTTGCTTTAGAATCAGGTAAAAGTACAGACATGGCAGACAGTATAGCTCCTTGCTTATTGATCAGAGAATTTTCTGTTACACAATTCCAGGGAGGACAACCAGAGAGTTTTTTTTTTTTTTTTGTTCCATCTTCCTCTGAGACTCTGTGAATAGTTCCTTAAGCTCAACAATGCTTACCCGCATTAGGTAATAAATCCACTTAAATCTGACATCAACATAAATGCGTCTTAATCCATATTTGACTTCTCTCTGTCCTTTTGCCCTCCTTTTGCCTTCAGTTTGACTGATGTAACAGCAATTAAAAGAAGTAGACACAGCAAGGGGGGGGGGGGCGGACGAGCAAATCAATGTTTGTATAAAAAGTATTCAGGATGATTGGATTTTCTAATCAGTCCATGCAAGACATTCTTAATAGCTACATTTTGTGATCTCTAAAGTCTGCTGTGGTGCATGCTTGTTCCTTTGTGAAATAAAGAGTGAAAAAACACATTTTACACTTTGCTCCAATGTACCTTTACTCACTGAAAGTACTTCAGACTAAGTACAGAGCACATCAGCTCTAGGAAGTTTGAAATGCAGAGCTGAAACCTTGAGTGGGTGAATTGTTTAAGAACTATCAAGACCATTCATCTTTCCTGAAATGAGAGACAGTCAAGGGTAAGCACCTGTTCTGATACTGTAATGCAAAACAGAACAAGTCTCTCTTTGTCTCTTGGAAGCCAGAAAAAAGAAAAAAAAAATTGTGTAATAAAAAAGTAGGTCTGCAAGTAAAACACTCATCATTTCTTGAGGCTAAGGTTACTCTTTTTCACAATGTTTTGCTCATTTTTAACTCTTTGACTCTATTTACAATGCTTGGCTCTCATATTAAAACAGATATTGTAGTTTGAGCATAACTGATTGCCTTATATCGTGTGTCAAATATAAACACATACACACAAATGGTATGTACACAGTACATTTTTAAGAAGTACAATTTCAATGCTAATACACATTATTCAAAAGCGAGGCATATTTTTATTGAATTTTACTTCATAAAATACAAGGGCCACATTTATTCACACCACTGTAGCATTTTGTAAATCCTTCTCTGGCATAAAATACATTCACAAGATGTGTCCTGTTGTGTTTTATGAGGTTCTAACACTTCTTAGGGAGCATTCATTTGAACAGCGGGAACAATGTGTACATTCGCTTTTTATGCACATCAAGGTCTACTGATATGGCAGGGATAAATTGCCATGCAGTGGTGCCAGACAGTGATGTTAACACATTTGTTAACATCAAGTCAACATAGTTTCATATAATTACATGGTTTTATGTTTGTTTTCATCAGGTTTAAAAAGGAAATGTGTGTAGCTAAATGCTGCAGTTGGATGTGCTCTGTAGGAAGATTTCCAGGTCTCATGCATTTATGTTGGCACCCTCACTCATTACTTCATAAGACGGTAAGATTCAACTTCCACAAGGCATGAGTGCTATAGTAAATTTGTGGTTGTTGGAAACTTTGCTGTACTTACATATAGTTGTTACATTTTCACTGAGTATTTTAATTGGAAGATACCCAATTTGGTTAAGTGAAAGGGAATTACAACTGTTGACAGGGTTGGAAACTACTGCATAATATATGCAAAATATTCTCACAGATCTGAGCAGTCTAAACATGATTTGCATGTTTAAATACAATTTTAAACATACAGTTTCATGAGTTGGAACCCAATAAATGACTCAAGTAGTAAGCCATACATGGTTTGTTTGTGGTGCCTTCAGTTGTTACAATTTTAAAGAGTATGTCACTTACACAATTTATTGTTGCTGTTAATATTCATTTTGACAATATTATGTTTTTATAATTAGTACCCTTCATGGAGTTCTCAGTCCCCTTGGATATCAAACGTGTTTATGCCTTCAAAAATAATTTTTGCAATGGATTTGTTTTGCTTAGTATGTCAAAACTGCCGGAATGGTAAGTGGTACATGCAGTGACCATAATGATAGAAAGGATGACTTCTGCATTTTTACCCATTACTGAGGCACAAATTACACTGTGGGACACCATAAAGTACATCAACATAGTACGAATAACTTTTCATATCCTGTATGTGTCACACTCTGTTAAATTGTGTGTATTTGCCACGTAATATTTTCTGAGTAACAGTGGAGCAATTCAGGTTAAGAACCCCAGTGGTACTCAATGAGTACAGTCTAACATGCTTTCTGCCTTTGACACATTACATGATGATTCTAAACAAAAAATTATAAAAAGATGGTGAAACAATGGTAACCTTGCCAAATTAAAAAAAAAAAAAAAAAGGTTCATTATAGTTCTGGGCCTAGATCAAGTTCCCACAAGTGCTAAAAAGCCAAGAAAATGAACTAACAGAAAAACCTACCACCCCATATAATGACTTTCTCTATAGCTTAGGAGTATGTATAGGAGTATGTATTGGGAAAATTAAACTGGCAAGTTGACTCATGGCTGTTCATCTGTGGGCAAAAATTAATCTACAGATTATTTTTTTTTACATTAACTTTTAACAATTAACAAAATATAATTTATCTATTCATACCAACATGAATCCCACATCCACAATGTCCGTTTGATCCAAATAACAATTTGACTGCTTTCCCCTGAAATTGTGGATAATAAGAGTGTTTTTTTTTTTTTGCAAGAAAATTGATTATCCACCTATAGTGACTCCATCTGTTCTTTCATTCCCCAGATGCAAAAATTTCCAGCTGTTGAGAAAGAGGAAATACAAAGAGTTGCCCGTAAACAAGGAGTGAAGGATTGGAACTATTGCTATTACTTCACATAATGTTTTTGTCAGAACTGACCCTGAAGCTTAACCAATGGATTTTAGTGAATTTCAGGGCCTGTACACTTTTGTAAAGTTAAACACAATGTCTGGGGAAAAATTGGAGTTGCACAGTGCAGAGAGCAAGATGCTGAGCATGATGACAGATGGTGGGAATGATGATATTGCCTGTGTCAATGATTCAGCAGTGACCAAGAACACTAACAAAGAGATGAATTTTGTACTCACACTGCCCATTGAAAATCATTGAGATCATACTTAACCATGTAAGTTAGCAGCAGTGATGGCAGTTACACAAATGACAGAGAGTACAAAGAACTGAATCATGCCTCAGGGGCCCATGTGCTAAAGGGAACAGAATGAGCTTAAATCTCATTGTACCATTGTGCTCACCAAGTCAAAGGTGTACTTTCCAGCAACCTAAAAACACTATGTGTTGCAAGATGCTTCACAGCCAACTGTTAATCCATATTTCTTCAGAGCCTGAAATGAACCCGCCAGTGGTAATGAGATGCTTTTTTTACACCTCACCAACACAGTATCAAAGTAGTTGAGAGGCAAGGAAGGAACCATGTACAATGCAGATTAATGGATAATGATGATCCAGAGCCAAGCCACTTACATTTTTGCCTATAGTACGAAAAAGAGTAGAAATAAATTGATATGAAATTATATATGAAATTACGGCGCAAGGACATTAGTCTCCCCCTTCAATCATTGCTTTCTGCTTCTCATAATGGTAGCATCTTTTGCTGGACATATTTGTTTGCCATATTGCATGCTGAGTAAAAATCCTCATTATTATTATTATTATTATTATTAATTAAAAATCTGTCATTTAGCTTAATGCTATTGGTTCAGTGGTCAAAAGACTGAAAAAACTTCACCATGTCTGGGCTCTGGTTTTCTGTGTCTTTGTTTATAGGCTTGTTAACAATTCAATTAATATACTGGTGCTCCATTTGTTGTCCGAATGATATTTCATCTACACCATAGTGTCTAGCCCTTGGTACTGAGTGTAGGAACTGGTATGTAAGATAAAATGTGAAAGGACAATTTGGATCTGGCTACATCTTGTTCTGACAGCCATTAGGGAGCATGTCTTATTTACAGTTTTATTACTTAATTGTGGATGCTCTCATAAATTAACCCTACTTACTTGTGGGTATGTGATTAGAATGCAATGCCACAAAAATTAACCACCATAATTATGTCCATGTAAAACCCTTCTATGTTGCATGTTAATAGACCAAAGACTTCAGGAAAAGCGACATTCTGCTATCTAAGACAGAGACAATTAGCTGATTAGCTTAAATGAATGATTGAATGAACTGATACAAGACATTTAATTAGCACAAGGCAGTGCATTCTGCCAGCAGCAGGTCTTTCCCTCTTGTCTCACTTCCCAGCTGCATGTCAGGTCTGCTTGGTCCAGCCAGCCTGGCATATGTCTGGTGACAAGCATGCACTGATGAGAAATAAGTATGCAAAGCCTGCCTGTAATTGCTGAGAAGCATGTTGTCTGTGTTGCAGTGTATGACTTGACTATGACTGTAGTAGTGGTTGCGTGGTTTGTGTTTTTTATGAGTATTTTTGTGACCACACTGTGCTGTGTGTCACTATTTACAATGCTCACAATTTCTTTCCACTCATTTTTTTTTTGTCCCTTGACTCACTTTGTGTCTCTCAAGTTTCTGTTTCTATCTGTCATCTCAGATTCTGATGGACTCTTCTTGTGTCCTATGGCTTTCTGTCCTGTTAAGTTGCATCCTTTACTACAAATTGATATGGCTACAATTAACAATAACCCCCACCATGCCTCCTGCAGCAGCTGACCATGTCTGAACTGTGATTGGACAATGCCTGCATAAAGATTTGATTTCATAGGCAGCAAGAAGGGTAGTTTAGCTGTGGAGACCTGCATGTGGTGACCGCTGTAAACATTGGTTGTTCAGCTTGCTATCTATGTGGTAGAGAAGACTGGCCATTTGAAAAGAGCTGGAGACAGCTGTCTGGAACATTACTTTTCTCTTTAGTGAGCTTCATTCCAAAAGTATGAGTGTTGTTTGATGTTGTCATTTGATTTAGGATTGCAAATGCTCCCAGGATATGCATCATAGCGCACAATTCCATTTTAGCTTTACGTAATCTGAACAATTGTACAGTATACGCATGTTGTGTTTGCAAATTAATAGTTTCAGCGAGCTGGCTACTAACACTGAAAGAACAGCCCCCTGCAAGATCTGTAAGGTCCTATCCTGAAAAGTATTCATTTTCAATGTCCATGTTTGTATCCATACATTTATTAGAATATGGTGTGACAGTTGTCATTTGTACAAAAATACACCATTATTTTTAGCTGACCTTTTATTTGCGTATACGCATATATATGCTTTAACATGTTTTCAGGAAATCAATTTGCAGTGCTTAAAGTCATCATAAAAGCCTGAGTTTATACATGGCCTTTAAAATATTCACTGATGCATACATGACACAGCATACTTTCAATCCATCATTTCAAGGATTCTAGATACACCCCCATTTTATTCCACCCATAAACACCCATTTCATCATAATTTTATCTATGCCATATAGAAGTGTTCAGCTATTAAGGGGAATGAAATGCTGATAAAAGATTTTTCACATGTAAAAGAGATTGGTTAAATTATTTAGTTCCCTGCTGGAGCATTTTGTGTGGCAACACCACTTAAAATGCAGTTTAAACAACACTCTGGTTTCCACAGGGCCTCTGAGGGAACATGAAGGTAGAAGATTACACCTTAAGGGAAATTACTTCATAGCTCAAGGTAACGACTTGATATCTGGGTGGAACAAGATCTCTTATACCAAGGGGATTATTTATTATCTTGAGGGAAAAACTTGATATCTTTACAGAATGACTTGATATCTCAAGAGAAAAAGATCATTATCTTGATCAAATCTGTTTCCCTCAAGATAAGTTGTTCCTTGGGATAAGGGTCTCACACCCTCAAGATATTAAGTTGTTCCCTTGGAATGAATGAATGAATGAATAAATAAACATTTTTCTCCCAGTGGTAAACTCACCCTAGTTAACAAGGCAATATTTGTTGAAATACACTAGTTATTGCATCACAAACCACCTGGACACTGATAACCAATGCTAGTTTTATGTATGACAACCTCATTACAGTCAGCAAATCATTACTTGGCAGTGCATGCACTCGGCATCAGCCTCTAATAAACAGTTTGATCTGAATGCCAGCACTGTGCTGTACACAAGCACCCGAACCTTCAAAAATGTGATTACAAGCAACTGAGGTCAAGCTACACAAATATGACCTTGAAGATCATTTGAAAAAAGAAATGGGCAGATAATGTCAAACACACTTTCCAAAGTAAGTTTGAACATATTAGCTGGCAAAGGCAACAGTTTAAGTAACAGAAATTTCACACTTGGATGTGCAAAGGAAGGACTATCCAAAATGATGAATGACAAAGACACAACACAAAACCAATCAGGATGTCACTGAAATATACATTCCAGCAGCTGAGGGCTACAAAAAGTTCTCATACAATGAATGAAAGTGTTAACAATACAATCATGCAGCATATCTTATTCAAAGAGTTATTCAGCCATTCAGAACCTGCCTGCATGTAATGACTACAAAAACCTGATTTGAACTAAATCATCAAAATAATTAAATCTGATTACATTTAAATCTGATAACATTTGGCACAACTGTGGTCTCAAATGATACTCAAAGGCTCAGCTATGCATGGGTTACTGGGGTGAAGTCGATGTTTTAGTGATAATGCTTAGCTGATATGACCCCGGTGGTTTGCTCCATAGTTCAGGATTGTCTCAAGTAATAGCTCTCACTCCACTCACCCTTCTTTGGGTGCCACTTCCCACTCATCTTGCATCTCATTAGCAGTTGCTCTTCCTTGGCATATGACATGCGAGGCTTCTATGGGAGCGACAGGAACCCTCTCAGTGTTTTCTGAGCGTTACACAAATCAGATTCTTGTATGGTTATGGCGTGCATGTATTTCAGGGTATGACAGCCGAGCAAGCCTTTGAAGATAAAGAAAAAGCTATTCGAAATTTTAATAGTAAATGTCCTGTGCTGTCCTTCACAGGATTTGAATGATATGAATGCATTAATTTAACCTGAATAGCCCATCTCTCTTTTTTTTTTACCTTGAATGTTTATCACCTACAGAGATATTTACATTCTAATATCTGTGTTTAAACGATAAATAATGTTGTAGTAATGTTGTTAAGCCAGAATATATGGCATGGAATAATAACCTCCTTGAACATAATGCTTACATGGAGAAGATATAAATATTTATGATACTTTTTTTTCATATGCATTTACCAATAGCAACAAACCAGGGGCACAACTTGCCAGCATCTCTTTTTAAAAAACCTAGAGAGGTTATGCATCTTGGACATTTAAAATAAATGAGTGTTAATGATGTGAGGAAACCCTCCACACCATTTCAAGGGTTTTCAAAGGTGATGTTTTCATACACAGTGGGTCTTTTGTGAAAATTCTGTTTCAAATGAGTTCAATTGTCTCTAGCATTGTATAGATAATATTCTGTTCTAATTCATGTGCAATTACCTCATTAAATAGATACAGGGCTGCTTTTGAAGACTTCTAGAATATACGTGTGATGTGTATGCCTGAGTATCTGCCTTGCTGCTACCTCCGCCACCTAGCAGCTTAGAACCTGAATGTAGGTCTTTGTTGCCTCAGCTGGAGAATGGCCTCACTATAATACGTAATAGCCTGTGCTCCACCAGGTTGAGAGGACCTATATCCAAAAACGGAGAACCGGAAACCTGGAAGCCTTTTCCTGAGAACTCTGACCCCAATGTCATACTTCAGGGGCCTTGTTGAAATGCTTTTTGCAATCATAACATCACCTCAGTGGCATTATCTAGTGTTAGTATAAAAAAATAGAGGTTTAAATGTTTGTGCTAAAATTGTTCAGAAGAAGTCAAGAAAAAAGTTGAAAGACAGTGTAGGAGTTAAAAAGAATTGCAATTTTGATCCAATTCATACTTAAGACATGTGCATAAACCCGAGTTAAGTACTGTGAAGAGCCACACATCTCTACTACTGAGTGAATTCAGACCTGGGCTGCATAATCTCCTATGTGAGAAATGCATGTTTGGGACATTTTTACACAAAATGGAGTGCTTTGCTCTAAATGAAGATGTGACTTCTCTTTTCCAAGATTCATACATTCAGACGTGACAATTCATGATGACAGTTTATAACAAAGACAGACCCAAGAGTTTGTTCTCCCTACACTACTCTTGCTTGTAATGTAAACTCTGGGAAACTTGAGCAAAAACTTTCATTTTGCTTGTGTGTGTATGTGTGTGTGTGTGTGTGTGTGTGAGAGAGAGAGAGAGAGAGAGAGAGAACATAATTAACCATCTTTAAAGTACAGTGGATATGTTTTTATGATAATGCACTCTATTTTTCCTATCAGTTGTTTTAAGTGTTGTCAATAAATGCTGTATCTGCAACAAATAAAGAGAATGTCTAGGAGATATGTTTGTTTATTTAAACAGCCATTAGTGCAATTGAAATGTTGTTCATGGAGTTATATACACAACACTACATGCCTACAAACAGAATCATAAAATCTCTGTAGTGCCTGTCACATCGAAAATAAAGAAGTGTAAAACACGTCAGTCCATGGAAACAGTCCATGGAAGCACAAGCTGAACTAATATTTTGACCTTTTCTTTCAATAACTAGCCTGTCACTTGTGTGTTTTGCCCATTTGTAATTATCTTGTAGCCAAATCTTGCAGCCAACAATTACTGACCATAGTAGATGTGTGCAACAGCATCTAAAGACAAACTATGACAATCAGCTGACAGCTTGTCACTGGTGCAGGGCCTTCTGTACAGCATCTGGAATTCCAACTCCAACTAAATAACTCCTGGTGGACCTGCCGCTGCAGTTCTGTCGTTCTCATCACACTTAATAAGTTTGCAGCACCCGTAAAGCTTAAGTTCTTGTCTATGTCTAGGACCTTGAAAGCATGGCACAGCCTCTGCATGTTGGTCATTAAGAGCAAGGGGTTATGATATGTGCAAGGTATGAGTTATTCTTTAATTTTACATACACTAATCTGCAGCATGAATTGGGTAATGTCTCATTGTGACATTCAAACTACACTATGTCCTGCATAGGATTTTTATATTTGTTCCTTTTCTAAAGTCAGGGGACAGGGACAAGAAACATGGGGCTTCAGTCACAGTAACCTGTGCTATAATTGAAATGAAATGGTAGACAGCTGGCTAGGCCACACTGAATACATTTTGTAGGCACATTCATACTTTTATAGGTACATTCATACATAACAGGACTTTTGTCTAATTTTATTTGCAGAAAACATAAAAAGCAGATAGTAACATAAAACAGCTGACATGATTGTCTCAGAACAGGCTTAAAACATAGAACCAGCTAGCTAGCTAGTGGAGTAAAGAACCCCCTCTCCATCAGTGTATGTGCTTTATAATCAGGTCCCGTGTGGGGATAAAAATATGTTCAATTATTGTTATTCATGTGAATAACTGCTGTATTAGTTATCTACTTCATGAATAATGTGAAGAAAAATGACAACTTTGAACTAAGTACCCTGTGGTGTTTTTTTTTTTTTCTTTTTACAATAAATGCATTTTATGCTGCCATTTTATGCTAAAGTATTGAGAACCAGAACTGCTTTATTTTCTCTGAAGTATCTGCTCAGCTTTCAAAATCAAAGTAATGAGTGTCTTGCAGTTGCGTTCTGAAATGAGAACTAATAACTCTGTGAGAAAAGCCACCACACTCTGGGCATGGAGGTGTGGTTTATCAGGGCAGTTTACATTGATTCACCACAGTTCGTTTTGTACTACCTTTTAAAAGTTATGTGGGTGTGGAAGTTAAGTCTGAATCCCCAAAACTGAAACACGTAAGTGAGAGTGGGGAAATAAATACTCAACACCCAAGTGTGAATCGGCCCTGTAATGCCTTTCCTTTGAAGATAGTAATTCAGTAGCAAAGGAAATATTGAAATAAATGACTCATGAAGTGTGTGGTTACAATAAAACATTTCAGTAATATCTTTTTAAATCTTATTTTCTTCAAATATAAACTTGCTGTATTTATTATCTTATACAGTAGTAAGTTGGCTGGCATGTTAGTTGGCATTTATTTTGTAATTCTTACAGGGCTCGTTAAGCAACAGTGAACTCTGACTCTGAGCTCTGAATTCACCTTCAATGTATGCATCTAAAAATAAGAATTGCTGTAGGGAATACATCCTTTTTTGCTGCACTTATAATTCGGGCCCTTTGTTTTTAGTGACCAGGTTTCTAGCCTGTAAGATCCCCCAGAAGCAAATGCAGCCTCCTTGGGAAACCAACTGTTCAGCAATTATCAACAATCTTGCCATTGCAGTATTTAAGTCATCTCAGTTAGTTAGTTAGTTACATAGAATGTTTTTTTTTTTTTGGGGGGGGGGGGGGGGGGGGGGGTTGTTGGTTAGACACCTTAACATGCTGCTAACAGAAGGTTTTAAACCACATCCACATTTATTCTTTCCCATATATCTTTAATTTGTCACTACTTCTCCCATTTCACATTGCCTCAGAGTGATTCATGTTGTCTGTCAGATTTCAAAACATATTTTTTTTATCTCAAGTGTACTCTCAGATGAAAACTTAATGCATGGATCATTTGGGATTCAATTTTCCTGTATTGAGTAAGAATTTTCTGCCAAGATTCAGTGATCTTAGGCTAGGCTTGTTTATTTTTGATAGTAGCAGATAAAGACATGCATCAGAACACACTAAAACAGATCAACAGATAGATCCATTGTTGCACGTCATTTGACAGATGCCTGTGAAGATCGTGCATTACACAAAGCCAGCTGGCAAGTGAACATGATCAGTTATTTCACTGTCCTGCCATATCCACGTGAAAAGTAAGTATTCAGTCCTGAGGACACAGAATACAATAAAAGCATAGATGAACAATAAAAGTTTTTTGATTCAGATAAGATGACAATGAATTTTAGGACTGCTGTATGACTATTACACTTGCTATCTTTCTGATAACTAGAATAAATACATTTCAAAATAGAGGATTATATTTTTGCCAGATTTTTTCCCAGTATTGTATTTGTATGGTGATCTGAAAAACAAGTATTGGAATAATGCCATTTCTGTGACTTATATTACACACAGTCTGTCTGTCCATATGATTTTGAGCAATTCAGCAAATCGTAAAGCCTTTTTTTGCTTTTTGGAAGGCAGCCACTGTGAGAGCTGATGTCTTTACAACTGTTATAGGTCCACATAATTCAAAGCACCCCAACTGCCACCACCCACACATGCACACAAATACCAGATAGTACCCCATTTGTCCAATTTTAAAAAATAAAGACAAGAGAGACTTGCTAAAATCAGTCCTTTTCAACTTGTAGATTTATTTCAGAGCTTCATTCTCTTCCAATAAATGGAGTTTCACTTCCCTCAATAGCTTGTAAACATAGTACTGACCAGAAAGGCTAAGACAGGAATATGGAATGGGGCTACACAAGTTCAAAGGGTTAGAACTATAGGAAAGACAGGACCATATTCAGTCCACAGAGCTGAGGGGTAGTGGGTGGGTTTCATCTGAAGTCATGAAAAGCGAATCAATTTAAAAACAAAAAGCCTGATTTCAATAATGAGTAAGGAAACAGAGTCGGCCAGAGTATAGGGAACTGGTGAAGAATTTCTTACCAGAGTAGAATAGAGCACATATTTTCTGCTCTCACTGTAGCACTGAACTGCTTGCCTGATGGAGGAATTCAATAAGTAGGTACTTATGAATTACCAGCTCCACTTCCTCTGAGGGAAACTGAATAGTCAAGTGCAAATTCAGTTCTGTCGTTGATTTAATTTCAGTCAGCCCCGGAAAAAAAAGAATAGGATGAACAAATTAATTGTTGGAGCGATTACCGTTTCTCACTCTGTAGTGTTGATCTGTTTACAGTATGAATTACAATGCAATCACTGGTGTTTGAAGGTGTACAACAGGGTATTTTCATTCTTCTGGGAGAACAGAGTTACGCTACTGTGACTAAATTTTTTTCCCTTGTATTTTAGCCATGAAATCATTAAAATGGTCAACGAATTTAAATGTAATATAGCAAACCTATGACAATAAGTAGACACAAGGGTTTTTTTGGAGTGTAGCACATATGAATGAATGAATGAATGAATGGAATTTGGCTACTTCATTTCTTTGTCAAAGGTGCAAAAAATAACATGACAGTCATGTCCACCTGTGTGTCTCTGCAAAACGTTACACCATATATGGTGTAGCAAATACACAACTGACCAACTTATTTATTTATTTATTTATTTTTAACTTTGGTTGACTGTCAAGTCTTATATGCACTTAAAACATCTGCAATTAACTTCTGAATTTTAATGTTTCAAAGTATATTTATCACCACTTATGAAGTAATTTTACTATTTTAAATAATGTCCCTAACATGTAAATGTGGCTAGTTTACTCATATAGGCTGCTTTTCCCTTTGTGTCATATTTTCTCTGACTCAGTAATCCTTGTGAAGTGTAGAAGAGTTCTATGCTTCCCAGAAATGTAGAACTCGTTAAATTCATTTGTTCCTTCCTCTTCAGATTGTACATTGTCAGACATATGCCTGGAATGATGTTCTCTTGATTGTCCTTTTGCAATCACATAGAATTAAATGTCTACAATTCAGCTGTTTGAACAGTCATGAAAAAAACCCTAGGTTATTTTGGAAGACTGGAGTAAGTATAAAAAACACTGCCCAGATAATGTGCAGATAATATGCAGGCAAATTGACTCATTTTAATGAAAATTAAAGAATTGGTTTATTTCATATCCACATGGGTGAAGGCACTCAGAATATGTATTCTGGGAAGTACATTGATGTTATTTTCGCTTCGGTCAGACCACTGTTCTGCTTTACATATAAATTGCAGATACATCCATACTGCCCCTAATTGACTTCTAATTTATTTTCTTATTCAGATAAACCCCTGCCTTTAACAGAAAAAAGAGAAGCATATCTTAAATTGTATGGCAGATATTCAAATTGCTTCAGTATTCATTGGTTTGTATCACATCATTTACAATAACCTGAAGTAATAACAATGCGTACCAGTACTTGTAGATGATTTTATTTATATGTTCTTGACGTAAATGTAGTTTTTTTTTTTTTTTAATTACAACTGAAATGTTAGAAGAAGAGAACTTAACATTCTTCTTCTCTGGTTTTTGACATAACCAGCCCTCCCCTTTCCTCATCCCTGTTTGTTTACCGATATACCACACACAGACATTCAGTGCAATGTGTAACACATGCTGTTTTATCTGAGATACTTCGATATTTGTCTTTACATTTATTCAAGCAGTTTCCTTTTTCAAAAAACTTTATCATCCTGGATCCGAGAGTTGAAATGAGACGCAAGAACAGCTCAAGTGTTAATGTTAGTTCCTAAAAATAGACCTCATGGCTCAATATCTATGCTTTCAATTTTTCATGTTCACTGTGTTCAGTTTATTTTGGTGTCTCACTGATATATTGTCATCTTTCTCTGCAGCAAAACACATTATTTTACCCTAAGCATTGTGTTCCTCAGCTTATTTTAACATGAACTGTTTTCAAAAAATATTCAGCTCAGTCATGACATTTTTTTCTGTTCAAAGGTGTTATTGATCGCTTTTTTCAGGATTTGGGTTGAGGATTGAGTTTTGAATCTTGATCTGTATTTTAATCATTTTCCTTGTAGCAGTAATCAGATTTTGTATAATTAAGGTGGGTCTTCACATTCTTCACTTCCCTATATTATGACCACAGTTTTGCTCTCTAGCCATTATGGTACATTCATATAACTATAGCTAGCTGGCTTTAAATATTCATGAAGGGTTTTAACTGCAGTACTAAAGTGCCCTCACATGACAGGTATAATTGGACACTGTACACATTGTTGCACATGTCAAGCACAAGCTTTGTGACAGCTCCAACTGCTTTGAAGCAGGTTAACAACCTCTCAAGCAGTTGTGAATCTCAGATACATGAGCAAATTCTCTGTGGATAATCATACTTTTCAACAACATATATATTTTACTTGCCACATTTCTGACATAACCTCTCAGCATTGAAAACCACTTCATGGTCACCACACCAGAACAGATGTTACACAAGAATAGATGTTCAGAGATCATGTCCTGGTAAAGGAAATGTTACATTTTCATTTCTGAGGGTAAGGCTTTTACAACTGGTAATCAGTTTCCATTTTTGTCACTCTCACATATTAATTTTAACTTGATAAAATTTTGTGTTTACTGCTATTCAGATTGGAATGTAGTATTGCCCTTGTTTTTAACGGTCTCTTTAAATCGTACTGCCCTATCAATATAACTCCCATTTAGTATCATCTGATAAAATATTAATGTAATTTAATACTGTGCAGCTCTGAGTCAGTATGCAGTCTTCCCAACAGACGTTCCTTCATTCATGTATATGTATTTGTTTGTATTGATGTTTAAAGGCCCTGTGTGCTTCCGTCTGTGTTCAGTGTTTTACTATCTAAAACCTTGCAATAAAAAGTTTATTGTTGTCAGGTTCACCCCAAACAGTTAAAATTGTCTGTTAAAAGTGTTGGTTATGTGTCTGTCTAGGTGATAGAGCATTGGATAATTGGGTAATTGTTTAATTTAGAAGCCACACCCATCAGGTGTTAATGAGAGATGGGTTGTGTGAGAGTAGAGAAGCAAAGACAGTACTAAGAAGGGTTTGTCTTTCACTCCTTGATTTTTTATACATCTTAGTCCTTCTTTTTGCCATTTTACCATTCTACCCTTTTACATTAGCCTATTTTACCAATTATGTCCTGTGTATCCCTATATCCTATATATCGTATATTTATTTTATGATAAATGTTCCTTTTTGTACATCTCCATTCCTGTGTTTTTAAAAAACCTTTTTAAATGGAAGACATATAGGCCAGCTTCTTCACAGTCAGCATGTGCGACTTGTTTGGTTGCAAGAAATAATATTTCTTATTCTTGTTATTTATAGTATTTATATTTATTCAGCTAGCAATCATTCTTATCCATACCACATATCAAGGTCATCAAGATACACATAATGCATATCATAAGAGCTTAAAAAAAACTGGCTTAAATGAAAAATAGCAATAGCAATAGTCCATTCATAATAATGTGTCAAACTAAAAGACAGTGCCAAGCATAATCATGGAATTGTTGATATGCATGGATATACACACTGTTTACAATGATCATAAAGAAAATCTCTCCTAATCTCATAGCACAGAAAGAACCTAATGAAAAACCATTAAAGCAACCATATGAGTAACATAAAAACAACCATAAGAGCTATATCAATTTGCATCACACTAGCACGCACAGAATCCTTAATGCTGATTTACAACCCTACAGACTGTGTGCTGGGTATAGTATACACCCTCAATTGACAGGTGGCAGGGAAGGACACAGTACCTGTGTCACCAACAGGGGAGGCAAAGATCATACCTTTATTTGATGATTGTTCAGAGGCTGATTTGATTGTTTTGTTCAACTAACATGTGTAACAATGTCAACAAGAACCTCACATTAACTGCTGATGTCTTTTTTATTTGATATTTGATAAGTTGCTTGTGTTCACATTACGTGAAGTAATTTTGGTTGAAACCACTTTCATTTCATTACAAGTGTAAACTGATCACCAGTCTCTGTCTCTGTCTTATTTAAATGTATCAAGTGCATTGAAATATCTGCTACTAATTGATATTATTTAATGTGAAGTGCACTAAGTTTATATATTCATATCATCTTCCCTATCGTACACCAGCAACCTGAGGACATTTATTGAAAGACAGACTGAGGGAAGAACATATGAATTGGATTATTAGAGGGGGACATGGGACAGGCCATTTTCCATTACTGTTAGCATTTTCGATGCATTGTTTAATCCGATAATTGTGTTTTATATATTTTTGGATCAAATGTCAAAATGTAGCATTAAGATGAGAAATGTGGTCAGTGAACTAATTTGTCTAGGTTTTCCAATTCATTAAGAATTTGTGAAACCTCTTTAAATTCAGCCTGACAGTATTGTGTTTTGTTTTTTCTCTTCCCCCACAACAATCGTATATCAAAGAGCACTTCAGCACTTCCACAATTAATTTATGGATATCCATAGTAGCTGCATTGTTGACCCATTGTTGACTCTGTCCCCTGTAACTGCAGAGAAGGTGACACATGAGACTAATGAGCTCAAAGGTGGGTTGGGCTGGGAATGTAGAAAAAGCGAGATTGGGCCATCATGTCTGTCAGAAATAGAAAATATTGGCATGTCCAGACAGCACAATGCTCACATGCCTGTAAAGTGGATTGACCACCGACATTAAGCAATTAAAAAACATGTTCTGGAAAACGATCAATTTACGGGTGAGTTCTCTGCTTCCCCTATGCACCACCTATTTCCTACTCAGGGGGTTGTCACTGTACAGATATGACAAGGTCATGTCTGTGCCTCCACCAGGTTCATATGAATTACTCATTTGGATGGGGAACTTTGCACGCAATTCCAAGCTTCTGCTACTTTGCCCCTTTCGTCGGGCTAGTGTTTAATCAATGAGCTCTTGCACAGCAGATTGCTGCTGTCATAATGGTTTATAGGCCTCGGCTTTCACCGCCTCTCTGTCGAAATGCAGATCTCCAAGGAGTAAATCAAAAAGCCCCACAGAGAGGGGAGGGGAATAGCAATGGAGTAAAACAGCCACAATGAGGGGCTGTATTGCTAACCCTGCACCCCAATCACCCATCTCAGTTACTATGGGGAAAAAAAAAAAAAAAACATGTTGCTCTGGGAATATCGCCTACTGTGCCTTGTGACCGGTGGTGGCATTTTAATTTCCTGTCCCTCAGTCACATTGCGATTACAGATTGCTGTTTTTAGTATCAAGGTTCATAGCTGTGCATATTGGCAGCTCAGGGTGGAAGAGGGGAAGAACATAGTAACATGCAGTTTAAGACCTTGTCAAATTCAAATGGACTCCTGCGATTTTAGATGGGGCTGGCATATTTTTTGCGCAAATACATCCTATTCTATTATGCTATATTATTTTATATCCTATTTCGCTCATAAACTGAGCCCTTCAATTCTGGAAACCCATGGGAATTATTCCTAGAGTATCTTCATAGATGTGCCTGTTCCCATGATAACAGACGGAATGTACAGCCTCTCTCCAACCACTGCAATGAGTGCTGTTATGTCAGCTCTTATTTAGAGAAACATGTATCCTACTGTTTTGTTTATATATGGTTTACAGTTTATAACATTAAAAATTTACATAGTATGTTCATTATATTTCAGATGGATGACACCAGGGTCAAACTAAGATCAGGAATGTGTTTGTGTATCCAAGCTCATGTACCCTGCAGTCTCGTGACACAAGATTTGATTGCATTTATGTCTGTGTCTGAATTAATGTTCCTATTTGTAAATTCACTGAGTCAGCTGGAGAGAGGAAAAACATAAACGCTGATGCAGTCTATTTTCATTCCTTTCGGTTTTAATGCCGGGAGTTGGGTTTGCGTTTTCTCAGTAGGACTTGCCACACCCTCTCCGGCTCTGCGCCTCGCCGCAAAGCACCCATCATTCTAAGTTCTCCATCGCACTTTGAGAAGTGGCTTGTTGGAGGGCCCTCTCACCAAAGCCAATAACTCTCTGTCAATCCGTGTGCTCCATCCCATCAGTCCAAAATGTGAGATGCATCAGCCCTGCTCTGAAATGCTTTGCAGATGCCCCTGCCCCTATGGATGCACACACGCACACACACACACAAACATGCGCGCACACACACGCGCGCTCACACACATGCACACACACGCACACACACACACACGCATGCGCGCGCACATACATGCACATACACCTGCTTAGTTTGGTCACTCCCACTTGCGCACTGGATTCACACTGGTCCAGGTATTCATCATTAGAAGTATTTATTTCTCTATGCAGGCCCCTGGAGGTGCATGGACACAGTAGGATTTATTGCAGCATGGCTAGGCATGAGACTGATTAGGTTGCATTCATGTATTGTAAATCTTCCTAATGAATTTAGCATTGATTGCAAATTAACGACAATTCCAAAAAGAAGATAATACAGATATGTGGAGCCAGCATGGGTGCTTGATTGAGTTTAGTTCACACGTGTGGTAGGAGGTGCATGTGAAATTCAAAATTTATGGTATTTTTGCAATTACGGTGGCCAGTCATTTGGAACATTAATATGCAGATTGTCTTAAAAGAAATAAGGCATAAGAGGCTGTGATATATCATGAATACTGCTTGGCATGTTCTTAGGTGCAAGGTGCAGCTGAGTACATGCAACCAGCAAGTTATGGCAATACTCATGATATACCACTGCTGCTGTTGCCTTACAGTCTCTATAAAATGGATTAATAAAGCAATGTATCCTTTATTAGAAAGAAAGAAGTGCATTTTATATTTGACATGTTGACTACTCATATTGTGTGTTTTATTTTACCAATAGATATTGTCAGTTTGAAGTTCATGTCAGTTCATTGTATTTTTGTAAAGCTGTGTCAAATATGTTGAGGGTGTATTTTATTGGCATCACTACTCATCAATCAGTTCAGGCTGAAATTACAAATGCATGGGCTGCATTTACTTTTTCTTCAGACAGCATGGGAAATTAAATTGCCCAAGAATGCGCTGGGATAAAAACAATCCAGAGAAAGTTTAATTATTAGGTTTTATACTATTAAATATTATCACTTAGATACTGTACTGGGAGGCTACCGTGCACCTGCCCAGTTGTCTATTCCAGACTCTCTTATGCCATTTGCAGATAGCCTACATGTAAGATAGTTAGCTTGCATGTAAGCTAGTGCTACAGAGTCATAAATGGATCTTACTTGAATATTTTACCATTACATTTACATGCTTGCACTCTTTAACTTTGAATGCATAACTCATCATAACTATAACATTTTCTTCGGAACATTAGCATTCCTCTGTGACTGTTGTCTCTACAAACCACGTAAAATCAGATGTATCATTGACACAGTGGACGGGGGACTACTGTAAACTTATTGAATTTATTAAGCAGATTAATATAGAAACAAAACTGAAGGACAACCACCATACTTATTTTGCAAACTATCTCACATTCCCTTGATCTGCTGATAATAACAGACAAGTGTTCTGATCCCTGGAACATTTACATTTTTATATTTAGTTATTACTCTTATCCAGAGAAACCTACAAAAGTGCATACACGAAGGTTAGACTAAGAGCAGAGACGATACTAAATCAAAATTGTCACAATCTGATAGGAGTAGGAGTCATTGCATAACATTTCATTTTCTGTTAGGAGCCAGAGTAGGTGCAAGAGGAGCATGCATACAGTGCATAAATAGAGTGCATGAACACTACTTTGTTTTAGAATTAACAAGCTTGAGTAAGTTTTATGATTATAATTTATCGTTATTTTTGGTGTTTATTGAACTTGGAAATTGGCACTCTTTCATTCTTGACTTACCCTCAAATTCAGGGGATCTGTTTTCCTCTTGGTTTAACCTTTCACTCAAGATTTTTTTTTTCTTCTCAACCCTGCCTTGATGTACCCTGATATCAAAAGGTCTACAGTGAACTTCACTATCTGTAAGAACAGTTGATTATATAACAGACAAATGGGTAGGTCAGTAGGACGATTGCTACCCCCAAGCATTCGAACAGAAGGTTTTTTAAGTTACATGCTTCATTTAGCTTGTATATGCAGACTAATCAGTATACTGGTGTAAGCGACTGTTTGTCATTTATTTTTGGGCCAGAGGAAGGAGATCAACACTGACCTAGTTGGGAAAGAAAGAAAATCATGATTGGCTGTCAAGCTACAGATATTTTTACATTATGTCCAAGTTTTGTAAGCATTATGAGAATAAGAAATACCTGAAATCATGACTGCAAGAAGCAATGTACAAACACAAATGACATTAGTATGGTGACCTTGCATTACGGAGGCAACCCGACATTAATAAAGTAATTGTGAATTTTAAGCTGCGGTTTGCTGTATGACAATGCATTGCTTATCCTCAAATAAAGAGAGCAAATAAGTTTGAAACCCAAGAGGTACTAATGAGTAAATATTTTTCAAATAACCATATTACTTTTATTACTTTCAACTTAATCTCTTTTGCTGTCAATTGAGGGAACCACAACAGACATTTATAACACACATATTCTTCATTTTCAACCAAAGTCCTCTATCAGGCAAGTGAAAAGGCCTATGACCACTAGATTGAATCAGTGTCACTGCTTATGGGACTGTGTCCCTCCAATTTATGTTGTGCAGCTACGGACAGCTATGTCCCTCAGTGGTGCGACAGATGACAACGCATGCTAAGATGCCCAGGCTGGGGCCTTTGAATGTCTTGGAATGGAGAAACTGAAGTAAGGTCAGTCAGGGTTTTTGGATTCCTGTCCCTTAGGGGAGTGTCACGTTGCAGTTGAACAGCATGTGGTGTGTGTGCATGTGCTGTCAGAGTTTTCCTGATACCGAAGGTTATTTGTCACATTAGGCTTCAAAAAATTGTGATGAACAACCTGTGCCAGTTCTGAATGTAAAAGATGCATAATCCATAAAAGGTGAAGCAGGTTACAGTGACAGCATGATGATTCTTCGTCAGGTAGAAGTTACCAAACTTAGCAAAGTATAGTCTTGAATAAGCAGAATTTACCTATTACCTGTTGAAGATTTTGGGGGTTCAGTGATGCAGAGCTGTATTACTGGGCATGGATATTGTCCATGACATGCAATGCATTACAAGTAGTAGCTGTTACTAACTCTTGCCACTACTGGCTGGTAAAAGCTCCATTGGGCACATACAATTGTCTTTTCATAGCGCTGGAGTTGGAAGCAAGAGCAGTCTTATAGTTTTTGTTTTAGGATCACTGTTTTGTTGTGTCAGAGTTTTCTGTGTATGTTCGGATTGTTTGTAATACAGGACTGAAAGGACGCAAAGATTATTGGTCCTGTGCCAGTGTGTGTGTAAGAAGTGGTGGATTGACTGCATATCCAAATTTGTTTACCTGCTTGACAGGAGTCCTAGTGAACTGGTGTCAGCAGGAGGGAAACCACAGTTGTCTGCCTGATAACTGTAGGAATCAGCAGCTGTGTCTGGACAAGCTGGCCATTTTCATGGGTTCTGTATATTGGGGAGAATTATTGAGTTTTTTTTTTCTTTTCTTTTTCGTTTAATGGTGACTTTGGCTCCCGGAATGTGGACGCCAAAACACTATTGGTTTATTGATCTATTTCTTGTTGTACAATATGTGTGTTGTCTGTGTATGGAGTGCTCTCAAGACAGCTGTTTATTTTCTTTCTTTCAGCATTGCACGAGCTAACCCCTACTCTGCTGGGGAGGGGTGTGAGCCCTGGGTGTATCTGCAGTATGGAAATTTCCAGTACACTGACTGCTGTTGACTACCATGTTGCTTAGTGCGAGACTTAGCTGTGGGTGGGTGTGTGTGGTGAGAGAGCAAACTTACCTGAAGGGAGCCCCCTGTCTCTGGAGGAATGTCTTAACCACAGCAGAGGTGATGGAAGAGAGGGACAGCAGGTGGGGGGTTACTCCAGGAAATGCCTGACTGTTATTAAACAAAAAACAATGAAATTAAGTTGGAACCTACCCCTGTTTACATTTGGTGTGCTGGCGGGTGGTGATTCTTAGTGAAGGTGGGGCTTGTTCAGGTCCACCTTGATAGTGGCATTAGTATTTCTGTATTAATGAACAGGCTAGTATGAAATGCAAAAATGGAAAAGTGCACTCAGTTTTGATTGTATTGACCCTTTTATTTTGAATGTTACAGGGATTGTAGTGGGGTTGTTTTTTTTTGTGCGTTTTTCTGCGATTAGCCTTAAGGATTAGCGGCGTTACAGGCATCCATTGTTTTGTCTACAGAAGTCATAGAAAAAAAGACCACAATGAACACATTTTATCTTATTGGAGGGGGTCTGCTCCTCAGATAAATTGCCCATAAAGAAAACCATGTTGTATTTTGATACGGTGGCCAGGGTGAGTAGAGATCAGAGAAGCATGCAGGCTGCTCGTGACTGCACTGTCCCTTTAAGCTAAAATATCAATACTGATCTTGCTGTCGGAAAACAGCAATAGCAGAGACAAAATGAAACTGCAGCAGCCTAAACTCATGTTTTAATGGATTAATATTTACGTATATTTTAGAACACAACAGAATTGTCTTTGGTGCTCATACACGTAAACATCACTCACAAATTTGTTTTGTATTGTCTCACTCAAACTTGTGAATGGAATTTGTACAGATCTCTCTGAGTTTCCTGTAAATGAATGGTTGTTCCCCTTAACCAATTTAAGGTTCTCTTTGAAGACATTAGATCTGTTTGTTTCCTTTGCCTGAAATTCTCTTTACTCCATTTTTAATCTAGGGTAACTTCCTTTAAAAAGGATTCTTTGGTAAAGATTTGTGTAGACACTTCAGCTTGACTGCCTGTGACATTAAACGGACACCGGTGTGCTGTTTTCTCAAAATGTTGCCTTTGTTCTGCAGTTAATTAACTTCAATTGTGTGTCCCTGAAACACATTGAGTGTTGCTGAATGTAGGTCCTGACAGGTATGATTGTTGTTGTAGGTTTATCTATTTCTAAAAGGAACACATTTCCTGGTATTTTGAGCAGCTGACAAGTACATAACTGATGTAAACGTGTTATTTTGCCTTCCCATTGTGGTTTGATGATCTCTGCATCAAACCACAATGGGTTATGTACACCACCATGCATAACATTCTGAATATGCATGGTGGTGTTTTGGCATGGTGGAGCTCACCATTGCCCAAGAACATATATTCAGACATGCATATAATATATCTATTTTAACACAACTGAAACATTATATACCTTTCCTCTTTAGTTTAATATTGAAAAAATCCATAAGGATTGCTTATTACATCATGAATAATTTCCTTGTCAAATATCCTGTTGGCTCTTCTTTATTAACATTGGTGTGAATTTAACAATACATGCACAATATATACTATACATTTCTTTTTACAATATATAAATAATTTTAGCAACTCTATTAATGAGTGAGCTTACAGTATTATTGAGAGAGGCAAGGGAAAGGGAAGGTTGTATAAAGAGGCAAGAACCCAGAGGATCTACCACCTATGCATTCATATACTAGGCTTGCCAGCTGTCCAGTCCTTACAGTAATAATTTCATCTGAACATTGTTTGGATATACCATCCATGTGATCTACTTGATGGTGACTTGGAGAGGCAGAGTGATCAACTGTGAGGTCCTAATGCTCCTGAAATTTAGGTTTGTGTGTTGCTCAAATGACTGTTCACAGACATATTCAAGGGAGGGGAAAATCTCAGTGTCACATTTTATTGGGAGTCAGAATCTCAAAGAACAAAGTAAGGACAGAACATCTGCTGTTTCAAAAGAACCCTGTTAGATGTAAATGCCAACGTCTCAAAACTGTATTTCACCATTTTTGGATTGGAATTTCGAATTGCCTGACTTAGTTGTCATTACACACTTAGATGTCTTCTGAGGATAGAATGCTTTTGAAATCTAACAGAAATTTTGAAGTGCATGTATGGGTGGATCAACAGAATAGTACAATACTTTTTATTCAAGTGAGTACAATAAAATACCATCCATATTTGAAATATGCACATGCAGCTCAGGACGCAAATTCAAAGGCAACAGTATGAGATGGATTCTTTTAAAAAGCAGGACAAGACCATTCTTTTAAAAATCTAGCAGCTTCATGACACAGTGTCTCAAAACCTACCATTCAATGTCGGTTATATGAATATGTTGTTCATGACAGATATCCAAGAAAGAAAGCAGTGCATATTTGTGAAATTACATTTTAATGACACTTTGGATTCTACATGTAATTCGGGTTTTGTAGCATTGAGACTAGTCACTCTGTAGTGTAAAACAAAGGTCCAAAATCATTTTAATGATTTTATTTCATGTCAAATCTGTTGGCTTGGCTTGGGTAAATATGCTAATAGGTGTTTTTATGTGATAACACATTACTGTTGGATTCAACGCATTTCCTTTCACCAATAAGGACACCACAAATGAAAACAGAAGAGAACAATTGGCAGCCACACAGGATATGGTGACCCACAGGGTGTAAAAGAAAGCTTCTGTTGATTGAGTCCAATCAATAGGTTACACACCAATCTTAGTGCAACTCTAGTAAGTCTTACAAACAAATGTTTAGCCAATAACACAATCCCAATAAATATGCAATCTGTTACATCCGAAAAATAAAGACCCGGAAAACAGAGCAAAAGCATTTCTGAAACGGAATCTTATTCCCACTAATCATTACCACTTGTTTCAGCATTGTGGTTAAAACTGCTTGTAGATTGCTGATGATAAATAAGCTACAAACAGCTACACAGAAGTATTGATGCTAAGAAGATGTAATTGGCTTGATATACATGCATTGAAAATGTATTTGTATTGTTTTGCATTTAGCATAGGTGACAATCTGCATTTGAAATGATTCAGCCATTCATTTTCATCTTCATTGAAAGGGACAGTTTAAACATTTGAACAAAAAAGTTGGAAAAAATACTGGTGATCAGAATATTTTGCATTTTTAAAAAAAAATACCTAAAAATCCCAGAGCAGAGATTTCTTATAAATTGTTGCCATACTCAGAAATGTCCTGTTGTTTGCATATCAGAAGACATAACCTGATATCCTGTGAACTGCTAGGTAGTGATACCTAAAGACATTTAAGAACACTAAATGAGACATTTCAGTGTTGAAAACACAACTGCAGATTCAAAGAATAACACAAATCCAAAGAAATATACATATTTTTTTCTGAATTTTTACAGAATTGTCTGTGCATTGTGAGAAAAAATATTGCTTACATTGATATATGTGTAGTTTCACCCCTGCATCTACACCACAGATATTTTTATCTGTGCTGTATGGCTGAAAACAGAACTGATTTGTCTATGGGCTGCAGAGTTAATATGTTGATTGAAATAGTGTACTGGTGGTTCTCAAACATTTCAGAAAAAAACAGCATTCTGGAACACCTGTAAAACCATGAACGTTGAAATCATGGTTATGGTTTCTTTTTAAATATATAAAAGTGATCAAATATGAATTTGTGTATTTTAAAATACAGAAATATTTACATTCACAATCCTATTAATTAATCCTATTTTCATTACACAAAATAAATATTCTATTTTAGATGTTGTCTTCAGTTATGATGGCATGAATTCACAGCACAAAACATGTTTGGTGATAGACCTTCTGCAACAAATTGATCATCTGAGTGTAAGGTTTTGTTTTAGGCTAAAGAAATAATTTACTATAGCTCTTTGTAAACTCAAAAAACATCACTAACTGTACAAAACCTGACAGTGCCAGATATGGATATTCAGTATTTTACAGTTCTTTGTTGTCAGCATTATGTGATTGGTACCTTTACTGCTTGCAAATATATGTGCTTAAACATATATAAGATAAAAGAATTAGAGATTTATATTTTAATATATAACACTGAAATAAGGTGTCAGAAATTGAATGAATATAATTGACCCTCTGAGTGTTCTGCTGACCAATGCAGTACAAAGACAGCTATATAAAAGATAACCTGTTGTTGCATTGGGTATTAAATGTATGCACTGTGTCACTTAAATTACATATCCTGCCAAACAAATGAATATTCATTAAGAAAAAGATATCCATTCCCAGAGTTCATTTTCCTTGATTGAAATTGCTTTGCTTTTGATTGGCGCAATGGAGCTAAGCACAACAAAGGAAGGCAGGACATAACATATTAAACAGCGCTGAGATATTATAAATTGACCTTATTTCATTCCAAAGAGAAGGTATGCCATAAAAGAGTGATTGCTAATATTGCTAATACCTCATGGTGTGATGAAATGAGCTGTATCATTACAGTGTGCTATCATCTGGTTCTGTCAGCTAAAACATTTACCCATAAATTCTTACATTCCAGCAGCACTCTAGATAAGGAAAGCGATGTATTTAATTACATGTTTACTCAAAACAATCACAACAGTTTGTGGAATATCCTCACTATCCATCCATTTCAGTTTATTGGCCATTAGAGCGAGTCTTATTAACCGTGAAGTTAATTTTAAAGATGAATGGAATTTCCAGGGCAGTCTTCAAGTCCATTCAGGTGACATGTTTTCGCCTCTCAAATCTTAGTCTACAAACAACTTTTTTTCTGGCCCAAACAGAAGCTGTAAGTGGAAGTGATATGTGCTTATTTTCGGTGGTTACACTTCCATGGCTTGGCACAAGTTGCCAACTAAACTTTTTGCGGCTGCTGAGTCAAACCTTTGGAAATATTGACTGGCCAGGTCCCTTGAGCAGAGCATTTCTGAGTCTGATGATTTCTTGTTTCAGCTGTAAGCTGGCAGCACAGCTTGACAAGAAACCCAGTGGGCCGAGACCTCCAAAGTCATAGAAATTCACCAGGCTGCTCCTAACCCCAAAACCTTCCCCTGTCATGGCAATGCAGGCGTGTTTGACCAACACCTTTGTTGTTCTGACTTCCAACTTTAGTTTTGTCTTGCCCTGCTCAGGAAAGTTCATATTTTTATGGGGTGCAATGACATGACACCCCATGCTCAGGGGTTTTGACGCATGCAAATACCTCTATCCATCATTTTACTTTCTATTAAAAAAAAATCCTTTTTCTTTCTTACAATTCCAGCACATTTTTTGCACTAAATTTAAATTAGCCAGCATTCTTACATTATTTTACATGTATGTATTTGTAATTTCATTTTTTTTTTACCCCTTTGTACAACTAGGTGTTTTCACCAGGAAATGCATTTTCATGAGGATTTTGTTTTGCAAAATCGGTCACTTTGTGCAACTAAATATTACCAGATCACCAAAGTGTTACTCCATGGCTGAATGCAAGTTTTAAAAAACTGGCAGCATTGAAGATGGCGCACCTGCTAAAGGCATAGTTGCATTTCATGAAAGCTCATAATTAGCTACATTTCTCACTTTTCCCTCCTCTCGATCACCTAACTTCTGAGCTGGGTTCTAACTCTGCCGTGCTATGCATTGAGAAAGAGCAGCTGGATGCCTTGTAATGTAGAGCTCCTTGCTTGCAGCACATTCTAAAAAGCAATAACACTCTATCAAATATTTATTGTCACCATATACATGAGCACCCCCTGAAAGCACATGCTTTCTCTCTCTCACACACACACCCACACATATGTGTGTTTTTGTATACGTGTGTGTGTATATATATATATATATATATATATATATATATATATATATATATATATAATATGTATACACACATATGTGAACATGCAATCACTGATGTTGATTGTATGTAGATTCATTTTCATTTTGTTGTAAAAATGACCAGATTTATGAGAACAGTAACACACGCAGTTACAAATAAATTACTAAATGGCTTCAAGGTTATATGGAGCCACTGGACTAACTGCAACAATGTTGTCAAGGGTTAAGGTTTTAGTTTCTCTATTACAAGCCATTACAACTGGAAAAGCTTTTCTTGATATTTGATATGAGACAAGCAGTTAGTTTTGATGGTGTTCAGTGGTCTACATATATAAATTTGAGTTGTGGTCATTGAAATTAGTCCATTAGGACCAAACGACTTGTTATTGTGCAATTATTGATAACAACTCTTAACCATAGAAAAAGGACAATCTTGGAAGAACACATTCATTCACATGTTCATTATTTTTCAAAAGAAATGACTGAAGCCTTTTTATGTATTTAAACAGTCTTTATTATTGTAATACCCTTGACTTTTTCAGCATAACTCCATGTCTAATCTCTTAACTTAGCCAACAAAGCAGAGGATTGTGTATACAAACAAGGGTGTCATAAAACAGCAGACCCAACAAGGCATTAATTAAAAAGCAACATCAAAAAGGCTTCATAGACATGCATAAAATTGTGCCCAGTTGAAATGAAAATACGCTGTCATTCTTCAGACACAGTCACAATATTTCTGTTGTGAAATTAAAATTGTCTCCTTTTTTTTGAGCTCACCATAACAGTCACACATCCCGACGGTTCTAGCACCCATGTTGTGAAATGCGCCTCTCACCTCCAAGGATAGTGGAGTTTCTGGCCATCTTCTGCTAGAGCTTGAAGTACATTTGCTTCAGACTGCATCTTGGCTCCCCTGCCTAGTTATAACACTTACATTTTTCCTTTTCTCACATGTTGCTGTAGGGTATTATCTCTCCAACACAAGAGAGTTTTTGTTGTTGTTGCAGCACATCGTTGTGGCACTGGTTAGTACAGCAACATATAACAGATTGAAATTTACAGAAGTGGTCCAATATTTTCTGTAAGTACTACTGTTCAAGATTAGAGAAATCTGCCAAATGACTTCATTATTTTTTTTTTATCCTACATACATCTAACATTGGTGTTTTGGCTGCACTGGTCCACACAAACACTCTTCAACAACAGGTAATGTTTTTATTGTTTGATGTGAAATACCAAGAAATCACTGCATTAATAAATACCTTTCAACACAGTCATCTGAAAGGATTTTAATATGAGGTAATAATGGTCATCATGCAATACCAGTCTTTGGCACAGTTTATACATGGTGGCCATTTTGGTTCAAAGCACTCACCAGCATTGGCTGCACTGGAGAGTCCAGTATTTATTTAGGTAGATAAACTGCTAATGTATATGCAAATTTTAGAGGCAGTAAACAGCGCACCAATGATGCATCAAGTATTTTTATAATTAATTGTTGCATATGAATTAAGTTGCCCATGGGATGAAGAAGCACTTGATATGTAAACAAATAATTATTGATGCATTAATGTATTTCTTATGAAAAATTTCCAGTACTTGATAAAAAAGTTTCACAGTCATGACCTTGTTTTTTGCACAGTTTGCAATTTCATGCTGGGCAGCTGTTTTCTTAGGCCTGTGGGTAAATTGTTGTCAGTAAACTCTTCCTCACCTTACCTTGTAGGAAGTTAGCCATTTCATTTCATTCTATTGAGTTCATGCAATAGAATGTTTTGACTTTCATGACACTTGTTTGACACATCTCGTAGTCTCTAGTCTTGTAGCCTCAGAAAAGAAAATGCTTGAATCCTTTTGAGTCACAGCTGTGCGCTGTTATTTTCTCCACCTTTGGTGGCTAATTCGCTTGGTCTACTTCCCTCAACAGATGTACAGCCGCAAACCAATATTGCAGGTTGAGTTAGAGAAGTGAGGCAATTTAATTATCCATTGAGAATTAACCAAACATTTGCGAAAAATAAAGGAGGAGTACAGCAGATGTCACTCTCCCGCAAGGCAGTCAGAAAGTAGGTGGAGGCTAGAGTACTGCAGCAAATTTCCAAAACTGAGCAGATAATCATAGAGAGATGCATCTGTATGCATCTGCAGGACAAAAGGCGGGTAAGTTCAGCCCTATGTGCAAAAAAAATAACAGGGAGTGTCTGGATCATTACGACTCCCCTCCACTGACCTCCTAAGCTTTGAGCACATGTTGCCTGAAATGCCTCTGCACAGAGGAGAGTAACATTTACCAGTGGGAAGCACTGCTGTGATACATGTGGTAACTAAGAGTGCTGTTTCTCTTTTACTGGAATTGCCTTACATATCAATTCTGTCCCTTAGACCAAAGGTTTTGTTTGGAATAAGTTAATTCATGACTCCCGGGCAAGGACAAGCAGACCAGAAAATGCTTATTTTTTTCTTTAGTGATTAGTTATTGTTATTACACAGGACGTCCTTATTTGGAAAGACCAAGAAAAACCTGGGACACTTCATGAAGTGTGTGTACCCATGATTTAGGGGACTGAATGCTGGCTGATGGGCAGAAAATGCACTTTATAGGTTCCCTCCATGAATCATTGCTTAAGTCAGTATTTTAGGGTATAGTTCACAGAAAGCAAAGAAGAAAGCAAGCAAACGGTGAGAAAGTTCATCTGAGATCTCGTCTAAATCCCTTGCACCCTTTGAATCTAATCTTTCCTCTTGGTGCGCTTGCCCAAAGAAACTCTCCAAAAGTTGCAAAGCCTATTCTTATTCAGTGAAAGGCTTGTGGGTGTCTTAAGAGTGTCCAATCAAGCCACCCAGCCTCCTGCAGAATATAGTGAAGATTGTGCACTGTTCTCAAAATGCTAGAAATAATGTTAACCAAGAAGTAACAGAAATGCAGCAATACTCATTGTTGAACAGTGTAGAAGGAAATTAATCAGTGTAAAGAGTCACTGTTTAAATCTGCTCAATGTAATTGCATAGTTTTTAGTGCTTTTAATGTTACACTCTAAATAGTAATATTATGTGCACTTATTTTCTTTGACGAATATGTTGAGCTTCACCAGCATTAATAATTGTATAAGATATTAACAAAATTCCATATTTAATGGAGAAAATAGTTCACAATTTATGAAGCATTTATAAAACATTATAGTCAGCCATTAATGCATAAATGCATACACATACAGTAAGCACCACAGAACTGTCACAGCTTTTAGTTAATTTAGTAAAGCAATTTATGACATCCCTGAAACGTTATCCTGAAAGAACAGTAAGTATTTCTCTGTGTCTCAAAAATGCGTAGGCCCATCACTGGAACTTTCAATAATACTATTCGCGCATATATGTGGAGCAACTATAATGACTTCAGCTCAGGCCTTTAAGTCTCCGTTGACCTTTTCATGAAAAAGCATGTGACGCATGTGCCTCACAAATCCAAGAGAACACATTATTTGCAGCTTGTGGTATATCCTACCATGCTCTCTTTCAATCAAAGAGAATATTTTACCCCACAATATGTATTCAAGGGCTCATGGTTAGGTTCATAAATTTTCCATGTATTTATAATTAGTAGCACAGCGTGAGTCACAAAGCGAAAAGGAACCTGCTTGCCCAATTGCCTGCTGCCTGTCAGCGCTTCTGCACAAGAAGACAGGGAGACCCACATACTCCATGACAGGTCCCCTGAACACTCGTTTTTGGGGTGGCTTTGCGTTCAATGCACTACCTTTTCTCTGATGGCTTCCTTTTAATATTTTATCAGAAGAGGCGCTTGAGTTACTTTCACCTTCAGCACCGAAGGAAATAAAATAGACACTCAACATCTTTTTTTTTTCCAGCAAAACAGGTTTTGATTATTAATTCATTCATAGCATTCTGTAGTTTCTTCAGTCAATCCTCTGGGTCATGCTGAAAGTGTAGAGCTTGGATTCAACTAAAATTCACATCAGTTACTTTAAATCTGCAGAGCTTTGAAGAATAAAAATAAAAGTAATTGAAACAGACAAGGGTAACTTGAGCAGGCTACTTTACCCACTTTTTGAAAATATCAAATAATGTTTCATAGCAATTGTAATCCAATTGGGTTTATTTAGTTTCTTTCTATTTTTGAAAAAAAAAAGAAAAAAAAAATATTCAAGGCCGACTGTAGGAATCTTAAGTCCATATCTTGCTTAGCAGAAATTGAGGTCTTTTTTGCTCAGCAGAATGCAGCAAATTATCTGGCTTTAAGTGCAGTAGTATAATTAATGATTAATCTGTGCCAGTTACAGCCAAACTAAGAACCTTATGTTCTGTCCAGAAGACAGCTGTGGATGTCTGCAGTTTAGACATATTTTTCCATGAATTGTATGGTTTTTTCATGAAATATTGAATTGAAAGCAACACATTCCAACATTGGAGCAAAAGCCTCTGGATAAATAAAAACCAAGAAAAATTAAATGTTTGAGGAAACATGTAACATGGTAGTTGTCAAAGGTCAGATTAGTCACTTTTGCACTGCAAGTTAGCTAGCTAAAATTTGAAATGTTCAATAACACTTGAACTACCCCCCCAAAAAAGTGCAACTTTCTGTTCTACCTCATTCACACCCACTTTATTCATGTATAGCAAAATTAGTGCTTGCATAATATTAGCTGTTGAATGGAAGGCCACTTTCAATGAAGAAAAGTAGCAAATAGGTCGTAGTAGTCTCTATCCCACATTGAGGTTTTAGTACTGGATAAACATAAATAATATACCGAACCACACAGGACCTGAAAGTATTCATTCCTGATCATTTCACTTTTTTAAAAAAGAAAGCATTGCTTTGAGTAGTAGAATCAGGATGCTCTTATCTTTCACGTCACATGTTGCTGCTCTGCTTTGGCAGATTTGATAGACAGATTCCAAATTTCCCCAAATTTCTCCGCATTTAACTTGTTTTTGTTACAGGATATTTGTTTCAAAATGCTAAGGGGTTATGTGATTATGCAGTGCACTACCATTGTGACCATCATTGCATGTTGTTGCACAATCACCAGGTGAAGTACAAAAACATGAAAGCTTCCAGCTTCAAGGGGGAAAAATTGAATGAGAAATTTACAGTGTTCATGTGTATTCACCAACTGGATAATAATGGAACCCATTTAAAGGGACTGCAGGATAACATTGTGGTAAGGAGCAGGACTTGTAACCAAAAGGTTTCCAGTTCAATACCCCACTGGGGGACTGCCGTTGTACCCTTGGGCAAGGCACTTAACCCAGAATTGCCTCAGTAAATATCCTGCTGTATAAATAGATAATGTTTTAAAAAAAGTAACCTCTGTAAGTTGCTGTGGATAAGAGCATCTGCTAAATGCCAATAATGTAATGTAAAAAAAGTCACCTTAATACCATATATTCTGAACAGTAAAGAAGATATTAAGTTGGTTACATTGCTAGCCTTTATTGACTTGACCAACTCAAGTGTTTGCATTCAGATCTTTGTAAAATTCTCCTTTAATGTACTGCAGCTAAGCCTTTTCTTAAATGATTGAAGTACTAATCTGGGTGTGAAGAAGAACCCTCACCTGTTCCCCAAAACTGTTTGTTTGTTCAATTTTTTAAATGTCTAAGGATTGTTGTCTTTCCATTCAACTTTCAACTTGTTGAAACTGTCATCAGTCGAGCTCATCAATCAATTTTATTTGGAGAGGCTAATTGTTTAATTGTTACTTGTAATTCTAAACATGTTATTTACTTGTGAACAACCAGCCATTGGTTAATGAGCCACACCTGCCTAATTAAAGGCATATTAATTATGGGTGTGTGGCTGGAGAGCAGGAGACTCACA
Source organism: Megalops cyprinoides (assembly GCF_013368585.1). Classification (NCBI taxonomy): domain Eukaryota; kingdom Metazoa; phylum Chordata; class Actinopteri; order Elopiformes; family Megalopidae; genus Megalops; species Megalops cyprinoides. The sequence continues at coordinate 13,235,506 of NC_050595.1, read as the reverse complement.
TTTCTATTCAGCTGTGTGCTTGTGCTGATTACTGTTTGTTGATTTTCAGAATATATTATTGGGTTTTTGAACATTTGTTCTTTGTTCATTTTTGAGAGCAGTGTCAGCCAGCTTTTCTGCAGCAGGAATAAGTTGTAGATAAATAATATGATTTTCTTTGTTTTAATACTGCACTGAGTTTTGAGCTGTTCCAGTGGCTGCTACTTTAAGATGGACTTGCATGAGAGAACTTAAATCTAGGGTGACCACACGTCCTCTTTTTCCCGGACATGTCCTCGTTTTGGGACGTAAAACATGCGTCTCTAAAGGAGGGCGTGTCTGGGAAAAAGAGGACGTATGGTCACCCTACTTAAATCTCATTCACACAATTAATTAATTCAAAATGAATTTGTTTTTATTACACAAGAGGAAGAAGCAATAGCATATCTTTCCATTGTTGGCACAAGTAACAGCAGTGGGTTGCTCCTTACTGCCACCTGCTAAAGCTTTAAACAAGTTCCAGACAATGAACAGAAACATGCTATAAATGTAAGTAATTATAAATCTAAGTGTTTAAATTTTGAATGAGGACCTTCCTGCTTGAAACTTTGTATTATCTATTTACACTGCTAGACCAGTGTTTCTCAGTCCTACTCCTGGAGCCCCCCTGTCCTGCATATCTTCTACCTATCTTTGCTCCAAACACAGCTGATTGAAATGACTAACATGTTCTTGATTGAATCAGGTGTGCTCAGCTAATCAAAAGTGCCACTGATGAGTTCAGTCAGGTAGGCAGAGCAGGGAAAGATGGAAAACGTGCAGAGCAGGGGGGCCCCAGGAGCAGGACTGAGAATCAGTGTGCTAGACTGATTCAGGTTAAATTCCCTGCTATAGTGCAATGAAGCTGTGTTCAGCTTGGGATTTGAACCTCAAATGTTCTGTTTTCCCTTCTGCAGGCTAATTCTGGTTCCTAGTGTGTGCTGTCCCACAGTGACCCCTTAACGTAGGTCAGGCATGTTAGACACTGTCTAGGCAGCTATTACTTAATTCTTTGAGGACCTAAAAATACATTTTTAAAAACAATTCAGAAATAGTATATCTGGTTGTAAGCTGTAATCTAACTTATTACAGGTGGTCTTTGCTTAAACAGCAGCAATGGATTTCTGAAAACCCAGCTACAAACCAGATTGTTGTGAATTCTGTCCATTTCCCCGTAGACACAATGTTGTAAAGAAAGTTTACATTTTTGACTCAAATCACAATTTTGGGGCAAGTGTTTATAGCAGGGCAGTCAAAACCATGTGGTTAGCTGGCCAGTGTTAATTATTTTAATGTAACTAAGCTAATTTATATTCTCATAAATGATTATAATTTGCTCACTAACCTAATCAGTAAGCTAATGTTAGTGATATAGCTACTGTCTCACAAGCTAAATATGTTCCAGAAACAAATATCACAGTATCAAAGTGGCTCAAAGACCACAGCCTGAGGATGATTCCCAGCTCTTCATTAGAGTTCAAGTTATTAAATTTGGGATTTGGAGAAACATAAGTGTTGTCCTTCATGTTCTTTTTCTTGCTTGACCTTTGTCTATCTATTGTTGGCATATGTCTTTCAGCCAGTAAAGGTTTATCCACAACCATTCATGGATCAGAACAAACATCCCTCTGGGCTTTAAGGTTACAAATAAATTCTTAAGGTTCCAAACCAACTATAGTTTCTGGGGCAGGGGATCACTATAGTTTACCCTAAAGTTATCTAACGTTACTAGCTAATTGGAATATGAAAGTTTGTTTTAGGATTCCATTAAAGTCAATAGTGAACAAAGAATTTGAGATCAACTGGAAGTGGAATTGGCTTACCTTGTAAACATGTACAGTATTTATTTTTTTTCTCATATATCTCCCCAGGTGCCTTTTAAGGGTGTTGGAAGGAAGATGTGGAATGGCATGACTGAGGGGCTTGAGATGGGGAACAGGTGAGACATTGATCATTATCTTATATTCTACTCACAACATGACTCCCAGGCTTTAATCCACCTGGCTTTCTGAAGATCAAAATGCCAGAATTCAAAAGCAGCATCCTCTCTAAGTCACTCATTGATTAATAAGCTTCTCCTCAAGACACAGCTCTTTCATGTTTGGAGACTCCAAAATCCTCCTGAGACTTGAGTTCACATTGTCAAAAGGCAAGTTAACTTTCAGCCTTGAAACAAAATCCTACAGCTTGCTTCAAGCACAGTTCGTATCAAAGTTAACCTTTGCAGGATCACGTAAGTTTGAAGTTTGCTGGACGGACATATGAGAGACAACAAACAGAACAGAACATCAAGATAAGCCATTGGATGTTTCTGAATGTTATAAGGGTTAAAAGAGAGGTTAGTGTTTAAACATTCTGAATCTGAAAAATATCAAAATATTTCCAAAGAGACTACATATTTTGAAAGTGAAATGGTGTATTGAATACATTCTAGCCCCGAGGGAATAGACTGGATAATGTGTAGTTTTCTACACAGTTTTTTTTTTTTTTATGAGACTCTTGGCTGTTCCTATAGACATGTAGACATGGGCCGTTGTATTGATATACTTACTAATTTACTGTATTTGTAAAGATTTAAAATGGCTGTATTTACTACACTATAGTATAGTGCCTGCAAATGACCCCTACATTTTGTGATTCATTGAAAAGTACCATTTCTTGTAAATTATGTTTTTAAAGTAATTTAAGGCATTTAAAGCAATATAGGTGTCTTTGCTACAGGTAGCATTATTGTATTTGGTTTATGTCATCTGGTTACAGTTCAATGATTAAGTAATTAAAATTTGTTTAATACCAGACAGTAGATACATTCAGAGAGGAAAAAGTGCTCTCTGAAAAAACAGATTTGGAATGCAAAACAAGTACACTGGTTTTTGATGTTGGCAAAACTTTTGAATCCACATTTAATCCAACTGCAATATGCATTATACTTAAAATAGAGCAAGTGCTATTTTTTAATTACTTGCATAACGCTGGGTTTGCTGAAATTAATGAGAAATATTGTTCATGTAACAAACTTGCTTAATTTCATCACTCAAAGTAGAGGACAAGGTTCACTGAGGTTGCATTTAATCTAGCCTATTTAGTGTCTAATTGCTGCAGATATTCATTTCAGACCAGATACTGAACTAGATTAACAATGATATGTAGTGCAACTGGAATAGCTGCCCTTCATTAGAATGTGTCTGAGAGAATACATGAGGAAGCCCCAGGTCACAGAGTGTTTTTATTTCACTATTAATAGTTACCCAGCGCCTCCACACAACAGTTTCTGATTAATAGACACTGGCATGGTGAAATACATGAAGGAATATTTAAGGGCATTGGCCTGATTCATCTTCTTGTCTATTATAGTGTCTGAGCCTCCCCACACACCCCTTTCCCACAGCACACTGACACCTGATTATCAAAACAGGCTGGAGAGGTTTGAATAATTTAACTCTGAAGGCATACTGCGCTGTGGCATGAACAGAGTTGTTCTCTTAGCTTTGCATCCACCCACCAACCCCATTTCCCTGGAAACACAATTAATATGAAGCTGAAGGGTACGAATTTAGCTAAAGACAAGGGGAAAAATGCCACAGGCTTATTTTTGGATGGAAAAGTCAAGAAAATGTTCTACCAAGAGACAAATGTGTGAGTGTTGAGGTAAAGTGAGCTGCTCATTTCTTAAATGAATGCCTGGCTGTAGATTTAGAAAACCACCAAGCTATCTCTCCACAATATTTAGAGAAGGGGAAGCCTCCAGTTAGGTGGAGGTTTACAGTTTTGGGGAAAATTTTTCGTTGATAGTGATGGGATGTTAATAGAAGATGGCAGAACCTGCCTTTAGGGGTATCGTATGCCATGCAAACATTAGCCCTGATTTCTCCTTGATTTATATGTGTGTCATCTTAAGTAAAGGTCAGCACTGGCCCTCTGGGTAGAACCTAAAAGACAGTGGGGGATAACCTAGTTTGCTTTCCTGGTTAGGCATTCAGAAGTCCAAAATATTTTCCAGTTAGATTGAGAATAGGTCCAAACAGGTGGGGGACTGACGTATACGTGATTATTTTGAAATGAAAGAATGTTAAACTGGCTGTGGACAGCATTTAAATCATGTCTACAGTCCTTGCACTCCCAGAAGAAGATGATTTTTTTTACAGGGTTTTTTTTTTTTTTCTGATGTTGAGCATATTGGTTTTCTTTCTTTCTTTCTTTCTTTCTTTTTTCTTGATTTGCACCATACTTCGCATTCAGCAGGATAAATTACACCTCACCTTGCCCAGCCACCTCAGTCAAAGGAGGTGGTGAAGTAATGTCAATCATAAATGATCAATTAACTTGTTTTGGCAGTCAAATTTATTATCAATATCCAAAATCTATATAGTACATTCCTCAAAGAATATTCTGGTGTAAATAGTGGTATGTTGTTTTTGATCCTCAGAATACTAGCCTGTACCCTTCTATTAAGAGGCTCATACAGACCAGCCACTGTTCAGTCATCAGAAAAGGAGTTCTGGGTGCCAGGCTTCAGTTTGGCTCCTTTTCTCTTGATCAAGGAATCCAAATTATGGAGTCACAATCATCAACAAACAGGACATATAGAGACATTTTAATAAACTCTTTATGTTTACACGAATTACAATTTTTTTGTTTGTTTTTACACACATTACATATTTTTACAATTTTGTATTTTTCCAGGTACATAAAAATGGATGAGAGACCATTAGCTTTGTTTTGTATCTTCCTAAAGTATGCATGTATCCATGGTGATAGACCAGACACATAGTTGGCATTAAAATTACACTCACCCCCTTAGATGACAAGAGTATTTTCAGGCATGAGTATCATTTAGGAAAGTAGCAACTTTGGGTGACAAGCCCTTCAGGTGAGGTGAGAGTTTTTTTGTCAGCTTTGTAAATAAGCTCAAGTGAGTGTGATTTCCTTGATGTGACATAGATTCTGATTAAGACTGCCACTCTACAATGTTGTAGACATAACGCACAAAGTGACTGTGAAATCATAATCGATCTGTGTAGTTTTAATCTATTCAATAGTGAGAATGAGCATGAGTCCATTTTAATAATCGCATAGGTAATTCCTGCAGACTTGGTTTGATGGCATTTCAAAAACACTATTCAGGGACTATTCACTAGTGTACTGTAAACAAAATAAGTACATCTTATTTTGTAAGATTTTCTATTTGTGTGATGTCAAATGAAGTATGGAATCGTTCACTCATGCACTTGGATTAGGAGATTGCTTCATTCTGGATTGGGAGCTGCAACTTTTTCATTTGCTTTACTGAAAATGGGCATTTCCCTTATGGAAGAAGAACTGCAACATCAATAAATATGAATATGAATTGGCCATGACAATGCCAACAGATGCAACAAATTAAACTGGTGCTTTAGCATATGGTTTGAGTATAATATCAAATACATACATATTTTCTGAGAACATGCCCTTATTCCTGTAAGGAAAAACAAGGCGCAATTCCGATCTTCGCAGAAAAGACTTCTTTATTTACAGGAACGGCAGTTGTCAGAAATACGTGAAAACGCACTCTGGGTTCAGCGGAGTCGATCTGAACCCCGAGCACTCAGAGCTTTGATCAGGATCGACAATAATTAGCATACAGGTGGTGAAATACAGGAGGTCTGGTAATTGCATTATCTTCCCTAGCAAGAACAGTTCTCAATCACCCATCATCGGTTTCTTTAGAAGCACCAATTGCTGCAATGGCCAGCCATGGCCAAAGTGACAATTGAAGTCTGTGAGCAGAACTGTGGTTACACTAAGGCCATCTAGACAAATGAATACAAGTATTAGCATACCTTAAGTGAGAGGATCTGTGCTATCTTATGCTGCACTGAGTGAGTTAGTTTAGGGATCTGAACCAAAATCTTACATTCCAGATGTATCCACTTGTATCTGTTACATTTGCTAAATATTATCGATCTGTACAGATAGATATTAACCGAAGCTATTCAGGTTAAGTGTCTTCCCGAAGCGAACATGAGCAGTGCTCTATATGTGAATTTGTTACCTTTGGGTTGCAACTTCAGAAGCACAATGCCATATTCCTAAATATATCATACAGTGCTAGCTAAATTAAGCTGAAGGTTGTGTCTTCTCTGTGCAAATAAAGTTTTATAATGGAATTTGTGGTTCATCTGATAATTATTTCTAAATGGGTTGTCTATACCTCACCCATCTCAATTACTATTTATTTCTTTATTGTCTATGATGTCAATTCCATCTGTCTGCATAGCCATAGGCTGCCTTCTATGTAAAGGTATATTATTCTACCTAATACATACCATGTTTTTGAATCACAGAAGAAAAGTGAACTAGGATGACAAGACTACAAAAATTGTGATTTTTTGCCAAAAAAAAGTAAACATGCTGCTTTATGCGAAATATTTAATATGTAAGAAACAAAATAATGTATTAGTAGGCGATCTATAAAGGTCGACTTTTTTAATATTGAAAAAAAAAAAAAACATTTAGACTACAATTGAATACATGCATAAATCCAAAAACAGGGAGTCATCAATTAGCTGCTAACTACCTGCTGGAACAAGTGTTCACACGGCCATAATGGGAAGCGACCTTGCAGGAAACTAAGGAGGACCGGAGATAACAGATAGTCTGCTATTATGAAGTGTCACTTCCAGTTAATGGAAAACTGCCTCCATCTGTCCACACCCAGAAGAAAAATTAGCCTGACATATAATGTGGATAGAAAGTGACTTATGTTATTTCTGCAACTTTTCCAGGAGTCATTGTCCAGTCATAGACTGCACACAATATCCTGCAAAAATATGGATTGCTCACTGCTCACAAAAATATCGACTACAAAAGAAATGGAAAAAAAATGGAGAAAGAGGGGAATTTTTTTGAAGTGTTTACGAACTAATCAAGTGCAAATAAACACTGAAGTCTATAATTAAATGTGCAATACAAATATGAATCCATTATAATCAATCTCATTTTTCTAAACAATTAACAATCTTTTAAATTTACATATTATACAGAGCCTTATTGATAGATGGTTAATGGTATTTGGGACATCACATACTTAAAATTGGGCCATATTGTATTATTTATTAGCTCTGAGTATTTGACGCTTACTAGATTTAGTTTTTGATCAGCTCTATTTTTGAGAATGTCAGTATGTTCTGTGTTGAAGAACATTTGCAGCATAACAAGTCTGATAATTATTTTGTACCGCCACCCAAAATGAAAAGCTTTGATTCAAGGTATGAATGTTTCATTTAAGTGTAGCCAAGGTAGTTTTTATGTGTATTTCTGCTCATATAGATATGCTTTTGATTTTCTCATATACATTGTTATATATGTTGATTTTTGCATTACTTGTGCTGCCCTGCCCTACATTTCTCCACAAAGTATTGATGATAATTTGTTAACCCTTTTGAAAGGTTGTGGCATGTTTGAGAGAGTGAAGTTAACACAGCTCCTTTTTGCATGGCATTTTGATGAAATTCCTGACATTGCCTGCCATGGCCAATTCTTCATTACCCTGTGTTATGTAGAGGTTAATTCATTCAAGAACATCTATTTGGTTATTTTGATGTTCTAGCTGGTCATGATGCCTCTGTGTTTAATTTGTGGATGCGTGTAGCGAAGGGCGAGAGCAGTCACCCCACCCGGCCTCGAACCCGGGTCTACGGGGTACCAACCATGCCACTTTGACTGCAACGCCAAAGAGCCAGGCTCTTTGGTTTGGCAGTCAGTGTGCATACTCAACCATAGTGACGGCACTCCGTCATAATGCGTATTGGGTTTCTTTGTTTTCAAGCCTTATATGCGGTATTTGTTTTAATTGGCAGTAGGCCATTTGTAGTGAAAGCATTTGATTCAGGAGAGACACAAGGCACAGGAGGATGAGACAGACAGTCACTCCATACTTACTTGTATGGATATTAAGCATTTTCCAATGTGTAGGAACGTGCAATGTTTGCAAATTAATTACAGTGGAATTATAAGCAACGAGTTTGTATTATATTGTATTTGTTGCCAATTTGACTGTAGAATTAATAACTAATCTCCAGATAATTTAAAAAAGCCTAATTTTTCTCAACTAATTTAATGTAATGGATTTTTTTTTTGATCAACAGAAGGTTTTTCAATGGGTGTAACTTTGGTTTCTGAGTTTTACTAAACTTAACTAAACTTAACAATACTCATTGGACAAAATTAAAGAATTATAGTTCTGCATAGCTTTAGGATAGTTAAGGTGCAGTGCCTATATGAGCCAAACAGAACACACATTGCCTGTGGTAAGCTTTCAAGGTCCATCACAATGGTAACCTTATGAGTGATTGCCATTGCCAGCAGATTCGGATGCAGCCAGTTTAGATGTCCCCTGGCATCTTCAGGCTCAGAGATGAGGATCCTGATTGTAATAACAATAGCGTCATGTTAGCTTCATCAGAGTCCTGCAATCAAAAGCCGTCCTAATGTCCATTACTCTGTTTACACTATTGCAGATGCTTGTATTGTTATCACCTATTGTTTTAGGAATCCCTCTAAGCACCATGGTCTGTACTGCAGTCACATCTGAAGTCTTACTGGAAATAAATCAATCAACAAAATGACTTTAAGTCATAGAAATTATTCAGTAAGACAATTGTGTAAAATTCCAATAACTTACTGTTCACACATCATAGGCATTGTAGGTGAATAATAAAAATATATTCATGGAAATATGCCAAGATGCCAAAATTTGAAAATCTCAATGAAGCAAGGACTCTCTCAGTCTAGGTCTTTAGTAAAGTCCTGCCTCAGAGTTTTGCTTGCAATCCTGCTGAACTGAGCAAAGACTAGAAAAAAAAAAAAACAACCAGTAAGAAATACATATACATACAAAAAAAAAAAAAAAAAAAAACTGTCCGGATAAGTCAGTGTTATGACTAAGTTAGGGAGCATGGGGTCAGAAAAGTGGAGCATGATTGTGCTAGCAATCCTAGAACAAAAGAATAAAATTAAATAAAATTATTAGAGACAGTGAAAAAAATATCCACCTGTTTCGCTGCTCATTAAAGAATTTGATTGGTTTTGCACAACATTCAATTTATCAGCAGACCACACCTAAAAGACAACAATAATCATGGCATTTCAAATCTCAAAAAAAAAAAAATTCACACAGAAAGTGGAGGTATGGGGCATCCTCTGTCAAAAAAAAAAATAATAATAAAAAAGGGGAATTGGCAGCCTTGAGAGCCTGTATAATGTTATTGATGATTTGACAGAGGCATGTATCAGCACTAACTGTTCCCTGGCACAATGAAAAACAAACTGTGTTGATAAAAGCACCTGTTGTCATTTTAATTCATTGTAACTTATTGACCACTATGGGCAAAGTTACTATACCATTTGTCACATCTTCATTCATTTTATCCCATCTACGCATACAGATGGCGTGACAACAACCGTGGTTAGTAAGGCGGCACTCTCTCAGAAAATCTGCTGAACATTTTCATGAGAAGATGCAACCAATGACGTAGTGACAGTGTGCATTTGCCTGCAGGGCTTGAAAAAATGTCTTGCAGCCAGCGTGAGAGGAACATTTTTGAAATTTTGAGTGTTACGAGCAAATTTTTTGAAAAAAAAAGTGCTTTTTCTGGAAACGCATTGTCCAGACATGGGAGAGTGAACTGAAAATTTTGGTTAGCTCAGGATAGTGCTCAGTAAAATGTTTTGGACACAGTCTCAAATTGGGGAATGGCCTTTAAAGCACACCTCTGTGCCCTGACACTTTACAGTCTGAAAAATAGATTTCAGTGAACCTTGACTCCACAGCCAATTCCAGAAAGTGATTGTGACCTATGAGAAGTGGAGGCAGTCTGAGAAGAGTCCAGTTGTTATGGACATTTCCATGAATGATTCCCTTGCAGGAAAAGGACTTTGCAATTTGCTGAGGAGGATCAGTTTATTTTTTATGCAAATGTCTATGAACAGTGTCTAATTGCTTCATTCAGTGACACAGGGGTGAGATATTTGTTTGGCAGCGACATCCTTAAGGCACAATGACATTTCAAGAGGAACCATGCCCTCGAACAGGTCATGGAATATGCCGGGAGAAAAACCATTGACAGTATGACAGTTTTCCAAGTCAACTCAGCAGACATCTTCCTTTCACACCATGTTGCTTACCCTATGGTCATGTCTAATGTCCTGCGCTTGTCTGTTGTAAGTTTCATTTGTTATTAGTAGGAAGAACCCTGAATATCCTTCTCTCTCTTTATGCCATTCCTTACAGAATCCTTCCTTCCATACAGAATACACAAAAGTGATTGACTGTAAAACTCTCATAATATCCTGCCAAGGAATAGGTGCCAAAATGATCAGATGCAACATATAAAACTTTACCTTTAACACTTGCTCATAACTGTTCAACAAAGACACCAGGTTCCTCAAGTGAAGTAAGGTCTTCAATAAGTGGGTGCAAAATATTGCAATACCCATACTCTTTGAGTGAAGTGAACTTACATAACAGAGAAAGTGGAACAGAGTGAGGTTAAGAGCAATATTTTGAAAAGAGATTCATAATAGCCCAGTACACTGCACACATTTTGTGTTTCTTTCTGGATGTACCCAATGGGTTGGCAACTTCAAAGTAATCTATATAAAGGCCGAGAACAACTAAACTCATCCCCTGTCAAAAGGTTATTCTCTTTGAGGTGTGAGCCATCTTGAGTTTTGTACTTGTGTGAAGGATGCATCTCTGCTGAAAGAGCTTTGTCTAAAATATCCGTTTAACATCTTCTGCAACATTGTCTGCATAGTTACATAAATAGTCGATTGCTTGCCTTTTCAATCAGGTATTCAATAGCTATTACTATTAAAATTCTCTCAGTTTAGTAGCATATAGGGAGTAGGGCTGCAACTAATGATTATTTTGATAGTCGAGTAATCTATCAATTATTGAAACGAATAATCGACTAATAATCGGATTATGAATCGCACAATTACTCAATGGCTCTTATTTATATTTATATTTAGCTTTTAAATTTAGCTTGTGGTTGTTTTAGGCATATGCTAAATAATAAAGACAATAAAGATGAGAACTTCATTCAAAAATATGACTTTTAATGAATGGTTACTTGGACTAATTCAGTGAGGGCAGTTGCTTGCTGGGGAGTACAAGTCTGCTTCCTTTGAAGAAAGCCATCCATGGTAGCATTACGAGATCCAACAAACCCATACCTTGTTCAAATTAATTCGAACAACCCACATTGGGCACGCACGCATTGAAACGAGTTGTAGAAATCTTTCGCAATTTAGAAAGTATTTGGTCATGAAGGTGTTGCCATCTCTATTGTTCACTCCACATCAGCAAAATATTTCCTGAGAATTCCTTGAAATTAGTTTTGCAGTAATGGCTCTGGCAGGCGATGTATCTGATTCACATGTTGTATGACTTCTTGTACAATGCTAAGGTATGCGAACAGTAGTTTGAACTTTTTAAACAAAGGGCAGCCAAGTAATGCTCCAGTTGACTAACTACGTCCTGTACATTTTCACCACAGGACTTCTCTTTGCCCACACACTCTGTGGTGTCATATAAGTTATACCTTCTTGTGCTTGCTTATTTTGATCATCATGAGCAATATCAGAAACTATTCCTTGTATAAACACCATCTGAATTTGTTTCTTGTGTTCTTAACTTTTATTTGTGTTGAATGTTGAGGAAATGTTTGTTTGAAATGTATAACCTTCATATGAACATTGGAATCCCCTTGCTGTGCCTTCAAGTTGGCAGGTCACTCATTTCAATTCACACTTTTACAATACCAAATATTGCTTGTGACTCAAACAATTTTCAGACAAAAACAATCTAGAATGGCTTTTAATATTATCCATTTTGAAAAAAAATCTTGTCATCAGTCATAGCAATACTTCCCATTAAGAGAAATCTTGCACCATGCTTTGCCTTTTATACATCTGGCTAACATTAGTGAGAGCGAACATTAGTTAATGTGAGAAGAAAATACATTTCTCGGGCATTAATGTGAAGCATACTTGACATTTATCCAAACTTAAAATAGAAAAGCATAAATGTAATAACATAAGCATCACTAATGGTGTCAAAGGAGGTGCAGTTTGCCATTATATTAGCTATTTGTATTAGCTGGCTCAATGGCAAGATATGAAATCAATGTGCACACGTGCTTAATCATAGCTATCATTACCTAGCTATTACTTTACATGCTATGTTATGCCTGAGCTAAACTAATGTCTACTAAGTAATTTTGTTATCTTAGCCAGCTTGAAAGCTAGTGTGAAACTGAACTTAAAAATGATGATTTTCATTGACACAAAAACCATATTTCCAGTTTCAATAAATCAAGATAATAGTTAAACACAATCTAAGTAAACAGCTGCAGCACATGTTAAACAGAGAACATAATTTACAGACAGTCAGATTAATCTTCCCCTCCTTTTTGCCTTGTGGAGATTTTCTAATGACTCAATGAGAAAACAATGAAAACATGATCTGCAAGAATTCCTCACCCACTTTCTTGCCTAGTACACCTCACAGATTTTCTTCATTAATTCAACTCAATTTAATGAGTACACACGTCTTCATCTGAATAGAAAAGATAACTAAGTGAAGTGATATCAGAAAATCAGCAAATTGTTCAAAATTAAGCAAGGTTCTCTTAAATATTCAATTTAAGACATTGTTAGGGTTTAATTTGTATTTGCTACATTTTGTGAATAAAAGTTAAAAAGGACATTTAGGCTGAGTTTCACTGAGTTTGAAAAGAGGTCAGACTTTTGACACTTCTCTCTTTTCTATGTGAATAAATATGGGAGCCCTTGTTTTTCGTACTGACACAATTCAGACACTTTCACCTTCATCAGCTGTGAATTCTCATCGATCCCATGGCCACAACCAAATAATCTGTCAGAGGGGGAAGCAGAAACCAGCTCATTGATTGTTTGGAAGTTGGAGGGCCTCTCATTTTGTCTACCACAGGGACAAATTGAGGAGTTTAATGATCCTGCAATGAAGTTATGATTAATTCAGACTATTATAAGGTCACCCTCTCAAGTCCATCACAACACTCTTGGGATTGGTTCATGTCCTTGCTCACCCATCACCTTGTATACTTTCAGGGTCTTAAAGAACAGCAATTCACAGATCTGTGCTTCGCTGTTCTCATGGCAACCTGAAGTGACCATCCTTTGAGGCAATGTACTTGCAGCCATACTTAGCCTTTCATATCCCCAACTACATGCATATTACCCTGTCCTTAGCCTAAAGTATATCTACAGAAGGGAAATAGTATGAAGGAGAAAGACTTTCATTTGCTTGCATTGATTCTGAATGTGCAGAAGTTTCTCTCCTTTACCAAAAGTATACTTAAAAAATATACTAGTATTTTCACAGGTACACACTAATTTGAGAATTGGGGCAAAAAATGCATAACATGAGTATGGTGGTCAAAGGCATTTATAAACATCTTTGACCATGTAGCTGTTGGATTTTCACTGGTTTGTTGTAATTTTGCTGTTGATTCCTTTACGATACAGATATCTGCATGATAATGTAGCCATATACTTTCTGAGACATCTCAGAAACCTTTAAAATGGTCTTCTTGACAACACATTGTTACCATTGGTAATAGTATTAAAGACATCCCCAGGTACCAGCAGTCCATGTCACAAAGACAACTCCTTGTCAAGAAAACCATTGATACCATATACTGTATTTTCATAAATGGTTCCAGAGTGGGTATTCCTACAACATGTGTAGACAAATCCCAGCTTCTCCTACAGAGCGTGCACTACAAAAAGAGTTCAATATTTACATCTGATTTGTTTAATACTTAGTAATATAAAATTTGTGAGCAAAATGTGTTATACACATGTGCTAGGTTTTTTTGGATAATGTAAAGATATTGCCCAAGACCCTCTGTATAAAATAGCACCTAAATTATTAATTTCCCTGCTCCGAATAGAAGAAACTGTGAGAGTATTGATGCTGGGAAGTTCTTGTACAGGGGTCATACAAGACCTTGGTAGTGCTTATGGAACAAAAAGAATGTATTATGCTGTGAATAAGAATGTGGGGATAGAAACCGGGAGAGGGAAGAGCAGAAAATGAAAGATGATAAATAAGGAAATAATGAGTAGAAAAATATATTTATTAATGTTAACTGATTTTGATTTTCTATTCATATATAAATAGTTTTAAAATTCATTGGTGTGATTTGATAAGTAAACTAATTTATAAACCTGTTAATGTTATTTATAAAATTGTTAATGATGTTCATGGTGTTATGATAATATCATATATAAGAAAAACGGAAGAAAACAAAGAACATGTTAAAAACAAGCAAATCTAGCAGCTGTGTGGTTGGTTTCCGTTGAAAGACACTTTTGCTTTCTAAAATTCCAATATAATTTTGTATTTCTGCAACTCATACTCATATATGTCATATAATTTTGTATTGAATACCTTTCCTGCTTTCCTTTGTCTGCTGTCTTTTACGTATATTGTTCCCGAAAAGTGAGGAAAGTACTTTTAAAAAGCAAAGCCTTATATGATGGAACTGGAAGCACTTCCAGGGCTGTGCAGAGCCTGGGGTACAAAAAGAATTGAATACATTTCCTTAATGTCAATCTACGGTGTTCCTGACAGAAAGGCTTCCTGACATAATCCTGTTCCTTTTATGTATACATCTTACATTTTTTTAGTCAGTATGGTCTTGCTTGTCAGGTTTGTGCAGGTGCTCCATGCAAGGGTAATCTGTACTAGTATTTATCATTATTTCTATATATTAAAAATAAAATATGTGTTCATTCATATTTTGTGTGGTAGAAAGCACAAGAAAATATAGCTTAGATAATTAATGGGACACCATTAGGTTGTATAAATGATATTTACTTATTTAGCAGTCACTCTTATCCTTCAGGACTTTCAAGTACATGCATGCATACATGCATATTCTAGGAGCTTCCTCATATTTTGAACAGATTTGATTCCATCCAAAATTATTCAGTCCAAAGGTGCTGCAAATTTGCAATTTACTTTTACACTTAAATTCAGCAAATGTCAATATTACAAACCTGATAAGTGAAATAACTACGTATAACTTAGTGGCCATGTCCATCTAGATCAAAGTGCTTGAGCACAATAGTGAGTGCCTTAAACAGCAACAATGAATTGTCACAACATTTTTTTTTTACTTTTTTTAAATTATTATTATTTTAACTTGCAAGAAATTCTGGGACAGAGTGAATGTTATGACTAAGTAAGTCCTTGAGTCCTTAATTGAAATAACACATATTAGCAAGTGCTGTAAAAAAAAATCTGTGTTTTGCAGCTGTTTCTTTTAAATTCCAGCATTTAGTGCAAACTGCACATTGCATAAATTATTTATTCATAACTAAGAACAAAATAACAATCAATTGGGATTTTATCCAGGCCTCCATGCATGGTGCATGACACACATCATGCTGCATCAAATTCAATGTTTCACTGTACAGATCACAGTCTCTCCTAGGACATTATTAAGGTCTCATTATTGTAGTCCATGCTCATTCTCCAATATACATAACATCTTTATGAGCTCACTGTAAAACATGTTAAAATTCTGGCGTACAGCATGAATGTGTTACTGTAGCAAAGGGTTACTAATCTAACCACTCTATGTGACTAATTGGTATTATGTGTCACAACATTACATTACATCTATTAATTCAAGTCAGTTTGCTTTAATGACATGAATGTTTACAGTATAGCATTACCAAAGGACCAGTTCAACAAAAATGAACAAAAATTTTAAAGCAAACAAATCAACCATTAAAAACAGAACAGTTATCTCATCCATTCTTTCCCAATCCTACTCCTGGAGGCCCACTGTCCTGCATATCTTCTATCTATCCTTGCTCCAAACACACCTGATTAGTGTGATTAACATGCTCTTGATTGAATCAGGTGTGCTCAGCTAATCAAAAGTGCCACTGATGAGTTCAGTCAGGTAGGTAGAGCAGGAAAAGATGGAAAATGTGCAGGACAGTGGGCCTTCAGGAGCAGGATTGAGCAACACTGATCTAATCAGCAGTAGGACAAGGGGACCCTGGCTGTCTTAACTCGCCCCACCTGCAGCAGACCGAAACAAATTGTGGACCACTGCTGCAGACTTATGGCCATTGTCACAGTCCTACCTCAAACCTGTGAAGTCTATAGGGGTGCAGGGCTCATTCTATACTTGGAAAGTGCCTTAACAAGCTGTACCACTCAGAAGCCCCGGTTAACATTTTTAATCCTGTAGATTTTGCTTATTGATATGCTCCTTGCTGCTCATTCTGTGGTAGAATGTGCATTGTTTGTGATTAACTGGTTGCCCCACTGTGATGACATGTTTTGTCCACATTATATTGAATTGCTTCAGATCATGTAAACATGCCAAGGTGGAACAAGATACTGAGACGGGAGTAATCAACAGGAATGGAAAAACAAAGCCGAGCAGTCCAGACAAATAAAATATGCTTGTCAGACCATACAAGGCATTTTACATCTGCTCCCTTTGCTATTATCATAATATTAGTGACAATTACAATAATCTCTCAGTGGTACTTTTGCTCAGACAAAAATTTGTTTGTGATCATTGTAATAACACTGCATGGGTTTTGAAATATGGAAAGAACAGTATCCTACCATTATTCAAAATCATATTCTTCTTTGTCATCCATAGTGAAATGGGTCAAATCTACAGTCTGCGTGTTTGTTATTTTAATACTTGCAATTGACTGCAACTATATACAGACTGTTTTATTTTATAAATGTGGACTGGGCAGAATCTGTCAACAAAATGTAGGCTGCATGTTAAAGTATTTTCGTGTTGCATATTAACATTAACAGTGTTATTGTTGTAATTGCATTGCATACATGAACAATTGTGTGAAATAAGTTCCATGCAATCTTTCGGAAACTCTATGTATTAGAGAAGAGCTCAACATTATAGTTGAGTATGTGTTGGTCATGAATTCACAGGTTTTCTAGGTAAATATAAATGGTACTAAGACAGCCTGTTCCTGATTTTACGTTTCAGTCTATGATATAAGACACTCCGTATTGTGTAAATATGATATAATTTTGATTTTGTTAGCTATCTTGCTAAATTTATTTAGGGAATGGCCACAGCCAGAGAAGAGGGTCAATTCCTTGTCTTCCTTACAAGCTAAAACAGTTCTGAGCTTTTAGCTGACCAGGTAATTATCAGTTGCATGTGATTCTTTTAAAACCAATAAATGCAGCTCACATTTATTTTTACATATTTACATTTGTACACAAGCCAACTATTGACTACTGTTATATTTTATCTACCATACCACCATTCTTGGCTTTCTCACTTAATTTAGAAGTGGCTAGTTAACTAAATCGCATATCAACAACTTCACCATCAACAGTTCGGTATTGCTTCATGTTAAACATAAAACACAAAATAATGTTTATTATGATTACAGACAAAAATATTATTGGCTATTACTATTAACATGTACTACACAACACAGAATGGAGGCTTGAGGATTTATTGTGTTAATATATGAATTTATATTCAAATGTGAGTAAACTAGCTTAAGATGGTAAAAATTAAAACATTCAAAATAGGTCAAGTTGGACCCTTCTTTTTGATTTTTGCTGTGTGTTTCCAGATCCTTTTTATTATTTTTAGTGCTTCAGAGTATCATGGCATTTATTCAGTAAGCTGCTCTGTGTTTTCTTTGTTCATTAATCAGTTTACATTTACATTTATTCATTTAGCAGACGCGACTTACATAGGTTACAGTTCTTTACAATGTTATCCATTTATACAGCTGGATATTTACCTAAGTACCTTGCCCAAGGGTACAACAGCAGTGTCCCAGCAGGGATCGAACCAGCAACCTTTCGGTTATGAGTCCTGCTCCCTAACCACTATGCTACACTGCCGCCTTTTCTGACTCATGATTTTTTGTGCTTTGATTATGGACTTACCAGCATTGCAATATTTATTTCATGAATTTCATATTTTACTTCATTCTGACTGTGAATACACTGAGTTCACACTTAACAAAGCTCATTGTCCCTCAGTACATTTCCATCCTGAATTGATTAGACTGGCATTACATCAAATATATTGGGTATGTAAGGTACAGCTCACTGATGTTTGTGGGGGGAATAAAATGTTGCTCAGATTTTCCATAATCAATAAGAATACATCTCAAAAAGCAATTTTAAAACACACTTTAATCTTCCTATTGCATCTGTTCTTTGAGTAAATAATAGATTAGTACAGATTATGAACCATGTTATGAACCTTGTTGAAAAGTTGCCAAACAAGAATATTGATATCATTATAACTAGCTACATAGCCTGAGGACCTTGTTTGGTGGGGTGAGGCTGGGAGCTTTTTTACATTTACATTTATTTATTTAGCAGACGCTTTTATCCAAATCGACTTACAAAAGTGCATACAGTAGGTATAGCGACAGTACGGGGACAGGATGTGTACAGTTCCACAATGAGACAGTACTGTGTCCTCAAACAGACCTTGCTCTCAGCTGAGAACTATCAGATTTGTACAATTACAGCCTATAGGGCAACTAATACGATACACCTTCAAACAGCAAACTTCAACTGGCTTTTTCACAGCCAGGTTGAAAAGCAATGTTACTGCTTTGAATCCTGGCAAAATAGGCAGCATACATATAGCTATCCTCATGCTCCCTGACCAGTGTCTATGTAAAAAAGGAACTAACCTCTTGATATAACTTAGCATGTTAACTTGCTAGCTAAATAGCTACATCCCAGCGTCTGATATAAAATTAGTTTGATAGATCTCATGTTGTTAGCTAGTTAGCCTGAAAACCCTTTGTTTTGCACCAAGCCACACATTGTGACCTAATTATTTCCAGAATTTTTGTTAGCTGTTCTTGGGAAAGGAAAAAAAAACACCCCAGAGAGGTGCATATCATCTAAAAAGTCACTCTGACAGGGACGAATGGGAGGTTACATATATTTATTTCACTTTTTTTTTTTTTTTTTTTTTTTTTACTTATCTTTCTTAATGTCTCTCTTAATGTTGGAGTAATGAGTCTGTGACATTGTTTTATTTTCTGCACAGGAAACCCATTTTATTGTATGGATTGCTTCATAAGAACCTTCTCCTGTAGTTTTGTCTGTTTCTAAGAAATAGTTAACTTTGTTGTTCAAGAAAAGAGCAGCTGACCAAGGCCTTTGGCATGGATGATGTGAAGCCAATCTCTGGATAAAATGTGATTTTTTTAAGCACTATAACTGAGGCTCCAGATCAATCCCCTGTGCCCACGCAAGTCCCACTGATCCCAAATCACTGTCAAACCAACTGTCACTGTATCATATCCGACATACCACTCATGATATTATTCCTCTGACAACTCCAAAATTGTCAGTATGGCAGTGTTGCGAGCTCAGATGAAAGCTTTTTGACTGAGAGAAGATGAAAACATCCTTGACAGGAGGAGGACAAAGTGACGCTGAGAAAATAGAAATCCTATGGAGTTGTCTTTGTTATGCTAAAACTTTTTGGAAAAATATGTTATGCCTCTCAGAATTTGGTGTGTTGATTTACATTTATTATCCTATGTTAATGCATTCTTTTAGTGGCCTGTGGACAGGCAAGGAATTTTCTTAGATGAATGAGATAAAGCTTCGCTTCACCCCTCTTCCTGGTGAAAGAAAAAAAAAAGACTTGGCCATCCTTTGTGAGTAATCTAATCGGACACAAATTCAGACAAAAATCAGTCACACAGTGCCTAGCCAAGCTTCTGGGCCTTTTCATCACTTGGTATGCACTCATTTGTACTATGAAAAGGTGGAGGTTTATTTATTTATAGTTCTATGCCATTCTATAGAAGTCTTGCTTAACAGTTACTAATTGTCCTTTAATCGGTAAACAGCAGGTCACATCAGCATTCTACTCCTGAGTGAGGAGTGTTGAGTATTGAAAGAACTAAGGAAATCTCTTTCTCTCTTTGGTGACTAGTACTAGGCACATAACCATAATGCCCCTGATGTTTTCCTTTGCTGTTCCCCAGGACACAGAAAGCTAGTTTTTCAGATTCATTTTCAAGAGGAAAAACTGTTTTAGGATTTATTATCCTGAAGCATAGCCTCTGGATGTGTCATTTGCAGATGTTGATTATAAGAAAAGGGAACCTGTCAGACACTAAGTCCCCCAATTTCCTTTCTTGCATATGTGAAGGTCATCCATGAAACAATTCTTAATTAGTAGGAGATTTCATTGGACAGAACATCATCATATACAAAAAAGTAATAATAATAACTATTAAAGATAACTATTAAAGATATGCTCCCATGACATCTTTTTCTGACAGCTTCTGACATTCATGATATTGAAAAAAATCACATGCAATATGAAGGAATGTACAAAAGAGGCACTCTAATTAAACATCCAGTGTTCAACTCCTGCTGTTGCTGCAGTAACCTAGCAACTGCTGTACTCACCAATGTCTCTCATTGCATCCTGGGACCTCTCCTCTCCTCTATTTTTCTGTAATTATAAAGATTAAAGGTCCACGAGAAGTTTAGGGCATTGGTTAACTGAGGGAATTGAAAGGTGCTTCGTTAAAATTCTGCTGACTACCCTGGAGCCAGGCAGCATGAAATAAGAACACTGTAGCCACTCTGATATTATGACGAAAATACAATTTCAGTTGTACTAATCAGTTAATTAATGAGCTGGGAGGGTTGACTGTAAACCTTTGCGAACACCCTGCATTCATACACAATGACACTAAGTTGTGAAAGTCAATGGGGAAAATGAAAGGGGCTGAACATTCCTGTAGCCATTGAAAAGGCAGCCCAGTATTCACAAGATGCATGCTGGGAAGAAGTTAAGGTGCAGCCCCTAAAGCTAGAGTAGAGAGGATCTGTTACAGGTTGTGTTACCCATCTGCATAGCAGACTGTTGTACAGTCACATACTTTTTTCACCTCTTTGATGAAATATTCCTGAGGATAGCACACAAAGTGTTTTAAGAACTGGGCACGATTTTTGTGCATGCACATGTGTGCTATAAATGCACACCACTAATCTGATAGACAATTGAAAATAATGGCTTTGAAAACATATATGCAGGTAGAGTTATCTGTTTATGCGCTTGTATTACATTCAGAAGGACATTTACTGGTGATTTAAGTGTTCCACCTGACAACTGAACATATAATCAACCTGTCCACTTTAAACAACGAATCAAATCTGTAACATTAGAGATTTATTATATAGTACACATTTCATGTGAGATTTTGGAGAATTTTCAGTCAATCCCTAGTCATTTAACCAATTTTAATCAAACTGGTCCTGTCCGCAACTGTAAAAGTCTCACTTACAACTTCCTATCCACATCAGCTGTTCACAGCATGCCCTTTTCTCTCTGTGTGCCTGCCCATTCTGGCTTGTCATTAGCTTTCAGTCCTTCATTGAAGGTGGACCTCCCACTCCATGCTCTCGATGACCTCTTCTTCAATTTCTCTGCCATGGATGCGATCCCTATCCCGGGCCTTTTGCCCTTTCCTGGGGTCATTTACCTGCCAGCCAAACAATTTGTTGCTCCTCCAGGATTGTGGCTGTCTCTGAGCATGTCCCTCCCAGGGGTCAGTACCACTCTTCTGCCTTCAGTCTGCCCTTGACAAGAGGATGCTGGTGAGCACTCCCTGACCTCCTATTCCACAGCTCCTTCCATTTAAGATCAGACCAAAACTCGCCTTCAGTGGGTCTCCAGGGGCTTTTTGTTTTAATCACCACTCTGCAGTGTAAACAGCCGACTGCTTCCGCATCTGTGGTCACATGCCCTGATGATGTTACTCTCCTCTCCTCCCCGCTGCCACCTGTAAAGGACTCTGTCCAGATTGGCCATGGTGCTGTTTGCTCAATAATCCATCTTATTTGCACGTCCTTCCTCTTCCTTCCATTTCCATCTCAGTCTCCAGTGATGCCAGCCAAGCGGGCAGGGTCCCTTGTCCAGGCCATGCCTCCCTCCATGCCAACCTTGTAATTCCACCTGACCTCTGTCACACACAGCTGGTTCCACATGTCCATCCTCAGTTTCTGTCTGCCTCCTGAAATTCCTTCTCCTGCTTGCCTACTTCCTTTCTCATTGTCCCTGACAGCTGCAGGGCTTGGTGCTTTTCTAGTCCTCACCTTACCTGTGTTTTGTGTAGAACTTGCTCCTTTTGCCACCGTTGTTTGTCCCCTTCTTTTTTCTTCAAATATAACCTGCTTTTCAACAGTACAAAGGTACAATGTAGTCTCAAGCCCTGCCCCAGCTTTTAGGAGAGCAATATTTCCAGTAGCAAACAATAACAGGCTCATTCTTTAATTCTTACCTATTCTTCGGTGCACTCGCTAGACTCTTCATCTCGATGGTGAGGCAAGAATCATTCACAGGGGTACAGTCAGCTTGTATCTTCACAGTAATCCATTCCATACAAAGTCCCACAAGCTTCCTAAACCCTAGTGAGGCAGGCTTCAATTGCAGTGTCAAGTATTAACAGGTTCATTTTCACAGAAACAGAACCAGCAGGGTAAGAAGACACCACAAACCTTCTCATTCTAATGGCAAGCCAGGTATCATTTGCAGTGTTAGATATTAAATGGCTCTTCTCAAAATAACCTATTCTTCAATGGGCAGCAGTACAAAACAGTCACAAGCCTCCTCTTCACAATAGTTAGGTAGGTATCATTCTCAATGACAAACATTTACAGGCTCACATTTTTGCAGTAATCTATTCAACAGGGAACAAAGCAGTCACAAGCTTCCTCATCACAGTGGTGTGGCAGGCTTCATTTGTAGTGACAAGCATCAACAGGCTCATATTCTCATATTAACTTCCTCTTCAACAGAGTATAAACACAGTCACGAGCCTCTTCATCCCAATGGTGAGCCAGACATTCAAAGTGTCAATTTTTGAGGGGTCATATTTTTCCAGTAACCTTGTCTTCAACAGGGTGGAAATGCAGCCATCCTGGCAGGAAGGTGAGCCTCACTTGCAGTGTCAAACATTAAAAGGCAATCTTTTTCAATATATCCTATTCCTCATTGCGCAGCAGTAAAAAGCAGTGTGGATCCTACTTATCTTTGCACTGAGGCAGGCATCATTCATGAAGACCAGCATTAGTGGTCTCATTCTTTCACAGTAAGATATAAAACAGGGCACACTTGCAGCCATGAGCCTCGTCATCCAGAAGAAGGTGTTATTCTCACAGTGTCAGACAATAATGGGCTTATTTTTTTTCACATAACCAATTCTTCAACTGGACACAAATGCAGTCAAGATTGCCCTCCTGTTGTCAGCAAAGCAGATGTCATTTGAAGTGACAAATATTACGAAGCTCATAATTTGACAGTCACCTATCTCAATGGGAAGGCAGGCTTCATTTGCAGCAGCAGTCATTAATTGGCTCTCCTTTTTACGGCAACCATTCTTCAGAGATACGAAAGCAGTTGCACACCTCCACAACCCAACAGCCAGGCTGGCTCATCTGCCCAAAGGGCAAGTAAACCTGCATTTGACTCTTCGTCCAGACAGGCAGGTCCATTAATAATCTCCCCTGACAGACGAGTTAAGTTGAATTAATGCATCCATTGTCTACAACTTTCACCCATGGCCAAGTGTGAGCCTTTAATTGTAGGCCAAATAAACATACTGCTACATCCACATCCTTCACACTGCAGATAATTTCATATCTACTGAATTAGTATAAGTTGCTTAGCAGAGTGCCATATTCAGGGTGATGTATGCAGTTAACTTAACATGCTGTGTATTTACTTTAAGGTTACTTACCTTACAATGCTATTACAGTTTCCCAGACATTATCTGGCAAATTTGGTTACATTTGTTGTTCTCGAATCATGGAACCACACCACTGTTATACAAAAGATACAGAATCTCTGGAACATAGGGTATATCGGCTGTGGTACTACTGAATTTAAAAGGGCAATGTTGTCAGCTTTGGGATAAAATGTCTAGTTGGCTCAGTCAAGTTGGGTCCAGTGCTTTACATGATTGGGTGGAATGAAAAACTTGAATTCTGCAGTTCCTCAGGAAGAGTGAGAAGAGAAATAAAAGAAGCTTCTGAATATGTGCAGTAGTGTGTGTGTGTGTGTGTGTGTGTGTGTGTGAAAACAGCACAATAATTGAGGGATCTGTTTTCCAAGAAAGGCAATCTAATATGCAGTATGTGGGCACATTTACTATTTAGATGAGGGGGATCAAAAATGAAAAACAAAATCAAGGAAAATATTGGACCAATCAAATCAAATGACTTCCATGGGTATTTTTCAGACATTCTAAATTGTCTTTTTCCAATTAAAAATGTAATTGTTTTATTTTTTTATTATTATTTTCTTTTTTTATTTTGTTTTGGTTTTCCACAGAGGGCTTGAACTAAATGTTAATTTTTGATTACAACAGGTGCAGGTACATTAAATCAAAATATTCGGTCTAAGTTTTAACATCCTTTCCAGGGAAAGACATTTTAAGATTTTAAAAGCTTCACTTTAGCAAGAAACAACTAGTCCCACAAATATATTGCAGTCTGAGTGCATTTCCAAAAAAACTGAGAATGGTCTATTTTTCTAGATGACCACAGAAATTAGATCCAGTCTTTTTCCTTACTATAATGGACTCACTGCCTCAATCATTGACAGGAAAAGAATTGCCCATCAATTCACAACATTTACAGTCTTCAGAGAGAATGCAGTTTTTGAAAATGATAATATTATGCTGCAAGGGTTGTCAAAAGGACAAAAAGAACACCCTATCAGGGAGGAGTGGGCTTTCCATTTTGCAGACCCAATTACCACAGTAATTGGTTCACTGTTATCACAGTATTACCCATTAGCTTCTTAAAAGTAATCGTATAAGGCTATAAGGCAGTTAAGTGTCCAAGATTGCAGAATATCATTATATAACTGATATTTGTCCCAGTCTTCCGTTCAATGGTTGTTATAAAACCTTCCTTATTTCTCTTTAGTTCTGCCATGAGCACTTAAATACACTGCCCACTAAACAGGCATTGCATCAGCCAAGGGTGAAGTTCACCACAATGAAAAGTTCTCTCTCTAAAACATATTTTCAGCTTTGGAATATCCACTGCAAAGACACACAGCTCTCCAGTATGAACTATTCACCTTAAAACATGCAGTTTGGAATAGCTTCACATCATACATAACTGTTCATTCAATTTCCTATTTAGAACTTGCTATAACTAAATTCTAAAAGTAGATAAATAAGCAGCTGGGAGTTCACTGAAACTTGTAGAGATTGACTTTTACAAAGGGGCAATAGTAAAGACATACAAAGACTTATTCAAAACCACTGTGTCATTGTAAGGAATAGTGCAAGACAAGGGACAAATTGTCCCAGTTTGGTGCCATATCTCTTTGAAAACGAATTTTCAAAACCGTAGAGAATTATGTCACAGGACGCCACAGGAAATGAGAGTGATTTTTCACTGAATGATTGACACCATAGACTGCATCACATTACATATGCAGTAGCAAACTTCCCTGTCACTGTGAATTTGTTGTTTGGGTGAGATCTTCATTGAATATTCAATTACACAGTCTGTGACAATTGCAACAAACTTGGCTGTACTGTTCCCTCATGGGGAGTGGGGAGTGAGTCTTCTCAGTTCTTACAAGCATGCACATTGCACAAAAGACTACTTCAAAACAACTTCTACTATCCTGGTAATACCAAAATAAAATAGAATCACAAAAATGTTATCTCTGTACATGCAACTGGCAATTGTCATCTCAGTGCTTGGGACGGGGTTTTTTTAAGGGCCATTTGTTTTTTTTTTTTCTTTTTGGTGCCTACCTAAGTAAATTTGGTTCACCCTGTATCCTGTAAGCTTTCAATCCCACTGTATGTGCTTGTTACAAATAAAGATAATGTTTAAATTACGCACTGCTCAAAGACAACAGTGTATGCCTGATGTGTTGTTTAATATGCATGGAACAGCGAAGAGAGCAAGATAACAAGATAGCAACTAGATAAGCGTAAGAGAGTAAAAAATTAAGATATCAAGAGTATGTTAAATTAATACTTTGTTGCTTATATCAGTTGCAACTGGT
This sequence comes from Megalops cyprinoides, assembly GCF_013368585.1. Taxonomy (NCBI): domain Eukaryota; kingdom Metazoa; phylum Chordata; class Actinopteri; order Elopiformes; family Megalopidae; genus Megalops; species Megalops cyprinoides. The sequence goes on along the minus strand of NC_050595.1, from coordinate 13,209,338 downwards.
GCTTTCAGATAGCTAGATCTAGACAACTCAGTATATAGATTACTGGTCTGGATATCTACTTAGTAATGGATAGTTTTTTTTTTGTGAATGCCAGATGTAAGATATTTATTACTAAATTATACTCACGTTGACTGAGCCATAATTTTCAGCCCTGCAATACTAAATCACTAGGATACCCAAGAAAGTATATAACATGTTATAGGAATCTACTTCAGTCTGAGTAGCTAGTTAACGTCTCAAGATTCAAAGAAAGGCATAAGGAAGAACTGGTAATCAGAAACTATTACTGCCTATCACATTAAGGTCCTGTATTTAACGAAATGTGCTTTGAAATGTGAAGTTATGATAATTTATGCAGTGACTATGACTTAAATAGTCTTCCCCCCAGGCCCCCCCACCCCCCATTGGGGTATTTGAATGTACACCCAATACATCATTAGAACAGTGTTGCAGTTGAAATAGGAATGAGTGATTAAAGTGTTAAAATGTACATCCACACTAGGATCATTCATTTCAATGAACTGAATTACAGTTAAAAATTGCATATGCACAAGAGTCCTATCTCAAAATAACCCTGAGACATGCAGCTTTGTGGGTGATTTGATTTTGGCTGAAGGGCAAATCTTCCTCCTCTTTCTGCTGTACATTAAAGCAGAACCTCTCTGAAGAGATGGACGTTTCATCTGTAAAGATTACAGCATCAAATGTTTCCTTCTGCACGATCCATTGCTGTGCCTGTCTGAGTCAATCCTGTTTATTATTTTCCAGTATCATGGTGCTGCTGCTGTTAAGAAAATGGTTTATTGCTTTGCCATATATATTCAACAAAGGTTGCTGTAAGAATGAATAGATAGGGTATGTATACATGTAAGCAATATTTTTCACACTTCTGTGAAATCAACAAATCACTTTGCTCTTCCATAGGTGCATGTTATCTTCCTAATCCTTCTAACATGTGTGTAAGAGGGAAGGTGTAATGAATACTGAATCTCATATGCCCATATGAAATGTTTAAGAGCAGTGGTAAAAGTACAGCAAGCTTACACAGCAGCAGTACAGAAAGTACACAAGCCTGTCACTTGCATAACAGCAATAATTAGGACAATTTGTGAGAAGGCGCATTTAGGCCGCAGTAGCAGCAGCAGATACTTGGTCCTGGCGTATTATGCATAATTGTTCATTACAACTCTGAGTTTTGGCTGTTCAGATGTTCCAAAAATATTTTCTAGTTGCATAATCAATGTCTACATAATTTAAATGTAGCTCTTCTCTTTACCCTTGCTAAGTGTATATGGGATTGATTGCTTGTTCAATCGTGTGAGCACGTTCAATGCCTCTGACACTGAAAGGTGTTTTGCTGTGCCATGTTACATTCTTTCTTTCAGAATGAACTTCTCTGTCAGTGACCCTAACACTTAACAACAAAATGCTGGAAAATTGACATCTATTTCTGGCAGAGATATACAACTGGCAACAACATGAGATGTCCCTTGAGTTAGAACCTGTTGACATAAACTGCACAAGTAATGTAAACAAAGAGGTGAAGGCTCTTATATAAAAAAGTGGTTGTCCATGATAAGTTATTACAAGTGATTATCCAAAGCACTTATCCAAAGTTCCTATGCCTTCGAGATCAGTATTTAATGATTAGGATTAAAAAGTGAACAGATCTTGTCAATGAAGTGGGATTAGCTTGTACTCACAGATACAGGCTCAGTTTAGACTTCAGAACAAATAACTGATGAATGACAGTAACTGTACCTTGTAAAACAGGGCATTTGACCAAATGCACCCTGTTATGTCACAAAATATATGGCCAGAATTGGCTAGAGTTGACAGACATCTGCTGAATTGCACAGCTGTTGTTGAACCGCGCCATAAATTTAAGTAAATTTAGTCGATGCGATCATAACTTCTATTTATTTTCAGTCATGCTTTTCTAAGTGGAATAAGGATATTAGATACACACATCTGGGAAAAGTCATGGACGCCCGCATCTCTTCCACAGCAGAAGAGTCACTTAAATCATAATAGTCAATGCTGTTAAATTGACAGCCTTGGCAGTTTCAGTTACCCACAGGGACTGGATCCAACATAGAAAAAGGTTTTAAAATTTACCCTGTTAATCCCCTGCTCTTCCACATACCTCATAGTGATGGGGGCCTGAGAATGACAACTGTCTGTCTCGTCTACCTGAGACGTGAAGAAAGAAACTTGTTTGTGATTAAAGTCATTGGATTGATGAGAGGATAACAGGGATCAAATTGTTCTGAACGCTACCTGCCATCCCCATACTGCTTGACAATGTTGTATTTCTACACCACAGAACAGGATCTATTATTTATGATGAAATTCTCTGGAAATAGAGGGTTTACTGTTAAGAAACATTTTCAAACTCAAGTTCTCTCGAAAAATAAATCCCAGTGCATTGAAAAGCATTGACTGGACAGTGTTTCGGTTTCTTGACTGTACATTTCTCTAGTGGCCTGCTACTACAGGCTGCAAGGATTAGAATTTTCTGTCATGAAGGATTGACAATCCGTCAGCTGTCTAAATGGAATGATTGTCAGGAACACTGAAATAGAGTTGATTCCAATAAACAACAGACATTGAAACCAAAACGCTGACAAAGACGGACGTACGCAGAGTACGGTTCCCTGGGATCAATATGCCAGACTGTCAGCCACCCTTTGCTAAATTCAGGGATAGGTATGTGATAGAGGAGGAGAGATCAAGATGATGGGAGAGATGGGATTGGGACTGATGAACTTCATTCTGTTGTTCTGTTTGTCCTTTTTTGGGTGCAATTGATCTAAGTCACATGGGTGAGTTTTATTGTCACCGAACGCTTGGAGTTTAAGGAATTTCACTTTTTTTACACAAACACAGATGCAGATCTGAAATCTCACATTGAAAAATCTCACAGCCCACAGAGGAAGTATGGTACACAGTGGAGAGCATACACAAAATAAGACAGATCTGAGCACAGTACGGTTCCATCCAAATAACAATTGTTTAAAATTTGACTTCGAAAACTTGCTTACACAACACTTTGATACTCACTTGTTCAGTGTCACTTTGGAACAACGTCATGGGCATGCTATGCCTTTTAAGATTTAAAGCAAATATTTTAAACATGCCTTTAATGATAAATTTAAGAGGTGTTGATTCTCTTAGCTCTGCAGAGAAAATAAAGCTGGTGTATAAATATCACAGTTGGGCCTACAGCTACATTTCTTCTTTATGGCTAGAGGGAGTTAATACTGGTAAAACTCACCTTAAGAAAAGAGCAACATATATTGTTTCTTTCCATAGAGGATGCTTTCTTAAGACAGTAGGATGTGCTAACTGGATGTGGCATGTTGCTGTCCAATCTGATTTTTTTAATCAAAATTCTCCTGCTGCTCAGAATAGACCTACAAGTGTAGATTGCAGGTATGTTAATTATAGCCTGTGTAATGAGACGGGGGCAAGGAATTCTTATTCCCATAAAAATATTCTTTGTTCCATTGCCACCCTAGCATTATACAGAGTAACTTGTCACAAAAATAACTGCTAGGCAGGCAGTCAGTGGCTACGATAACAATTTCCTTTTTTCCAATTACATCCTGTATGTTAAGCTGTAACCCATATTTAGACTGTCACCTTGAGCATCGAAGTACCAAAGTTAATTGTTTGTATTAATTTGTATGCAGCCACCGTAGCTGGAGCCATTCCTGTTGTAAGGCACAGTTATTTTTGAAGCCCGTCACAATACACCACAATGAAATTTTACAACACAGCATTATCGTGGGAGGGCAAAATAACAGTAATGACAGCTAAAATGGTAGGATATTTTCAAACAATTGTTCCACACAATAGAAGTCGTGGGGCGATATTAGGTCTTGGAAAGGCTTGAGCAAACCATGAGCTCACAGTAAGTCACCGTGTTTAAAATCAATTTCTTAAAACAGCATGATTCATTTGAATCCTGTTAACTGTGGCTGATAATTCTGAATCTGTGTTAAGGGTAATCAGATATTAAATCCAATAAAAATGGTTTGGTATAGATAGCATCACAATGTTGTCCCCAATCACAGTTAGGTTACATGTGTGCATGCATGCACACACACACACACACACACACACACACACAGAGAGAGAGAGAGAGAGAGAGAGAGAGAGCGAGAGAGAGAGAGAGAGAGAGAGACCGTGTGATCATTGTTTTACATTCTGTCCATGGGTGCAACAGGAACACCCCAGTTCACTTGTCTAATCACTATGTCACTCTGTACTTTGTATTTCTATTTTTTCAGGAACAAACGAAATGGCTAAGCTGAGCCACTAAAAAAGAGAAACCAGAGGTCACAGGTTACATAAAAGAACTGATAACATCAGATGGCATTCTTTCAGAATGGTCCTTTTTAGTGTTTGAGGTAATGGGGTTTAAACTGATGGTTGGAAACTGGCATATTATTTATGTCAATACTTTGAGTGACAGACCATTTTGTACAAATATGTATGTACTGATGTATTGAAAATGTATGATTTGTAGATGTTTTTGTAGAGAAACACTTTGAATATCAGCCCTATTTCTACATATATGAACTCATTTATGATGAAAATATGATTTGTACTGTATATGTAAGCTGGTGCTTTTGTATGTGAATGTCAGAGATGCATTTCATTATGTGCCTTATAGGTTAGAATTGTACTATGCAGTGGACCTACAGAGACAAACACAGAGAAACCAACAATAGAAAGTAACAAAAATATATGAGGGTACATACAGTATTTTTAAAGTTGAGCGCATAACTTGAAATTAAATGGCTGGAGAAATTTGTAGACCGGGAAACTTTTTCATCCAAATTGATGTGATGCAATTGCACTCAGTGAAAACAAGCCTGGTTGTAGCAAAGCCAGAATATTATCCACATAAATGCAAATAAACATCCAAATAAGTGTGGCCAGGCTGTGGTGGTTGCAATTAACCCCATCCGTCTTAAGTTCACTTTTTCAAAAGATGCACAGCAACAAGGGAGAGAGAAATGAAAATCGAAAATAGAGGGAATGGACTTGCATTGGTATGAAGTAAATATAAGGATTACGTGACCAGCAAAGGGAAAGGGCAGTCAGTCGGTGGCAGGACATATAGTAGCATGGATTAGTGTACATAGATCATTCAAAAGTTAGGAGAACATTTTATGAAATGCAAGCAGTCAGTATACATACCAATGTATTTCAAAGAGTAAATCAGTGCACAGGGTAAATGGACAGTCATTGTGAAATGTGGAAGTGCATCGTAACTGTAATGTTTGAAAAATGTAATGATACAGCACAGAATTGAGGCAGAAGAGATAGGGTCTAAATTTATATTAATAAATCCAGGAACAAGAATAAATGTGGAGACACTGCTCCTATTACAGTGTACCAGAATTTACTGTGGGTGTGGTTTATTCCCTGTTGTAAGAGGTATGTGTGGACTCAAGGCATGACATACAGTAAAAACAGCAATGGTATGGTTAGGTTATTCAGGTAAATAAAAATTAAGACACACATACATGCTCCTATGTAGCCCAACTTAACTCCAGGGTCAATTGTAATTTGGGCAGCAGTGTAGCATAGGGGTTAAGGAGCCGTACTTGTGACCAAAAGGTTGCTAGTTTGATTCCCCACTGGGGCACTGCTGCTGTACCCTTGGGCAAGGTATTTAACCCACAATTGCCTCAGTAAAATATCCAGCTGTATAAATGGATAACATTGTGAGTTGCTCTGGATGAAAGCATCTGCTAACTGCCAATAATGGCTCAAAACAGCCCTGGTTAAAATCCAATCCAAAATCCAGAAGCCAACCAATGAGCAGCTCTTCCACTCCTGGCTGAGACATATCAAATCCCCAACCCTCTTTAAGATCCCTCACCCCTCTTATTCTTACTTGGAGAGAAACTGACTCTTGTCTCCCCCTTCTCTCCTTCACAGTCTCTTTCTCTGAAACCCTTAGAAATGTCATTCTCATCTGAACACCAGCGCCAGGTCTGGCAGCAGGTGGAACCAGGTGCTTCCTCTTCTTCAAACACTTATCCAGGCCCTGAAATCAGTGAAATTACCCTGGGACCACTGATAAACCTCCAGGCAATGATGAACTGACTCACTGTCAATCTAGTACACTGTATACCCAATGAATAAAATGCTCTCACTGTGACAGAAAACAACATTGTGGAGAAGGAGACAGAGGTTGCACTGACAGATGCAGTTCAACCCTGGTTTTGTTCATCTCATGAGAGTCACAAGAGAGTCACACTGTACAGAGCCTGATGTCTTTTCAACCTCTCTGCCACATAAACACAAGTCAAGCAGTTGACTCTCCTTAAAGTTAAATAGCCCGCAGTCATTTCAGTTGCAGGAAGAGTCAAAATCTTTCAATGAACATTCTCAAATCCTGTGTTTTATTACTCGTAAACTTGTTTGTTAAGGCTGAAATGGCTCAGTAGTATTCCTTACATGAGTAGTGATGCAGACCTCACCATGTTTTGGTAACATATGAGCTTTTTCACAAATGTCATTGCTATAGAACTTAGCCATGATGTTGCAATGATATTACATGACAAAACTGTGTGACCTTTATTCAGACCATTAAAGCAGTTATTTTTTTTCAATATACAGAAAACAACATTTTTTGCCTGACATTGAAGTAAAGCACCATAAAGTGAGTAAAAATATTAAACAAATGATGAATTATAATACATTTTTTACAATGGTTACAATATTGCATGAAACTGTCCTCAAAAGGTGCAGATAGGCTGAGCTTTGCAAAAATATATTTCAGTATCCAGCTAAGAGCATTCCATGTAGTGGTTACTTTATTTCATTGTTGTGAAGACTTTTTTGATCGTGTTTTAAAGGCTATTGTTGACAGAACTTTAGTAATATTGAGAGAATAGCAGAGAAAATATTAGACATCAGCTATGACCTTTTTGTAGGCATCTCCCTCTCCATATATTTTATCCCTGTCCTCTTTCTGCACTGTTTTTTTCACAGTTCAAAGCATTGGATCATGTTTGGTTTGACTCTCCTGAAGTGATGGGCTTATTCAGACAATTTCTATTTTTTGTTTTCAGGCCTACTTCACAACCATAGAATTGTTGACATTAAATGACTGACATTTACAAGCTCTTCAAACTGCCCTTATGCTCACAATCACATGTGGATGAATTTATGGTGCACTGAAGGCCAGTTTGAGAGAAGGGCTGTTGTGAGACAATGGCTTCTGCACCCAACTGAATAACTAAGATCACTGCAGGCATCCATGCTGTCAGCATTGATACTGAATTCATTTTGAGGACTAAGGTCTTTCTGTGTGGGGGCACTTTGGGAATAAACCATGTCAACGTCATCTTCAGCTAACGCTCTATATTCCTGATGGTAGGACCTGCAACTTGAAATGCAAAAAGCAAAAGGTTGTGGATGTGTTCTAAAAGAGAATCAACCATTACATTTCCCACCCCCGCCCCCAGTTCCGCTTCCAAAATTTGACATGGTTGATATAAATAAACCATTCATTGCAGAGGAGAGCCATTTTCTCTTGGGTAGTCTGAATGTCAATCACACTACAATAGGAATGCAGAATGAGGACTTGTCACTTAGTGGCATAGTACTTAAGTCAGAAGAGGGTTTTTGGTCATCTGACAGGAAGGCTTTGAATTCTTAATCCCTTCTTGCTCAAGGAAATGCAGCTGGTTTTAAACTATTCCCCAAGTAGTTCTGTGTGGAGGAGGAAAGCCTTATAACTTTTATTATTCCGATGTAGAAGCCCTTGAGAACAGTTAAGCACAAAGTATTCAATGAACTGAATGCATGATTATTATTATTTTTTAAAATAGTACACTTAGGTACCAAAAATGGATCATGCAGGATTTTGGGCTGACCTCTATCTTGGTCTCATTAGCATCTAGGGGCATGGTAAGTTGCTGTCTTCTTGGAAGAAAACCTTGTCACTCAAACTTTCACCTGAGGTTTACCTGGTGTGTAATTTTCCTTATGGTAGAATGGTGTTGTTGCCTTTAAAAATGTTTGTCCTCTGTTTTGGGTAAGGACTGTATAGTTGATTCAAAAGATTTTGCTTGTTCATGGCCATCCATTTTCAACAGACACTATGCAGATCAACAAATTTATGGATATGGATTCATAAATAGGGATGCATATGGATTCATGAATCTAATTATCTGCATCCATTATCAGCCTATCAAGTTTAGATCTGTGCAGCGATCACCACATGTGATACGTATCTGGAAATCCACTTGTGCAAACTTTTTGATCAAACATATGATCAACTCATGTTAAATAACCTGGTATTTCTCCTGCCCCCTAAATGAGTCTTTGACCCATCTCTGCCCCAACATGTGTAGAATCCTGGACATAAAACTGGTACCATTACTGTTTTAGATATCTGGAAACACAGTTCTCAAAGAGAATCTGTATTGTTTGAACATGTCTCAGTCTAATTGTTTCACAATTATTTCTATTTCAAATGTTGTTCGAAGCTTTACTACTGTTTTTCTACAACGTTGAAATAATGTGCACCTTATAGCATTTGAAATGGGGACAGGCTGAACTTAAATCAATTCAATTGTTAATAATTACAGTGTAAGGATGATTAAAGCTGATACAAAACAAGGTTCATGTCACAGGAGAAACAGTTAATCAGTCAGCCATACTTTAATAATAATCATTGCTATTTTGTTCCTACTGATCAAGAATGTTCTTTTTTCCTGCAGTTTGATATGAAAAACATTCAAATTGAAAGCATTTCATTTCTTGCATAATGATACTTGACCTTCAAACACTAGGGAAGATCTTAGAACTTAGAATTCTACTAAGTTAGACATATAATTGAAAGGTTTTGGAAATAAGTAGAGCGCACTACTTGAATAAATCTCTTTGCAACCTTGAACACTACAATCAAGACTACTTTATTGCCACAACCAAGACACTGTGTCTTCATTAGTGTTGAAGTAGACTATTCTTAAGAAGCATTAGATTAAATGATGGCTGGGCCTTAAACAAACATAAGGTTTTGGAACTTAGTAGGGTAGTCCCCACCCCCTCTTATGATAATGCTTTTTATTGATATACAAAAATGAATGTATCATCAGAAAACAAATTCAGGCTCAATAGATGAGAGATAAAAATAATAATAAAACAAGGGGGAAAGCCAAAACAGCACAAAACAGAGCTGCATATGCTAAAGGTCACAGCTCTGTCAGATCCTTTAGAGCCAAGGCAAGTCTAACCATGATTTTATTCGAGATGGTTGAGCTTTATTGAGCTGTAAAGTAAAGATTCCAGTATCTTTTTATGCTTTTCCCCTATATGCAACCATGTTTGTGTAGCCCACAGTTTATGAGTTTGACTAAACCACCCCGGCAGTTGTTCCCAAGGAGATTTTTTATTTATTTATTTATTTTTCATGGTAACTCTTTATTGTTCCCATACAGACATCTTCAACTAAATGAGGCAAACCAGAGACATAGATTCAACAATAAAACATTCAATTTATTCCAGTCAGATAAAATAAAGTAACAAAAAAGGAAACTGTACATTTCAAGAAAAGAAAATTTCACTATATGATGGAAAGTGGTCACCCCAACCCCTAGGGCCACCATTTCATGCATGCAGGATAGCCACTCAGTCTACAGACACCTATAGGACCAAGGCTTCATCAGATCTTATCGGAATGCAATGGACAGGGATGTGGAGACTTTGAATGTTCCTCTTAAATAGCAAGTAAAACCTCCCTTACAACTCAGACATGGCTACTCATTTATAGGTGGTATCACTGACAGACTTATTCCCCTGCAAACTGGGTACCAGAATTGTGAATCCTACCTAACACGCAAGCTAGCTTGTGTGCCATATAATTGAGGTGACGCTTCATATGGTACTACCTGAAAATGACAGCTCTGCCACATTTGGAATTGCCACTTATGCGGACAATCTCTGCAGTCATGCAGGAGCACTGGCGCAAGATGAATGCAATCCTCTGATACACTCAACAAGCCAACTATTTTTTGCACTATGAGTTACAAGTGCTCCACAGTGAAGTGGGCGCCACTTAGTTGATAGGCACTACCGCACTGACATCATCCAAGCAATTTGCAGACACCTGGCAAATTGCAGGGTGCCTTCAAGTGGTGACACAAGGACAGCCTGGCTGACCTACCCACCCCTATCCTCAACATTTTTCTGCTTGTGGTCTCCTTCTCATTGTCAGCAGATGCCATGTCTGGTTTCAACCTGTATCAAGACAAGCACCTTGCTGACTGAACTACTTGAGAACCCAGTGATCCAGTATTGTAAATTTAAGTTACGAGTCCATATTTTAGTAGTACATCTTTCCTGGCAGCATTAAATCTATCCAATGCCAGCCTTGTTTTTCTCAATCACTTTTGGGATTAGATATTAGAAGGATATTAGAAGAGAACATGCATACTAGACATGCATTTGCAAATGAACAGCATTTGATATGTGAGGGCTAGCTGCATACAGTGTGTACATAATTTTCTTGTGAAATACAGTGCTGGTCTACAGAAATGCTGGTGATGCTTTCCCATGGTGAAGTCATCTGACTTTCATTCACTGTTGACATGTTGAGAACATAAACACAGAGTCAGTATACCTAAAAGATAATCACCACTGACTTGTTTTAAGTACCCTGTCCTAGATTATTCAAGCAACACTTATTACGTAACAACCTATCAGAAATAGCTAATACCATAAACCTTATTCCAATAAATATCCTCAATGTGCTTGTACAATGAACAGCCACGCCCTACACAAGTCAGTAGGAGAGCTTATGAAAAGCAACTACAGACACTTGACGGCAATGATCTGTCAAGAGTTGTTGCAGTATGTTGCCAAATTAAATGAAAATCCAATGTCTTGAAATCCTCTAAAAGTGCACTAGCTAACCCACAGAGCAAAGCTCACTACCCACAAGTCTGTAATATTTAGCACTTTACTTTGAAGGTTATGAAACCACTCTCTCCCAGTTTGTCAAATTACATTATATACAACATTGAAAAGGAAACTTGGCAAAACAAACATTTTAAGCAACAGTTAAGTGGGATCTTAGGCATTTCACTGATGAACATTTGCACTTGCCATACAGCAGATCCCCACCTCTTTGCCAAAGTCAGCTATGGCTCTTGCATTTTACATTACCAGGGTGCATTGGGAGATTGTGTTTACTTACAATGTTACCAGTTAACAAACCCAGCTTTTCATGCAGCAGTAAAGTCTACAAAGTGGTGTATTGCATGTGATTATTGTAGCTGCTAATATTTATTAACTGTGTGATATTGATAGTTTCTCAATTTTATAAAGTCAAATTTTCAATCAAATGACCATAAATTGGGGCGTCAATGCGAGTGAAGTGGGTGGCCCACTCTGGGGATAATGCCACTAGCACGAATCAAAGGCACACATACAATTGCAACACACAGTCATGTATGTTTGTTAAACTTATGTCTGCTCTTATTTGGAATGTTTATTTTGTAACAAGGTGTTTAGAGCCAATGATAACATGACTGAAGAAGCAAATAGCCTGTTTTCAGATGTAATGGAATAGGTATGCCTTACTGTGAAAAGGTTGGATGGAGCGTCCAGTGTAGCACCTAACTGAACACTATCACATTCCTCAGGAAATTATACTATAACGCTATGTTGCAGATTGACAAAATGTCTTCTGAAGTCGCTTCATGAGGACAGGGGGTGAAATGAAGATGAGAAGGTCAGTCTTACACTGTCCCTTTAAATGTGCGTTGGGCAAGATTGACTGGATGCTGAGAGTTCAATTCAATATATCATTTTGTGCTACCCCTTCTGTTGCCCCACCCAGTGTTGCATCAGGTTATGCAATAGAATTGATTTGGGGGGAAAAAAAAAATCACGGTAGAATTAGGATTGTTATTCCACAGCTAATGATAAGACATAAATCATAGCATTACAGAGACTGAGAAAGAAGGAGAGTAGGAAGATGATACCAGTTTGCTTCCACATGGGGTGTCTGCATAATGAAATAGATTTCAGGGGTGGTGGGGGGGGGGGTTACATTTTTCAAAGGACTCTAATGAAACTAAACTAAAAAAAAACTCTCTAAGTGATCTACAATAAATTTTCAGATTTTTAAAGTGATTAAGGATTCTTATGATAAATGCATGAAACTGTAGGCTTTCCTCTGTGCACAACTTGACAAAATCGTGCTTCATAACTCATTCACCTCTACGCTCACAGCAGAGGTCATTAATATGCTAATATTTGTACTCTGTGCAGTTGCTTAGAGCTGTTGATCCACTTTCAGAATGGCAGCCCTTGGATGTCAAGTTGCGCAGTATCAAACTCTCTGGTGTCCAAAGTCATTTCAGAGGTGTAGGCTTTCGAACATGAAGAGGACAAATTGATCACCACAGCTAAGGGAGCAGGAGACACAAGCCATGGCTCAGCTCCTCAGCCAAGAAGAGACTGTCTCTGTGTCACTGTCTGTGTGTATCGGTCTTTCCAGGAGGATTACAACCTTTTATTGTGGTTCAAACAGCTTTTTATCACAATAGAAGCTGACTGAGGGTACAGCACCATGTTCTTAGGCTGTCCATGCCACCACAAAGAAAAGAAAAATCTAGGCTGGTGGTATGTGCTATGTTTTGTGATTTTTCTGAAGAGTTTCTGTAAGCCTGACCTTTTCAAATTAAGCCATTTATATTATTTAGTAATGGGGCAGATTAATGAGATGGTCCTGTTTACAGGGATTTGAGAATTGGAGGGCATGTTTATGGATTATTTTCTCGGGTGTTGCTCTTAATCCTTTTAATTAAAGCCTCTAATTTTGTCTCCACTCATTGGGGTGGAAAAAACCTCCTCAGGGAGCACTCTGATTTGTTATGGAGATGCCCCACTATTTGATTCCAATTCTATTGTGGTCTCTGTAATTGGAAGTATTTTAGAGGACATCCAAGATGCAAACACTGTGACCACAAACTATAGGGGATTGAAGTGACATTCACATTGTTTAGACTGAAAATGTCAAGATGATTATGAATCTTTCACCTTTATAAGCAGGATTGAACTCCTAGGTACAGGGATGCTGGTCAGTTGAAGAGTTTTCAGGAGGTGATGACTGAAATCGATTTCCCATGGCTCAGACATCACATTTGATCAGACATGGAGAACAGGATAATGCTTTCTGCATGAGCCTCTCAAAAGAATGTATATGCAGTACCATGTGAAACTCTCATTTTCACAAACACTAGACTGTGAAACTCTTTGTGAGTTCTGTATCAAATAAGGGAAATGCAACCTTGTGTGACTTCTGATTGTAAATATGTGTTTGCATGTTTACTATTTTGTGTAGTTTTTCTTGGCTGCTTTTCATTCTTTTAAACTGCTTTCTATGTAAGTAGTACAAAATGTTAATTCTATCCAAGTCAAGGAGACTGAAATTAGAATTTCAGAATACATTACATTACATTAATTTAGCAGACACTCTTATCCAGAGTGACTTCCAGCACAAGAGAACAGAAGTGTATCCATTCAAGTTGAATGAGCAACAGTGTCAGACCAGGCTAACAACACTCCCAGACTGGTCAATGTCAACACAACACCATTTGAGCCCTACCACAAGTTAACTTATGCTAACATGACTAGACAGCCTAGAAACTAAGGGAAGCCAAATGCACACAGTACCATGCATCACAGTCACTAGATCACACAATTCATAACAGATTGTGATACTACACATAAAATAAACATGAAGTAATACAAGTAGGATAATTTCAGTCTCTGGTGCAGCAGGGTACTGCAGGCTGTAGACATAGTGCTAACTGGTCAACACAAGTATCTAATCAGGTATTTTTGCTGCAGTTTAAATGCAGCTGTAGGTCAGAAAGGTCATCTGAGTATGATCAAAATCTGTTGTGAGAGTTACAGGAGAGATTTGGGGTATCTTACATATGTATAATGCTGTCATGCATTTGATTTTGTAACTGTGTGTGTGGGTGTCTGCCTGTGTCTCTGCGTGTATGTGCATGTATGTGTGTGTGTGTGTGTGTGTGTGTGTGTGTGTGTGAGAGAGAGAGAGAGAGAGAGAGAGAGAAAAGCAATAGCCAACTTTTGAATGTTTCAAGAGCATGATAAGCTATTCAATGGTAGAAGGAGCAGCGATGATAAGCTATTCAATGGTAGAAGGAGCAGCGATGATAAGCTATTCAATGGTAGAAGGAGCAGCGATGATCATCTCACCAAATTATTGTGTGTGTCTTTAAATTGGTGTGAGTTAATTTCTGAGGTAAGTAAGACAGATTGGTCAGGTTCATCATAGCATTCTGAATACTTCCGATGCATTATACCATAAAGAGACTTGATTAACTTTTGCATAAATTCATAGTTGGCATGATTTAGGAGCAAGAAATGTAATTTTTCCAAAAGTGATCAGTTATCTACCATAGCCAGTTAGACCATACACTAAGTGTATCATAGCCGATCTGTCATTTGAGCTTACGCTTGATTGGTAATGCAAAAAACATGAAGGAATGGAAGACAAAATGACCACATATATGGCAGAGTGCATTCTGAAAAAGACTTCTATAGCAGCGTAATCACAACCGACAATTTATCTGTGCCAGGTCCATATAAATCATGTTGCACCATGATGCTATCAAGTCTTTATTGATAAAATGAATGGAATACAGCAATTTGTCATGCATTAATATTGCATTGATTCTATCAAGTCTTGATATTGCTAAAAATTAAATGGAGTACACTGTGCAATTTATCATTTATTTTTATATAAACAGTGGCTTTGAGTAATTGAATCAGCACATTTTAAAATGGATTATTCTGGTCCTGTTTGCTGTTGAGGTTATTGAGCAGAGTTGTTTATTGTAAAGGAGTTCTCTATAGGATGGGGGTCATGGCACAGCACTGGCAAGGATATAAAACCACTTTCACCACTGACTATAATCCAGTAAGAAGGAATAACCTGATAGTGAAACTGCTTTCAGAGATGTTTACACCTGTGATCTGGTGAGAGCAAGACTCTTCCACTATCCTATAGTATCCAGAGATCACCAAACCACTAGGTGTGATTTTTTTATCAACTATTTCATTTACTTACCATGTGTGAAATATTACTAAAATTCACACCAACATGTTTTTGTTTTTAGCTTACAGTTTTTTTTTGTTTTCTTTTTAAATTCAAATCTTGCTGCAGAGCCCACTATGTTCATCAATTTACACACTTCAAAAAAACTGTGATTCCTAATATCCATTTGTACAATTGGAATATACTTCTTAACACTACAAAAGAAGCACTCTAAATGGCTGATCAGCTTTCTTTGCATTTGTGGACAGCAACGATGAAAAGATAGATCCATCCAAATGTGATGGCCACCTGGCATCTACATAGGCTGACTATTCTAATGGTCAGTGTTACAAAAGAAGACCTGCAGACCCTGTATCACTGATATAGTTGGTGTATACTTTTTATACCCACATTCTAAATAGAATACATATTGGTACAAGAGCTCCCCCCCTCCAAAGCTTCTAAAGTAAAGTTCAAGAGTTTGTAATTCATTTGTGTGTGTGTGTGTTTGTGCCTTTTGAGAGTACGCTGTAAAGCAAACATTTAGTCTTCACACGATGATCCTGCAATGGAATGACAGTGAAGGAGAACTCTAATATTTGCCTTTAGAAGTGTTGTACAGGTCATGGTTCACTTCCAGGCCCTATTTAGGAAGTTAATGTTTTTTCCAATGAATTAATTGTGCATAAATATTTCACAATAGATAAATGACTAAAATACTCAGCGTTTTATGTGCTTATTAATTATTTACCAGAAGATTGGCGTCTGATTTTTAAGCCCAAAAGTACTTGAGTCTACACTAACTCCTCTGTGTGCATCTTGCTGCATAAGCAATAATGAGACCTAGAACTTGCACACAAGGCTACCTCCAGGAATTAATAATGCTTAACGGCAGGATTTGTGGCTACTTTGTACTCTCTCTGTTATTCTAATTCAGCTGTGTGGCGTGGGGTGAACGGCACAACGACCGTGATTCAATAACATTGCGCGGGGCCACGGGTGATGGCTGATCCAACAACAGAACTCTGACACAGTCACATATATAATTCATGCCTTCCGCTGTTTTAAATGCCGGTAAATAATGCATGAGCGCACAGCAGCTCAATGGCCATTTAAAAACTTGACCTGCGCACGTGCGACAGCAGTGAGTTACATCTGAAAATGGACTTCCTGGCTCTGCTAGAAAAGTGTTCTTTGGTGTTAAGCCTGTGGTGCACTTCTTTTCTCTGCTGTTCATGTGTGCATTGTACTGAAGTCATGTACCCTTCGGCTCAGGTTTGATTTTGAGGGTATATTGACAAGCAACTTGTCAAGAAAAAAATTAGTTTAACCAACCATTTTTGTCTTGAAACTGATGAAACAACACATTTGTAAAAACTATAAATCTGTTTTTAATTATTCTTATATCTAGCCTTTTATATGGCAACCAGGTCAAACTGCTAAGTACCGTTTTTTGTTGGGGGGGGGGGGGGGGGTGAGTTTAAACTGATTAAACCTGTACAATTACTACTGCAAAATACTGAATCCTTAGCCACTATCATCTCTGTTTACTGGATTGTAACAGATAGAATCTCCCCAACCTCCTTCTCCCACTGCCAGCTTACACTGAAAATACCACTAACTCATTGTCACAAAATTATTTTATGGCCTCTTTGCAAATTGCAAATTGGCTGGAGTTACTGGTTCAATGATATGATTATGATTCAAGCTGTGTTCCATCTATGACAAATTCTTCGCATGAGTAATTGGTATTCTCCCTGGGACAAATAGCCAGCAAAGTGTTTCGCAGGTGGATCAAAGTGAATTACTCGCCTGCGAGTATGTATAAATTTGGCAATATGTATGAATTTGCATTCAGTGTCGAAGGTTTGGACCCTTATAATCAAAGCCAATTGGGAAGCCAGATTTGAAGGCAAAGGGACACCATTCACACAATACAGGCCTCTCGAACCATCTAGTCAAGGCTGGGAAAGCTACTGTCAGTGAGACATATCGTTCCCACTGAACAAATCAGCATGAATGTGAGAATGAATCGTTCACCATAAAGAGCCCAGAGGGTGCTTATTTTACCATCAGTGCTCATATGAATCCTCCAGATGAGATCTGCTGAGTATGACACTCTGGAGAGAAATGACCTGCTTTTTAAATAGTGTGTGTGTGTGTGTGTGTCTGTGTGTGTGTGTGTATGTGTTTGGGCGTGCATGTGTTGGGGAGGGGAGTGGATTGTCACAAAACAGTTCCTTTCTCCAACAACATGGCTAATTATACAGCGTGAAATACAATGCTAAAGATAGTGCACAAGCTGAGTATTGTTATGTACTGGAGAGAACTAAGAATCAAAATGAACATTGCACATCATATTCAGTGTAAGGAGGCTGTAATATATATCCGTACTCACCAGATGACAGGAATGAGAAATGGGCAATGTTTATTAATGAGCTCCTTTCTCTGAGAGTGGACACTGATAGTCAACAAAAATAGGTAACAGCAGGAGAAATATTGTGGATGAAAGTCCAGATAAATGATAATTGTGACACAAAATGCAATACATAGGGTAGCAGATTGATCTTAACCCTTTCTCACTGAGAGTAGCCCATTGCCAGTGCAAATCATCCAATAAGGGCATTATTACATGTAAAATGCAAATATTTAATCAATAAGCATTCAAGTCCTTCCAGCTGTCTCAGGTTTATAAATAATCCATTTATGTGCTCTAAGAATCATGGTTCATTTTTTTTTGTTATCCATACATATATATTTTAAAACATTGTATTTTAAAGATGTTATATATGTGCGTTTTAGCACTTTTGTTTTGTTTAAAATCTACAGTTTATGTTCATATTTCATCGCACAAATCATTCTAAATAAAATGATCAAGATGACACATGACAAAGAATGACCAGAACCTTTCCTAGAGGGAAATCCATTATCAGGGTGGGTGAAGTAGGACTCAGCTTCATGGGTAGAGCTCTCAGGGTATGATTTGGATAGCACAAATTTTCATTGGACAGAAGATTGGTTGTCAGGACTGGAGATTGGTAATCCAAAAACATTGGCAATTGGAGGTTCTTAAAGTCTGACTGAAAATTGAACAAAAACATTGGTCAAGTAAATCTCAAAAAACAGTAAATTCAATTTCCACATGTTTTATGTAGCTGTGAAATTCAGTAAACACATTTATAGGGGCATTTAAATAGATTGTTTTATTATTTAGCAACTGACAATTACCAGTTTGCACGCATACTGCACACAGGATGGAGTTCTAACAATGCTGAATGGACAAACATGTATCAACTTCACGCTGAACCCCAAACTCAGGCTTGTGAATGAATAGGAGTCAACAAGTAAAATGTGAAGGCGCTTAGAAATTACAATAGCAATACATTCTAAGAAATGTAAATGTAATAAAACCATTTTAAAGAGTGACAGTACAAATACCTGGGAACTGAGGGTAGTTGGCTGGAATGAAAGTCATATGACAGATCTAAATTCAGTCAAATGCAGCATTACATTTGCACTTGCAGTAGTTAGATTGGGGCAACAAACAGGCAAGCAAGAATCTGTGATTTATTCTTCCAGTCTCAGTTTATACAGTTAGCTACTGTAGCTTGCAAGGTAAAACTTACGGTGGTCTTGGAGCATGTTGTATTGAGCGTATATTCAATAAGTAAGGCATGGCAGAAATGTGCCAAAGATGATTTTCATTTTGGCAAATTCAGCATTCCTCTTTCTAATAGCACAGTGCAAGTAGACTCAGCCCATAAACATATGCTACAGATCAGCCTTCTTGCTCAGTATCTTATGGTATGCACAGAGAAATCTGATCCTAGTCCAGTTTATAGGGGCTGTCTCTCCAGTTTACACTGCACCCCTCTGGTCACATGCAAGTATAGCACTAAAATGAATTTTGTACAGTAGGAATGTATCAGGACAATTTATTATGGTAGTCCTATGCTGTGCAGCAATAATTTATTAGGGCAAACCTAGTCCAGGGGATAGGGGCTCTCTCTTCATTTTACATTGCATCTTTCTGGTCAGACACATAGGCAACAGTAAAATGAATCTTGTACAGCAATAACTTATTATGGCCATTTAAATAATAATAATAATAATGACAGAATAAATTAAATGGTTTAAAAAAGGCTAGGTGGGCAGCCCAGTGTTAAAATGTGTTTAGACAGGTTTGATGTGTTTAAAGAGTTGGCAGGGAAAACCTTACAGTATGAATGAGAGCTAAGAAATTAATGGTCATCTGTGAGATGAGAGACAGGGCTAGGCATGAAAGCAAGACTAATTAGCATATGGCTCATGTGTGTCTCTAGTGACTCCTTTAAGGATGACTAGAACAGGCTGTACCTTATGGCCTGCAAGTGTATTCTCTAAAGGTATGATTGGACTTAAGTTGTCCACAGAGGAGTAATTCCTTTGCTGATTAAATCATCACAGAGCAACATACAGCAGCAACATATGATTCTTGTGTGATCAAGAAACCCTCTGTCCTTTGCTCCATAATGATTTGAATTGGAGTGCAAATCCATGTTGCAGCGACCTGCACGTTGATTCTGTTTTGTTCTTTATTTGAGACTTACCTGGTCACTGGATTTTTTCTCATGAGTAGTTACTCAGAAGTGATAAAAAATTTTGCTTCAATTCCTTCTGCAGAGAGGCCATCAACCTGGGTGATTAGGGGTTGAATCCCACCCCAGATTTTTTTTTTAATTGTATTTATTTACATTTGGCACCTTAAGTAGAAATGAATAGGATATTTCCAATTCTTTTATGAAACCTTTGACAATTCGTCAGACTGTGTCCTGAGCAAACTCACAGTGTACAGGTGCACAGTACATCTTACACATGCTGAAAATGGTGATAGAAATCTGTCCTCCAAAAAGTAAATATAATGTAAGTCCTATTAGCCGCCATGTGTCACTCTGAATGTGTACAATTAGCCCTGTAATTGTAAAAGATATTTGAAGGTCTGTTACACTGCAGATTGAAAATGATTCAATCACGCAATTAATTATTCCGATAGCCAATGCTCTTCAGTGATTTAAGGGGAAAAAACAATTAGGGGGAATTCAACTGGAAAATTAAGGTGCTGAGCTGTTGCCGGGGCACGTTGGAGCGCTGTGATGTGTTGTCGTGTCTGTTGCTTTTCCTTGAAACCGAACTACTGCTGCCGCTGCTGTTCTGTGGTTCAACATACATAACACTCTCTGCAGCACAGTATGATGTGGAAATAAGGAGTTGATTTTGGCTACTGGCAAATTACAGATTCTATTACCTTTAGAGAGGGAGACGGCCTATAGGTGCTTGGCAGAGGTTATTTTGTGAGCTGTAGTGAGATGAAATGTAATGCATTAAATCCGCCTACCCTCTGAAGATCGCCGTTTCCCTCTGTTGCCCTCCACTGATTGTTTCTTTGTGGAAAATCTACTGCAACATCCTGACTACCCAGAGCCCCACTTAGTAGGTGACCTTGTCATCTCAGACTCATGCAAAACATGGAACAAAGTTGGGGTTTTATTTGAAGGTAATGCGTCCTTCGAAATTGCCAAAACCAATTCACATTCTGATTCTGTATATCGGGACCAGCTTTATCAACAGCCCCTTATTTGCATAATACCCTGTCTTACACAGGCGTTCCAAAAGGAGTTCAGGAAAAAAAAAAGATTTTTTAACCTTTCAAACGGGGGAGGCTCCAGATATGAGATATGAGAAACAAGTGCCAACCATAAAATGAGCAACAGCATTTCGCTCAACAAGAAACTGCATTGCTATTTAATACATAATGTGCTGAAGAGACACAAATGCAACAAGGACCTTCACCCAGTGATGCTCGTTTGAAATTGGAGCAGAGCGCATCTGTCACCAAGACTGAATTTCCCAGCTCTTTCTCACCAGCACAAGCGTGCTACAAAGGTCATCCCCCATAATCACGCATGGCAGTGGTGAAAGTGAACCCTCTGCCATTGAGTGATGGGTTAAGTCAAGGTGAGGCAGAAACAATCAATGTCCTACTGAAGTATCTGTCACTCAAACCAGGATGTTCCCATTGCATTCGTATCTGGGCAGTCTGTAGTGCTGCCATTCTTTCATAGTTGCCTTCCTTTGGGCAATCTAAACGATTTTATCTTACGAGAAACACAAAATTTTATCCAAGGGAAGCCCTAACAAGATAATAATAACTACAGTTTGGTAAAGGGAAACTCAACATTCCACCATGTTGGGTCAACAATTTTCAGGTGAAAAGGATTGCCTCTGCCTCACCTTTCAGTGACCCAACAGTGTCTATCAAAAGGATTGCATTCAGAGTGGTCACCATTCATTATGGACAATAGCTTTTGTTACACCTTAGTGTTTTTGAAAGGAAAAACAAATCCTTCTCAATTCCCTACCACTGATGTACTGAAGTAAGTCGAGGCAGTGCACAGCACCAAGCAAGTTTCAAGCCTAGTGTTGACACATTGTAATTCATACTCATTTACATTTTTACCATTTTGCAGGAGCTCTTGACATTATTTCCATTGCTACTGCCTAAGGGATTTTAAAGCAACCCAGAGAAAGTGTTAGGTCACAAACCCCCATTCTCCAAACATAAGCACTGGGCCCCTAGGATGTTGCAGGAGCCCTTCACAAGTTTGGAGCTGGTTCATGAATGCCATTAGTGGGAGCACTAATTCCCCACAGGGTAGTTGGGTTTATTACATGACTTCTTTTTTACTACATCTCAAAACCTGGGCTTTTCTTGAGGAAATGGAATCTGTAGTAAGCCTTTGGCAGATATCAACATCTAAGTGCTGTGGTGGGCTTCTCCTGTTTTGGCTTTTTTACTGCTGCCCTTTGTAGGACACAAATATTTCCTTTATGTGGGAAAAAAAACCTCTGTAATACATGTTTGCAACATTAATTTCATGCTTTGTTACTTGTGTGGTTAACCGTCAAAAGCTATTGTCACACTTTGCACATGGGTACATGCAATTTAGTGATTTCCTCTGTTGATTGTCCCAGAGTTTATGCGATAATTAATTACATGGAATTGTGCATCAGAGTCACATAACTGAAAGATGAATTCCTTTATTTCACATGTACAAAAGGAACAGTCCTTCTAGGCTTTAGTATAGCAGATCAAATCATCAGGAAAGTACCCCTAAATGGCCAATCTATACGTTGACAGAAGGTTAAAAGTGTTAAATGTTCCAAGCCACAGGGTCTTCAGTCCTTCCCTCTTCCTCTCCCATCTCTTGCTTACCCATAGAGATTGGCATTCCCATGGCCCATTACCTTTGTCCACAGCCTATTCCCTCCTTTAAAATGGTTCTTAGTCTCAACGATGCTTTACAATGAATTATGTCCCACTGGAATTCCTGTCATCATTTTGAAGTTCACTGAAAGAAAAGGCGAAGCAATTAAACAGAGATAAGGGCTTGATGACACTTGATAATCACATTTACCTTTATTAAATGTATTACAGAAACAGCAAAGTGTCCATAAGCTGTCAGAGTTTTAATTTGTGACCTTTGGAAGTTTTATGGTTGTGTCTCGAGTGAGGGAGACAGCAAAGTAACAAGCTCTATATGGAATTACCAGCGTGATTAATCCTGATTTGAAATACAAAAATATTTTTATTTTTCCACTTTAAATTTATGTCTCCATGTAAGATGAAATGGGAGATATATAGGCACTTGTTCATGGTTTGTTTAGCATTTGTCATCATAATAGTGAAATTGTGTAGATTAGGATTTTATACGATCATACTTATTGTAGCACTGAGAGAGTGGGACAGAGTCAGGGAGAAACTGCTGGCCTGGACTCAGCTTAGTCAGATGGACAGCGGCCAGTGGGCTGCACAGCTATAGTGAAATAGACTGTGTGACAGTGGTGAAGGGCTACTGTGCAGTGGGACAGGAGCCTAGATAACTTTGCTTATGCCTCAATCTCCTGGGCCAGGCAGCAGCAGGGGCAAATCTATTACTTGTGCCTTATTGCCTAAACCATTGATAAGAAGTAACTGTAAGGGCAAAGAGAAAGTGAGTGCCTGTAACTGCAGACTGTAAATGCATCTGTGCTCTGCATCCAATCATGAGCATGAGGGATGCAACTCTATTTCAAGCCTGATGCATTATAAACATGCATACATCATTGGGTATATTATCTATAGTGTACACAGAGCAATCATAGAACCATTACTGCAGAGGTGTCTGCTTGTGGTCATAGGGATTCATGGTCCTGCAGAAGCTTTTCAACAAGGATTTGATTGACTCCTGGACCTTAAGTATTGCAATTCCCACAGCACTGCAGTCACAGGCTCCAATGACAAGATTAAAACTTCATTTGTTCTTGCTTTTCTCAAAATGACCAGACACATTTTGGATGTAATTTGTTGTTCATAAATGATAACTTTTCTATGAAAAAGTTTACAACTTAAAATGTAAAAAAACCTCTGTGACATTTCTATTTATCTCTAGCTGCTTAAAAAACAGGGTAACAAAGTTATTTTAGGTATCAATTTGCCATTGTCACAGTATCCCGTTCCAGCCAGCCTCCATGATTCTTTTCAAAATCCCTAGACCACACCAAACAAGAGCAGTGAACTTAGGTAAAAACCAGAGGCAGCTGGTAAGCTGGAAACAGGGGAAGCCCAAACATTACCTTTAAATCTATGATTACTTTCAGCCTTTTCCCCTTTGTCCTCCTTGATTAACAATAAAACAAATAATTCACAGATTAATCAACACCAATCGTGTAATTAGAATAAATGATTATGCTCACAAAACAGTCTGAAATTTGTGCGCTATTGCAAAAGCTACAGCATGAGATTGTTTCTCATCTCACGTTGTAGCTTCCACAAGCGCACAAACTACAGACAATCTGCACTGTTTAAAGAGCATAATCATTTACTCTATTTACGCAATTGGTGTTGATTATTCTGTGAATTATTTGTTTTATTGTTAATCAAGGAGCATGAATAGGAACAGGTTGAAAGTAATGATAGATTTAAAGGTAGTGTTGGGGCTTCCCTTGTTTCCAACTCACCAGCTGCCACTGGTAAAAACATAAGCAAGAAGCTTTAATGCAGCAATTCATAAGTTAACAGGAAGGTACAGAACATCTCACTCTGCCCACTGTTCTTTCCTTTACCCAAAGAAGCATTTTAATACCCACCCATCTGACCTTCCATGAGAAAGCTGATTCAGGGAACTATATTTGCCCTATAGGCTGCCCACAGCACATTAATGTTGACAGAAATTCCACTATTCTATGCTCATCTAACATTTATGTGTGTTTCATCACACAATGGAAGTACACACGCTGCAAGAAATACCCTTAAGCTCTCACAGAAGAGTTGCTTCAACATAATGTTCAACCCTTGTAAAAAAAAAAAAAAAGCATTTCAAACTAAGGCACAGGTCAAGCCATTTTGTTAGCAGCTTTCCGCAATTACAGAAGTGTATAATAGCAAATGCAGCTGCCTCAGGAGTCCAGAGAACATGGAAGAAAGGCCTCGCAAAACTGAACACAGAACTGCAAGTACATTTTCACATGGATGGATCACATGGACAAAGCCCCTGAGGGGCTCACATAATGGGAGCTAAGGTCTCCTGCCACCACTCCATGCTGTTGGGGCTCTTTCCTGTCCACTGACATTATTAATACGCCTCCCCTTCCCCACCCCCTGCGTCTATGCTATGCTCTCGTGGTACTCAATGCTGAGTGTTAGCCTTTCGGTGATGTCCAGTGGCGCGTGTGTGTTTGTGTCTGTGTGTGTGTGTGTGTGTGTGTGTGTGTGTGTGTGTGTGTGTGTGTGTGCGTGCGTGTGAGCTGAGCTGTCTTGGCACGCATGAGCGGCCTTTACAAGACACTGGGTGCCACTGGCCAGTGAAGTGGAAGAGAGGGAGGAGGGCCCCCTCTGTTGAGATGACAGATGGGAAAATGGCTTAATGATGTCAACGGATGACAAACGGGCCCAGCAGGGCAGAGTAGTGGCAGTAGACTGGAGCTGCCAACAGAGGAGTCTGACTGAAAGTGTGACACATTTTCAGTCTGTTTGGCACTTCTCATCTGTGACAAGGACAAAAACACACCGGTAAGACCATCTCTCCTGCTTCTGCTTTGTCTTGGAGGCTGCGGTGTACACAAAACTAGTCATACCCCTGACTGACAGATACACTTCACCAGGGTACAACTTCTCAGTCTGTTACTGTGGCAACAGTTAGATACTGCTGTGCATCCCACTGCCCCCTGTCCATCTGACTGTGCACAATATCACTTTCTTGTAAGTGCTGAGAGGTAAGTTCTGTATCTTTTCCCACTTGACATACAGTGCTGTCAGACAACTGCCAAACGCTCCTAGACACATTCACATAAAAACCAACAAAAGGGCCAACTGATGTGATTCTCCTCTTTGCAAAATATTCACTTCATTTGTTTTTGAAATGACAGAGCTGGTCCTAGAACTGGCCTACCTACCAGTCTACAAGTGTACAAGGGCACACACTGCAACTGAGATCACTTTGTTGTTCCTGTGCGTGGTACGTAAGTTCAACACTGGTGCGTTTGTGAGTATCAAAAGCCATCAGCCCATTACTGCTGGCTAATTGCCTTGCCTTTCCTCAAGTCATTAATGAATGACAGCTGGCCCGCTGGGAAACAATTCATTTCAACGGATTATTGAGGCTAAGAACCTTATTAAAGGGGGGAGTGGACCATAGCCAGAGGTAATGGGCCATGGTAACACCCATCTCTAAGAGTAATAAAGGGAGGCAAGGGGTGTGGGGTGACTGGTTACAAGCCCCTGCTGTATGGTACCTTATTTGCTGCTTAAAAATCAGTAATAGTGGCCACAAATGCTCCCTCTTAGAACCAAAAGGCCTCTCTGGGTACTCCATAGGATGAGGAATTGAGGAGGTACTTTCAATGAAGCCTTTGAGCACAGTGTGATGAAGGCTGTGTGTCAAATGGAAGCAATCGCGCTGCAGCATGCCGCACACGCACAGTCCCGGGCTTCAGGTCTGCCTCTCCGTGCCATAAGTGCTTTTCCAGTCTGCAGTTTTCAATATCATGCCCTAAGGCAGCACTGATACTGTGAAATGTGCTGTGAAACCACAGGGACAACCACGCTACTTCACTATAGAATGTATATAATCTGGTCTAAAGCGAGAGGAGTCAGTGATACAGAATACAAAAGCAATAAGCCACCGAGCGACTATAAATATGCAGTATGAGTCCGTAATAGTGTCATTTTCCCTGTATATCAATGTTACATCTATTTTTCACTTCGACATGAGGATTGAATATTGTGGAAGAAATAATGAAGGAAATTTCAATTATAGGGAGTTGATATACTTTATTAGTAATATTCTCCAATAATGGTGTACTTTAAACAAAAGTTACCATTACACATTAAAAAGGTTACACTTTACACATCAGGATGAAGGGGTAATAATATGGTAAATATTGTAATGTTAAGTTGCAGTGAAGTGAACTTCCCACAGAATGTGGATCATTACACAGAAAAAATATAAAAGTAACAACTTCACTAAAATTAAGTGAAATCAGAGTTGTGAAATGCTATCCATTAAAACACATTAAAACAAAATGAATATTAAATACAAAATATGTTTCTAATCTTTCAGTTGTTAAAAGATTCAGTGTAAGAAATGTGTAGACAGTAAACAGCATGGCCAATCCCTAAATGGCCATTTAGTTACATGAGCAATTAATTTTGTTTATGTAAATCAATAGTAAACTGTAATTAGTAGTAAAGATATGAAAGCAATAAGGCATGAGAGGCTATAATATGCAAGATATACTGACTTGATAGTCTTGATATACCACAAAGCCACAAGGGCATTGTTACATTTATAAAATTACTTTCTAAATACCACTGCTCACTACGTAGGCACATTTGCACTTGCGGGGAAAGAAACTGTGACAGGACCACTTATGAACAGCTCTCTTCAGGTCAGTCCAAAGATTTTCAATGGGGTTGAGGTCAGGGCTCCAACTGGGCCATTCTAGGACATTGATCTTCCTTTTTTCAGCGATTCCACTGTAGATTTGGCTGTGTGCTTTGGGTCCTTGCTGAAAGGTGAAATTCTTCCCCATCTTCAGCTTTTTTTTTTGCGGTGAGTTGCAGTTTTCCCTCTAAAATCCTTTGGTATTTTGCAATATTTGTTTTCCCCTCCATCCTCACCAGAGTCCCTGTCCCTGCTGAAGAGAAACAGCCACATAACATGATGCTGCCACCACCATGCTTGACAGTAGGGACTGTGTTCTCAGGCTGATGGGCTGTGTTGGCTTTGTGCCAAACATAAGTTTGGAATTAAGGCTGAAAAGTTCTACCTTAGTCTTGTTAGACCACAATAGCTTTTTTCCACATGGCAACAGGTGATTCGGAGTGTCTTTTCACATGATTGCGATGAGACTGGATATTCTTCATTGTGAGAAGTGGCTTCCATATTGCCTCCCTACGCCACAGCTCAGAATTCTGGAGAACACATGAAATTGTTGTTATGTCCATATGGCGGCCAGTCCTTGCCACGAAGTCCTGCAGCTTTTTTAATGTAGCCTTCTTGGTGGCCTCCCTGATGAGTTTCCTCCTTGCACAGTCATCTATGTTGGAGAGATGGCGTGACCTAGGCAAGGTCCTGGTGGCGTCATGTTTAATCCATTTCTTGATAATATTTTAACAGTGTTCTATCATATATTTAAGGCCTTTGATTTGTTTTCATAACTCTCTCATGATCTGTACCTTTCAGCAATTCAATCCCTTAGTTTTGGTTGCCCATAGTTGTTTCCTTACACTAATATGCAGTAGAAAACAAAGAACCCTGCTGAGAAAACCTGCAGAAGCAGGTGATTTTACTTAACTTGGTCACAGGTAAAGTATGATATGGACATGATATGGATAATGAATGGTTACACCTGAGCATATATAAATATATATAGTAAAACGGGAGCTGTAATTGTGCTCAGGTCTAATCATTTGCCATCTAAAGCATGCCCAAAGCATGCCCTATATATATACTGCTTTAAGATTTTATAGAAATCCAAAGTTAGAAAAAAAAACAATTTTCCCAAAATGTGTTGTACAGGAGCACTTTTCCTTTATTGGCCTTGGGAACAGGTGGTTAATAGTGAGTGCTAGATATTTCAGTCCAACCATCCATACACACAGGGTCATGCACATTTTGTTTATTGTGTCACTGTCTGCTGCCACCTGAACTCCTGCTGTATTAATGTAAGACAACAATACACAGTCCTGTGTATGCCTAGGGAAATGAATGTAAGAGGAGAGTGGAAAATATTATGCATATTATTGTCTTCACAGTGATTCAGAGTACAAGTAAAACTATGTCCAAATGAAAAAAAAGTACAATCCCTGAAAAGAAAATCAAGTCTGACAGCATACAGCCTATATTTATGTATGTGGTCTGATAAGTGATATTAATCTATAGAACAACAGAGGCACATGATTCATTGTAATGACCTAAATACGTCTCGATAGGTGTTTTTGTGCAATGAACAGCCCCGAGAGAAAGGGGATATAATGATACTCTCATCTTGTCAATTGCCTGCACAGCTGCATCTGCTTGACTCATGCTTTCTCCTATACCCCCCCCCCCCCCTTCCCAAAAAGGAACAAAACAAAAACATTTTGTCCTCTCTTCTCTTTGGAGTACCTTGCATTATGCAGGAAAAAAAAATAGTCCTAGAGCTCCACTAATATGTTGAAAAGGCTCTGCTGCGGAACATTGCTACTGTGCATTTTCTGATTTCAATCGTCATGCATACGGACAGGCAAGGGCTCTCAACAAGCGGAGAACACAAGCACCAAGCATTGTTTAGCTAACCACGCTGAGGAGCAAGGCAGTTCACCTCATCAGCAGAGAAACTGAATACGCTATTTTTCATGTTTGGCCCCTCTGCTGCTCAGTTGAGGGTAGCAATGAAGGTGAGAGCATGATGGGAAGAGTGATGGTTGGTAAGTGAAGGAGGGTGATTGGAATAGTTGTACTGGGATTGTGGAATTGGGAGAGCTGTAACTCACAGAATGAAGAGAGTGATCTGTTTCTCAATCCATTAACAACAATCATAACACTTTCTCTCATGTATGCAGTCCAGATACACCATAATGGATGTAACTTTCCAATGTCTACAACTGGAATTCCCTGTAATTGATAGTGCGTAATGAAACAATGTCTCTCATATAGCTGCCACTCCGTCCCTTCTCCCACCCTAGTACCCCACCCTAAGTAATGCCTCTAAAACTGTAATATTCGATCAGTAAATTGGGATGTTTGCTTGGGATTCTTGCATCGCTTCTTATGCTCACACTCACTGGCATGGGAGTGTTGTTAGCCTGTTCTGACACTGCTGCTCATTTCAGTTGAATGGGCACACTTATGTTCTATTGTGCTGGAAGTCACTCTGGATATGAGAGTCTGCTAAATGCATGTAATGTAATGTAATGCTCCTCTTGGGCTGAGTGGAGCAAGTGAAACGGAGGAAGGGAACGGGGTGAGCAATAGGTGATTTGACAAGCAATATAGGATTCCAAAAATGAGTGGAAATAAAGGCAAAAGTCAACAAGAGAAGAGGAGCTGGCCCACAGTGAAATATTAAAGTCCATATGGTTGCAGGGCTGTGCTGTGCTGTGCTGTGTACCACTTCTGGCTCACTGGAAAGTGACAAGATAATCCGTATTGTTTACCACAGCAATATTGCTTGAACACCACAAAATCATAAAGCAGGAGCAGGGCAATATCAAAGCTGTGTGCAGGCCGAATCATCGCTACACAGCAATCCTCAAGCAGAGGCAATCTTTAAATGAATCTGAAATTTCAGTGTAGAATGATGGCTGTATAAACCAGTCGCTTTTTGGCTTTCCGCACCATTGGCTCCATGAATATAAATTTCTCAAGATCCATCCATTATTGTGAAGTTACTCTGCTGCATATACATAAACTGCATGATTGATGATTGAGAAAAAGAGGTAGGACCTGGAGGGTAAACTGAATGCAAAATTATCAATGTGCCTAGAAAGTCTGAAATTACACCATATGCAGTGAGTGACTCCAGGAAAATAATCCTGTGAATTTCCTGGTCTTGAAATTTGAAACCTACACTTCATGTCCACATCATAGTCATGTATTTTTGTAGCCTGAAGCTATATCTACAATAAATGTTAACCATCCATATCAGGACTCTTCACAGAAATTCTGGTTTCATCCTTTTTATAACAACCACAAATATACAAGATTAGACTGCATATATTCAGGTTCCAATATCTACACATTCCAATATCTACACATTCTGGTAGAAGTAATGGATGGCCAGCTGAATATACTGTGATCATCTCCCTCTAAGCAAACCAACCATTTTTGCTTGATATTTCTACTTCTTGTTTGATTGAATCCTTTGCCTTTATCATCCAAAGATACTGATGATTTGTCACACTTGAAAAGTATTTAAGAAAAGTCTGTTTTATTAAAAATCATTCAAGATGAATAATTGAAGTTACAGTTTGTCTCTTAAGGCAATATCTTGCCTTAAGAGAAATTCATGCAGTGCTTACATTAGGATGAAATATCAATGGCTTAAAGTAATCAGTGCAGCAGCCACACACACACACACACACTTCTGTGAACACAGGAGTAATTACCCCTATTATTTGCCCTTTACCAAGAAATCCCATGTGAACTTGGAGTTGGGGTATTGACTGTGTATTGCACTGGGCCTAGCCCTTGGTTTTAGCCTACATGTTTGTTAAAAATCCCTGTCAGACAGGGCCATCAAACCAGTTGAATAAGGGGAGGAGATAGGCTTACAATATAACAACCACCTTCCCTCAAAATGTGATAGCCAGGTAAGATATAAACCCATACATTAAAGATCATACAATGCTAGACAAGAAACGCCATCGCTTGCCATGATGAACAAAAGAGTTATCACTGGTGGAACATCTTATTTCACTCCCCATTAGCCATTTAGATGCCACATAGATGCTGCATTGATTTAAGAGATGTGACTTGAAATGATTTTTTTTTTAAATTGCTTCACATTGGTCTTATGTTTCCCATATAAATGGTTTAAGCACCTTTATTGGCACATAAAAGCATTCAGGAACATCCTTGACAAAAAAGTATTACATAAACTTATGATAATATTTCAAACATAGTGGCTCAGAACTACCCTAAACAGAAATGGTCAAATTTATGTTTTGATCATTTCTTAATCAATTTTCTATTCAGACTAACATTGGAAACAGAAGGTCAAGGTCAGATTCATTGCCCCCTGTACCTCTGTCAGACACCTTTATCTGTCAACCAGAGTGATCTTATCAAATGATAACTCCTGCCTGTAGTGACCTTAAATAACCTGTGCAGATTCATGAGGCTCTCCAAACTGACTTCAACCACCTTTTGCACCGATGCCCCTGACTAAACACCCAAGCACAGAAGGTAATCATTAATGCTTAGAGGGGAACCTGCACTGTTGATCAGCCAGAACTGCAAACAGACGTAACTGAATTATTCGAGTTGTTTCTGATGGCAAACACAATGAAATCTAGGAAGCGGGAAGCAGTGTTTACTGATGGCTGCTGCTTGCTAGTCCCACGGCACCCAGGGGTGCAGCAGTATTACCCATTAAGTGTTTTAAAAGAGAACACATGTTCTACAGAGTAAAGCCCTTTGGATAAAGAGTCCCTCTTCCATCTCACCCTACTTGTCAAAAGACAACTGCTTATAGCTCCCAGGTTGAGTACCTCAGTATTTCAGCCAATCAGCTAGATCCTTTAAAGTTGTAATATGATTCAACATGTGTGGCACAGCTACATTATGCTGTTATGACATAATTAGAGTTAGTTATGACATGTAACATGATATTGACAGATATATTCCAGCCACATTTGGCTTCTGTCCATAACGTAAATTACTGTTTTAGATCCGTATTCACAGTCCCATAGGGTCAGCTGTCATAACAATCAATGGGCCATGCCTTCATGCATGATCCACATTGCTCCTGACATTGTGAGAATCCTTTGCTAATGTTACTATGCAATTAGCATGTTTGCTAAGAAGCAAAGACAGTGTGCTGTTTGCAAGTTGTCCTAAACACTATATGATCAATCTGTTTTGAAATAATTGGTTGTTGTAGCCTCACTCCAATAAATTGCTCAAAATTAATTGCTGATAATAATGATATTTTTGCAAGTGTTTATTTACTGAGAATACATGCTTTGGCTGTGTCAGTATCTGAATGTTTTAGTATCATTTATCATTTATCAAACCTTCACAGAGACACATACATGCACACACACAAATACTCAAACTGTAACAAACACAAATGAAGGCAGATTTTATTTTAAAATTGACTAAAGGGAAACATTTATTTTATTTGAGATACAATATACAAATAACTCACTAGATGTATATTAAAAATATGTCTTATGTGCCCTAAGTGATAGCTCTGGTGAAGAGGCGATGAGGCTCCCAAGATAGACAGCCAGAGATGTACTGTAGTGGGGCGGTAATGCACATAAACACCCTTTAATCATCCTTTTTGCATAGCATTTATGCACCTAATGTTGCTTCTCTAGCATTGATCAACTCTGATCACTGCTTTCTCAGAAAAAAGGCACATGCTCTCTCGTCATTTTCATATATGAGAGATTAAGCTTGTTTGTGCTAATTGGCTACGCAAGTTAATGTCTTGACAAATGTCAGACAAAGAGGAGCTCTGAACAGTATTACAGACATAGTAAATGGTTCTTATGAGTATGTTACTGGCTCTAAAGCTAAGCTAAAACTCTAAAATCCAACTTTTTTGCAAATAGTCATTATCTGACATTTTTTATAATTACAGGAAGCGAAACAGTATTTTTTTTGTCTCTTACTTTTCTATCAATAAATAAAAAACACTGAGTATCAGCAACTAATTGGTCAGAGAGCAGAGGACAAAAAATATCATCAAAATGATTAAATCTGAGTCTGGTGGCTCTGCCTGCACCACTCACTTCTGAAACAAAAAGAAAGAAAACACTCATTTATTAACCACAGGGTTTTAAAAATAAAATTCAACTCGTCTCACTCTCCAATGCCTTTAGTCATTTTTTATGACCTAATGCAAAACTCCCCAACATTTTCACGGCTGTCGATAAGGAATTGTTTCATGCATTTTTAGACAGTTCTGATTCATCCTTCACAACCCAGTCATTAAGGTGTTATTTCAAGTTTTTTCAGGTCATCCAGTGAAACCTCGTTCAAGTCTCCCTCGGAAAGTCTTCTGGTTATTTGTCACCATCAGTTTAGTGCAGATGCTATGCAGATCGGCTGAGTGTACTTGAATGTTACAGTTTACAAAAAATAATGTTTTCCTTTCACAAGAGGAGTTTTTTTTTTTTTTTTTTATCTGCTGTAGCTAGATTATATTTTATCTAGCTAGATTATATTTGGAAATGTCATAAACAAAATTGCTTTTGATAATAATTTAAGTAGTAGTATTAGATCCTGCATCACACAGTCATATTAGTTATATACAGTTATATAATATTATATTTAATATTGCCTTTTCACTGCATTGCCTGTCCTGTCCAAGTAGTGTTCTCTTTGCAGTTGGCTACCATTGACAGCTACTGTTGGCAGAATATGATCATATTTAGGCTATATTACAATATATGCCAATGGTGATAGATAATTTGGCAAATCTAAAAATATCTGCAATGTTGTAATGGGTAGGGGAAGTGCTAAACAAGGATGTTATCAAATACTTTATTATAAATACTAATATCCTTTGTTTACTACAAAATATGTATTTTATGAGTGTTACTTTATGTGCATATTATGTAGCTCAATACTGTGGACAACTTCATACCACACACTACAGCTCGCTGCATTTTTGTCAGTCCTTTGCGCATACACCCCTCTTTGCAAATATTACTTAGGGATTGTGTTTCTGTTTGAGTAAATAGACAGTTGTGTTTATATTCTTTGTATTTATTTTTATATATACTCTATACTTCTCTTTGGAGCATAGATAAATATTAAACACAGGTTCAGTGAAACAATAGAGTTGAACTTGGGAGAAAATGTTTATTCTTTCTAAACTTTATATATTCACCTGGTACAAGCACCAGCTCATAAATTAAAAATAGGTAGTAAGGGTTTACATGTTCCAAATGTGGGATAACAAAAACTTTTTTATGTTTTTATTTTCAGCTGAATGTGCATGTGAGTATTGTTAACGTCCACAGCTCTGTACTCATTGTGTTCATTATTCATTGCTTGCCGGTGCGCATACCAGATCGCATGCAAAGATCTCAGTGTTACAAAACAGCAGAGGCACTGAGACAATGGTAAGACACCCGCTTAGCGACACTTGCTTGGTGTGCTGCTGGAAAGCAAAAATGAAATTAAAACAGCATTAAGTCTGCAAAAAAATACAAAAACCTCCTAAGTCAAAGAAGTTGCTTTTCATAAACTCATCAAAGCAATTTTAGGCCACTGTGTTTGCTGCTCCGTAGAGAACACAACAGTAACGTTCCAAAGAGATCTGCTGTGGGCATGGCTAAGAGGGAACCCTCTTTTTACTTTCTTCCTTTGTTTTCTGTTTGCTGTCCTTTTGCAACTGACAGTAGTTTGGAATAAAACAGAAAATCTATTTAAGGAGCCATTCTTAAGTCCATTATGTTTCCAATCATTAAAAGGGGCTTTCAGTTCAATGCCACCTGAGGGCAAGATAATTCTACAAAAAAAATGAATTTGGAGTTCTGGGAGCTGAAAAATGAAACAAACAAAAGAAAAACAAAGGGGCGGAAAGAGAGTGTGGACAATAATGTGCTCCCTGTAAAAGCCAACGTTATAATAGCAGTTCTCTTACCCAAAGATTTCCTTTCACAGTTAGCAGTTAAAAATCACAGAGGCTGATCTTCCTGCCAGCTGGGTCACGTGGGGTACAGCCACTTCTGTGAATGCGTTTAATTTTAGACTCCAAAAATGCAACGATCAATTTCAAAATCGGTCTGAACACTAGTTGTATCAGACTGTGTGGGTTGTTCCACAGTGCAGGTCTGACAATTCTAGAGTGGGAAACAAGAACATAGAGATGGATTGTGTAGGAACTGCCAGACAGTCAGACTTGGTATTAAAGGTGTGCTTTGCGAAAACACACAGCAGCAGTTCCTGAGCCGACAGATGCGGCCATAACTCAAGGCTGAAAAACAAGGGGGCTGTTAATCACCCAGCTGAAAGCTTGAAAAGGGCAATATATCCAACATGGGGGTAGAAAAGGTATTCTTTATTTTAGGTGGTAAAATATGACTCATGATTAGAGGATGTGTACTGGGAGCTAACAAACCTTCAAACCGTCAGTTCTGCCCATCAACCCCTTGTGGAAGGACACAGTATGTAGAATATGTTACATTTTCATGTTGTCCAAACCCATGGATATTTCTGTTGATTAACTTGCTGGTCTGCCAGTATGAATTAGAATGAGAAACACTAGATCCAGACCAAACAGGAACGCAGGTGCAACAGCTCAAAACAGGCAGTTTGCTGCCGTTTTATATCCTTACTGGATCGGTCTCATGTACACTTGCAGAAAATATCCATTCAAAGGACAACCCAATAAGATGATGGTAATGCTAGCCCCACAAATAATTTGCTTTTTTTTCATTTCCTGTTATTTCCCATCAGTGTGCCTCTTATTTCCGATTCTCATATTAATCAGTCCGTCACGTGAATGCTCTTTGTTCATTTTGCTCAAGAGCGAAAATGGAAATAAGGGAGGGTCAAGGCAAGACCCTCAGCGTCACAGTGCAGCTTAACTCAAGTACATCCAGGGCAGTTAATGACCTTCTAATGTTTCACGCAGGGGACGTTTCTCAGTGTGTTTGGACTCTACAGATGCCATAATTGTCTGTAACTGAAGCGTTAATTATTTTATCAAAAATAAAAAATGCTTAATTGCTCACTTTATGCTTCAAGTTTGAGAGGTGTACGGCTGTCCGTCATGTAAACTAATATGAGCCACTCTAATTTTTGTGAATAAAACTTATGCAAGTGGATAAAACTCATAAAAGCTATAACCGGACAATGAACTTTTTCTTGGGGACTTGTAGTTTACTATCCTGATGATGGAATCTGACATTTTTGAAGATTCTCTGGGCTGTGTCTTTAGTCACAAACACATTTGGTAATTGGGACTTTCCAAAAATACATCATAAAAAACATTTCTCTGGGCATAATGAGGAGGAAAGTAAGGAGCAGGTACAAGAGTCATTTTATGTCATTTTAATGACACTATGAATAAAGCTACTTTTGAAATGCTTAATCATGCTGTACAGCCAAGCAGTTAGAAGGAGTCTGGTTTGTAATGGAACTCTTCCTTGAGGGTGTAGATGCTATTACAGCCA
Source organism: Megalops cyprinoides (assembly GCF_013368585.1). NCBI lineage: Eukaryota > Metazoa > Chordata > Actinopteri > Elopiformes > Megalopidae > Megalops > Megalops cyprinoides. The sequence continues at coordinate 13,172,808 of NC_050595.1, read as the reverse complement.
AGTTGACTGGCCTTTGTTCCGACTGTGTTCTCTAGTGCAGCAATTGTTCGGGCACTGAACTTTATTCAGTTGCACCACAGTTAAGGACACAAGTACCATAAAATATTCACAGGAAAAGGGAGCAAGACAAATTCACAGCTTCAGTGGTATGCCACAGACTGAATGTCTCAGACACTCATTAAAGCTTGGAGAAATCCAGAGCAACATTAACATTTTTTTCTGGGAAGGAGGGGGTGCCAGTGTGTAAATCCTGGTCTGTCACATTAATCTATGTGTGAGAATTCAAGCAGCCCAGATATTACGATATTCTTCTAGCACTGTTTCCTAAATTAGGGCAAAGGGTGGAGAGGGGGGTCCTTGGGATGTGCTGTTGAGTGGAGAAAGATAAGGTTAATCATTCATGGGTTTGTGTTGGAGGGGCTCCTATTTTTCAGTCTCATTTCCTGCTTCAACGTTCATCTGATAAATCTGAGCAATTTGGTGCGGTGGCCCGAGGATGTGGATAGCTGCACAAACTGGCAGCGGCTCTGTGTGAAAAGTGAAAAATATCACGGAGGGCCACAAAAACCAGGCTGTCACCTGAGAATTTAGATTTCATCTCTCAGGTTTTGAAGGGTGGGAGAATGCTGGAGGGGAAGACCCTGTTTCTGAGCCAGAGGCTTAATGCTCAGGGGCATCATGCGAGAGTGGCAGTAGGGCAGATTGATAAAAATGGCATTTTTTTTAAATCTGCAGGTGTCAAAATGGCTGTTTCAAGGCACTTACAAGAGAAAGCGGACATTGGATGGCATGTGAATTTGGCAGGCCCTAGATACTGTATGTCTCCTCTCCCTGGAGGGTTACTATATGAATGATGGCACGTCCTGCAACTTTTGAAATTTGTGATAACATTGCCTGTTTTGTGCACAAAAAAAAAAAATTATCAACCAGGTTAACCTTGGCAAATTAGAGAGGTAATTCTTTCTAAAAGGTTAGTTTTGTGTAGTTGAGTTTGCTTTCCATCTGTTCTGTGAGGACTCTTGGTCATGGCCATTATCTGAGCTAATAAAAAAAAACTGGGCAATGGCATCTTGTATGCTTTTGTTGTATTTTGTCTTTATCTGTTTGTGGTATGCTCAAGAGCAAGGAGAATATTGTGTTCACTTATCCATTTTATTCTGAGGCAGGCAAAGTTGGCCATTCTGGAATTGTTAAAGACTAGGGAGTGATTCTTGATCCTATTTTACAGATGCTTACTGCAGACTGCTCACTGAAATTTTGTTTTTAAAGCAGTCAGACTCACTTAGAAATTGTAGACAAGGACACACTCTGTATTTGATGGGGAGGACCAGTTTTTGATTACAAATAATTAAACCAGCCTCTTGATTAATTAAGCTAGTTAAGGCCATATAATATTTTGATTAAACTGATTTCAAAGCTCATTTTTCAAATTACCTTAGAATTGTTGGGATACCCTTAAGTTTTGCAGTAATTTGGAAAGCACTTCTATTGCAAAAGCTCAGGATTCAGTTTTTAATCACCGTCTATCAAATTCTCATTTTGTGAATAGCCGAGGGCTCTCAAGTGGCTTAGTGGTGAAGGCATTAGCTTTGAATGTAAGCTGAGTTCTACAGCCCAGGTACAATCTTGACCATGTCATCACCACCCACCCGAAAACGGCCGAACAAATTGACTTCATTCCTGCAGGGATAGGGGTGGGTAGTTCGGCTAGGATTTGTCTGTCACATCGCACACCAGCGACCTCCACTGGTCAATTGGGCGCCCACAGTCTGCTTGTATAGACCTGCACATGTCTGGTCTGTCTGTGCAAGCTTGGCATGGGGAATGCAGTGTGAAAAGAAGTGGCATCATACTTGTCTGCGTGTTCCTGGATTGTTAGCAGATGTTGTGACAATGACCTGGGGAAAAACCATTGGGCATTCCACATTTTACAAAAAGGAAAAAAAAAACTTTGTGAATAGCATTTCTTGTCATTTCCTCCTTGATCTACATAATTGGTAAGAACTTCAAAAATGCAAATGCTTGATTCTGTTATCAAATGGAAGAACCCACTAGAGGGCCAAATTATGCAGAAGAATGTGTTTATTTATTTCAAAATTCATTCATTTACCATGCACAGATTAGTCAAGCACTAATAAAGAAACCTAGACCCACATTTCTTAAGATCCTAGGAATACTCTTAGCAATGGACTCAAACCACAGAAAGTAAGTTCCAAAAATTACAGTTGCAAAGGAAATAATAATAGTGTCATGATTCAAACTATCATAACCCTGAGCCACTGATGCAGCCACTGAGGCAGGGTGTCCCTGCCTCCCCTACATCATAGATCACAAGGAGCCGTGCAGATCTGTATTCCAACATCTTTATTTTCTAAAACTCCTAAAACAAGGTAGCATGCAAACAATGGCAGTTAACAGTGTTTCAGAGGCTAAATTTACTTGGTTTTTTCTTTGGCTTCACTTGTTCTTTTGCCCGCTTTTACTTAGTGAAGACCTGTCTGTCTGCACTAAATGAAACAGAAGTTTGACCTTTGACCTTGACCCCCAGGCATGGCAATAAGGTGTCATTTATACTATGTTCTTGCTGTTGCACCACACTGCCCAAATCATTACACTGCATAAAGAATATTTAAAAAATTAAACTCAACAGTCTACACTGTAATCTCTCTAATCTCTCTCTAATGTTACCCCAGAGCTATTCCCACTCTAGGGGCCCATCCACTGCTTTGATCAGAGACTGCCGCTGTCCTGATTGTACAACAAAGGTAACTCAGGATACAAAGCCATACACGACAAGACTGGAATAGACATGAGGATGGGCTGGGATGGATCCTTGACCCTTCCAATGCTCCATTTTGGGTGACTACCAAAACCCATGCATGCATGTGCACGGGTTTGGGAAATTGAAAGTCATTTCATATCTGGGTCACAACATCCTTACAAAGTGTGCTGGATGCCTGTCCCCTCTGACTGGTGAAACTGCATGGCTAGCATGGCTGATGCTAGCCCCTCGGGTATGTCTGCATTGTTTCCAACAGTATGGGTCTGGCTTTGCTCCCGTCTTGGACTGATCGCACTGAATGTTTTCCCAATTTGCTAACAACATAGAACAAATACACAAACCACATGTGTACACCCACAGGTATTAGTAATAAAGGCTTTCTGCAACAGAGATGAGAGAGTCTGCTTTCTCGACGTCATGGTCGCCTTTCAAAGGGGAATCTGTGGAGAGGGTGTAAAATAAAGCTGATTAACCACAAGCAGGTGTCTATTGTGAGTCTTATCTTTCTCATTGTCCTAACCCTGTCAGCTCCCAACAGCAGCACTAAGGACAACCTTTATCAAAGTCAAAAAGGCTGTAAAGATTCCTCCGCCGTCACCTAATATCCTTCCACTTGTGACCTGAATACACTTCTAAACCATAGTACTAGCATGTCTGCTCCCCCCAACAATACCACTGCAGTGGCACACTAGGCCTTCAACTATTTCACTTGCACTAGCATACAACTGGGTTCCCTTCCAAAGTCCAGGATTCCCTCATTCATCCAATGCATGAGCAATATCCATATGCCACACAGTTCAATACCTGAAGACACCAACAGATGGGGAAAGTTTTTAATAGGTAAGATAACAAGTAGGCCATTGTCATGATTTACATATGAAAAAATATCACATGAATATGCACAGGCATGAGTGGACTGCAGGTTATTTCTCACATTTCCATCTGAATATGGAATGAAAGATATTTGCATTACTCTGTTTGAGACCAGGTGTTTTAATGAATTACCTGCTAGAATACAACAGTAGTAGCATACAATGGTAGGATGTGTTTATGTGACATACTGTAGTATTTCAAATTATTTGATTTCTATATTATTTATAAGTAATTTAATTACAGCAAATATAACAATATTTCCAGGAAATTCTTGATTTTTGTCAGGCACTTCTCACAGCAGTTTTTTACACAGTTATGAACTGCAAAATCACAAATTTCAGGAGTGGAATGAACAGATATGCATGTAAAATAAAAGAAAAGCAAAGCCAGTATTTCAGTTAAAAATGTTGGCAAACTATTTGTAGACATTCTCATAATCAAATGTTTTGCTGAGGAAAAAATATATAGCCTACACAAGCCAAGCAGGTTTCTTCTTTTTTTATTCATGAAGCTTTCTTTTCAGCTGTGTATATTTCACGCAAGAATGTTTGTAAACAAAGCAATATTACCAAGAGATTAGTATTTCCTCTATACAGTTAGCATGACTTTATGTTATGACATGTCATCCAGTATTCAAATGGATTGTTTGAATTGTTACTTGACTAAATATATCACACTATATAATGTCTGGTTTTTTAAGCATCTTTTCTTAAAAACATAAATGTCGGTATAGATGTATGATGGTTATCTGTACTTGCGAAAACATATTTATAAAAATTACATTCAATTTGAAATGTAATTGTGACAGAGACATCCTGCACATGCTCCCTGATGCCTGCCAAGAATAGTATGTTTTTTCCCAGTTGGATATTTATCACCCAGACATCCAGCTTCTTTCTCTCCTACAGTATCCATACCTCCAATTTGGGGGTGTTAATGTCTTCACCATTTTCCTCAGAGTGAAATGTGTGGAAAAAAAATACGTGTGATAAGACAGCCGTGAAGTCGGGAAAAGACATGACAAACCAGCGTGTGTGCTTGAAATAGAGACGGCATACATCATGCCTTCAATGCCCTAAACCCTTTTTTATTTGTTTCGCTTCATTAAAAGCAAATGACCTGAATAAGCCAGTTGTTACCAATTTATCAAACGAAACAAATTAACACAGGTTAACAACTGTAAACATGTGTTAGTTCTACATATGTTCCAGCTTTCAAATCTATCAACATGTAACATGTTCTTTGTCTTGTTACATGAATGGATTAATCTTTTCATTACTGTTCACTATCAGCCTATCTGGATTCTATAAATATCATTAAAATGTGTGCAGCATTGGCTGTAGACTGACTCTATAGTATATGCATATAGTGACAGTTAGCTTGTTACATTAGAAGTCACTTGCCTCAAATTCTCATAAAATTATTCCCCAGTGTTGTTTGGGAGAAAGCTATGGAAGGTGCAAAGAAAGTATAAGAGTCACTTACACACACACACACATACACACCACAAAGTAGCTCTCTAGCCAAGCTGGGTTTTACATATCTTCAGTTAGTCTGGTAGCCAGCTAATTATCAGCTAACTGTTAATAGCATTTCCCATGAAGTCTCAGATGTATCACCAGCCAATCTGTAAGTAAGGTTCAACTAAGATGATAAATGATAGCTAATATTCAGCAGCTAGTAGCTAAAGTAGCTAGGGGAGCAATGATACTTTTTCTATAGCACGCCACAGTAAAGGATTACTATACTATTTGGTTCATGGGTACAATGGGGTTTACAATCCCAGCTATTAGAGAGCACAGAGAAGAGGAAATAGGAGCTAAGGTGTAGTTTGTGGCCAGCCAGAGAATTCTTGAATTCTTAACTGTCGTAACATTAAAATGTCCTCTCTAATGTTGTGTTAATGTGTCTGTGGAACTATTGTAGAGATGTTGTGATCTTTTGGATGTTTGGCCAGTACCAGAGATGATGGTCCAATAAAAAAAGTAGGCTAGCAATCTGACAGTATACACTAGCCTCTTGCAATGGTCCTCTCCTATGTTACTGTTAGCACCTAGCAGTCTGGGACTGGGTCACTTACTTACTTACTACGTGGAAAATAGCCTAACTCACCACATTTTAATATCATTTTACATTAATCTGTGTAAATGTCTTTCTGTTATCATTCACTTTGCAGCTTGCTAGTACACGAGAAAAAAGAATTAAGCAAAATGACAGTGTATTTGTCTTATAGTGAAATGAATGATAAATTAATACTTTTATTTTAACATAAATCAAATGGCTTGTTCCAAATGGCTTGATTAAAATGCATTAAATGCGCAGCATTTGTTAGAAATGCATTCCAGGCAAGGGGGTGAGGTGGTGCTGCGACAAGCCCCGTGTTCAGCACCCACAGTGCTTGATAGTATTTCTTTGATTTCTCATACTGCTTCCTAATTATTTGTAAATTATAACTCCCTTTTTTAATAGGCAGTGGTACTAATGGCAAGCAACTAAAAGTTATGACTGGCATTTACTCACAGATTTGTTTTAATTGGAGATAAAATGGTTACACTTTGCCTTAGGTAGCTGTATGCCATGGCTTGTATTAAACTTGCTTATTTGCTTTTTGTATTTTGCATTGAACTTTTCATGTTCTGTAAGGTAGTCTGATTCAGGTTATCTGTCAAATAAATAATTAAACCTAAAAATGACATTAAAAGTAAAAACCAGACAGGAAATTATAATAATAACGCCACAGTGCTTGTGTGCTAACAAGGCATTTTAGGACACACTGCTCCACTAATTGGCAAGTTGCTATGTGTAGGCTCATTTTAGACATGTGCTGTTGTACTGTTTTATTTTTGTAAAAAAAAAAAAAAAACTCCCTAACATAAGATCAGTGTCACCTTAACATAATTAGTTTTGAGTTTCAATGTTTTTTAATAAAGTATAACACAGAACAAAATTTCAATGTATCATTTGCAAGTCAGTAAAATGCAGGAACTGGTCAAGGATCTGCATTCTTTTGCAAGGCACTCTATGTACACTGAGCTTGTTAAAATTATCAGGGGAGGAGCCATTACAATTTAAGGCTAAGGCTGCTGTATCCAAATTAGGTCCTGGAAGTTTACAATCAGAAGGATTTTATACAGTGACACAACACATAAAAATGTTACTGGTGCTGTTGAAACTGTCACCAGATCATTTTCTTGGATTCTAAAATAGTCAGTTCTGTCCATGCAGCAACAGGCTGATTGATGTGCAGTAGAAGGGGAAATTCCCTCTGATTTATGAATACGTCCCCCACATACACAATATGTTAGTGATCCATAGTGTGGTCTTCCAATAATATAATAATAAAAAATTGGCATAATAGTGAAAAAGCTGAGAATAATACACACCACTTGAAAACACAGGACAATTTACTCTGACAATAGTCATATATCCTGGCTCATAAAAAGGAGGTACAGAGTTACAGCAAGCCTTATTTCTGTTTAACCTGTAGGTGTGATTTCAAGTTTTAGGGCCATCACAGTAAAAAAGGATGTTTTCAGTGTAGCTTGAAACTGAAAGTAACTGAGGCTATTTTAGCAGACTAAAACAGGACTTTGACTAGAACAAGAGGCCAAGAAGACCACATTTATGAGATTCAATCAAGGGCTGAAACTCCTACAGCACACTCAGCATACATATTTCTACAGAACATACATATACAGTTTTTAGACTTTATGTTGACCTTATGTTGCTGTGTTGCCCCTCTTGATTTCAGTGCCCAATGTTGAATTGGAAAAGCCATAAAGAGTATGATAATTGTAAAATTTGCATATCATTTACATTTCAGTTATTTCTGTCCTCCATTGGGCATGGTGTACAGGAGCATGTACAACTGAAATTTGCTTGTATAGTACGTTTGCAGCTATGAGAACCAGTGTGTCATATATCCCAACTGATTCAACATGGATTTAAGGAGGTTAAACACCCTCCTTATTTAAAGCCCACAGTTATAATATGTCGAAGGCATCAGCTCCTGTAAATGTACGTCTAAAGGTCAGATACTCTGTGCAGCTTTCAGGTGCCAGCAGGTCACTTAATAACAAGGCTCAGTGCTTTGGTTTGAGTTATTACACAAGGAAGCAACATATTGATGACATTTATGTGAAATCTTGTTTTCCCTACATTTTAAAGTTCATGTTTTAAACTTCTTAAAATCCAAAATAGAATGAGAAATGGTGGAAATACAAAAAATCTACAGTAAATCTACAGTAACCCAGTAAAGCAGACATGTCCAATTTCATCTTAAAATATTTTCAGTGCTAAATTCAATGAACAAGACACATCCAAACTGAAACGAAAAGAAACCTTTTTGTTCATATAGTAATAGGAAAATGCAAATAATTTAAACATTGATTAGTGTCAAGAAACTGCAACATGCATATGACAGGAAGTCTGCCTTTTACTCACAATCCTCCGAGGAAGAGTAATGCCATGCTGTATTTATGCTGATGACCGGGGCTCAGGTGAGAGAAGGGCAGGAGTGAATAATAGTGAATAAGTGTTGTCACTATAATATCCTTTTGAAACCACAGTGACTCTCTCTGGCACAAACCAAATTCAAAACATTTAGGATAGGCTTCACAATAGGAGAAGGTAATTCATAAAGATTTGTTGTTTTCAAAAACTGTAATTTAGCATAGAGATGCAGGAATATAATTGAGCCATTCAGAATAAATGCCTTTTTTTTTGCTTGGCCGTAATTCTACCACGCAGAGTAATAATCAGAACTAATGGCTCACAAGATGGCAGCTTATACCATAACCGATCCACCACCATGTTTAATAGTTGGGAACAGACAGTGTAGGTTGAAAGCTTCCTTTGGCTTCCTCTGAACATAAACCCATCCAGTTGTAGGAAAAAGAGTATAAGATGACTCATCAGACCATATTACTCTCTTCCACTGCTCAGAAGTCCAGGTTTTGTGCTTATTACATCAAATGTTGCCCATTTCCCTTACCAAAGTGGTTTCCAAATAAGAGCCCTACCATAAATTTCAGCTTTGTGAATCTCACAATATACATGTTTTGTTAAGATGTTCTGTGGTAATTTCTGAGAGCATTGTTTTTTTTTTTTTGTTTTCTGTTTTTTTGGTTTTAACAACTATAAGTGTGCATTTATCTATCAGTGACCTTCAACTTCTGACCACTGTCCCTCTTTCCTTTTCCTGATGCAGTTTTTCTTTATTCAGTATACACAGTGTATACCGTCATGAAAATATTATTTCCCTTGACACATCAAATAATTTTGAAGTTTCTGTGGCTGGCACAAATGCAATTCGGGCATCAACTATTTGAACTACTTACTTTTTACTTTAGAAAGATATTAAAGCGTTGACTTTAAAATGCCTTTTATTTCAGACACATATTGGAAATTAGTGTTGACATTAACATAAAACACATGTGTAGAATGTTTTTTAATTGTGATTTAGTTAAAATCTACCATTAAACTGCCATTATTCTGTGATTTGTAACTACATTTTTAAAAATTCTCGCATATCCATGAATTTTACAGAGCTTTCAGTCTTGATGACTAATTTCTTTTAAGAGAGGGCATTACCTGTCTAGTTAAATCCTCTGTGAGGAAAAAGAAAATCCTTCATAAAAGAGGGAAGATGGCTGCATTAAGAAGTGTCAGTGAGCTTTCAATCAGCTGAGCCCCAGCTGATTAGATATCAAATGCAGAGGACTGATTGGATTTACACAATAAAGGCTGAGTCAAGCTGGTGTCAAACATGACCTACTACAAAAGTCATTGCATTACCACCGAAATCACCTAGGGAGCTTCTCTGGCTTCTCTGGCTTAAAAGTAATGACCAGATGTCCTGGTAAACCATGTTTTCTTGTATAAATATACAATCAAAGCAGGGTAAAAGTGATGTAACATCAAAGCAAACTCGTTAAAAAAGGAGGTGAGTTCTTTTTAGTTCTCACAGTGACTGAAGCCTGAGATACAAGAAGAAAGCAGGCATCTGGAACAAAAACCAATTGGATACCCCTGGTATTCCTGTAGTTCACTGCCCTCATGTCTCTGCTGGATTGGATACAATCATCCTCGTTCCACAGGGTGATTTACATCTCATCTCCAGCCTGCACGAACAGGTGCACAGTGCCTAGTTAGTTGCCCTTAGCAGTCGTCCACTAGCTGAAAGCTGTCCTATACATGACTTGCCAGCTTTGTAAGTAACAGAATCGTACGTAATCCACATGGACTACTGTATGCTGAGAAATGAATATTAGTCCATTTTGTATGTATACCATACGTGTGTGTGTTTGTGTGTGTGTTATGTGCTGTGGTTGTTTGCACCTTTGAACCTCGGTCTTTAAACTGTCAGTGTTTCCATTGCATTGTGTAATGATCATTCTTAGTCTTCCATTATAATCTTCATAATACAGTATAAATGAAAACCAGCTAATATAATTATTACAGTTACATAAACCCTCAGTGAATAGCCCAGTGAATAAAAGTGCAAGATCTGTATTTAATTAGCTCATAATGATACTTAATTAGTTTTGACAGTCATCCACTATTACAAGATGCTATGAGTGCAGTTTAATCCTTCCACAGTTGTCCTCAGTTTTGACTAATAACTATAAGTAAAACTTACTTGATTTCATTGTTTGTACTGTTCCTTCTTGCCGAACTCACCTCATAGCCCCATTGTGATGTGAAGTGATGCTTGGCCTGGGAAATACAAGGCATTTTGGGGTTTTTATCATATGCCATTATTGGATGTTAAAAAAGGCAAGTGAGTTTTTAACATGTGATGTCCAGTGTAATGTCAGTACTCCAATCCAAAATAGCATGTTAAGCCCCACATTGCCACTCCACATATATACTATATTATTTTAATCAATAATCATATATCTCATGTAACTGTGTAATAACAGTAAATGTTGTGTATGAAATGAAACATGGCTACTACCACAAGTACATGCCAAGCTCAGCAAGCAAGCACAACACAATATAACCAATAGAAGAACTGTACCATTCCAAGACAATACTAACACATACCCTGAAGTAAAACTGCATAAAATGGATGGGATCAGATGCACATAATGAATTAAGTTAATTAACAGTCAACGTGATAGGGATAGTGATGTGATAGGGCCTCCCCCAGCAGCCTCCCCTGATGGACTCCTGCAGATAGACTCCCTTGCCTTTGTACAATCAAGTCTATGTGCAAGAACAGACAAGGCTTCCGCTGTGCAGGCACACAAAACCTGACAAAATAAAGAACATCAACCAATATCATCAATATCAACATCATCAAGATGGGTTGTGAGGATCCGGTGTTGAACAATCCTTACTTTTCATTTCAGCATTACTGTGTTTGGGGGTGTTCTCTACTTTCTTTATGTTCTGTTTTGTTTATTACTCTTTTCTTTGGGGGAATTGAGGGATGGGAATATAGTATAGTTTCATCTTATACTTATTTCATATACATAAAAATGAAAATAATAAATAATGTGATAAAGAGGCAACTTAATCAAGTAATTCATTCTTTTAAATGAAGAAGTGCTGCCACCAAATGAGCCAATTAAATGGTTGAAAAATTAAAGCAGAAAAAAGGGAGGGAAATACTTCAAGTGGAAAAATAAGTCCTTTATCTGTCCATCTTGCTCCATTCCATTAGGATCTTGGGAGCAGGAGAGGAGCCTAAACTAATAAGACATTGGATATTTGGGGCTGTGTTGCACTTTGATGCCCATTCCATACCGTGCAAGACATGTAACGAGCAAGACAATAAGCCCACAGCTGTCAGGCAAAGAAATTTACGCTTTGAAGAAGTGGCAGAGAAAGAGCATCAGTAATCAGAGGAGACAGCATCAAGGACACGGCCTCAGAAAATCTCGAGAAACACTGCAGCTTGAATATCCTGACAACGCCTCTAAAACATTGAGTAAATATTTGTTACTGTACATGTCACAAGTGATCCATGCATATAACAACATAACATATAACATTACATGTCTGATATTTAATGACAGAAGCTTTGTAAGGATTTCTTTTTTTTTGTTTCGTTACAAAGATCATTTAAACCAAATCAGATGGCGCTATATGGAGCAATATTTGCTTCAGCAAAATAGCTTTTAGCAAAAAGAGTCCAACTGTTTTCCTTAGAAAAAAAAGGTTTATAATAATCATATCTTTGCGCCTCACTGATCAATTTGTCAAGGAGATAAATGAAGAATGGATTAGTATAATAGAGGTTCCAACCTCTAAAATAATACCCTCACATTTGGGTATATGGTTTTGCTTGTGTTTAAAATTGAGTGTGACCATCTGTGCTGCTTTAAAGAAGTGACAGACATAAGAATTATGCTTACGAAAAGCTTGTGTTTTATACTATCCTACAGAAACCGAGAACGGCCTTGCTTGCCATTATTTTTTTTTAATGCCGTTATCTCAGGATCACGAGTTAATTATTTCGTTATCTCGAGAAAACAAAAGGCTGATTTCTCAAGATAACGAAATAATTTATCACGAGAAAGTGGCTTTTGTTTTCTCGAGATCATGGGATAATTATGGAGAACTTGAAAATGAGTGTCTGGTTCATTTGCTCACACCTGATTTCAGCCTTCAAGATCACTGTCATGACTGTTGGGGAGGATCCATAACTGAACAGCAAGTCAAGACATGACCTTGACTGAAGTACAGTCTGATGCGTTGATCAATAATCAATAATGGCTACTCCTGATATTTTCACCTTAAATCAGTTGCTGCAGTTGTCAAGATGCCATCTATGCATGCTGGCATGGCACTCCTGATCTCTGATAAACATTATAAGTAATAAGAGGAAACAACCTTTTGTTTTCTCATGAAAACGAAATAATTAACTCGTTATCCTGAAAAAACGATCTTTGTTATCTCGAGATAATGGCATTAAAAAATAATTGCAAGCACAGCCATTCTCGGCTTCCATACTATTCTAATACAATTTTGAAACTGATTTTTCACAAAACAGACAACATACATTTACATTTATTCATTTGGCAGACGCTTTTATCCAAAGCGACTTACATAGGTTACAGTTCTTTACAATGTTATCCATTTATACAGCTGGATATTTACTGAGGCAACTGTGGGTTAAGTACCTTGCCCAAGGGTACAGCAGCAGTGTCCCAGCGGGGATTGAACCGACAACCTTTCGGTTACGAGTCCTGCTCCTTAACCACTCCTTAACCACTATGCTACACTGCCACCCCATACAGTATATACAGTATATGGGAATAGGCTATATGAATGTCTCTACAAGTCAAACCATTCATTTTGATATCCTATGCCTCATGTGTGACCAGCTTTGGCAGAGCAAGCCTCATCAGTAACAGAATAAAAACTGAGATTTAGTTTTTTTTATTTATTAATCGTTTTTTATTTAAGATCTTACCTTGTGCTACTTTGAAGGTCACAAATGCCCATTCAACAGATATCCTTTAAAACACAAAGAAAGAATTTCCTGTAAATAACTTGCTCTGATTATGACTGATCCCTTATATCATAGTTAGGATAATTCAGCATGTGATACAACCCATTATGTCAGTGTGTATCAACATCCATCACTGCATGTGTCCTGATGGATCTGCCATCCAGTCATCTGTCATGCGCTATAAAAAGGTGTCACGAATGGTTGTTAAAAATAAATCATTCTTTTGACAACTTTGTTTTGGCTTTATAGTATATAGTTTAAGTACATTGTCCAAGACTTTTAATTAAGTTGCTTTCCATTATTGAGCAGTGTTTTCTGTCTGTTTCAGCAATACCTCCCATGAATGCAGTCATTTGCATCCACGTTGGCTACCTTGCACTTGCTCTGAAAATAAGCAGTAATTTGACTGGCTAATGCTGTATACAGATGGCCTGGTGTCAAAGTTGAAGACTCTCCCACAAGCAGAGGTTTCCAATTACACAATCTACAAATGCATTCTTGAGCAGCCTAATGACAAAACGATAGGAATGTTATGCATGGTAAAACAGTGACCATCCAATTATGTATAATGAAAGTAAGGTTGCCTACATATCTCCTCTGCTATTACCGCCTGTTCTTCCATGCTGGTGTTATTTATGTTAGACAGGTGGAGGAAAAGGCACCAATAAAATATGAATCAATGTTTCAGTTCAGCTTCCTTACCATTTGCATCCCTATGCTCCTTATTAGTATTTCAGTATTTTCAATTGTGTTTTCAGAGTATGCCTTATGATCACTATTGCTAGTCGCATTAACATTCAGACATTTCATGTAAATATGATTTTCTACTATATATAAATAATGTGTGTTTCAAGAAGCTGCTTCTTGTTTGTGATTTTTCCAACTCAGCAATAATAATTAGCATTTTTATATGCTTCAGTTCTAAATATAAATGCTGTAAAGATTGGCAAATGAAAAAAAAATGTTCAGAAAGAATGAGCTTTTTAGAACAGTATAAATCACATATTAGTGGCAAATTGCTTCCTAATTGCCTAATGTCTGTCTTTCTAAGTGACCTCCTATGACACAATGACAGGCAGGATTCAACCATATTTAGACTAATTGCAAACAATTACAAAAGTATGGAATAAGCATATGGAAAAGGACCCTGCGTGTTAACATCCCTTGCGAGCATACAAGATGGGGCTCCAGTGGCCAAATGCTGTAAATGGATATATTTTTTCCTGATTTAACCCAACCATATCTCTTTTAGTCCCAAATATGATTTGGTATCCTTAAGGAAAAGAGTACTCACAGTGTGTAGCACATAATCTTTAAACTGATTATAAGAGAGTGCAGGTATGCATTTTTCATTTTCATTTTCCTTTTTGTGATTTCACAGTGAAATCATGGCACACATAGGGGGTGTCCACAGCTGAGCCAGGGTAGCCATGTACCCCTGCAATGTGCAGATTTTCAAAGATGATGCATGAAATTGCTGGTCAGAGCCCTACTCTCATATGTGTGCTTGGCCCCTGTAATTATTTATTGTGCCTATGGACACGTTTAATTTTTGCTTTGAAAATCTTAATGAACGTTGGAAAATACATTTATTTGGGATAAAAAGGTGGCATGTAGCTTAAATGTGATATATATATATATATATATATATAGCTTAAACACACACTAAAATAAATAAATAAAAATAAAATAAAATATCTTGTTCATGTAATAGTTCTCACAGTGACTTACAGATTGTTGGTCCTAAACATATTCCTGGTAGGGCCTACACAATTATTTAAAATATAAATACACAAATAATTAAAATCTTTACCATACATTAGTAGTTTTTCCATCATTTTCTGTCTAAAGGATTTATTATTGATAAAACAAATTACAGATGAGCTGAGGTTGCTTTAATGGAATTTGATTTTGTGATGGCTTTAAAGATGAAGTATGAATAATAAAAAGTTTTGTTTGGCTCCCTGGTTCATTTGTGTTGTTTTCATTTAAGTATCTGGTGGTAAAGTTTAACAAGTGCTGGGGAATTTCCCCCTAATGGCTCATGTCAGACAAAAGCAGACCCCACAAGCTGAGTTAACAAGTTGTACTTAATGAGCTTTGTTGCCAAAGAAACTAAAATGGTTGAAACTAAAAATGGTTGAAAGGAGGAAGAGTTGAGGTGAGAGAGGATTTTTATTGCTTTGGCCTTTGAAAGCATGCCTTGTTAAGACTCGTCCCTTCTGTTCATAGCTCCAGGGGTAGAAAGAAAGAAAAAGGATAGTCCTTTGATACAGTTATAAAGGCATAGTAACAGCTTCCTTCGAGGAGAGAACAAACGCCAAAGGAAACAGCATGTTGGCCTTGGCCATAATCCCAATCTGGCCTTCAATGTGACGTTTGTTGACACCACCGAGTGCACCATGTAAGAAGAATAAGAATAAGAAATACTTTATTAATCCCGAAGGAAATGTGAGTTGGCAAATATTAATGGGAAAGAGTTAGGCAAGAGGGTTTAAAATCTTCACATAGACAAAAAATTTCCATCTACCAAGTCTTATCAGAGCTCAGGCGAAATTGGTCTACATTTTGTGTGCTGGTAAACATATTCATGTTTTTGTTATGGGCCCCTGCAAACACTTTAACAGCAAAACCAAAGTTTGTATGTCAAACTAATTCAATTCTTAACATTTCATGGTTAGCATCTATTGCTAGCAGGAACATTTCAAATTGCCTGGTTATTCACAGCTCAGGTAAGTTGGTTAGTTAACTGGTTATTATAGCTAGCTGGCAATGTAATTATTACAGTTAGATAGACATATTTTTAGGCAGACAGCTAGCTATAGCATACAGCTAGTCAACTTTAAGATATCTAGCAATAACAGCTGGAAAATATATTTCTGTAGTTATCTGGCAAGCTTTTCTAGCCAAGTTGCTGCTTTTTACCATGACGCAACATTACGTGGAATACACTGTTGTTTTTTTTGTTTTTTGTTTTGCAAAACATTACACATTTTAACCTCCAGTCCACAGATCAGTGTTTTATAATTCAAATAGTGATAGCTCCTAAGCTTCACTCCATCACTGTGAAGCCAGCCCTTTTGCAGGCTTGCTGTGAGTGGGCAATTGAGCATGCAACGTGACTACTCCTCTTGCCTCTATTTGCCACCTACAGTATTGGATTCAATGTGGCAGGTAGTGTACTCTCCCGAAGATGGTTAAAAAGTGATGTTGTATAAGGCCGACTGGGATGCAACGCTAGTCTCTCTAGAAACCCCCCCTTAGTGTTTAGCCTGGAATGAGTTGTCTGATGGCTGTCCTGACCAAAGCAGTGTTTTCTCAATTCTTTTGTGCAGGCACAGAATAAAAAGGACATTGCTTTATCACACTATAAGGTTTTCCCCTGGGTGCAAAACCAGGAAAGGAGGACCAGAGGAGATCTATCATTCCCTTATTCTCGTTGAATTTGACAGCGTAAATCAATGGTATCTAATACTGGGCCTGGAGATGGTCTTGAGATGCCTTGCAACCAATAGCTGGCTGAATCAATAGCTCTAGTCAGGTAATTAAAATCCTGTAGGTCTCCACATGATACCAATGGTATGAAGGAATGACACTAACGTGTCATGTGTACAGAGTAACATCAGTAATTCCGAAGTGATTAAATGCTTTAATCACCTGCATGTTAAGATCTTGATGCATTCTTAATTATGTCTTTTTGAGTGCAATGTGTACTGTTATTAAAAAAAAAAACCACAAGCATTAATCCACACAGGCTTTCAGGGCAAAAAACATTCTCCTCCTCTGTACTGTAGATATCAGCCATTGCACTGAGAGGTATCATACTGGCACTGTGCGTGTCATAGTTTGAGAACCTGGTTGCCTGATCTTTTGAAGAATCTCTATAATGTGCCCCACTATACAGATCGCATACCAGATTAGTTTTAAGGATCAAGTCTTTATTTTGGTTTATTACAGTAAAGTCAAGAATGATAAATCCAAAGACAGTGAAGAATTCAACTTCCTAACCTTCTTCTGTTTTCCCCCCAGATCAGACTAGCCTTTCACTATTTTCCTCCCTCCAGGTCCTCACCTCAGCTAGAGAGTACCCCCACCGGGAAATTACAGTACCAGTCAAAAATTTGAACACCCCCTGATTAAGCTATTAGATGGGAAACATGCATTCAGTCATTTTTTGTTTAAAGACTTATGCTTAAGTGCTTGAAATTTGTTTCTTAGACAAATATAAATAGTGAAGTTGATGTCTATGTATCTATGAATTTGTTTCAAAAAAATATTTTTTAAAAGTATTTTTGCCAATTTAGAAGAGACTAAAATATAAAATAGTTTTTAATTTGTTTAGAACTTTGGCTGCATTATTCCAAATATATTATTCTAATGTGGAAAATAGTAAAAAAATAAAGAATAAAACTTTTGACTGGTACTGCATGTTGGAATGAAACCAACTGCTGTCCTTCTCTACTGAATTGGTGCCATACAAACCACATTTCCTCATATTTAAACCCATTAGGCTTCCTCTACATCCCCATCTAAATTAGAGAATGTCCCCTACAGGTAAGTGTCTCAGGGTGAGCCCACACTGCAATCCTTATCCACTGCACTGGTGCCCCCTAACTAATCTGGTTTCCCAGTCTGTCCCATTACACGTCCAGGCGATTATATCTGCAAAGTAAAATCTATCAGAGTGATAACTGTAGTGTCCTCTATTGGCAACAGTGCAGCATAGTAAAGAGCTGAGCTGGTCACCCAAACCCAAACAAAAAACACATATTTGAAATTTTAATGAACTTAGGAATCTGCATGAAAATAAAAGCTTTAATGCACTTGTTACCACATACATTTCTTCACTGATTCAATCAGCATTACCGGGGAGAGACGGTCCCTGAATTGTGTAAGGGTTCTAAAAATTGTTGTGTAACTTTGATTTTAAGTAATAAGGATTTATTCCTTAAATATACATTTATATAAATATCTCCTACCAGCCTTGCGTAAGTGTACAGTGCATTTGCACAGCACCATTTTTTACACCTTTTACACCTATCTCAAAATATGAAAGTAGTGCTTCTTTAAATGCTGCTTACCTTACTACCCAGCAAGGTTTAAATGAAATGTAACTAATTTCAGTCAGGATACTCAGTTCATTACATGCTTTCATGTACTGTAAATCATGGAGTCCACTTTCCACTTCCCTTGATGAAACAGGATGAAAGTGGAGCAGTTTATGAAAGCAGAGTAGCTTATCAATGGTTTTACAGAATTGAACAGTAGACAGTATAAATTTGTGGATATCTAGTAGTCCGTTGATTTCAGCTCTTTCCTTTCATGAAGGAGTGCATAGATAATCTCCTACTTTATTTTTTAATGCTTTTTCCCCTTTATGCAACCTTGTTTTGGATTCATTAATTAATTGTATGTTCATTTTACCACTTAATCTAGACAAATACAATCCCCTGATACATCTTCATGCAGCCCATAGCTATTTTTGCATTAAAAGTCATTTGTTAGTGGCACAATCATTGTAGGATAGGCTTTTCTCTACTGAGGTCATGTGGTCAACTTGCAGGCCTCTGACCAATTACAGGGTGCCTGAGAGTGGTGAAACGAGAATACCCTGGCCCCCATATCAATTCATGTCCCCTGAAGAACAAAGGCAATTTCCCACAATCTCGCGGTCATTGTCAACAGATGCTGTGGCCTGTTTTCAACTCCATCTGCAGGGCTCAGCCTGTGCTCTAGACTAGCGCCCTATTGACTGAGACACTTGGAAGCCGGTGGTTGTGTAACATAGTTGTACAGAGCAGGGCTTATAACCAAAAGGTTGCTGGTTGGATTCCCCACTGGGGCACTGGTGCTGTACCCTTGGGCAAGGTACTTAACCCAGAATTTCCTCAGTAAAATGGATATAACTGTAACCTATGTAAGTCACTTTGGATAAGAGAATCTGCTAAATGGCAGTAGTATAATGGAAGCCCTTCCTTTGATTCTCAGAATAAATGGTATAGTCTTTTTTTTCAGCTGGGACTAGCAGGCACTCAAATGTGCACCCCTGGCATGCTGTAGTTGTCCAATACTGGAGTCATGTATCATAATATTGCAATATCTTTCCCCAATACAAATCAGAAAACCAACAGATTGAATGTGCTCTTGGTCAGTGCTTGTCCGGGGGATCTTCACAACCTTGTTCTGCGGAAAGGAAAGATGAGGTCAGACACATTTATAGGCTACCGTGATATTATCTGGATCAAGTAGGGGTATTATTGGGAAACTGTCATCCAAAGCAAACATGTTACAGTCAGACCCTTTCTGATGAATGCTGCTGTCAGTGTTTCACCCACACAGCTCATATCAGTTTCAATTAGCAGGCCTGCCTCTGTCCCTCAACCATCCCCATGTGTTTGTGTGTGAGTGTATGTGAGCATGTGAGCATCTTTTTTTATTTGTGCACGTGTTTGTGCATGCTCATGTGTATGTACTTACAAGCAAACTATTTCTGATGTGTACTCCCATCAGTGTTTCACCCACAAAGATCATATCACTTTCAATTAGCAAACCTACAGCTCCTCCGGCACCCCCATGTATTAGTGTTTGTATGAATATACAAGAGTGTGTGTACGTGTGTGTGTGTGTCTGGGTGGGTGGGTGTGTGGCTAGGCTCCCAGAATAATGTAAAGATGAAAGTAAAACAGTCTATATTGTGGACTGACACTGGTCTTAAATCAGAGATTAGAACTTTGATCTTGAAAACCAAGAGCAATAATCCATCCTGATATTACACTGTCTCCAGGCTGAAGTCCCAGAACAGCAGGGGATTACACTGGCCACTGATGAAAAGAAATCTCAATCCACTACAGCGGGTTCATTTGGAACAGGTCATGTGACATGTTGCATGGTAACAAGGGCACTACTCACACTTAAGTTCCATGATCAATTGTTTCACATTTTGTGCAGCAACTGTTCCAGAAAATATTTCTTAGGAGCAATTGCTTGCTCAGTTTTTTAATTTTGTTTTCTACCTTTCCTGTCTTTTCCTTGTGTCTGTCCTGTCTATACAGAAGAAGCTAACTTTTCATTGTTTTAAAATGCCATTAGAATGTCCTTTACAACATTCATTGGTCACGTGCTTTAGAAATGCATTTTCTAATGAGAAATGAAACCACGTCCCTATCTCTTAACATTTTCCAGTGTGTAAATGTAAATTGCAATGATTTCAACATCAATCTCAAAACTGGTGCAGCGCAGAGCTACATCAATACTCCATTCACACTTTAACTTCCATTTACCATATTTCATAGTGGGCCTCATTTTTCAGATTTTTCGATTTTACCTTCTGCATGGATTTACACTTTGTCTCCTGTAATGGCATGTACTTATCATTGCTTATCACTGTTGCTTGTTTGTCTTGGCCACCACTATTGACTCACACCTGAGACATGCCTGTTTGGCAGCTTCTGTCTGCAATGATTTGTCCCTCCCCTTTACTGTGAAGAATATTGAGTGCGGCCCCCCTGTCAATAGCAAAGAGAGATGTCTCCTGAGCACGTGGATCCACTGTACAGAATGATCTGAACATGTCTCCGTGGAAGACCTTCAGCCCAGGAAGTATTAATGGCAAGGGAGGTAGATTAAGACCGCTTTTTAAAATGCAAACTGCACCATGCTGGACATCAATGAGAGAAAACTCAGCTTCTCCTCATTGGAAAGGCATTAGGAGGAGCGGGACTCTTGCTCGGTACTGTTTGATCGCACTCGAAGTTCAAGTGCCTGTCTATTAGTGGCAAGGGATATTTCACCTTTTCTCTCAGTTAGCTCCTGCTGCAGAGTTTATCTGCTCCTGGCACTTACATGGAAGCTGACTCTCAAAGGGCCGTTCATTTAAAATTCCTCAGAGCTGTTTGCTTTAAAGAGATAATGCCCACGGGGTGGCGCTTCACCCCAGTCGCTCAGCTTTGACTGGCATAACTGTGGCTTTGCTGCAGCTTGTCAGCCAACCGCGTGTGTGTGAGTTCTATCCTCAATACAAGGAATAGTATATGCATTTAATATGAAGTGATACAAAATTGGTCAACTGTGGCTTCAAGAATAAACCATGAAATGATCCTTTATTTGCTATAGTCCATGGTTTTATAATCTTCTAACATGCATAAAAATCATTAGCCTAATTATCCTCTTGTTAAGGATCATCAGTGGCGTATTATTGGCCCAATATGTAGCCTAATTTCATTGATGGTTCATTTGGTTTCATGAATGATGTGCCAACTCAAATCTAACCTGCAATGGTCCTGGCCTGTGTTTCTAAATGGCAAAAGTAATCCATGTGTAACTTCATCCTTTTTGTGCTCTGTTCTGCACCACCAGAAAGCAAGAAATATTTACCAAATAAATCCACCACAAATAAAGCCAACACTAGTCTTGGTTTTGGGTATTTTGATTGCAGTAGTGTCACATCCTCAGGTCGTCATATATAAACCTAAAATGTACAGTATACAAATTAGATGATTTAGATGTATAATGAACATAGTAATAATCAATAACTTACTTTATATTGCTTAGCTAGAAAACTATTAAACTAGAAAACTACATTTTTTTTAACTAACAGATGACACTGGTCAGTCTGACTACCTACACTGTCAAACTAATACTAGACTTTTGATTTTGAGTAAATGAAAGCACCTGCTGACAGCAGTATGCCAAAATAAGCTGTCTCAGACTAACACTATCACAAAGGAAGAAAACTCAACAGGGTACGTAGATACCAAATTCAGTGGAATTTAATGATAGCCATTAGCCTTTTACCAACTGAATTATGACATACTTCATGCAATTGCATGGTTACTTCCTGTAATAAGCTTGTTGTACTAGTTTTATTTTATTTTACTTTATTTTTATGTAAATTTGGCAGCAGGAAGATTTTTTTTTTCTTTTTTGTTTGCTTTTTTAACTGAAAGGGCATAATTTTTGCTGTCAGGTAACTCATTCCACATAGATGTGTTTTGCTGTTAAATTATTAGTGTCATGCTCAACTGGAAAAGCAAGCATTTAAGGAGGTTTTTGATTACAGCTGTAAATTAGTAAGATATATACCAGCCAGTTTAACTCATTGAAAGTAACCTGCTCTCATTTAAAGCAACAGCACTGTATACGGGGATGGTCACATGTTGATAGTCACAAGGCTGCTGCGGCAAGAAACTTCCAATCATGTCATAGTTACGAAGTGCGCGTTGTCTGTGGGGCTTTTGAAATATTGCCTCTCAGCTTGTTCCCCACATTTAGCTTTGTTCTCTTGCACATGGTGCCTCAGTGTCATATCTTCCACTGTGCAACCGTGCCTGAAGGCCGTTGTTCACATTGTGTATTAATCTTACTCTCTCATTTCTGCTGATTGGACTCTCTGTACCCAACACATCTATTCTTGGCTCATTTCTATGGGACTGTGATATATTTATTATTTTATTTATGATGATGAATCCAAATATTTTTATCTGTTTATTTGTGTAATTTCCATATATTTCCCTTTTGGCAAATTAATTCTACTTTTTATTATAGATGAAATATGTGAGGTTTTCAATCATAAATGCGTGAATTTCTTCAGATAAAATTGCTTGTGCATTATATAATATGATATAAAACAAACATGAGTAAGTGTCCAATAACTTCAGTTTTGACCTTCGGTTAACATACATCATACGTGTCTTTGATGGCATGCTTATTTAAAGCACATACTGAAGTCCATTTCAGGTATGAAGACGTGAAGCCAACACAATTGGTCTATTCTGACAATGTATAGACAGAAACCAAAGTTTTTTTTTTTTTTTGTCAAAAAGAGGTATCATGAAAATAGTTTGATAGGACCCATTGTATAAGCTTAGACAGTCATTTTCAGTATTCCAAATTGTCACTCCGTTTCACTCAGTGTTGAAA
The DNA here is from genome assembly GCF_013368585.1 of Megalops cyprinoides. Taxonomy (NCBI): domain Eukaryota; kingdom Metazoa; phylum Chordata; class Actinopteri; order Elopiformes; family Megalopidae; genus Megalops; species Megalops cyprinoides. Next base: position 13,149,772 of record NC_050595.1, on the reverse strand, counting down.
GCCCATTGCTATTTTGCAGTGGCAATGATGAGGGAGTCATGAGGTGAATCAGGATAGATGGTGTACATGTTTTGTGGCCATTGCAAACTACCTGAATGCAGTGGACATAAATGACACTGATGATGCATGCAGCTGCAAGTCATTTTAAATGTATTATTTCAGCCATGCATGTGCATTTAAACCCTGGTCTGCAGACAGGGACACTGTGAGGGTGTGAAATTTTTTGGCATTAGCACAACCGTATCCAACCAAATCACATATCACATTGTAGTAACACAGAGGTTCTATTCCTACTTTCACTCACTTGAAAAGGCATCTTTGGTCTGTATTTAGTTCTGTGTTTCACACCTGGTCCCAGTCAGCCAGCTCAGCCACGCCCACTTCAACCCTGCTCAACCTCACCTGCTCATCAAGTGCACCTGTGACTCGTTATTCAATCAGTTCCTGGCTACATAAGAACTGTGTTGCCTCATTGTGAGGTATTGTTCTGGTTAGTCTACACTCTGTTGTACTGTGTTCGACTGCTGTTATTTTGACCCTTGCCTGTTCTCTGAACCTTGCTTTTGTTGGATCTGTTTGTACTGCTTCTTCCTCGTTACCGACCAGTTTACTTCCCTGACTACGATTTGTCTTCGGAGATTAAAAGAAAGAAATATTGTTGACCGCACTTGGATCCGTTTCATTACACTGTGTGAGTTTTGAGGAGGATAACTAAACAAAATATAACTAGTTTAAAAATGTATTTCATGATTATTTGCTGGAAAAGAACCTCAAAAAACAAGTGACACTAATATTTGCAAAAAGCACTCCTCTCCAAAAAAAAAGAGGATTAATTAGGAGGAATGATAAATAGTACATGAACTTTTGAAGGGATTCAAGGGACTTGACCCTTTAGCCTCGCACAGGACTGGGCATTGAAAAGGAAGCATACTCATTCATTTGGGAAATAAAGCCAAATACATCTCCATCACATGAAGCTATGAATCTTAGAACATTTATTCATCTTAACAAAAACTGCCCTACAGCCATTCTCGTACTTTTTAGCACATAAAAAATGCGTAGCTGGTGGCTGCTGACAAGGGTGTCAAAGCGAATAGCTCGACATGTACTAAAAAGAACTGTATTCTATCATTGAACTGCTAGAAGCATGTTTTGTAATGGCTGTTTATTAGTACTGCCTACCACAGGGTATTCTAAACTACTCTTTTGCACAAAAGGGGTGTGGGTGTGTGTGTATGCGTGTGTGTGTGTGTGTGTGTGTGTGTATGGATGGTAAGTTTCTGCAGTGGTGTTTCTGTCCAGGGTTTAAGCCAGCAGAAGGCCCTGAAATTGTATCTCACCTATGACCATGAACAAAACCAAAGTGGGACCTACATGCAACCAATTTTCTATAGAAAAAAAATATTTGTGTTGAATTAAAAAAAAACATCCATCCTACTTAAAATATACATAAATGTATTTATGTACATAAATGTACTACTGTCAACATTTCCACTTTACAGCATTGTTCACAAATTATAATGGTTATGTAACATTGCAATAAATATGAAATATATTAACAAGAACACACACACAGACCTAAGATTCCATTACACTATGGATCACACTGGGGTGTGTGTGTGTGCGTGTGTGTGTGTGTGTGTGAGAGATTGATATTAATATATTTCATGCTTATGGCACATAAATAACTGTGTGTGTGCATGGGTGAATGTGTTTGTGTGTAGCAGAGAGTTAGTATGTCTTTGCTTTGAGGCAACATTCTGCAACAGAGGATTAACAACAGCATACTGTCTTCTGGTGCTCATTAGACATAAAGTATCCTTACATAACTGGTATGGGATGTTGCAGTTATTTCCCTCAGCACAGTACAGCGTTTGGCATTGTAAATAACTAACTGGAAAAAGTACTACTTTTTCAGCTTTCAGAATTTGTTGGATGTTTTGAAACAAATAATCCAAGGATTGTCTACAATTTTAGAGGGAGAACATTGACACTTTTTTAGTCAAATGCATCTCATTTTGCAGGCTACAGTCACCGTCTACTTGGATGGTAACCATGGCAGCAGTTTTCTGTTCATTTCATACCGTGGGTGTCTCAGTATCTGCCAGCAGCACTTGCAGCATGATCATTTTTGCCTTTTATTACCAAATTAAGCCTTTGTTCCATTGTATGCTGCTTTCTTGACTAAATGTAAATGAAATGTCATTAAAAGTCTACCCTGTAAAAATAAACCCTGACATGCTGAAATAGCATACCGGTGCTGATAGTACAGTTTAAAGATCAAATTAAGTGAAAATGTTATTTTCCATGTGTAAGTGTAATCACAAAGATGGATCAAATTTGATTTCTATGTCTCCATATTGATGAAAATTACAAATGAAATTATAGTCTGAATACTATTCTGAAGGAAATTGAAGACAGAGGAGTTCATTTAAAAGGCTATGGGTCTATAAAGATTTAAAAAAAAAAAAAAAACAGAACATGGGAAAAGTCTTTTTTTTTTTTGGAGTATTTTTACGATTATTTTTAAGTTATGATGTTCAATTTACAAAGTTTAATTGACATGGTGTTCACTTGGTATGTCCAAATACTGTCCCTTGGTTTCTGACTTATTGAGTGCTTTAAGAAAATTATGTTAATTATGGATTCAAATAACACATATTTAAATTGTATTAAATGAAACTGGAAGATAAACCACCAATTTATTTTACAGAGAACTTCCCTGGAAGCCTATTAAGTGATACTACTTTAGATTGTGTGGGAGCTATATATTCACGCCTAGGAAATGAAATTTTGTTTCAATAATACACAATAATAATTCAAGGCTCTAACTGCCTCAGTCATCTGGTCAGCTTTGACCTTTAACACAAATATTGGTGTTAGAAATGTCTTTAAAAAAGGTGAATGTGGATGTACCATGCAGATCTTGTATGATGAATAATATTCCTTTTGGTGTTCTAGTACTGTGCTCAAGCACTGTGAGTGCCTCATCAGAAAGTCCAAGGGATTAACATAATTTTGACATCTAGCAATGTATTGTATATGACTTCATTTTTGTTACGATAATTTCCCAACTTATGATCGTATGTCTATATTCAAGTGCAAGTAGTGGAACATGAGCCCCATTTGAATGCATTTGTAATATACTTATCATTGAGGACATGTCATTGAAAATAACAATAATTCAAACAAATGGGTGAGGAATTTTGGTGCTATCTTTGAAGATCAAAGCGATTCAAAAGCTTGTTGACACAATGGCATTTACCTTTGATCATTTTTTTCTTCTTCGTGTCAGTATCTTTGAACATCAAAGATACATTCGCACAGTTTTTTTTCTTGTGATTCATAAATGCAGCACAAAGAGAGATGATACACTTTTCAGGAAGGTGAAAGTGCGGTCAAGCATCACTGAAATAGGTTAGGATGTGGTTGTGATCAATAACAGTAGTGTGATGCAGTGAAAGGGCCTCTGTATTCTAGCTATGAGAGTTCAAGTCCCTGCTTCTGCTGTGCCTCCATGACAGCTATACAGCTAAGTAAGGGAGTTTAGTGAATTGCAGACTGAATAGTGCAGACCCCTATCATAATATTATGCATTGTTTATTGTTATGACTGTTGCTTTAAGGCTAAGAAGATCCATGAGTAATGTTAACATCAGTCAGTTACTATTGACATTTTAATTTTTTAGGTATTAATAGTGTTGTACATGTAGCACAGTTCCGTTGGGATCAAATATAATTATGGGTTCATATGTAAATTAATTTGATGAGAATCAATGGAAATTAATAACTGAGGTGACTCAAACTATGCTTTTTAGCCCGGGATGAAATGGAGTTCTAATCTGCTCCTTATGTTGTAATTTTGTATCATCAGTTTGTACCTTAGGGGATCATTTGGCCAACTCTTACCCAGCCTTGTTAAATGACAAATGATATGCATTTCTCTCTTCTGTGTGAATTAACCTTACATTATTACCTCAAGTACCTATTGTGTCTCCAGTAATTCCAGAGAAAAATGTAAGAAAGTCCCCACTTAAAGACCCCCCATCCTGATGGATGGATGCAGTGAACACATCAGCTAAATGATGTGAAGTGTTCTATAACACTATAGCAACTTATGTCTCTTAAGCAGCCATTTTACCATTGTGCAATCTTTTCCAGTCCAAAGGAGGGTGTGAGTATCAAGTTAAGCAGTAGTTCAAATGAATTGCTACAGATTTGTCAGCATTGCACTTGTGAAAGTCATCTGTAGGCATGCTATGCTAAGGCAGCTAGTGGCCTGGGGATTAGATGTGGCCCCTTATGGACTTCCCACAGCCACTCAGAGATATTTATGGAGGACATTTCTTTTGTTGTTGAATAACTGAACACCCTGCGGTAATGTTACTCTATGTGCTCATTCATGTATGCATGCTTTGTTCTTAACATGGAAAGTAATGCATGTGTTGTTTGTTGTTACACACCCATCTGTACATTTTACACAAGCAAACAGGAGTAGAGGTTTAAAGATTCCCCCATGGAGCAAAGCCACAGGGTAGCCTTTAAAACACCAGATATTATTATTATTGTTACTGCAGTCGTATTATTAAGATAAAGCGCTCAAAACAGAACTACATTTTGGATCTGAAGTTCGCCTTTCTGGCACAAAGTACATTGTCCTTACAACTTCCACACCACATTATAAGGTATTAGACCAGTGATATGAAACCTAAAATGACTGGTGATGCATACTGCCTGCAATGGACCCATTGACCCTTCAAAATAACTAAATCTGTCCACTTTAAAATATCTATGGGAAAGCAAAGAGCACAGACCTTGTCTGTCCTTTCTGATTGCCAAAACAAAAGATATTCCCCTTAGGTGCAGTGAAGGTGACCTTGTTAAAAAGAAACTTCAGAGTCTTCCTCAATACAAGGCAAAGCAATTTATTCTGGTATTCTCTTTTTTCTCAGGTTTCTCTGTTTTGTTCTCGCTATGACTTTGTTTTGTTCTCTTAATTAATTTAAAGAGTTATTTTGCTCTCCCACAGATGAAAGATTTTGAATTGCATAATTAATAGATACCATATTACTCTGTTTCCTTCTTTTTGAATCAATGCTGGAAGCTTCTCATTTCACTTACTTGTGCATGTGCTATCATTTTTATATGGGTAAAATCCTGCATTGTTATTAAGCAAGACTCTGATCCGCTGGCCTATACCATTAATTCTGAAAGCTGCCAGGTTTGCAGTTCAAGCACTTCAGAACTTCTGTGTGGTGCAGCAGCTGTTTTTTCCAGCTACATGGACTGATTTGCTGACACATGGTACCATTGGAAGATGTGCCCAGGTTAATTGGGGACATCACCTCGGATATAGCTCAATAATCATCAGGTGGAATGAGGGAAATGTGTCTCTGGACAACTGAACTGAGCCCCCAGGAGCATGTGTCGCTCCAGAAAGACTTGCGGGCCACCCCCCAAGCCAGAATGTGTGGGGGCATGGCTCCTACATGCAGCAAGGTTCATTCACAATTTCATCTGTTAGGCTGACATCGCCACATAGAGGAGGCTTGAGTCAAACGCTTTCGCAGCCAAATGGGGCTATCCAAGTCTTCTTGATTAAAATGTTCGGGCTATTATTCGTCGGTTTTTTTGGTTTTTTTTTGGATTTTAAAATGTTTTTTTGTAATCATAAGACATGGTGACACTAGTATAGTAGTGATAGCTTTAAAAGAGAAAGCCTCTGAGTTTAAGTAGACAGGGAAACGATGACTTCACTTGCTTATATAACTGGCTTCATGATTTTAAAACAGAGTGTGGGAATACACAGATATACTCAGATATTAGTCAAAACAGGTTTGAACATGGTGAAGATAAAGCCTGGGATTTTATTGCTCAATTGGAACAGGGCAATGTGCACAAAATGGATGAAACAGCTTTTTTACATCATCAAACCATGTTGATCACTGTCAACCAATGTCAAAACTACAACCACTTATTACCCAAAAAGCCCAAAACCATGGTTTGAAAACATCAGCTTTTATTTCCATGCTGTGCAGAGCACCATAATGAAAGCATGAATGACAGCTGTGCTCTTTGCTGACTTGCTAGGAGACTTCAATAAGGGCATTGTTAGCAGGAACTGGAATTTCTGGCTCGTGATGGACAGTGCAAGAAGTCAGGTCCACCAAGATGACATGTCAAATGTCAAAGTGCACTTTCTTCTAGCAAACCTGTCAAAGTGCACCTTGGTCCAGTCATGGACAGCCTATGAATGCTGGCTTAATTCAGGCTTTCAGGTCTCATGGCTGCTTTACCCTTACCTGCTAATTTGTCACTCGAACAAAGTTATTGACAGTGGTAGGGAGCTCTTGTTGATGTTACACATCATCATAAAGTCCATTTACATTGCCTGGAATTACATGAGTGTACGGACAATTTAATATGCTATCTGCATCTGAAAAAAGGGCCCGATGCAGATGCCAAAGAGGGGGAAGTGTCTAAAAGAGGAAATGACACAGGAAGCGATGATTGAATATTTGGATATTAAAATTATGTTTTTTGTTATTATTGTTCATTTTCTTTTTTCAGAGCAACTTCCATACTTTTCCAAGTATTTACTTACACAAGTGAATGATGGTGCAGTTCCTAGCAAGTGTTCAAAGATATAACTGCCATGCCCCACCTGGTAGTGTTTGAGTGCAATCCCAGGTCTTAAATGAATGTGTCACCCCTATTAATCTGCTAAAATATGTACTACACCAAAATCTCCACAGTGAATGTTTGTATATGCTTTTTCTACCCTTATCAATGGCAAACAAATTGCACATGTATGGAGATTTAAAACAACTCAATGACATTCCAGCCTGCAAGGTATCTTCAGTGCTTTGCAAGTCATTGTGAGGCAGTTCTCTAAAACTTGCGTGGGGGTGATGCCCTTGTCTTTAATCATCAAGCACTGTTTAAGCTTGGGTATCTACTTGTCTAGAGGCTGCATGCCTAACCGTTGTGTTTTCCACCAATATTCTGCAGCAGAAGCAAGTTTTCCCAGGGGCCATGCCTCAGACAGTAAACCCATGAAAACACGTTTATAAAACTGACTGTTGTCCCACAATGCTGCCATGCTTATAATAATTGGGATGGCAGGTATACCATCCACCAAGTTACACTGGCAGGGGAATATCCCATAATCATACAGCACAGAGAGTCCCTTTTGCATCGCATATTCAAATAAATTTAGCTTGGTTTATATAAAAATGTGTCTTGTATACTGTATAATTATTATTACAAAACATATCCTTGAGATGGGTAAAACATGCCTATGCTAGTGTGCTATATGTGCTATAAGGGCTTGACAAAACGTAATTTCAAAGATACAGTATATATATATATTTTTTTTTTTTTGGGGGGGGGGGGGGGGGGGGGGATAATGCTGTTTTTAAATTATTTTAACAACTTCTATAGGCAGCCAGATGATGAAATAAATCAACTATGTATCTGATGTATAAAAGCAATAACACATTGTGGGTGTATATATATTTGTGTTGCTCACTTTACAGTATGTGAGAAAATTAAAGAAGCAGATCTCACTAATAGCAGAATTATAGCAACAATGGCAGATGAGCCTTTTGCCAAATGAAGGCACAACTTAATTGCTCTGTGAAACAGCAGAAACTCACCTATGTCTCATTGAATTGACTATAACAGGCTCATACCCTGATGGGTGTTCTAACAAAGGCTACTACAGAGATTTTAATGAGGAAAAATATGCTTGCATGCTGTGGCAACAGTGGAGTGGCATGCCATTTCAAGCAGTCTTCTCAATACACATGCTGCTTTCAATATGTCATTATTACTGACGTGCAGTGATTTGCTTGAGATGTGTATATCCCTTATTCATTCATCTTTTAATGAATCTTAGATGGGGAAATGTTGCAAGGCCCATCTTCAAATAAACGTTGGACTGGAATAGGTATTCTGTTTTTATGCTTTCTGGCATTGCTAGGCAATCTTTTCTTTTAACATGTGCATGGGTAATAATGACAGAGGCCTCCAAGGCTGTTTTGAATGAAAATGAGTATAAAAGGAATTTCATATTAAGCTTTCTGAAGACTGCAGAGCTGAAGAAAACCCTAACAGCTGCCTTGTAATTAGATTGGCTGTGGATGTAGCTGCTGCAGCTCAACTCCACTGAGGACTTGTGTAAGGTCGAGGTCAGCCTGAGGAAAGGGGTGGGGGTAGGGACTTCAGAATGCTGGTCTCCTTGATATCTGGGGTGACACCATCTCAGCAGCAGGAAAAATCAGCCCATGAGAATTTTCACTGCTTTTGATCTCCAGTGAAATCTGAGGAAAGATACAAGAAAAAGAATGGATTCAAATGCACATAATGGCATTGTTATTAAGAGATGAAATGTCTCATTTTTAGTCCTGGCAGCTAAATACAAGAAATAAATGGTCATATCGGTGGAAAAAGGAAACTCAGTAATTGGTGGCAATATCTAGGGCCTGATTTTAATGACCCAAGTACAGGTTTCCACTGCAGTGCGCAATGGACAAGTAGAAGTCAAAAGAAATGGGGCCAGCACAACTGTGGAATTTTGACACAAAAAAAAAAACAAAAAAATCTGACACAGAGGAGAAGATATGCAGAATGTTGGCCAGAGTGCTTTACAAATTGAATGATAATGGTGAATCAGGAATTAACCACATTTCCTGTACTAGTGAATACCAGAGCCATACAAAAATTGAAGTGCAGGATCAATGGACAATAGAAACAGCTACAAGATTAGAGAAAGAGAGAGGAAGCAGCACACAAAAGAAAGAATGAGCCATTGTAGATATAAATACATATATAAACCACTCCATGTTTGTATACATGTAATTACAGTATGTTGGCTTTACATTGTTTGCAGATTTGCTGGTGATAGAGACATGTATATTGTGTGTGAAATAATGGGAGCCCTATGGAGAAAATTATCCTTACATTGAGAAGTGGAGTTTCTTTTAATTGACACTTTCAACTTGCTTGTTTTATGACATGTATGTTCTCATTTACTTTAATTAGCATTTAATTAGCTTTTAAGTTTTTGCCAAAAGCCAAACTCCACTGTCACATGAATACAGTTTGCTGTGCTTCTGCCTATGTATACAATGCAGTCAGACATCTACCACATTAATCACCTTGTTAAAGCCTATATTTTGATCACAAAACATTGTTTATAGAGGACTCTATGAAGGTTTGATCAGTTTTGTCTGTCAAATGGATTAAACATTCTAATTTATCTAGCTGGTGTCTAGTGTGTAAATAAAAATTACATTCACAGATCAAATGTTGCATCATGTTGTTACCAGGGTAATGTATATTTGTAAGTGGTACCAATATGCTACTCTGATGAAATTTCCATTCAATGTCATGAAATTCTCCTGGTGTTGTCATGCTTTTTTCTCAGTGTTTGGTGTTAATCAGGTTGAGTGTCAAAATTGACTGATGCAAAAAGGTTTCCTGGAATTACAGGATGCATAGCGTATGTGTGTGATGCAATAGCGGACATTGTGAAAAAAAAAAGAAAATCTGTACTTTGAATGGATCCCCTGGTGGTCACATAAATTGCACCGTGAACCAATGGTGTAACCTCATGAAAAGCAGAACTTGCAGCCAATTGGGATATACCCCACAGTGTTCTGGAATGACCCAGTAATTAATTATGACCATTCATATATAAGACAGAATTAATTACAGTGCTACAAGCCACACAAGACTCCATGTTATCTTCTGTTTTATAATGTCCGGTTAAGGATTGACTGCATTTTGATTTTTAATCCCCTGTTTGAAACCAACCGGCACTGTCAGTGAATGTATTACCATTGTTAATTCAATGTTGTTCATCAGCAGATTCCTTTTCCATGTCTCTCATAGCTGATGGACACCATGCAGGGCTTTCCGCCAACTCTCAGGCCCAGATGCAAAAATGGTGACTATACTGTGCCAAAATGCCAGTGTACCTTGAATATTCATAACCACAATATTTGGTTCTTGACCACCCCCCATTATCCCCCTACACTGGGTAAGGCTCTAACACAAATGTGACAAAAGTCAGTGCTGTTGGCATTTTTTGCTGACCATGCTGATGTCAAATTATCAAACACAGCTGCACTGGGAGCATTTTGCTGACTGTGCCTGCTTTTTTGTGCAAACAAAATTAGGCCCCTAGTATGCACAGAAGAGAAATGTGGAAAATTGGCTGATTCCATTCCAATGGTAGCATGCTTCGTTTAAATTCAGCAGTCTGAAACAAGGCTGGAAAAGTTGTCTGTTTTTATGATTAATCCTGTAGTCCATGAATCTTATGGGCTTCAAGATTGGAAGAGTGCATTCAAGGTTAGGGCTTCATTAAATATTGATTTAAACTAAACTGTTCCATTAAAATAATTATAATGGGGAGAGCAGACAAAGTCATTAACACTTAGGCATTTGTTACTTAAAGCCACATGGGCCTACATTTGACTGTTAATTAATACATAACAAGCAGCTAATGGTATTCTCAGTTAACATCATAAACATTTTCACTTTTTCAGTTGCATTCTCTTAACACAGGTACAATACATTATCATTTTCTAAGACATTAATTTGTTCTTATCCATTAATGATGGGTAAAATCGAAATGCAGGAGGGTGCAGCATTTTGTTTTCCTACAAAGCTTGCAGCTTGCTGGTAGCAGGAAGAAATAATCAATAAACTCATTTCTTTTTATTTTTGAACATTTACTTGCAGATGAGCAAGTAAGTAAAGCACACAAGTACAAAGAACATTAACATAGGTCTACAACTCTGATTGCTATTGCAATTCAAGCAAATGTTATGTATATTTTTTTCTAATAAAAAGGTTCTATTTTAATAATAATATTAAATTATTTAAAATATATAGAGGATGAAGGATTGTAAAATAGTATGGGTTTTTAAGCCAATTACAATTGTGATGACATGATGACAATGATATTTCTATAGATGCAAATTTGCTGCATTTTATATTTCACCATAACCCATTCAAATTCAGAATGTAGATTAGCTGACATGTTTGTTTCAGTCTGGCAATCAAATCCAAGACCTGGAAAAAGCAAAAATGTTTTCACATCTTTCACAGGAAATACAAAAATGAGAGTGAGTTGCCTTGATTGACAAAGAAAGTTTTATTTAGAGATTTAGTAGGCGTGAAAACCCATTTCATCTCATGCACTCAAACTCTTGCAGGGAGAAATCAAAACAATATTTCAGGCATTCTGGACAGCTAGAACCTGTTGAAAGTGGAAGTAGTTATTCAAATAGTATGCTATCAAAATACATTCTTATTAGCACCAATACTGTTATGTATACATGTCTGTTTTTTTCTGTTTTGTTGTCTTTGGCTAGATTTGTGTTTATTGAACTAGATGTGATTTGTAGCTGTCTGTGTACAAAAACTCAACATGTTTTATTATATTAATGAAAAAAAAAAACTAAAATGTACTGTAATCCTAAGTGTAGAATTATTTTGGGAACAGAAAAGATCAAGAATAATTAGATATTTTCCATTATTCAAGGACACTGTAAATTCTATTCATACTTGAATCTCCTCTAGAGTAGACTGCTTCAGTGCCATCTGAATATGCAGTACATGTTTTATCTCAACTACTGTTGCTAAGAAATTAAATCTAATTCATGAACAATCTTCTTATCAGAACAAGAAGACACAAATCACCCCAGTTCTGTCCTCCAACCAGTTGTTCTCAGAGGTGATGTCAAGCCCCTCATTTTCAGAGTTCTTGAACTCAGAGTCACGAAATCTGAAGTCAGCATCTCAGCATTTTTTGTCATAACACAAAAACAAAGGGCAGCAGCTTTTTTGTGTTAGTCCACAGACTGCGGTATATCTTGCTAGCGCATATTGGGATTGCACAGACAATTACTTTTCTGCATCTTTTATAGACACATCTCTCTAAATTTGATCTAATCCATTGCAAATTCAGTTAATCTCACTTGTTTTAAACTTTATTTATAATGTATTTATGATTATTACTATTATCATCATTTTCTCAAGTGCCCAGAGCAATGGGTAATGCTAAAGCTTGAAATTGTAGGTCCCTGACTGGATGGAGGAACGGCACATGCATTCAGCCTCAGCGCTGTGTATGGATGGTGCAGTGTGCAGCATTGATCTGCATGAATGCAGCATAGGCAGTCAAAATGCAAGTTCACAGAGGGATGGAGTGAAGAGTGGCATATCCTCTCCCTTTTCTCAAGCCAGGCTGTTCTACAAAGGATTCATACAACAAAGGTCTGACAACAAAAGTCCTTTTAAGATCTGAGATGATGGCCCTACAGTCAGTTCCTCCGAGAATAACATATATATAGTACACACTTCATTCATACATACTGATTTATTTTACCCCCACATTGTACATTTTCTTATATCTCAATCTCTCATACATTGTAAGTTTGAACGTGTGTATGGATGTGTGTGTAGACCATAAAACTTCTATTAGTAGCCTAGGCATTTTTTTGCTTAGTACCCAAATTAGCTTTGGCATCTGTAAGAGACCAGCGTTGGAGACAGAATTGAGACACCTGTTGGAGACAGGTGTTGGAATGTATCACGGTAAAAAATGGGGGGAATCAGGAACAGAAAATCATGATGGGGTGCAATACCAATATTGTCTATCGTTGATGTCTATATTTTATTTAAAAGAAACCATGCATGTTTCTTTTCATTCTCATGTTTATGTATTTTTTCATTACGGTCTATCAAAAGAGAGCCTGAGGACCTCATGTTTATACTTTGAGTTTCCCATAATTTGGAGTTTCAGAGATGAGGTGCCATAACAAATCTTTTGTCTGTCATTTTCCTCTAATTTTCATGTAGGCTTCATATTTGATGCAATGTTGTATTTTAGAGCAAGTGTGTGTCTTCTGCCCTAATGCCACAGCAAGGAAAGGTGTTTAAGTGATTGTGTGGGCTGCTATTTGAACATGTACATTTATTATCAGTATTCTCAAGACTGTATGAAAGCTCTAACATAACATTAGGACATTAATCACTACCAATATTTTCTATACAGGCGGTTGCTACACCCCATACAGTGATAAACAAGTTGCACATATATACATACACAAGACTGGCTTTGTGCTCCACACATAATTGATATGCTAGCATTCCAACATTTTAGTATTGTAGCCATGAACTTTATTTTGTATTCACAACTAATTTCATGAGCGTTGTACATTTCTTTATATTGTCAAAGCTGGATGTCAACAGATGAACAAACTTGAAGAGGTTATCCATCTTGATAGCGGAGCAGATGGGCACTCTCTTTTTCTGTTCCCTCCAGTTGTTTTATCTTGAGATACAATGCCGCCTTTGTTGTGCCAATGAACTTCGATTGAATATGAAGGCTGCGCTGCATGGGTGAATACTTCCCGCAAAGTGTCTGGGCAGGGTCAGTGGAAGATGTGTTCAAAAGAGTGGAAACCAAACCCCCTTGACCTTGCGCTCCACAGTAATGCTTTGACTGCAGGGCAGATACAAGTACAATTCCATCTAGAGCAAATGACATCAATCAGAATGTAAATATTATGTATTTCAGTCAAATCAGAGAAACCTCAGTGCTTACTAGTATTCTCTTCTGGAATGGCGCCAGATTTTTTTATGTATTTTCTTTTTGCCTGAAGTAATATAGTTGCATATCAGTTTGGGTGGTCAGACATGATTTTAAAAAATATATATACAAAATAATAATAATATTGAAAAGATGTTAGTGTTGTCCATATCTTCAACAGTCTGTGTAATGCTGAATCTTAATGTGTTAGAAAATAAGCATTTAAATAAGTCACTTCAGGAAAATGTATGTCTGGAAAGAGAAATTCAGTTGGGCCAGCATTTGGAAGGTCATTTGGAGTGCACAAGAGAGCATGTTAGTTTTAAAAGTTAAATTCAATGAACTTGAAAGTCTAAAAGGAGTAACATGGCCAACTGAGAGATTATTTGGTCCTTTCATTTAAGAGGTAGTTGCAGGCTTACTCCCAAAAATTTCAGCTGCATACAAAGGCATAACAATCCCTTTTGTTAAATATTTACATCAATAACTCAAACTAATCACTTTAGAGCAGCGTTTCTCAAACCTCTCCTGGAGTACCACTTGTCTTGCATGTTTGAGATCTAATGATCAAATGATCAACTCGTTATGAACTCCTGAAGCTGCCTAATAACAAACTGATCATTTGAATCAGCTGTGTTGGAGCAGGGAGAGATCTGAAACATGCAGGACAAGAGGTACTCCAGGAGAGGTTTGAGAAATGCTGCTTTAGAGGAATAAAACACAGTAATCCATCAAACTCAAAATTTAAGTCTAAGTTAATTTGAAAGAACTCTGTCAATTCAAAAGTTCCAAAAAACATCCAGCCCATAGAAGGTCTCTTGAAGCCATTGATGTTTCTGTGTTTTTTTAATCTTTTTAAATGACAGAGATCAACTTTATGGATTGTATACAGTTATCTTATTGAAAATTATCAACAAATTTTACATCAACATTAAAAACAGTCTCTACTTTCTGCAACAATGCATTCAACTCACCCAGTTCTCTTGGATTTCAACTTTCTGTGCGAGCTCATGAATTCGTCCAGGCTTGCTGGTACAAAGGAGAAAGTTTTCATAGAAATCTCACACATACACACACAGTGAAGGAGTGTCTTCACCTCCCCTAGAAAAAATGTTGATTGTGTCAATTGTTTAAAATATTAAATGCTCAAGGGCTGTTTGGTATCTATATAATTCAAACCTGCCATTAAGAGTTCTTATTTTACCAGTTGCATCAAAAGCCTGTTAATTACTTGCATGTTTGTAGTTTGTTTGGGAACCAGCCCATTGGTTAATAAGCTACACCTGTCTAATCAGAGGCCTATTAAATAGAAGTGTGTGGCTAGAGAGCAAGAGAGGCTTGTTTTTCTTAGGTTGGGTAATTGTTTATGGGGTGGGGTGGCCTTTGCTCTTTGTTTAGTTTGTGCTGGCATGTGTTATTGAAAATTAGTTATTGTCAAAACTGTGCACAGTTTAACTCTACATGGCCAGAATCAAGCTGTGATACTAAATTAAGATAACTTTGCAGTTTGTAGACTAGGGGTTTGTCTGTACAAAGCAAGAACTAAAGCTTCCAAAGGGATTGCTTCTTGAACCTCACTACTCTATTATAATAACGGAACATAGTAGCTGTCTAGGTAAAACAATCAAGTTCAAGATACAGTGTGTCATTGACAAAAAAGATATCTTTAGTCCATAATTAAATTAAGCTATTAGTTATACAGGTTTAAAATAAAACAAATAGCCACATATAGTAGCAATAAAATGCTAATTTAGGAAGCTACCTATTTCTGCAGATTAAGATGGTATCTTTGAAGAGAATCTACAATTATAAATAAAGGGTGTGGGGGGGGGATCTTATAAAGTCTAAATATGCTAATGGAAAGCAGATTAATGTACCAAATTAATGTGACTAATTGTCTTAATGCCCTGAAAGAAGAACAAGGTGGAATCAGCAGAAAGGACTCTGTGGCTGGAACTTTGCTTCCATCTGCTACTCCATAGTGTCTATTCTCCTTCTTGCAGACCATAATGAAGCTAACTACCTGGAGACACACCTGTAAGTCATCACAGCTCATTAGCCAGGACTTTTCAAAGTCCTGATACATCTTGGCAAGGGGTGGAGTCTAGCAGAAGTACCTTTCTGCTTGGCTGTGGGTGGCTGCTTTGTGCACCCACAGGAAAACCTGACCTGGACACTGACCTCTGAAACTCATAATGATCCCGAGTAAGCCTGATCCTTTGTGTGTGTTGGCATGTCTCCAGGTAAACTGCGTAGTGGCTCAGCCTACAGAGAGGAGCATGGAGACGTCAAAGGGAGCCTCAGAAACAAAGTTTTTTGTGTTCTTTTTTTTGCCTTTTTATTCTGTAACCCTGACTTATGGAAAGAAGACAATCCCACCAAATGTGTTGGTTTTCTACCTCATCCTTGTGCATTGATATTTGTGCATTGCTATTCGTATTATCGCCTTGCCTTCACACAATTCCTCACCTTTCCCCTTATCCTCTGACTCATGCTGCATCGAATGCAAGAAGCAAACAAAATTGAACTGATTTTTAATGAGATTAAAAAAGTTTTCAAGTTACTGCTGCTGTGCTGCAGCATTTTATAAAATGAAAAAATACAACTGTACCTTGTCAGCTATAGTTATGTAATCCTAGTTTGATAAGGCATCATCACACCTGGATTGGTAAAGATAACTATTACAAATTTAAATCATTCAACTCTAAACAAAGAACAAAGACTATCCTTGGGATCATTATCAGAATAATGTTTTAGGTAAAATGTTGCTGTCATATTCACAATCTAATGCAATCCTTTTATTTTACTCCATCAACATGGTGTAAAGGCAAACAAATTCAAAAAGAAAGACAAACATTTAAAACCTACAGTGGATGAAAATAACTGCGTTGGATAAAATAGCTGTAATGCTTCTGAGGCTTAACCTACTATACCCGTAGGCGTAACCTATTGTACACAATGCATAGTGGTCAAGGTCCTAGCAACACCACCCTAAAAATCTCCACTGTGGAAACCTCATCATGTAAGACTTTCATTTATGAACTGTAACCAAAAGAAAAACTCTTATTTGAGTTGCCAATAAATGAAAACATTATAGCAACATCATAATGAAGTATCGCATTATCCCAGCTGCTGCTAATGAAGTTTGCCTGAAATTTAATATTGTATATTCTATCTACATTACATTGGCATTTAGCAGACACTCTCATCCAGATGACTTACATGGGTTACAGTTTTTACACGTTATCCATTTATACAGCTAGATAGTTACTGAGCCAAATCTGGGTTAAGTACCTTGCCCAAGGGTACAACAGCAGTGCCCCAGTGGGGAATTGAACCAACATTTCAATTATGAGCCCTGTTCTTTACCACTATGCTACACATACTGCCATCTTAGAGGATTTGGCAAACCAAATCAGGAAAAAACTGTATGGTGTTCCCCAGATCATAAAACATAATTTAGAATCTGATAGACAGTGCTTTTTTGTTTCACATTCACCTCCGACAAGCATACCTAAAAACCTGAGTTCTAATGAAGTGGTTCAATCTTGATGCTCAGAGCATTTTGATTGTGAAACAGGGTATTCTATTTTCATAGCAATTGGATTGCTGTTTATGTGGTAATAAGCAATCCAATTGCTCCTAGTTAATCAAACTTGCAGGGGGTTGAAGTGATATTCAGATCTTCAAAAGAAAGTGTTAGCCTCAGTTTGGTTGAAAAAGAAATGCTTCTGTATGCTATTTTAAGTTGTTAATGTAAATCAGTTAATCACTTTCAGAACTGCCAGTGGACACATGAATCTTGCACTTATTACCATGATTGCATTGCTGTTGCATCATCCATAAGGTCTTTAAAGCCAGGTTATAAATATATGAGCAAGAAGTTAGTTTCTGCTTTTTGTGAATCAACAATCCCTCATTGTATCAGCTAATTATAGATGAATCATCAAAGCAGCATGATTATATATAACCTGAGAATATGCTCCATATTGTGTTTAATTGTAAAGTGGGATTTTATCAGCCATCTCTCTACACCATTGGTGGTCCATTTACTATTTTTAATGGAGGTGAGAGGGCTTTTCCAAAGTGCTTTCTACTTTACTCATGAAATCCAAATACTGGTAAAAATAGAGTACATAACAGAGTAAAGCATGACACAAAAATTAAAACGAGGCAAAACAAAAAAGATAAAACCAGATATAAATAAAGAGTAAAACATAAGAGCAGTAAAGAAGTGGTCAATGATGCATTAAAAACCAAGTTCAAAAGGTGGGTTTTCAAGTGACCATCAAAACTGTCCACAGTATTTACCCCTATAATGTATCTTGGGAAGGAGTTCCATGGACAAGGTGCAGGACTAGAAAAAGCCAGGAGCAAAGTTTGTTCTTAAAAGGTGCCAAAAAGCTGGCGTCAGCCGACCAGAGTTTGCAGGCAGGAGTGTACTGCGGCACAAGGTCAAACAAATACAGTGGGGCCAGACCATTGAAAGCCTCAAAGGTCAGATACAAAATGTTGTAGTCTATTCTAAACCTGACAGGAAGCCAGCGTAGCTTAAAAAGTACAGGACTGATATGCTCCCTGGACTGGGTATGGGTGAGAGCCCATGCAGCTGAGTTTTGGACATATTGTAGTCTTTTTAAAAGCCTACCACTTGTGCCATAAAGCAACCCATTACAGTAGTTCAACCTTGAAATGATAAAAGCACAGATCTGGGTTTCTGCATCAATAAAAGACAAAAAGGCCTTTGGCAATCAGTGATAAGGTGAAAGAATGAGTCACATTCTTTTGACGTGATCATTCAAAGAATGATAGTCTTTAGAAGAAGTCTATAGTTGATAGAAGTGTTGAATATAAGAGGAAGCAAGCAAATTAAAATCATAAATGCCCAAACTACAATGACCAGCTCTGTGAATGAGCTAATTTTGGCTGGTTAGTTACATCTCTGATTTACAGTTTCATAAAGTTATGCTTCATCCAAATTTTGATGTCTGCTAGGCAAGGACTGAGGTAGAGGGAATTAAAAGGCAGTAAAAATAAGTGAAATGGTGCTCAGATAAAGCTGTTGCTGTCCATATATACCTGACACAGTACATATGAGTATATGGGTATAAGGGGAAACATGCAGCTTTTGAACAGAAGAGACCCAAGTTCAGATCCTTGTGTGACTGGACCTGTATTGATTACAGGTTTAATTATTGATGGATTTGTTGATAGACAAAGACCTATGCCCATATCTGAAAGATAATCAGTATTGCTCTTTTTCAAACATAAAGTGGTGTGAAAAGCAGCACTTAAATATAGGGGTAATTTCATGGGGGAAGCAGAATTCTGTGCATCATGGTGACAAAAGGAACATTCTCTCAATGGAAATCCTGCATCTTATTGGCTTTTATTTCTTTTATTTCCTGGTATTTTGAGGTTTTAAATACTTTACAGTATACAGTATTGACAGTAACAGTAAATTAACCCTAGTTGGCTTGATTTACTGCCTTAGCGGGGAGGCATCTGTGATTGCTTTTGCTTCTTTTGCAATATTTGTAAAAAGCAGAACTCATGGCAGATCACCTCACCTACACCGATTTGGTGATTACAAAGGAAATATCACTATGCTGACAACTTGTCACTTCAGGCTTGCCAAAGTCAAGCCCTTACAAAAGCCAAGCCTATACAAAATGGTAAGATTATACATGATTTGGATCCTGAGATCATATGGAAAAGTGCAAGAACACAGCCATCAAAAGGCTTGCAGAATTCCTCACACTACCCACATTGTGAGCTATTGGGAAGTGATTCTATGATGCTCTCAAAAAGCTGCAAAGGGAGAGTTTTCATTCATTTTTATACAATTAATATATGATCAGTTCAGATGAAACCCTGAAGATCACCATCCACCTGGAACAACTCAATTTCCCCCAACATCGACCTTTGGGAGTACTACCTTGCCGTTCTCATGCACGGCTATGAGAGTCTCTCTGCTTTCTGAATGTTATACAAAAATCCCTGCAGGGATTTGTCTAGGTGAAGGGACTTTTATGTATACTTTTGTCTGCTTGCTGTCCAGCAAATAATAGCTCCCATGTTTGCAGTATCATGGGAGTTTTCATCTGTATGGAACTACTACCAATATCCAAAAGACATGTGTGAAACATGTCTTTGAGTGCCTGTTTTGCCATCACCTGATCAACGGTGTTAGATGCTGATTCTCAGTGGACAGCACACTTGAGTGCACTCAAATGTTGAAGCCATTGTAAACACACTAGACTACCACTAGACCTCTAAAATGGTTACATTCTTGGACATGACAACTTACTGTGGCAGGTTTTTCCTACAGTACTCAGCTATCACTGCCCCTCTCAGTTAGCTCATGAAGAAGCATGTGTCCCAAGATGTACAGCCAGCATGTGTGCCTGCAGCGAGCATACTGAAGTTTCAACTTACCTTAGCCGCCTCCCTGAAGCATTTCTTCCAGATGACCTTACTCTGATCGTGTGATACCTCAGTATGGAAACAAGCACTTGGGCACCTTCGACTCAGCCCAACAGAACAGAAAACAGAAAAATGTTGCTGGAGATAGGGTAGCCGACCTTGTGGAGTGTTGTGACCTTGTGAAAAAATGGCAGATGTACCTCTGTGGGGGAAAATAAATAAAATTGACCATTAGACCGTAATTTCTTTGTCAGCCACCTCAAGAACAGGACTCAATGTGTAGGTGAACTGACAGATTCTAACTTGTGTTACCAGAGGTTTTTGCACTTTCAAAAGTAATGAAATGAAAATAGTGATGCAGTTTCTCTTTCACAGAATCAGCAGGGTTGTAAAACAGCTGCAGATTCTTGAATCTGCAGGACGGTTATTGCAAATAATTAGCAACATAGGGAGCCTTGGATGATCAAGTGTCTTGTCACTCCATTGTTGCGTTATTTAGTCATCATTGTTGCTACAACTGCAGTGTACTACATGCCAATCACTGGGGATTTTTCTTATGAATGGTTTATTCTGCAGCCTGATGATAAATCTGTAAGTATCCCAATGCCCCCACCGTTTTGTGTAAGATTGTTAGTCTCCTACCACAGCATGTAGAGCGCATTGATTTTTAACAACCAAGTTATGTCAGGTTAAGTACTATATAGTAAATAACATGTTAGAGAGCAGTTCACTGGAACTCTGAGGGGATAGGTCACTAAAGGCCCACAGTGGAGCATGAAAGTACTGAGAGGGCAAAGAAATAGACAAGAGGTAGACTGATAGTAGAGACAGAAAAAAAATTAAGGGAATAAACTGTAAATAAATAAAAATAGAACTCTGGAACTCTAGTAGATTGCACAAGGGGAAAAGGAGCCACCAGAAGAAAAGGATGGAAACTGAAAATTGCAGTGAGAAGCAGACGGCTGGACAGAGAGCAAAGTCAAAGGGACAAGATGAACATGATTGCTGGTCACGCAGAGAGGGTGACCAGAAAGATCAAGGAGACACTTGAGAACAGGATAAAGTGGATGACTAAATAAATTGATGTTAAAAAGTGCAGGTCATGCGTAGGTAGGATGTTAAACCTTAACCTTTTGATTTTTTTTTTTTCTGGGAAGAATTTTATATCACTGGCTATCAATGGAAAATGTTTGCAGACCCCACCTGCAACCACCCCTCCCCAGCACTTTTCATCCTTCTTATTTCACATGTCTTGCTGTGACTTTTATACCATAAGTGAAACACATCAGACAAAAGGACACTCAAACAGGCAGTTTCAACGTGACCAATAAAAAAGCCAGCAGCCATATATATATATATATATATATATATATATATATATATATATATATATATATAATATATATACAAACAAACATTTATCTTAGATACTTAGCATGTATTCAGTGAGATTAAATAGACTCTACTCAACACTACTCAAGAAAAAAGATACAGAGCAAAGGTAATGAAAATGAATGCGTCAATGCCTTTTCAGTTTCTGTCTCTTGTGTTTTTTTTTTTTGTATATCTGGCTATTTTCCACTTTTTTATTTCAATGTTGTTGTTTCTCCATCTGCTTTCTGGAGATGCTTACTATAATGAACAGTCACCCAGGTCCCTGTTGTACCTGTTGCACTTGTGTTACGCACCATTAGGTCACCTGTGTGTTTGTGTCAAGTCTAAGTTTAGTGCATTTGTCATGCTGTTCCATTGTTGAATGCTACAACACCTTACATAAAGTGAAAATGCACATCCCTCCTTAATGGTCCTACCCCTAATTTAGGAAATACCTTCACTGGCATAGTATCATCAATATATTTGCCCCATTTTGGCTGTGCTGCACACACCCACAACCCAGGGGGCATGGCATCAGTTGTTTCTTGGCATCAGTAGTCTTTTGGCACACATTCACACTTCAGGCCCCCATGGTAATAAAGTGGAATGCCATTGACTGAACCCCAAAGCTAGATCCCCATTCATGCATATCAACATGCATGCTGATGATACATGACCAGGGTACTTTCCCATGATGGCAGTTGTTGGTCATTGTAATGTGTCCCTGTCATGTCTAGGAGTGCAATCAGTGTGCACTCTGCATCCAGTAGGTCACAGTGCAAGTGTTGTGGCATGAAGGTCAATCCCACATCAAAGCCCAGTCCATCACTATTGTTGACAAATCTTAAGAAATACCAGTGGGAAAGTGGGTTATCATGTTTTAAATCTCATGGCATAGATCATTTGGGGCGTGTGATATGGGCTGTCCCCTGCCTTAAGCTGCCTGCAGAGAGATATGTTGTTCAGATATGCATTCTTATTGCCAGTGTTCTCCAAAGGGTAGGGTTAATGTCACATGGTTGTGCACAGTTATGCTCTCCTTATCCTAAACAAATGTGTTCACATTTACAAGCATTTCCTGATTGAAGAGACATGATCAAAATGTTCTTAAAACTGAACTCTTAAACACACAGTGATTTCATTTATTTAATCTGAATTTGAATGTTTAATATAGTTTGAGGCAGAACACATTCTTTTTAGGTCATTATAATTGATTTGTCTTAGTCTTTGAAATTTGCATGTATTTTGAAATATGCACTCTGAAGCGCTTTGTGGCGCTGCCATTGCTAAAGCTCTTGTTTCAATCATAAACTGATTTATTGATTGAAGGAGTGGTGAATCTGGAAACAGAGTGGTAGGTTTAATGTTTTGTCACAAAATGTTACCTGATCCCTGGAAATAAATCTGTACTGAGTTACTGGAATTAATTTCATGATTATTATCTGAGATTTCTCACAAGGGCTTAATGGCATCATAAATGGGTTATGGGGAAAACGACTTTATGTGATGCGGCCCTTAATTTTCTGTGCAGATCCATCCAGTCATATTACCTGCAGACTAATGTATTAAAACTCTCTATGGCCGATCCATTTTTTAATATTGTGGTTCTCGGTTTTTGGAGTAACAGGGTAAATGGAAATAATGTCTGAAAATGTTATCATGGTTTTGTGCAACATTTACGTAACTTCACTTCCTAGACTGCTGGATATGCAGGCATGTAATTTTCACTAATTTGTTCATGTCAGTTTCCTCTAATATTTACTCACAGATAATTTTTCCAGTGGCCTCCATAAACAAAAAGACATTTTAAATTGTCAATTGAATACTGTTATGCAGTACAAAGTTAAATTTTATTAAAACATTATTGCATAATATTGTGAATTGGGATGCCCAACATGTTTTAGACCTTTCAGATAGGCAGTGGCTGTAGGTCACATGGTATGGAAGAGTCTTTATTATTTCTCCTGGGCCCCTTCAGAGTTGCTTGCAACTTTAGTTTGCAAGCAGCTTGTTATTGTTGCTGTTACAAGGTCATGCCACAGCCTTTAGGCTTTTTGAAGTGATACTCCTACCATTTTAGAGAATGGGATGCATCTACAATTTGGGAGTCTGTAGCCTTACTGCAAGGACAGGTTCTCTCTGCCAAAGAGTATGTTTGCTTTTGTTGCCTTGGTAACAGCTTTGTCAAAGAATGCCCGAGTTTAGAGATATTTGTGTAGCTATGGGCTGGGGTGCGTGTTTTTAGTCAGTTGAAAGTGGTTGTTGTTGGTGTTACTAAAAGCCCTGGAATTATGCCGGCTTGTTTTTGAATCAAGCCAACCGCTCCAACAATAACATTAGCCAGAGGAGAGGACCTTTTTAAGTCATGATCCCGTAATTCCCTGGTCTTTGTAAGCTGATGTTCTGCTCTCTGTCCTACGAAACTTTTTAATTAAACTTGTCAGCTTTTCTCAGCAACAAGCTAGGAGACATACGTATGGCAAGCTTTGTTTTGTTTTCATTTCACTGCTGTTTGTTGATTACTGTGAGTCAGGGCGATTTTGTATTTTAATGCCAGAAGTGTAGAGCTGGTTGTAATCTTATCCACCACATTTTCATCCCCCTGCAAAGGCAAATGCAGTCTCTTCACTTCAGGCGATATTTAATAAGCATTTGCACAAAGTAGCCAAACAATTCATTACAGAGCAGTAACGGACGGTAATCTTGTAAACTCGCAGTATGAGACAGTGAGTGCATCTCTAGCTGCTTGAGTCGGCTAAGTGATTCCGTTTTGCCACTGAAACAGTGAGATGTTCTGCTTATCGCACATACAGTGCGCCAGTGCAGCTCTGAAAGAATGCCGTAGCTTGTTGCAGGCTTACGAGAGGTGACAAGAGCAATGGATCAACGCAGAATCATTGCCAGAGCATTTGGTGAGCCGGGAATAATACAATACATAAAGTGGAACATACCGTACCAATGAAATGCTTTTTGAAGACACACATTGTAGCATGAAAACCTTTTAAAGGAGTTTCTCTTTTCATGCATAGGCTGAAACATGTTTTCCTTCATAAAGGATCCACTACGGCATGAACTGAAATGTGAAATATGAAAATTACAAGATTGGGCCCGGAGAGGCTCTTAAACATGTTTTCTTTGTTCTTTTTTTTCCTAATAGGGCACGATTGATAGCTTAAAATTTTCTCCCAGAAAACTGATATATTTTTTATCCTATGCGGTATTTTTCTCACATTAGATGGACTGATGTTGCTTGTGCAGCTTTAGAGAATGGAAGGAAATAAGCACTCTATATTGGACGATCCCTTCAGCACATAGCAGCAAGTACAGTTCTCGGGAAGAAGCCTGGTCAGACTTCCATGGCTTTTACACATAACTAATGTACTCAGTTAAAATGCTGATGGCACCTTGACCATGTCATAAAAAAGAACTGGCACTGCTTCACAAGCTCATTCAGTAAATGGTGATGTAAATGGTGATGACCTGACTGCACAAAACAGAAAAATTGTTTCGGGATTATAAGAATGTACTGTGGTTCCAACATGATTCACAAAACAATCAAGTGATCAAGTGAACACCAGTGTTTATATGGTGGAGCGTCTGTAGCCACATAATGATAATTGCCTCAAAATATTTCTTGAAATTGAGGCTGTCGTGTGGGTTCCTATTCATTTTCTGTCACTTAAAATGATAACATCAGTATGTGTGGCCCCTTTTCTACACAGCATAATAGCAAATCTCCAGCTCCCTCTGGGTTTGGTAGACTTCTTGAACAGGCACTGAGTCTCCACCTTGGACAGTATCTTTGTGTCAGCTTGGTTATGTATGTGGTAGATTATGGAGCATGACCTATCAAATTGGTCTTCTCAAATCCTGCTCCATCCTGTTCCCTGTGGCAGTTTTGTGAACATTCCTCTGTGGGTTTTATTTTCTCCAAATCATAGTGTGTGCTGCTTCATGAATGTTGATTTCTAGAGCACCCCTGTCCATAGGAGTCTGTTGTAAGGGTTTGTTTGGTCTTAGCTGCAGCATTCCAGATTGTGCATGGGCTCCAATGGACTGCACTGTCATCTGCCCCCTATATCATTCTCCTTTCAAATCTGATATGTTAAATCATACGGTTAAAGGTGCGGTCATGTCATTTCCATTGAGAAGGGTCATACAGGATATTGCCCTTTGCTATACAGCAAACTGGTTGTCTTCTTACGATAGAGGGTATAATCTCAGCTAAGTCATCTTGCTCTGAGTAGTAGTAGTAGTTAGTAGTAGTGCTTTCTAAGATCTAAAATTGCCTTATAGTGAAGGGGGGAGGGAATGACTCAGCTCAGGGATGATTAAGCTAAGAGATATTAGATGGCCAGATTTAAAGAGCCTATGTGGAAATTTGTCCAGGACACAGGCAAACCCCCTACTCTTTATAATCAGTGCCATAAGATGTTTAATGACCATACTGAGACCTTAATAGAGCTTAGGGCTTAATTTCTCATCCGAAACATGACATCTTCTACAGCATAGTTTTCCCATCACTCTGTTGGAGCATTTTTTTTTTGTTTGTTTGTTTGTCCCCCAAGTGGTCTCCCATCAACATACCAGCAAAACGAGCTCTGCTTAGCTTCAGTCATCAAGCAGGAGAAAGTTACTGCATGATATCACTGCTGGCCAAGCCTATTTATACCTCCTCCCTCTCATTTTGACTCAGTGTTCTTTGATTTGGAATGATCTGTCATCTCAGAGAATTTAGTTTTATTCCAAATGCTGCACTCATAGCCTAAACAAAATTTCCACAAATGTTTAAATATACTCTTAAGCTATATTTTTTGATCATAGTTTTGCCAAATATGTAGGACTTTAAAGGGAACTTGTGGGGTTGGAGAACAGGCATTTCCTTTTAAGATCTTTACTTGAGGGGGTGTGCAGTAGATACACAACCTTTAAAGGCACTTCAGCTTCCACTGATATAGTGAGCAAAAAATAAAGAAACTCACGAATAGCAAATGGATGCAAAAAAAATGCATCACAACCATCTTTTCTGAAAACAATAATATTGGTAAATTCATATTATATTACCTGGTAGTCAACAAGATTTATGAATGTACATCTCTCTAATGGCCACCACGATCACCCATAAACGCTTCACATTGAGAAGCTCTTTGGGATCATTGGCACACAGGAGAGAGCCCTGGGAATCTACATGGCACATGTTACAGCAGGAACACCTGCAGACCATGTCTGACTTTGTTCCAAGGAGGTGTGAGGTGAGGAGTGTTCCTTAAGTCAAAGGAATACAAGATATTCAACCTAATGACCACTTAAATGTATAGTATCAGACATGGTTGTTATCAGCATTTCCATGATCAAGCAGTTACATTCCAGGTGAGTAATTCCTTTTGACTGTTGAGTGCCAAAAGCTCTGGGAGAGCCCACAACCACCTCTGCCCATCCTCTCAAAGAAAGATTCCACCAGTACCATTCCATTACATTACAATACCATCAACCAGGTCACATGCAAGCAAATATATCGATCTTAATTGCAACTCATGCAGCAATATATACAGATGGCGTGAGTAATCCCTGTCTTAGTATTGGTCTGGGAGAGCAGGGCAACATCATAATCATGAGTGTGTCAAAGTGAAAGTGTGTCAATGGTAAGTACTCAGTAATGCTCATTACACAATGGCGCCTCGGTCAGGCACCTCAATTCAGTGCTTCCATACTCATTTCATGTATGTGTTCTGCACTACTACTGTTGTTTGTTGTAGCTTTACTGTTGTTTGGTATTTCTTGTTGTCACTTTTGATGTTGTATGCAAGAATTATGAGAGACACTGGAACCGGAGTCAAATTCCTTGTACAGGCTGAAGCATGCTTGGCCAATAAAGATTGATTCTGATTTTGAGTGTCTGCTAAATTGTTAAATGTGAAATGTAGATGTCAACACATCCCACCCCCTTTGCATTCACAAACACACATGATCCCACTGTTGCTAACACTGCATACCCTATCACATCATTAACAGTGTCACAAACAGTCATCAGTGAACCATACATACAGTACACCTCAGGTGCTTTCTTAGGCTTTAGCTTTAGATGTTAAAACCTTTTTGTATTTCACATCCCCACAGAAGGACCATATTGGGAACATTAATAATCATGGCTGATTTCATTCTCATTTTAATGATCTGAAAAACATCCACCTCTTGCTTTTAAGTAAAATGCAAATGTATTGACATAAAAAAGTCTTTTGAACAAAAGTCTAATTAACAGATGCATGCTTGTTAAAGTGATTAATTATTGGGATTGCAGATGTATTCAATACGGGTATTTAAACAGAGATTTAATTAAGTCTTAGCGCTTGGCTCGGCAGCTGTGCTAATCAAATAGAAAGTAATGAGGAGCACCTTATAATTTAACCAAAACACTTAAGTTGTGTCATTAAACGATTTAGGGATCATATGGCAAGGGACTCCGGGATTCATATGGGCTTGATTATAATCAAAAGGATATCTGAAATATTCAGCCTGACACTTTCTCTCCAACTGCCTGTTTGGATCTGAACAGTGATGTGACAGAACCGCTCTGTGTCTGGGTATGCTTTTCAAAGTCTGGACCAATTACAGCCATGATCTGTTTGTCCTTACCTGTTGTCCACTGTTTGAACACCAGCTGTAAAGTGGTGGACAGTGTTTTGTATATGTATGTTCTTGGGTCCGAATGGAAAGGTATTGTGTCCTGTTTTTAGAGACTACATTTGAAAATCACCTGTAACCTGACTTGACAATAATGCTACATGAAACTAATCAAGTCTGGAAAATGGAGGCACTGAGGGTAGATTTTCTCTAGGGTCTATGAGTCAAAATGAACCAGTGATAACACAAACCCATAGCAACCTGCCCTAGTTCCTGGGAAGGCCGTTTTTATCTGTTCTGGCCATTCTAACAGCATTTCAGACAGTGCTGAAACAAACAACCAAAGCCTTCAAGAGCCTTCAAAATTGATCAGTCTCCCTCGGAATCCCGGATACAATAACTGCCACTTTGTCATTAAAGGAAATCAAATGGTATCCCCACAAACAAATTGAGAACCCAAACACCATTGCATTCCTTTGCACTGCTTCATTAAAGACAGTCTCCACTCCAGCAGGTTTATTTTTATACTTTCTTTGGTTTATGAGGAAATAAAAGTGAGAAGGCTTGTATAAAGCTGGATCTCTTGCAGTAGAAGGAAGATGTCCAAGTTACCTTTCTTTACCACTTCACATTTCATAACGGTGCATTCAGCAGTCAGGAAAAAAAAAAACATTCAATATTTATATGACTTTTACCCACAAATGTTTTTTTTTTACTGTTCGCTGTAAGGGCATGGGCAAACATTGCATGAGTAGCAGCTACCAGGCAAGCTAGTAATCAGAGCCAGGTCCAAATATATGTCTCTCACCCCTGACCAAGCTGCATTAGTATCAAAAGGAGGAAAATTACTAGACAGCCGCACAAAAATGTGCATCAGTGAGCAAAATGTATCCCGGTACCTTAGTGTATGTGTGAGGAGCTCTCCATCTGTACATCACAGTAATGTTTTATTTTGTTTGAATGCACACCGGTGTTTTCCCTCCATCCCTTTGAATCCCTTCTCACTTCTTGGCAAGTGCTGTACAGTTTTCCTTTTCTTTTTCCAGAATTGTTTTAGATTCCAGCAATGCAGTCAACATGTATATTTGCATTATTTATTTGCTTATAGCAGATGTCCTTATCCGTAGAAACTGGCATAGCTTACATTTTACACATTATTCACTGAACTCATTTGAATATATAATGAAGCAATGCAGGTTGTGCAAGCACACAATAGCATCACCACATTGCATGAATATGAACAGGAAACCCTCATTTAATCACCATAACAGGAGTCCTTTGCATGCAGAAGAACATGTTAGTCCACGTCTGTATAGCTGATCAATGATCCAGATAAAAAGAAAGAAGCAACATAGTACTGCTTTTAATATTCTTAATAACCATCTTAGTAATCATGTACAAACAGCAACAGATCAAAGCAACCAGAGGGATACCATCACATGGGACTGCCATTAGAACTACATACACATAGACAAGAGAGGCACTGAAATGTGAAATAAATATGGTTCATTCAGCCATGTTGTTAAAATGAGAGAACAGAAATGACTAGGTTTGATGTTTTTGGAGCATGTTTTGCTGAAGATGACTTTTTTTTTTCATTTAGAAGCAACCCCACCATTTTGCTTGCCAAATGCGACTCAATCTTTGAGGGAAGTGAATATTCAGTGCTGGTCCCCAAAAAAAGTGGTGTTCTCATTGTTCCACATCGCAGCAGTCCTGTTCCTTACACAGGAAATCAATATGCAGCAGGCAGTGTCTGCAAACCCGCTCAAATGAATTCGGAGCAGGCCTCTTTTCTGGGACCCTGCAGCAGAGACAGTGTGTTTGACTCATTCTCATTCATTGTCGGCCGAAGCTTCCACCGAGAGTGACTTGCAATTACTGGAACCCATTTCTCTAGGGATTGTTTGCTGAGGGTAAAATCTGGGTTGAAATATATTACTCAGAGGGGCAGAGCAGCAATTCATCCAACCATGGATGTGAACCCGAGATTCTGGTGTTGCCCACATGTCACAGGAATGTTATGGGTATTTGTGTCCTTTCCTTTCTGAAGCTTTCAGACAGACGGTTTTTCATCATGTCTTCTGGCTCATCATTAGTGATAAATCAAGCTCTCCACAATGTGGTAATCCCTCAACCTGCAACAGAGCAGATAGGATAGGTAGAGAGGGGGGTGCCGCGCCTGAGTGCTGGCATCGATAATGTATGAGTCAGTTTCACTGAATGTCACATTGATTTAAAAATGGGGTTACTATACCTTTCTTTAGGGAGGTCCGTGATCCCTGATCCATGGTATTGCAAGAAGCAGGACCTCTTGAAGACTACTCAAGGGTTAGAAGCACACATACCAGTTTACTTCTGTTTCTGCAGTGCTGGTCAAACCTGCCACCTGCGGGTGGCACCTGTCTGACCAGATGTCAGGGACTCAGTGTCAAGGTCCTTTTTTTGTTTGTTTTGTTTTGTTTTTTTTTGTTTGATTGATTAACAATCAAACAATTACTTGATACATGATGATAGGTTAACAGTAATGATTAGTTCAGACAGAAGGATCCACATCTCACCTTTTTGGAGTTTAGGAGCCAACACTGCATGATTTCTGATCACCTACTTAACCCTCACTGTAGAACCTGTTTAACAAGGGAACGTAAGTCATTTCTCTAACAGCGTGTTAGCATGACAAAGATGAATGGAAATATATAAATATAGTGTGAATACATAAAACATATACAATTGCATTCTGCATTGTGATAAATAACAGTATTACATCATTTTCTCATTTTTATTTCAATTATTTCTCAAGCATTACCTTCATCAAACCTCTTCCAGACATTATGATCTAAAAATGCTATCTCAAACTGTACATTTTAACATTATCAATTCAAGTAGCATGGTGCAGGGGGTCATAGCCAAATTATAACATTAAACACTGGGAAGCAGACAAAGTGGATGGCTTAAGATCCACAGTTTTTTCCTGTTTTTGTGAAGTGCAGCGTACACTGCCCCTCTGTGTCCCATATACTCAGTCCTTTTATCACCTTAAGGCCGACTTGTGACCAAGACAGACAAAAAAGACCCAGACCCACCTGGTGGATTTTTTCAGCAAGCCATTTTGATATTCTGCAAGACGCTGACAGGGCTATCAAGGGCACAGTGTTGCATACACCTCATGTCATGGTGGAAGAGGCACCCATAAACAGTGTCTTGCGTTCCATGTATCTGTAAAAGAATACTGAAGTTGGCTTGGGAGTTCAGTTAGAGCAAATAGTTTGCATTTTGACTGTCTAGAAATAAAATGCATACACAAAGTTATGTAGATATGACATTGTTGATGGACAAGGAATAAATAAAAATGTTATTGTCCATTTATGTATCCCCCTTCTATATCCATCTAAGGTATCATTACTTATTTTGACTTTGCTAGAGCTGTGTATAAGGAAGCACTTAAGCCACTATTTGCAAAGCTTGTAAGGTATTGCAAATCCATTGCTGAGCATGTTTTTTGTGTCAAATACTACAAGAAGGCATCTAATAACTATGCATTAAATACAGTACAGATACAGAACACACCAACTCCTTTGCTTATATGCAGACTGCATGTGAGACTTCATGCATATGCAATCATAGGATAATCAGTTTATGTTTATGAAAATTCATCAGAGAAACATGAACAAAAATAACAAGCGAACAGCGGGACCTAATGCAAAGTAAGGTATCGCATGACGTAATGACAATCATCATGGGGGAAATTTTGGCATGTTGGACTTTCTTTTTCAAGCTTTTCTAACCAATGTATAAACATGTGAGAGCACTACTGCAGGATAGAAAATACAACTATAAACAAAAAATGAAAAGTTGATTAACTGCTAAAAGAATTTTGCTAATGACAGTATGGTTTCAATGCTGTTAAAAACTTTAAGAAACTGAACACAACAATTTTATTACTAAACAAATATCAATTTTGCTTAATGCAAAAACAGTATTAAGTAGCCTTAATGTGTGTGTGTGTGTGTGTGTGTGTGTGTGTGTGTGTAGGAAGACATAACAGGGAAATGAGTAGATGTTGGCATGCTCATTGAAAGAGTTCTGAATTTTCAAATGCTAATTTTCTGTAACTTGGAGGGAGCTTTCAAATATTATTCCCCTGCTTATTGATTTCACTTGAAGAACCAACCTCACAATTCTCATTTACTTCTAAACAGGGCACACTGTACACGCAGATATAATGGTCTTATTTTGGTTCTCATGCATTTTCCTTCCCTTCTCTTCTGCTTCACAATGTATTATGTACACAAAAGTAATTGTATCATTCCCTCACAACGGGGCATTAGATCCTTCAGCATGACAATTACAGTTTTATATTCTGAAATTAGTAGTGCCAATGCCCCCCTCTCAAAAAACAAAAAAACTCTACAGTGTACCTGACAAATTAATTTCCATCTGCTCCTTCTGAGGAATTAATGGCATCCCATCAACAGGACCCCCACCCTGTTGAATCGTTTTTATCGTTAATTACTTGCTAAATGTTGTTTTTGTCTGTTGCCTTTGTGTTGCAGAAATATGGTTATTTTTCCCTTAAATAATGTTTCTAACTATATTCATTGGGATTTTTCTTATTTATGTATTTGCCAACCATATTGGTCCTGAATTCAAAGAGGCAGGCTACAATTTATTGTGGAAAGTTCTTGACTGAAGTTCGGCAATGGGGTATTCCAACAGTTTATGGCCAGTGGGTTTCGCATGATAAAAAGTCCTCAGCACATACAAAACTATTAGCAAGCCGCAGCTACGTTCCTGTTAGTAAATGACTCCCTAACTGTCTGATTATCTTTTTGGATATCACAGGGCCGGACATGCTGCTGCTGCTAAAACAGAGATCATTTGATAAAGGAGGGCTTCACAAATTCCATTTGTAGTTCAAAAAGACCCACGCTGTACGATTTCAAAACAGACCAGGAACAACATGCTGCACCAGCAGAAGTTTGAATTGATCCCTGTTTTTTTTTTTAGTTTTTTTCAGAACTTTCTCATATCTCTATCTTTTGTACATTGATCTACATCTTTTGCTGTCCAATTTACCCTGAACCGAAGAGGGAGGGGGTGAAACAATTGAGATCATTGACATCATTTAGGTAGGGTCTCATTAGAGGCCTTGTGGTGAGGATTTACAACTACGCTGTCCCCAAGTGCTTATTAATTCAGCCTGGGCTTGAGATAATTGATCTTTAGGGTTCTACAAGCAGCCTGAGCAAGCGATTTCCCCCAGTAAGTCTTTTCTCTCTACCTTATTTATTATCAGATGATTCAGGCTTGGAGGGAAAGATTTCCAATAGATTACGTATTTAGTGTATTAACTAAAAGTCATACATTCCGGGAAGGCAGTGCAGTTGCCAGAACTACTGAACTGCTGATGATTTCAAAATGCGGCTGAGGGGATTTGGAAGACAGACCGAAATGCTGGCCCATGGGAGTCAGACTCAATAGCTTCCAACGGAGCGCTGTTTGTGAGAAAAGTGCAGATTGGAAGTTTCTTTCTCTCACACGGGGGGGGCCTTAATGCTTTATGGATAGCTGTCGCCTTCAACTCCGCCTCCTGAACGTATTGATTTGTGAAGTCTGTAATATCTACCAATTGTCAGCTTCAAGGGATATTGCTGTTTAGCTATGCAAAGCATGCACCTAATTCCACCACAGATTAAGACGGCTCCTGTGAGGCTTTACAATATGTTGCCAGCGCAGCGGTTCCCTTGATCTGGATATCGAGCCTCGCATTACTTGAAATAACCAAAAAGCTCCTCTCAAAGCCTGCTGACTTCCAGCATAAGAGAGATTAAAATGCACATCACTTGGTAAAAAAAACTGTAAACACAACATGCATCATAAAAAGATCCCATTTTATCTTACAATATGCAATCACTGTTGGTCCACTAAATGGATGAATGAGAATATCACTGTAACAGCTAACAGCTGACAGTTAAGTCAGACCTCAGGGGATAAATTTTACTGGATAGGAAAACAATGAATAAAGAGACAGTCCAAAAATATTCAAGTTTAAATTCAAGATATGTTCCTTCAATGCTCTCTTACATTGCATATCTGTACATGCTGATACGCAAAAGTTGTAACAAAAAAAAAAACTGCGGGGTACATGTGAGTAATATAAGACCATTGCTCCCTCTAATAAGACAATATAATTTAATAAAATTAGTCTTATACAATTTCAACACCAATATTTTTTTGGCTACTGTGAGTAATATCCTTTTGTGTCACACAAACCAAGCAAAATCGTGTGCAGTAGACGTCCAATAAGTCCCAGACACACAGGGTTGTTCGGATTTGAATTGGTGGCATGGAAGAAATGGATGCATCCCAGACTCGCTCTATTGCAGTGCTCCTTGATTCGCCCTCTCTGAGTGGCTTTGGATGATCTCTCCTGTGCTGAACACAGCACAACTTTTCACAGACCGCCGATTCCCCTCATTATGAAGAAGATTGTGCTGTGTGCCAGCGTAGTCTCCTTTTGGAGAAACCGGACCTGCTGATAGGTTAGCCTTGACTAAAAGAGGACAATGCATTTTATCTCCATTTGAGCCATATTTGGAGCAGACCATTAGTGAATCTTTCTGCTGTCCTTAAAAGCCTCTATATCTTGCTGTGCTTTCAAACATGAACACACAAATGAACAATGCAGCCATTGAGACTTGTGAAACGCTCTGCACTGACAAAATGGATTTTACCATTCAGAGGTCCTTCAGTCCTTCCTTTCATCTCTCTGACCATTTTAAATTTGTCCTGCTGTGTGTTCTTTTACTCTTTCTGCATCCTTTCTTTCTTTCTCTTTTTTTTTACTGTCACCTTTTTGAAGGGTTTATATTCGGATCTTGATGCTGTAACTTACTTTGAGCAGACTGCAGTATCACAGTGGTTTATGTTTGACAGCGAGCTCACAAAAAAAAAAAAGATGGCAAGCCAAATATCTCCTTTATGTTTTATGGAAGATGATCATAATTATGGAATGGAAATAGAAAGGAACATCTGAAATGACTGAACCGTTGATAGTGGAAGGATGAAAAAAGTTTGGGATGTTTACTCTCAAGAAATAAAATGTTAGTCACAGCTTCTCTTACCTGTTTATAAAGTTATTTTTCATTACCAAACTTTTTCATGATCGTATAGTTGACATGGGGGTAAACTGGCAAGCTTTCAATATCTCTAGCGTCATTCATCATAATCAGTGTGGCAAATGCAGAAGCTGACGTTGCATACATTAGTCCTCTATTCTATGGTAGGTCAAACGCAAAACTGTAGTCCTTACTTTGAATTATGTTAATAACATCCCTGCCTCCAAAGGGAATGCATACATTGACCTCACCCAAAAGGCGTTTGCCTGGAATAATGTTAGCTCTTTTGCTATTAGAGTTATTATTTGTAGCATTTAATTGGGCATTGCATTAGCACAGACATGTGCTGGTTGTTCATTTGTGTAACTTTCCAGCACAACATGCAAAGTTATCACATAACAAGCTAGTTTAGTGCCAGTCTAAATTATCCACTCAAACTATCTGCTAACAAGACTACAAAAGCATTAGACATATTAAATATTTTACTGATGAGCCATGCTCACTTTATGGCGTAATTCCATGTGAATGCATTCTGGATGAGGTTGTTGTACATATGGAGGCTATTATGGGAATGCAGGGAAGTCCCAGGTGTCTAACAGGTTTCTCGGTAAACATTGTATGTCTATGAAATGCCATACAAGATTCTACCATCTCCCTCTAGTTTGGAATTGAAGCTTGGTTTAAACTCTTAAGAGTTATATGAGTGTTAGCCACAGTGAGTGTCACATGTACACTGTGATACTTTTGCATTGAGCCTTTTCTCTTTAAACAATTTTTTTTTTTTTTTTTTTTTTGCTTTAAACTCTTTGCGCTACTCCACATAACACACCCGTCCACACGCTGGTTTACGTTACAGTGACTAGTAATAGAATTTGACTGTTTCATAGAAGGAACTGGGCACAGCGATTACTTTGAAAAGACACAGCATTAAAGTTATGATGACAGTCTGTATTATCCAGGTTAATCTGTACATTCCTGAAGGGTGCCATGACAGTATTCCAGCCAGGATATGGCCCAGCAAGCTCCAGTCCAGTTTCTATTTGCCCACCTTGTAAATTGATGCTTGTAACTGCATTCTCAGCTAGCCACTTGTTGTTCCTCATTACAGTGTATTGAAAAGTTGGCTTGTTTGTGTTTTGGTTTGCAAAATAATGCTGGTTGGCTGTGTTTAATAAGATAATTGAAGAGACAGGGATTTAGATATTGACAGGTTGTCCCAGAATTCACAGATATAAATGAATTATAAAAGGAAAGCAAATTAAAGCCAAAAAAGCTAAACAGTTTTTGCTCACTTATAACTTAAAAAAAAAAATGACCATGAATGAGTTTCCTCAACTCACATCTGAGGCAGAGGATTTGGCTTTAAAAGAAATGAATGGAGGAAAAACATCTTTCAAATCGATTGCAATGGTAGCACAGATGAGACCCCTTTAGACAGAGAGACCTGGGCGGCTTGAGACGGGAGACAGTTAGCAGTGACAGCAGGGGATTGTGTTGTCAGAGGTCTCTTGGCTGCATAAAATGAAACCTTATGCCTCCCTGAATTGCAAAACCATTGCACATGATAAACAAACATAAGCACTGCAAAACCGAGCAGCACCATTCATTAGTTACTGCAGAGTCACTTGCATAACAAAATTTTAATTAAGCCAAACTGAGAGGGTTGGTGTAAGGCAGTGGTGCGCCACTAAAATCATGGTGAGGGTCACATTGTGGGAGGATAAATCACACCCCCACACACATGCTTGTTGTCAAGAAACTTATTTTAATAGACAGAAGGAACAATAGATAATGGCTGAAATTTTCCATTTATTTTCAGTTTGCAGAGTGCAAGTGCAGATTAATGCAATGGCATTCACCCCTGTTAGGCAAATGTTGTGCAAAAAAAGGATAAAAGTTTTTTTTTTTTTTAAAAAAGGCACTTCATTACACATAATAAAAAATTTTAAAATAAAGAAAATGGGGTTCAGATTTTCCAGTCACTAAGCTGTTTATCTGGATTGCTTGTTCTTTCTCCCCAGCCTGATCTTTGCCCGGAGAGGTTTTCTGCCAATTCCTGCATGATGACTTTTCATTTCATGCTTTTAAATTGTAAAAGGAGAGTTAAAGTCATAGTTAACAATTCCTTGCCAAAAGCTCACAACTTACTTGTCTATCAGTGGCAGTCGGTGGGCTGTAAACCTATGGCTTTTACATTTTAGGTAAATTTAGTCTCCTAGAATTAAGATTAACAAACTGGACTGGTAACAGTTGGGTTGCAACTTCAATTTCCAGATGGGACACTACTGTTGTTATGTACTTAACAGATACCCTGCTGTACAAACAACAAAATATGTAACCATGTAAGCTTACTTTTTTTACCCTTTTTCTGGACTTTTCTTCTGTTGGTTGCTGGAGGTCCCTGTATAAGTGTCTGACTGAAAGATTACTGCTGATCTCCAGTGGAGGACAGCACATGGGCCCATAGTGACCAACAGGTATCTGGAACATCTGGATCCAACAGTTGAGAGAAGTTGCCACTGGAGCACCTCTTTGTTCTCCACCCCCCACTGAATGGATTGGTTTTCTTTTTTAAATCAGAGGTTTGAGTCATTTCGTGAAGTGTTTGTATTCAGATGGATTGTTTGTTCAGTAAGGTTGCAGTTACCTTGTTAAACTACTGTATTTGTCTGGTTCGGTGAAGCTCTTCATGTGGGGAAAACCCACACAAATTGTATCTTTGTGCAGGGGTCAATGGATGCCAGAAGTATGATAATGGGGGCCGCTCACTGCCCACGTAAGGACTGAACATTCATATTACATATTTGTGGACAATCCGGTTCATTTATTTGGAGTATTCAAGTATTTGGAGCGCAGGGAAAGTTTTATGCTGTGTGGATGTAGAAGACAGTTTAGTGTGTCTTACTTTTGATTTTGTTTATTTGTAAAGATTTTAGTGTTTTTCTACCCCTCTTGTTTTCTGTTCTTCCTCAATAGGGTGTGCTTTTACTCTTATGTGGGGTACAGAGGTTTTCTATTCTGTCGTGTTGTCAGAATGTTTCTTCTGTTAATCAATGCCCTGTGATGTAAAGGTGTGATGTCCCTGTAAAGTGGGGTTAAACTCAAACTATATATATTGAAAGTCATTTGTCTCTTTCTCTCACATAATTGCTGAGCACAAGCTAAACCTTCTCTTGCCGGCTTGGTTCAAGGTCAAGTAACAGACATGTTAGTCACTGTCTCTTTTACAAGCCCTGCATTCACAACACCTTGCTGTTGACTCATTCAGAAAAGAGAAAAGAAAAATGTGTTCTGATACAGCTCTCTGTCTCAGCATTGAAATAACAACAGGAGAGACTGTGGCTTTCAAGCAGAATGTACTCTCTATGTGGCTCTTGAATGAAAATGCATTTTCTTTGTCAAATCAGAGAGTTTGAGTAAGCTATTGTCAAATTAGCTAGAGTAAATGAAAGGGGAAATGTCATACTGTGGTTATGTGAGTGGTCATTGGCTGTGAGACCACTTGCTTATGTGCTTCCCAGCTTTTTTTGCAGGTTGTCTATCTGAGATTGAGTTCCTGGAGCTGGGCTTGGCTGTCTGCAACAAGTCTCAGCTGAAGAGACAAGATTCTTCAATAGCGTACATTTTTCATTGGTTGTTAGTCACTACAAGTTTGATGATTACAAGGTTGAACATTCAATGAAACTTTATATCCATAGTAGCGATAGAAAATATTTAACAGTTATGTGGAGAAAATGAAAGGCGTTTTTGGTTCTCCTACATAGTCCTGATTTTGCATCATGCTGTGTCCTGCCTTTGAGGTGAGAAAACCTGTCCAAACCAATTAATTCATCCTTGATGGCACGGTGCATGGTCATTGATTTAAAGAAGCAATTCTTAAACAGCCATGCCTTGGGTCCATCCTGAATTTAAGATATTGATTTTATGACAGAAATCCTGCAACGTTACAGCATGTCACAGCAATTGTATTAGAAAACCTTGATTTTTGATGTCAACAGCAATTGCTCCCATGCAAAGCTACAAGGTTGCAGGGTTTCTGAATTTCAAAAGACATGTCTTAAGAAGGATCTTTCTTTTGTTGGACTCTGTGTCCTCTTTTGCCTTCTGTATCTTACCCTGTGTCCTTGTTTGAAGGAATCATTGTGTATCCTGGCTTTTTCCATTCTCAAAGCAATCTTTACATGTATTTTATAACATAACTTTTTTCATCATTTCCATCTCTTTCCATGGTTGATTAAGTGAGAAGGAGCATGAAGTTTCCTACTCTTGATATAGATTAAACCTATTAAATAGGTTTTCTCTTTGTAGATGACCCTTACAAGACTTACTTATTCAGGTTTGTGTAACCAAACACATTTTACATTTTGAGATCAAATCCCAGAATACATTCTGCATAAAAATAAAGAAATAAGGCTTGTGTCTCCTAGAAGCTGAGAATTGTTTGTTTGTGTGTCATTGTATCAGATGTTAAAGGTTTGTAAACTGATAAATGTGTGTTCAGAGATCCTCAGTTGTCTTTGATCTCAATTTACCATATTAACAATAGACAGATCTGCCTTTCATCAGCCTTATTTCAAAACAGGTTAATTGTAATTGTGATAATTGTCTAACCAGCTATTGGTTAATAAGCCCCACCTGCCTAATCAAAGGCCAATTAAATGCAGGTGTGTGGCTGGGGAGCAAGCCTGAGCAGTTGTCTCATGGCCCTGTGCTCATGCTGATTCCTTTGTTTTATTGTTGCACTTTTAAAATGTATTTTTTCCACTCTAGCTGCTTCTGTTCATTTTATGTGTGGTACATTGATCAGCTCTGTCACAAGGCAAAAACTACCCCTCTGTGCCTGCTGTGGACTGGAGGTATAGAGCACCAATGTTGAAGGACACCTGTTTGTTTCCCCAAAATTAGCTTTCCAATCAAATTATATATGGATAAATTAGTCCAAGACAGCCACCTAAACATGCTTTGAGTTGTAATATTTTGGTCATACTAAACTGCTGCACTGGGTTAGAACTCAAAATATCTAATCACTTCTGAGAACAGGGAAATGTCACATGCTGATGGTTTGTGAGAAGACACTAAGCAACCAATGGGAGAGTTCTCAGCTTCTAAGGCAATTTGGTGTACTACATGTGCATGCTAATTAAAGTGTAAGGCCAGGACCCACTTGAAATAGTTGTACTGATGTTTCCTGGCCCTTTAAGATGCATCTTTAAATGTATCTTTGTGAATTTCCTATGATGCGTGACCGAACTATGGCAAAGACACTGCGGGTTGTTTAATTATGTTCTGCACTAGGAACGTGCTGAGTGCTATTAAGATGGATTGCTCTTCTTCTGTTCAGAGGCTTGAGGTTTTAATGAACTGCAACATGACATTGAGAGAGGCAGAGTCCCCTTGCTTCAATAACAGTGTGGTGAGAAAACAAGGTGACAATTGCTTCCAGTGTCTGTCAGCTGTGTAGAATGGGAGCGGATCTGTTGATCTGAGAAACAAGGCCCGGCCACGCTGCAGTAACCACAGTACACTCTGTGCTAAACTTAAAGTAGCAACTTGAAGCAAGTCATACTTTTTTATGAGTTCTTCTTTCCTTCCTGTCAGTTCTGTGGCATTAACAAAACATGTTGTGTGAGAAACAGAATGTTTTAATCCACAAAGTTCAGAGCAAAGTGGATTGTACTTTTAATGAATCTGGGCTTAATGTGTTCCTTTTCAAGAGGTGTCCCAAAGTACGTGACGTAGACTTCCACAGAGTATTCCCTTGAAGTTCCATTCCTCAGAAATTCTCCCATATAATGTTGCACATGAATCTTTGCTCCACTGGTACCATTTCTGAATCCTAGGACCGGTCTGTACAGGCATCCTAGTCACCACTCATCCCAATTGAGTGTAAAACTCATTTCAGCAGCCATCTCACAGCCAATATTGATGAAAAAAGAACCACAATGCAAGTATTCACAAAATCTTTTTGAAACCAAATTAAACATATTTTACGGCACGTTAACATGTACAGTATGTAAGTTGCCTTTGGCATTGCTTTCAACCTACATGTGATTTTCATCTTCAAAAGATTCATATAAAATACAACCAAAGTTTAATGAGACTGTGGCCAGTGTGAGAGGCATATTATATCTTCTTTATACTTTATTTATGTCATGTATGTAATGCACAGACCTCAGTGAAGTATTCCTTGAATCCATAAAGTACAGCACAAGCAGACACTGGCCTTCCATCTATTTATTGTATACTTAATGCTTGAGATAATATATCATGCAGAGCAATATGATGCACTAGTCTGAAATTGATTGTTTAGATATTTTACTGCTTTCGACAGTGGAAAAAAAATCAAAAGGAAGCAGTGTAATTTCTTCTTCTCAGCCCAACACGAATGCAGAGTTCATGTGTTTGCTTGATTTATTACAAGAACATGGACTCTCAGTCCTCTTCAGAGAGGGTAGGGGGGGTGGGTTAAGCTCAGATTGAATTCCAAACCACCTTTTCCATCAAAGCAATTTGCACTGCTGCATCTTCAAAGTGAACTGGGGTTGCTGTTAATATGCCACAGAGCTGTCATACAACAGACCAATCGAAGATACCCTCAAAGCCAAAGTGCATGTGTGAGCATGACCTTGAAGTGGAAAGCTATATGAAATATCTTTCCAATTACAGCATCATTCCATTAGTTCTGGCCTTTTTGCTGTAATGTGTGGTTTTGCAGCTTAACCAGCATGCATTTCCAGAGGAACATTTTTGTGCTCATTCAGAAAACAAATAAAGCAGTCAATCAGTCGTACTAACGCCAATACACAGTCTGTTCTTTGCTTTAGCCTTCTCTTATGAAAGCTAATGGCAGGGGAAATCATTGGAATGATTTACTACAGACTGTATGCACACTACTGAGATTTATAAAGGGATATGCAGAAAAGTTTATTT
This sequence comes from Megalops cyprinoides, assembly GCF_013368585.1. NCBI lineage: Eukaryota > Metazoa > Chordata > Actinopteri > Elopiformes > Megalopidae > Megalops > Megalops cyprinoides. Next base: position 13,107,695 of record NC_050595.1, on the reverse strand, counting down.
CTAAAGAGAAAACAGAACACAGTTCTCCCACATGCTCCCAGCTCTACGGTGTACTGCTTGTTAGTGGTTTTATTACCAGCACAGTGTTACTAAATGTCTCCCATCAAATGAACATTATGCATTTACACTGGGAAATTCATTCCTAAGGACCAACAGTTTTGATATGCTACAATCGTATCCTAATTGGCCTGAAGTACAAGGGGAACATGACTTTGTATTCACTGAAATTTAATTCAGCACTAGTAAAGCAAACAGGCGGAGGAGTCAGCCATCAATTTTGTTGCAGACTCCTACATGAATACAAGCGATGGCAGGTTTCAGACTAACTAACAGCAGATCAGTGCATTCTTGTGCATTGAGGGGGTTCTCAATGACACTTTAAGGAAAGGCAGACATTGCCAGTGTGATAAATATGGTCACTGCAGGCAGAATTTGTGCCCTTTCCAGTAATCTTGTTCAAAGACACGTCAAAGCAACCAACCAAGCCAACATGCACTGCTAACCCTTGCATCCAGGGGTCACACAATATTATACATTCACAGAGAGGGTAGACGGATCGAGGTATCAGAATGCGTACTGCACTTGAGGGGATAAGGCATGTCGGAGCACAGCAGTAAAAAGAGGGAGCTTTGTTGGAATTGCCTGTGATGGTAATGATGGTAATGAAGGCAACAATATTTTGGCAGAGGCACTGCCCACAGAGTGACATTTCCAAAACTGACACGGCAGCTCTGTTTGTGGCCTGCTGCAGGGAGGGGATGTAGAAAAACATGAATTTGAGGCACCTTTTGCCGGGCAACCTCGGGCATTGTGCAAGGGGAGCATATGGAGGTGAGCACACTCTTCAGGGTGGTGTAAAAGTGGATTAGCTGCAGGATCTGCCAGGGCATTTGTGCTTCTGAACTAGCTTATGTTCCAGCATGCTCACCCACTGAGAAAACCAGCATAACAGATGGAGAGCAGAGCGAGTCATCTTTGATGGCATTGCAAGTCCACTGATCTGGCACCAGCACCGCAGTTTGGCTAAGGACCAGCCCTTATTCTTTATGTCCTAATGCTTAAACCGTCCTGCTTTCAAGCGACAGCAGGCATTGGACCTGTGCTTTCACGCTGCCAAGTGGTTTGTTTTGTTCGCTATCTCTGTAGTGCTGAGCAAGAAGGTTGTACGAAAATGCGGATGCTGGTTCCTCTGCGACTTTGAGAGGTTGTAAAAGGCACAGGCTTTTTTGCTGCTGTAGTGAGGTGTCTGAATGTGGAAAATAACATGATGGGAGAGTAAAATTGGTTTAATGGCAGGGGGGTATTTTGAAGCCTATTAGGTTGGGTCTTTCGAGCATGAGTGCTCTCAGCAGTGGTACATCCTGTGGCTTGTTCCATACGCTCCTGCAGTTCCCCCAGCGCTGGACTACAGCCAAGAGGGGCTCAGGGGCCTGATGAAAAGCACATCAACTCAGTGCTGGATTCAGGAACATAATGACACAAAGCCACCGTGAGTGACTCAGGGGATCTGTGAGGGACAGCATCACCCCATGACTGAGACTGAGGGCTTTCTGTATGACGTGAACAACGCAAGAAATATTTCCCCCACATCTGATTAAAAAACACCTACTTGCTTCCCACTTGGTGTGTTCCCTGTTATTAAACTGGTTGTTCTGCACTTTAAGCCTAACACTCCCCCAGCCTCCCATGGAGAATGGATGCAGATGGGCATCTCAGCCTTCCCTGAACCCCAATCCAGTGCAGATTCTCAACTACTCAACACTCACATCTACAAAGGGAACATCAGACTGGTTCATCAGGATAATAATGAATAGAATAGGTGATTAATCTTTTGGACTGAAGACATTCATGCAGACACTGCAGCCCTAAAGGGCTAGGGTTAATTGGCAAAGACCCACAGGGTCACTGGACTGACTGTGTGTGCACATATTGCCTTTAAGGGATGTTCTCTGACAGTCATCTTTTTTTTCTTTTCATTAGTTCAGTCTCCCGATGATTAGGCCACTCCTCTGTTCAGTGCCAAAGGCTTTCAACCATCACTGTAATACAGGCAAATCATCACAAAAAACCGGGTGGGCAACAGGTCTACTGGGATTAATTGATCTGGCTGACTTTCTGTGTGCACGTGTGTGTGTTTGTATGTGTGTGTGTGTGTGTGTGTGTGTGAGAATTGTAATTAGCTCCCCTTGCCGGAAAGCAAGTCATCAGTGCCTTTTTCAGGATCCCTGAGCTGCCTCCCTGGAGCCCTCACAAGCTTAATATTAATGAACACCATTAACATAGAGGAATGATTTACGACTTACTGGCAAGCATTTCCATTTCTCCCACCGGAGTTTTCTGTGAGGTTTTACGAGAGAAATGTGGCCTGGCCTGTTTGCTCCCAACTTCAGTCAGGGAGATGGGTACACTCTGAAAGCAGGAAAGACAACTTTGCACACAGTGAGGATTGTCATCAACACAATATAGCAGTAACACATACATGCAGTATACTACCATCTATTTTTACTGGCTTGCATATGTCGCAGGATTGTATTGTGTGTGTATGTGTGTGTGCGTGTGTGTATTATTATTATTATTATTATTATTATTATTATTATAAATATGCACCCAGATACTGTATAACAAGGACAGGGGGCCAGCTATATAAAAAAAGAGATGTACTCCCTTGAATAGTCCATTTTTTTTCTCTAATTTTTCCGCAGACATCAGTAAAAAGCTTCAGTGTTTCAGGCTATGCCTTAGTCTCACTTTTCATCGTGGTCTGCTAAAAATAATTTTGCTTTGGGAATGCAAGTGCATCGCCTTTTAGTGTTTTGACCTTGCTGGAGGGACCTTCTTTGAAATCACCTGAAAATAAGGGCATAAAGACAGGTGGGCCATGGAGTCTTTTTTTTGTCTTCAGTCATTTTGGCTGATTTCCAAAAAGGGATCCTTCAGCTCCATGAATCCGTGTCTTGGCTCGGCATCCCCCTTTTGCCAGCAAACCACGCAGGCCTACCTTATGGTAGTACTGCCGCCCCACCACCTTCCTCACTTAGTTTCCTGATCAATAGCTAATTCACTTACGTAATTAACAAGCACTGCAGTTGGAGAACGGGGGGTGCGATAACTGACTACCCCCGCTTGCCATTTTCCCCAAGGAGTGTGACCTGCAGGGCTGCTTTTGGAAGGAAACCACCCAGAGTATTACCCTCTCATTTTTCATTGAGCTGTAGTTCCATGCTGATTTATGTCCAAGGCATATGGGTTAAGTACAGCACAGTTCGCGGGGAATTTATAAACTTTCTGGAAGGAGCAGACAACAAGAGAAGGCACGGAGACAGCAGTCACTGACATCACCCTCTATCCTTTAATGAAGTTATTCATTTTTACCATCTGTTTTGTTTGCCATGATGATAGCTATCTTTAATTAACTGTGGTACGATTCACTACTGCTGATAGTCAGAGTGAATGGTGGTCATTAGTACTGGAAAAGCAATAATGAAAGGCCAAACAAAAAAGTTTTGCTTTTTTTCTGTATGTTTACTGCCAGCTGGGCAAACACGTTGTAACATAACACATCTGAAGGAAAAAACATGGCATTTTTGCATTGTAAATGCCTATAATTACACAAACCTTTTTTCTCTCTTTATAGCTTTGTAATTGCTTTTAAATTATTCATTGAATACCATCTTACTGTGGCATTTCTGTGGTCTACATTATTTTTATCCATGTGTTGTCTACAGCATGCATTTACATTAAGCTTTGTTCTTGAGAGAGTGCCCTACTTAATCTAGCAGGTAGTATTTTTTTAAAGCATCTTGGTAAAATGCCCTTGTTCTTCTTTGTGTGAAAAGATTAAAAGGAATAACAGTTAGGTAACTAATCCAGACATTATTTCAATGGAGAAAATATAACTATCCAAAATAACCTTGGAATAAAAACTTGCTGAAAGAGAGGGAACATGGGGTTATGATGCATGCATGACGCTGCCACTTACTGTTCAAGAAAGACTAAATAATCCTATGACCACTTGAGGTAAGAACAAGTGAAGTGAAACCTTCCTGGACTTGCCTGAAGGTATTTTGAAGACCCATCAGCTAGCACAGCGTCATTTACAAAGCATTTGGAGTAATTATCTGATAGATAACAAAGATCAATAAAAAAGAACAATAGATCACAAAGATGTCCTACAGGTACACATCTCATCATCCATGATAGAAGAATCCCATTGTTTCAGTCCATGCTCAGATTAATATAGAAAAACCTTACATGAATCAACAATATCTGCATCCTTAGTGCTTTATGTATCTCAAAATCAATCATAATAACAAAAGTCATCAACATATAAGGACGACAACGGTCCATTCAACCCATCTTGGCTCAATATTTGCCAAAAGTCTAGAGTGCATCTTGTATTGTTCATGAAAAGGCTTGACATAGTGCAAGGGTCTCTGCTTTCACCATAAGTCTGGAAAATGCCAGTGAATGGCAGTCTGGAATGCAGTGTCAACTGCAAGTTGGAAAGGTGGAAAAGGCACAGCACAAGCAGCCAGTGGGTTGGAGACCAGTGTTTAATGTGTTGCAAGTGTGACTGTATAGGTCGATCAGGACCTAGCCACACTACATTTAAATGTGTGTTTGGCATTGTGCCATGATGCATTGTATTACATTATATTACATTACATTGCATTCATTTAGCACATGCTTTTATCCACAGCGACATCCACAATAGAACATAAGTGCTTTCATTCAAGTTAAATGAGCAACAATGTCAGACCAAGCTAACAACACTGCCAGGCCAGTGAGTGTGAGCATATCACTATCCAAGCCCTACCACAAGTTTACTTGTGCAATCTGACTAGGCAACGAAAGCCAAGTATACTACCATACATCAGTCACTAGAACACATAATCCAAAATACATCACAATACTACACGTAAGATAAACACCAAGTACCAGAGGTAGCAGGTGTTAGGGGGCAGGGGTTGAGGTGGAACCAAGATGCAGTCTTAAGAGGTGAGTCTTCAGTCTGCACTGGAAGGTGGCCAGTAATTCTGGTGTCCTGACCCCCGTGGGGAGTTCATTCCACCACTCAGGGCCCAGTGCAGACAGGGATTGTTTCTGAGAGGGGGGACCCCATCGAGATTGGATAGTCAGTTGCCCCATGGTTGCACAGTGTCGTGATCTTGGCAGAACATAGGGTTTGAAGACAAATCGTAGGTATAAGGGGGCTATCTCATGCACTGTCCTTTATGCTAGCACCATGGTTTTGAACTTGATGAAAGTGATAACAGGAAGCCAATGAAGTGAAGTGAGGAAGGTAGTAACTTGACTACATTTATGGATGCAATGGAATTCCCACAGTAATGGAAACAGTGACAGTAACCAGACCAGAGGAAGAGGGTGAATATTTGTATTGTTAGTTGTGTACACTGAGGCAAGATGTAGTCTATACTGTATGTTTCAACTAATGGTTGTCTCCCAGATGATCTATAACTAGGGCCAGAAATTAATCTCCTTTTATATGATGCTATAAACAGCTTGCTTGTATCATAACGGGAATGTTCTCTATATTCATACCAATGTTCTCTGGTTGGTAATAACATAACAATAAACTAAAAACTCTATTCTTAAAGTTTAATTATTTCAGTCAGTATTTGACACTTAGGCTAATTAATCTCTTCACAGTTTACTAATCAAACACCTGTGACATTAAAACACCACATTAAAAAGAGAATTGCAAAGTGTGTTTTATAGAAGAGCCCATAAAAGTATGCATGTGAAATATATTAATCATGCTAATGCTAACATATCTAGCTCATTGGCATTGAAGTAGAAACTAGAAAGGAAAGTTTGAGGACAAACTTTAAGATGGCTCGAAAAAGCCTAGCACTGTAGGATATAGTACTTATATGCTTTGTTCAAGAGACATTCTGTATGTGTGACTGCTGTTGCAGGCCCTTTGCAAAGTCTGCTACGCATGAATGTTCAGATTCTGAACTCTCCATGTTAGTCAATGGAAAATTTTTCACAGTAAAATTGTGTAATCTCAAGAATATTTTAGATATTGACACATAAGCACAAGCAACACAATCCCATATTAGCTGGGGGCATTGGCCAAGTTGAAAAAGCTGAAAAGCTATAGGACCTAAGTACAGAAATCAGATGGAAGAAGAAGAAATACTAAGAAAACCAATAAATTGGCTTTTTCAGGCCAACTTAATTATATTAATTGACCAAACAAATGGTTAGTTGTGGAAAAATCAGTATAAACTCTGTGCTCTGTGGCCATTTCATAAGCTATGCTTCAGTATTACTCTAATGTCAAAATATACTTCAGTCTTTCTCTAATGTCTAATGCTGCTGATTTTTTTTTTCTCCTTCTCTTTTATTGCAGTCTTAAGGCAGATCTGCCTGAATGACATTAATTTTCTGATTGGTTGTAAGTGTCTCAGTATTTGACCAATGATGACTGTTGGCTAGATTAATTATTGCTGTTCATGCAGAAGGCGGAATTAATTTGACAATTACAAATTGCACAAAACAGATAATCTGTATTTTTTTTTCATGTTATTTCTTAATGTCTGGTTGGGTGATGATCACATAAAGTGTAGATTTTAAACTCCAATTGGCATTCCATTCCATTGTTATTATTGAATTAATTAACACCATTAATTAAATGTTGGTGTTCCCATTTCCCTCAGTTTTTAGCTATTTTTATGAAATGTTGCCTGTAAAATTCCTGAGGAAGTCATTGTTACAAGCGGACCACCAGGTCTCAGGTAGCGGAAATGCAAAAGGCAAAGCTGCCCACTGCGCTGTGCCAAAACATCACTCTGCTACAAATATTCACATTCCCTAAACTTTCTGATCACTACCCATCAACAGAGAAAGAAGTGCAGGAGTTAACAGGATGAAAATTCCAAACATGGTGCAGTAGTCATTTTCCATACAGTGCTGAAATCATGTTTGAAGACTGTGCTGTCTTTTGCGCTGTTACAACTAATATTTGTGCTCTGTGCTGGCATAACCCCCTAAATTCATTCTGTTTTCCATCTAATAATTAGTTGCTTATGTGGTGCTTTGTTGGAAGTTTTTGTAAATGCAAATATACAATATCATGATTATGATTTTAGTCAACTTCCTCAATGAAGACCGTGAGATTTGTTAATCTTCTTATAAGAAAACACTGTGACAAGCCAAAGATTTTTTTTTTTTTCAAAAAAGTGTAACCTGTCCCTAAAAACATTCCAAAATGTGACATGAGATGGTAATTAAACTAACTGGAATATAGGTCCCTGATTCAGCATCATTCCCTTTCTTATATATTGCTACAATGCTGCTTTGCTTCCTGTCATCAGGAATCAGCAGTTTCTAAAAACTGCATTAACATTTTTGTTCACGGTTAATACAATTCCCAGCCATTGTACCACAAGAAGGTGAGGTCTCAATGTAAGATTCCACTGTAACAAAATTCTGTGTAAATGACAAAGCGGTTGGCTTGGGTTATGTAGACATGTGGAGCTATCCAGAGGGGTTTATAGCCTCAAGCTGTGAAGGAGTATAGAACATGTTACGGTTCAGATCAATGCTTTTCATTCATGGTAATGTAAGTGGAAAGAAAAGAATTGATAATGGGAAACCATGCCTGCAAAGGAAAAGAGTCTGGATGCCGATCACACTACAAGCTGATTGGTTTACAGTGAGAGCCTGTTGAGAGAGGATATTCTAAAATTACACTGAATTGGATCCACCTTGGCATTACATGGTGTCAAAATGCTTCATATTTTACATAGTGTAGCATTCTGTCAAAAAAAGTGTTTACATTTTCTTTTCTACATTTTTCACTAACTTTAACAGGTTGTCGGACTGTGATGTAGACTGACTCCATGGTGTTATCAGCTTCTTGCTGACAATCCAGTGGTGGAATATGTTATAATGTGTCCTGTGTGCTTTCCTTCACTATCCCAACTCAAGTATTACCTTTACAGTTAGATAGACAACTGAAACAACAGCCAGATTTGCTGTGGAAGTGACCACTCCTTCCATCCCCGGAAAATGGTTCATTTTGGAACCCAGTTCTGCACACAGTTCTTAATTTAGCTTTATGTGAATATACTGTATGCCATATGCAGTACAGTGACAGTTTCATACTGACATGGTGGACTGAATCATTTATTAAAGCATTACCACTGTTCCTTGTGATGTGGAAGGCCAGGATTATACTCAAAGCATAGACACAGATCCATCAATGACAGTTCCAGACAGTTTAATAACAACTGAAGAACTTCTATTCAGGAGTCTACTCTAAAAAGGGAACTCCTTTCCTCAGCTGTTAGGGCCTCCCTTTTCAAGCACTTCTAATCTGTCAATGAATCTCTGCACTCAATCTGAGCTTTTTAAGGCACTTTCATTTGGCTATCAATAAAATACCATTTTTGCCCTGGTTTTAGTAATGACATGGATGTCTGAGCTTATGGGAAAGCCTACTTTTCAAAGCACACCTAGTTAGACTGGATCTGAACTGGTTCCTCTGAAAAGATAAAGTTGGTGTGTAAGCCACCCTTGGATGTCTTGAATGAGCCCTGGATGGCACTAACTGTGTATACATTCATATTAAACAACAGTCATAATGATGATGTTTCAAAGACTGATTGAACATTCAATAGTCTACCAACCTTTATACCTCATTAAATTATGCACCTAAATATGGACAGCTTACTGATTTATAGTGTCTGTAATCCACGTGACTCCTTGACGTCCATAGCCCATGGAGGTTGGAGACAATCTATTCTTTGTTTTTTTTTTCCACAAATTGTTGAACGTCTTTACCAATAAAGAACACAATCGCTTTCTGGCAACCTCCAACAACTAATCCCTCTTTGTAGTGCTTCTCCCTCTTCCCCAGGTTATGCTTGTAGCATTTCAGTAATGAAATGATTGATCAGATGCATGTAAAACGGTAACCTCAGAAAACCTCAGAAAAATATTATAAACCAAGAAGTTTTGCTGGATTACAACCACCAAATCCAAACTCTGTCTGGCTTTCATGAATACTGTATTTTAACTTTGCCAGGGACAGCTGTTGTGAAAGCATAATCCCAAATGGAGCGAGCTGCAGGCAGCAATTGGGCTACGGCATTCTTTGTTTGATCATCTTGGCTTCTAAACTCTGTCTAAATTTATGTCCTCTCTGCACTCAGCAAACTGGCCTACCCATCTTTGTTCAAGTGCACTATGCTTTGCTCTCTGAAGACAGCTGGAAAGGTTAGTATCTGTGCAACCAACAGCCTTGTTGGCTCACATTCCCAGAGACTTCCAGTTAAAGCATCAGGCAACCAAGTATTTACCAACCAAATGCATGAAACTCTGATAAACCGGTGGTTGAGTTAGAGGAGCTGAACGTGCCCCGCGTCTAATGTCTGACTCACTACAACAGAGTGAATGCGTTTTCTGATGACTCAGTGGGAAGGCTAGCAGCAATATCATGCAATAAGACCCATATGCTGCAACTGTACACTCTTTTTTTTTTTCCTACAGCCTTACACTGGATTATCTTGATAGCTCAGAGACAGAGAGAGCTCTGAAAGTCTCCAAGCATTAATTATCTGTGCTTGTTGCTGCTTTAGTAAATAATTTATTTCAAACAATTCTGATGAGAGTTTATGTGCAGCAGAATATATTTTACTCGTTTTTACCTGTCCCTTACTGCACTAGAATCAACTTTCATAATCTTCTCACTTTTGAGATTACCATTGTGGTGGGACCCACCCAGAGGTTCCAGTCCTGGTTTCTCCTGTTCACTCATTCTATGTTGTGCATAATGGGATAGTACTGATGCCATAGTGCAAAGCACAGCTAAATTAATAATTAAAAATGAAAAATAAATTAAGAAATTCTCTTTTTTCCTAGAGTTCCTGGAGTTCTATAAGCAATTGTGGAAATCCATACTTTAATTATTTGGTCACATTCATTGGTGTCACCAGCATATACGGCAAAAATTCTTTTTTCACATAGTCTAGTCACTAGTTCTTTGATTATAAATATCAATGAGCATCAATAACCAAGACAATTGGATTTTCTCACCACATATTTTGTCCATTTGTCACCGATAATGAGCAAACTGTCAGCAAATGTGTCCGGCTTTGAAAATGGTGATATAGGAGAAAGGAGTTGTAAGGGATGCACTGTCTGATTGGAAAACACATTAGTACATAACTCAAGCTGAGCAGGCCATTACAAGCCTGCAAGAGGTGTATCTGGGTGTCACAATTGCTGGCTGGAAGATAAAGTTACAGAGAAGTGTCAGAACAGTTTTGTTTTTCATCTTAAAGCCTCTCAGGTGTTGGCTGGACTAAGAGATCCTTAACCATGGTTTTGATTACTTCCACATTCTATGGCATTATCTGATTTTTGGAAGGGGAGACACACATTTGGTTAAGTGAGGGTAGAAGGACACAATGCTGTCGTATTCACCTGGCACACACAGAAGACACGAAGGGGCTGGGTATTGACTGTCCAGCTCATTGACCTACCCAAGTTCCTTCCTAAAATATAACAAAAACAGCCTGTCAGTCCAGTCACAAAGCTTGTCTGAGGCGTGCCACTTGGTCTTCCTTGAACCTCTTGATTGAGATGCTGTAGCCTGTAGCTGGGAGACTTTTGGTACTGGACAGGTCAGCTCTGCAGGGCAACGCAGGGTTACCATGACCAGTTGGTGGTCTTCATATCTCCCCTAAGAAAACTGGAACCCCAGGACCACAATCGGCAGTGGGTTTGGATGCTCCATCACCATCAATGCTTCCTACTGCAGGAGTACGGCCCATCAAAAATGCAGTGTCTCTCCTCAGGCTCCCTAACCCAGGACCAGCTCCTCATTGTTTCTGACAGATAAAACCACTGTGCATTCATCAGCACCAGCACAGCCTCACACCGGATATCACACACATCCAGCTCAAAAACAAATATGTATATATGTATGTATGTATATCCTTCCCACAACAAAAAAGACAATCCCATTGGTTTCTGCAGCATCTCTGTCGAGTTGTGAAAACATGCCCAGCTCACACAGTAGCATGTCGCCGCTGCTCCCTCATGTCTCCCTTCCTGTCATCTGTCAAGGGTGTTCCTCCTCGCCCAGCCAATCAGCTCACTGAACAAATTTATCTGGAGAGGGGGGAATGTGTTCACACAATTTCCCAGCTTTACTGTAGCCCACATTCTCTCTCTGTGGTATCTGTCCCAGTTTGCATTGCCACACATGGTAATTGTCTAAGGAGACCCAGTTCTTTCCATCAGAAAAAAAAAAAAAAAAATTAAATAGACATATTAATCCTATTTCAGTCTCTGACATGGACACTCGTTAAATAATTTAATAATATTCTCGAATAGTTGTTTGAATTGTCAAACTATTCATTTTAAGAATGTATGTATATTTTTTTCTAAACACCATAGGGAGGATGATATCAAGTATGACTTCAATGAAAATGAATAATTAATCATGAATTTAACTCATTTTGGTATTAATCCGGATAATGAAGTCCCATGCTCACTTGGGTCAGCTGTACTGTTAAGTATTTAGATTTCAAGTGCCTGCAAGGGACAGATTAAAACCTACCTCAAGCAGCTAACTGATTTTGGCACATGGTGTATTTTGACCCTATGGCCTATACAGGGGTTCAACAAAATAATGTAAACACCAAAAAGTATGTATGATTTTTTATTTATTGATATGGATTTGGGTTGCCCTTCTTCAGAGCAGTTTCAGTCCCTCCTGGAATGCTGTTATACTTCGATCACCTCAAGTTCTTTGAAACTTGACGGGAAGTTCTGGAATGGAGAATGTGGAGTAGATTTCCACCCTCTTCATCTCTCAATGGGTTATTGGGGATTTGTCATGGAAGGTGACTTCATCCAGATGTTCATGAAACCACCCTTGCATGCATTTAACATTGTGTATGGGGGCATTATCATTTTGTATATGGGAACATTTTGAAGAAATAATTTATACACCGTAGTGTGCATGTGGTCACTTAGAAGAGCTTTGTTGCTACCATTCAGACTAACAGTCAGGTGAAATGACTCCCACAAGATGGCTGCCCATACCATAACAGATCTATCATCAGCTTGTAACAGGCAATGTGGGCCAAAGGCCTCCTTTAGCTTTCTCCAGACATAAACCCAGATGTAGGATAAAGAAAGATGACCCATCAGTCCATATTATTTTAAACTAAAGAATGATGACTGATCAGGCCATATTACTTTCTTCCACTGCCCTGAAGTCCAGGTTTCATGTGCACTACATAAGGTCATGCATTGTTGTGCATTGGCCTTAGTGAAAAGTGGTTTCTGATTGGCAGCCCTACCATAGACATCAGATTTGTAAGTTTCACCACATACAGTGTTTGTTTGAGACTGTGTCACAGAGGTGCATAGTTTTGTGGTTATTTCTGAGGGCATTGTTTTGTGGTTTTTAGCAACTGTCCTGTTAATTGTCTGTCTATCCCAGTCAGGTAGCAACCGTCATTTTTTCCTGATGTGGTTTTTCCTTATTTGGCATATACAGTCATGATTTTTAACGTAACTCCACTCAAAACATTTCTGTGACCTATGCACCTCCAACATGGGCACAAAATGTCGGTGTACTTCAAAACATCTTTTATAGCAGAGACATATTGCTAATTAACTTTTGACATTAATATGTGGAGACTCCTATTTCACTGTGATTTAGTTACTTTGAAGTCTACAAAAAAGAGTCCTGTTTCATGTGGTGTTTCCTTTATTTTGTCTACCCCCTGTATGTTCCAATGAATACATTCCAAACACTGGTATTCCAAGAGTCACTCATCTTTTTCATATTTTGCCCTACATTAATTCCAAAGATTAGTTGTGAAGAAACCTTCAGGCGAGTGTTTGATTTTGATCTGTCAATATGAAAATTATGATTTACTTGCATTTTGAAGAGGAGTTAAGGGTTCAAACTGAAAATTTGTAAAAAAAAAAAAAAAAAAAAAAAAATTTCCAATTTCATGAATAATTCAGTATTTAACTGGAACATTCAATAATTAACTACTTGTATATTTTTATCACTAGTTCATATCTGCTTCCAGGAGAATATGCAAAGTGAAAAACATTCACTGACATGGCTCTCCCTCACACTCCTTCCTTCTCTTTATAATGCTCTCACTCACTGAATGAATCACTGAATCGCTTAGTCTTTAACTGTTGTAGTTTTAGCAAGCTGGTCAGCCACCCTGCTAACACATTCCCTGCACTAATCTGTTTTTTCTGGTTTGTGTTGCAGCTGAGCTCTCAATTAATTAGCTTTGATTGAGCTCTTCATTGAATACTGGTCTTTGATTGACATCTGCATGCATTTGCATCTGCTATAAATTCTTTGTGTGGAAATGTGTTTGTGCCTATGAAAGCTGTTTGTTCAAAATGTTTTGGTTAAAAGCTGCCCATTGCACTAATTTGGGGCAGATTTTACAGTGAAGATTAATTACTTGTTCAGACCAGCTGATGCACAACTGATTACTCGTCAATAAATTTAAACACCTACCTGTGTTATTAGCTTGTTTTCAAGGGTCACAAATGATGGGGAAACATTTACTTTTATCCCTCTGTTAGAGCAAACACACAAACACAGCTTCAACAGATTATTTATTTCATTCCTAGTGAAATGTGGCATATGTACTGCAGTAGCTGCCCCCATCTATTTCAAACCGTCAAATTTACCCATAGATTGATGACAATTAAAGGCATCTACCTATTCACACAGAGGGTGGTTTGTGACCAGGTGTACATTCCAAGTTCATATTTACACTTGCTTTCTTGGCAGATGCTCTTTTCAAGGGCGACATACAATGCAAGTGTACAGAGGTGTATCGAATACATTTACATGAATAAGCATATGAATACTAAGCAACATACCGCACCTAAACATGTGTCAATCCATCACACAGTGCTGTAATAACCAGTGCCATCCTGAGTGCAGAAGTGCTAGAAAACAATTCAACAAGCACACGTATAATCTACAAAAACACACAAGAAATGGAAAGATTTAAATTATGATTAGCTAGGGTAGCAAAGTTGCAGCCCAAAGAAGTGCATCTTTAGTCTGTGGCAGAAGGTGATGAGAAACTCCACTGTCTTGATCGCAATTGGAAGCATGTTCTACCACATTGGGGCCAGTGTCCTGAGGTTACACTGCAGAGCAATCTGGCTAATATGGAAGGTCTAATAATTGTTTGCAGATATGGAAGAGCTGTTGCCTTTTCTGCTTGGTAGGGGTTGCTACCAACGTTTAAAGCCATGCAAGCTGTTACCAATAGCTAGTGGAGGGAGATCAAGAAGGGTGACACATGGGAAGAATTGGCAAGGTTGTGGATCAGCCAAGCAGTTGCATTCCAAATGCTATGCAGAGGTCTGAACATAGGCAGGGAAACTAGCAAGAGAGGAGTTTTAGAAAGACCAAGGAAAGGAGCAAGGCGAATGGATTGAATAGGTGGGGAGGAAGGATTTTTCAGATGTTGTACAGGAAGGCCCGTAAGGCCTGCTTACCAAAGTTATGTTTTCTGTGAAGGTTTGTTTGTTGACAAGTATCGCATCAAAGACCTTGGTGTTCTGAGTCACAGATGCTGTAGTACTATCCAAGTCCCTGAAGGTCACAAGGGCTGCAGAGGTTCTTTTGCCAGATGTTATCACACAGCTTGCAAGATGTGGGGCTTCAAGTGCTGGATTTCATTATCTACCTTGTGTAGTTAAGAGATCTCTTATCTCAGTCATCCAACTTTTTTCCTGCTCACACCCAGTGATGTCATTTGGTCATTGAAAAGCTGAATAATAAATAAGCTTCACAATCAAGATCATCCTTTGGCATGGTCTGTGACAGCTAATGAAATGCCTTGTCAGCATATTGCTAGCATACACTTCAATGGCGGATATACGACCATTTAAATCAGAGTAAATTTATACCAAAGGAATGCTGAATTAACATTGGCTTAGGGCCATGTCTGGTCTAGGTGTTGGGATGATCCAGGAAGAGTGTACATTAGGTCTCCGTTATGTCATCCTAAAAGATTTACACCATACGCTGTCTCGATGGTAGCACTTTAACAGCATATCCTGTCAGTATAAACATGCCAAAGGAATTTATAGCAGATTAAATATTGCGATGAAACACAGTGACCTGTATTCAATTACCAGCTCAATCATGCGCAATTAATTGAGAGCTCATTTGGACCTGTAAACATACCTGGTGTGCTAGGACTGGGAAAAGTTGCTAACAGCCAATGTTTGCTTCAGTCCAATCATTTGATGCCTTTGAAGAGCTGGCTCTTCTGGCACACTGAACTGGTGCATGTGGCTCACTGAAGTTGTGATCAGTTAAGACCCATTTTGAAATGCACACCACTATAAGAGAAACAAAGCAAGAACTGGTGTCAGGACAATCAAGTACATGGCACCCAATCCTGTGCTCAAATTAAGGTTGCAGTTTTAATCAGGGGAAACTTACACTGTATTGCTCAAGTGTGCAAACTTTGATAGTGTCAACGAAATAAATAAGTATGTAAGTAAGTATGTAAATAAAAAAGTAAAAAGTACTGTAAGATCCTCATTTCTTAATTATGTATTTCTCCCTTTAAATCGGTTTCCTGGGGTCCCTTTGCAAAATAATACAGAATAGCATTTACATCCCAAAATCATCTCTTAATATTATTTAGCACCCCCTGAATTACTGGGAAGGGAGATCTGAGGGAGGACTACATATAACCATGTGTAGTTTACAGCACAATAGGATTTCTTGGGTTTCACAGCCAGCAATGTCTTTGTTTTCCTTCTCCTCACCTAATATGTAACACTGAATACATAATACTTGCCAGTCCAGTTTTTGATTGATGACACTCCAGCATGCAACACAGATTACGTATTCCAAACACACCAAGAGGAAAACATGGCTGAGTTTACAAGAGTGAGTTGCATAAACAATAAGGTGCTGCTGAAGTGTTGGTCTACTGTTTCAATAAATACAAACTAGCTGTATGGACCACACAAAGTATGACTTGCAAGCCCGTGGCCTGGATTCGACAAGCAATTTTAGAGCAATAAGCATCATGAACATTATTTAAAAGCCTACTCTTATATCTCACATTCTAAAATTCCAAATTCCATCACACACTTGCTTTAGGGACTCTGCAATTCTGGCTGCCCAGTTACTGAATATATAATTAAAGCGTGGGTTTTGGGAGCAGTTTGAAAGCCTCTCTCAGCTGACCCAAAATCACTTGAATCAGCCTTGATTCAATTAATTTCTGGTCCAATTTTGCATTTTTATTATTATTATTATTATTATTATTATTATTATAGTAATAGGAGGAGGAGTAAAAGTAGTAGCAGTAGTAGCAGTACTAATAATAAGAATACTAGTGCTATTACTGCTACAAATTAAATAGAAATCCTTATCCAAGGTGCAAATTTATGAGATAAATAAATACAATAAAATCCAGAGCAAAAAATTAATACTTGCAGAGCACATTAAACACAAATGGAATACAAATAGTTGCAAGTAATTCAATGCAGTACCTCTCCAATTAAAACCAAGCCAATTTAGTGGTCATGAATGACATTTTAGTTGTGGTGCATTGCCCCCTGCTGGATAAGTGATGTGAGGAGCATAGCCACCAAACTGCAGTGAATGATTGTTCATCATTTGAATGTGTTCATAAGGCACTGTCATAAAGTAACACTTTTAATCACTTGTCCAACTGCCCCTACTCTTGTCAAAAGGGATGGTACAATAACTCAAATGTGGTCAAATTAAATGTTGTGCTTTCACTGAAACTGTGGTAAACTGAAATTATGTTAGATCAGATGTATTACCAGCTGTGTTATGAGCAGTGTTTCAGTTGTTTAGATATGCAAGTTACACAGGTGTTTGTGTCTACACAACCCTTATCAATTCTATAGGCATCTGAATTTAATTAGGTCTCCAGTGGTTTCTTGTGATGATCTCTCAGGTCATCTCTGCAAACTTGTCATTTTTTTGATCACAGAGTCAAGGCTGAATTAGCAAGTATGTCTCGTGCTATGCCTCATGGGGGTGGCATGGCTGTAACAGAAAGAATATTTTGACTGATAACCCTGCACGTGGGGCTAATTCATGAAAGCAAGTCATATATTTGTAAAATATACAATCATTTGCCAAATTTCTACTAGCTGATGTCAGTAAATACCAACATGCAGTATACAATCCATGGCTTCTGACTTGATGTCCCTTAAAGCTTTGCACATTTGCTATGCCTTCTGTTTCAGTCTCAGCTGAATCAGAATCTTCTGACATGCTGTCACATCTTGCTTTTTTACTGCCTGTTAGATAACTGGTGCATCAGCACTCCCTGCTGGACCTTATGCTTAAAAAAAATCACTATGAGGCCATTGCAATGCAATAGCAGTCAGTACTAAAGTACAAATAAGGGATGACACCAAATATCCTAACATGGCATCACGGTTGGTTACTTTGATCAATATTTAAGTGCTTATTCATTAACAAAAACAAAGAAACATCCAAAAATTTTTCTCATTTATATTAAGCAGAGCCAAAGAACCATAAATGCAATAATTAATTGATAGTATTAAATTTCCAGCCTGAAAGTGTGAGTGAATGCAATGTTTATTTATCTACAGAGAAAGAATGCTTGGGAGAAAAAACAGGATTTGGTTATTTTGAGAGTTTCAGGGTCATAGAAGACTACAAATACAAGTTATTTGAAATTGAGATTCCAAATCCTTATCTGCTGGAGATGAACTGAATTATGCTGAGGACAGCTTTGGCTTTCCAAAACTGTCATGTTCATACAATAATTATCAACCTAAAATCTGTACATTACCATTACAGTAGTTCAGTCAAACCTTCAGGTTTTTACATAAAGGTCAAAACTTGTAACCATGCACTGTGTCTGACCACCTCTGAGACTGTGATCTTTGAAAACAATATTGTATTGTAATGTTGGTTCTGATGAAGGAGAGAGGTCAATTGAGGATGAGTTGTAAAACAATGTCCAAATTTCTGAAACCTTAGAAAGAAAGGTTAAATAAAAACCTGTTTCCTAATCAGAATCAACTAGGTGGTATAAATCAAGCAGTTGAGCATTGCTCAAATGGTCAGTCTAACAAGAAAAGCATTGTATATGGCCTAGTACAAACGAACAGCAATTGTGTGCATTTCACCCTCTTTAAGGCCACTGTCCACTAAGTAGCTCACCAGCAAAACCTCAATAACAGTTAACTAGTATGCAAAAGCCATTTTAGCCTGATGTCAGTTAAACAATAAACCTTAACTGCAGAGCATTGCAAAAGCCAAACCATCTTCTTAGAGTAGCTTTGTTAAAATATGGAACTACTTAGCTCTGTAGTGCACACAGTATTGTTACAATAAACAAACTATTAAAAAACTACTGGCATCAGCTGCAACTGTGGTGCTTCATACAGTGCAATTGCATATTCCAAGTTTCACGAAAATGAGGGGGGGGGGGGGGGGGGGGGGTGAGGCATAGGTGAAAAATTAACAGCACGACCTTTTCTCCACTGACTCGAAGGAAAGCTTAAAATTGTGCCAGATGCCATGTCATGTGTCAGTGATCCAGTCTGCATTCAAGTAAAACAGTTGAACCTGATAGTCCTCCCGTTGGTGTAGGCTCTTTGGATCTGTGGAATGATACCGAGATCAATCAACAATCGTATTTGTCATTTGTCATTTCCTAACACCCAAACAGCGTATTCATGGTTTCCATAAACCACTTCCTCTTTGCTGTGCACTTATTTGTGACATATATGCAAGTACAGATGAGGGAGACAGTTGTAGAGAGTGCATGGCAAGGATAGTTAGATGCAAGGCTGTTAAGGCATGGTCTGGTAGTAGTATACAGTGTGGGGGTAGTTATGGTGTGAACGGGCAGTATGGTGGGTGGGGTAGAGGTTACTTTATATGCAGTTATGTTTCTGCATCTCCACAGTCCCAAATAGGTTGGATGAGATTTAAAACTTGGGATAGGTGGTAGCTGTCTGACAATGCACTGATATTAACTAAGTTACTGTTTCAATATTTTATTGAATTGACAGTTATATCTGGAATTAACTCATGTTTGTGTGTTGATTTCAAACTGTAATTGAGCCATTTCTTCAGAAACTGTGCTTGCTATGCTAGCCATGCATTTAAATCTTTCAGCTATTTTGTTTAGTGCACACCCTCTAAACCAGTAATAATCCACTATTTGTCCAAGGTGTGTTATAAGGAAGGAAAAACCCAGAACAGGCTGTCTTGTATTAAAACTAAGCAGGAGGGAGTGGTATGATGTGCCCCTAAGTGGAGCAGAGGTGTAAACTGTAATGTAGATAAGAACTCCTCATTAGCAACCAAGGACAGAGATTTTTCATCTGTTTTATTATTTATTGTACCATTACATTTGTCATTAAGTATTTATTAAATGTGTTTCTTTCATAGAAAATTTTGCCATGGTACAAAATTGTCCTGCATTCTTTTAAGCATTTAAATCAACATACCCAACACAACGAATCTGTTCTCTTCTGCTGGAAGTTGCTCTGGATAAAACTGTGTGCTAAATAAATGTAATGTAATAGTAAGTCTGCACAATTAAACATATAGAGTAATTTCACATGCTGACACTGCCTCCAGCAAATGCAGGTTTTGTCAAGTGAATAGCTAAGGACTGCAATGTCTTCGTGTGGTATTCTGTTTTAATGCATCAGAATCCTGCATTTTAAAATTTTCAGATAAGCATAAAACCTTTGTAGAGAGGTCTTCCAAGACCATTATTTTCTTTCCATCAGCAAATTTGACTACTACAAAACGAACACTTTTTTACTACCCCCATCTTTCTTATAACCATCAAATCCTTTTCTAAACACCTGTATCAACATGACTTTCAACATACGGGACTACAAACCTGCCTCACAGAAAAATATAGCACATGTAATCTAGAAATAAAATACATATTGAAGCGTTGTCAAAGCTCATATGCATGTGACACTGAACAATGTAAGCATGAGAAAATTCGTGGCCCATTACAGAAAACGTCATGACACAATGGCGCACAACATTGAACCAAACATTCATGAGGGGAGTCCATCCTCCTCACACTCCTCCGTGCCACAGTGTGGCGTGGTTTACCGACAACCCGGTTGGATCAGCTAACGGGAACAGTTTGGTATACCATCCCACTTATCATCGCCACTTCAAGAATACAACCATGTACACAGTCAGCTAGCTAGGATGAACGCTTCCTCGGTAACGAACGGTTGATAGCTAACGTTGGAGTTGGGTAGCTGACTTTGACAGCTGCAGCTTTCTTTTCTACTGTGAAGCTTTAATTTGGAGATGCCACGACGTTTGAACAAGAGGTTAGCATGGTAGAGAACATTTAGCCAGCTTAATAGCGGGCTAGCTACCAAACGGTCAGTTTTCGATTTAGCAAGCTTTCTTGCTCCATAGCTATCCCAGTTTGCTGGCTCTTTGGCTATTCAGAAGTTAAACTCGTAGCTAGCTAGCTAGAAGCAAGCGGTGTCATTCTTTATCTGGCTAGCTAGCGTGCTACACAGCATGCGATAGTTGGGCAGGTAACGGTACAATACCGGTGGTAACAGTTCTTTTTAAGCAATTTCTGTAGTTAACCGCTAGAAAGCTTATTGACAGCAAGCAGTGCAAAACTAGCTAGCCAGCTAGCTTTAGTAATGCACCTGCCAGAGTGATCTCGTACCGTTACTCTGCTTTTAAAAATCGTCTCAACTGCTGTCAATAGCTAGTTAGACTAGCTGTCTTAGATAGCCAGCACGATAGAGCTTATATATAATCAGACATTTCTCGGGACCTTTTATAAACACTGTCATTGAAATTGTTCAAATATCCAAGTATGGGGATGTGTTTACCCTGCCTGGGAGGAGCTGCCGATGACGTGGTAGAGACGCCGGACCCTGTAAGTTCTTCAGTACCGAGAGCTACAAATAGTATACTTCTTAGGCAGCTAATAAGTTATTTTTAAACTTAGTTGTTTTGCCTGTAGCAATAATCATTGCAGTGTTGCAAGCACTGTCAGTATGTTACACTTGTCAGTTTTAGTTTGCCGCTTCAAAAGACAATGCGTTGACGAACAGCTAGTCAGGTTTAGTTGCAGTGTCAGCGGAGACGCGGCTGGGTCAGTTCTGTTGCTGCGCTCCACCCTGCATTAGCTATGTTAACATTAGCAAATAGATATTATTGCTCGACTGTGATGTTGTCACCCTGTCTTGCAGGGCATTCGGGGCCCCGCATTAATGACTACCGAATTGAAATAAGTAACGAAGGTTTTTGTTTTGTTTTGGGGTTTTTTTTTTCTATTATTACAGTCAAATAGCTGAGTAACGTTTGCAGAATAACTAACCTTCTAGCAAGAAAATTTTGCCGTTTATAATTGCGCTTTCATATCGGAAATTTAGCTAGCAAGATGGCTTTGTTTATTTCAGCTTGCAAGGCCGGTAGGCTATAACATTAGATAGGATGGAGATGAAATGGGCAGTGTTTGCATATCACAACTAAATGGTAAAATCAAGTCAGTGCATCAGACAATTAAACAAGGCCATTACAGTCAGTGTCCAAGCTTTGAATGCGTGCTAAAGGTTTGCCATCGTCTTGATTAAATGACGATGTTTAAACATGCAACTTTGTGTCATGAAATATTTTATTTTTGACGTCTTTATTTAATAACGACATGCACAGCGCGACATATTGGCCTAGAAAACAACTAAACGTTATACTGCAGCACAACGAACCTACTGTGAACCTACTGGGACCATCAGACGCTCGGTGGACCAACATTGCAAACCGCTTATCTCTGGCTTTGCTTTAAAAAGCCACTTAACGTTTCATCTTGAGGGAATAATAATAGTCTGGAACATCCTTCATGTAAGAATAGCCTGGAGTTAAAGAACTACTTTTTGATATGTTTGTCATATGCCATGTTTGTGTTGCCGGGCATATAACATACCTGCACAGCCCTGTGAGTTATATCCTATTGGGGATGTATTTGTGGGAGTTAGCAATGCTAACCATGGCGGTGACAGCCCCGTTGGGTGGTTTCTTTAAAAGTTAAAACAAAAAGATTTTATTTTGCGTTTCTTTGTCAGATCATTCCCATCCAGACAAAGGCAATGGCGTTTATTTTCTGCGGTGTAAATTTAGTTATTCTTGATTAGTTATGGATGAATGATGGGCTCTGGTGTGTTTATTGCAGAATAGATGCAGTGTAATCAGGGGTTAACTAAACATCTACAACTAGGGTAGAATCTTTCTCAAGCTATGGTGACAGTACTGGTGTCATCTGTTTTCAGAAGCCAATACTGGCAACAGTTGACAAAAGTATGATAGTGACATTAAGAAAATTCATTTTGTATGATACAATAGGGCTCCAAGTGTCATGTCTTTGAACTGTGCAGATCATTTCATTAGCTGTAATGGCCTGAGAAGTGGATCAGTATCCCTGAAGGAACACTAGTGATATCACAAGGTTTGTGGAAGCAGTTGAGAAAACCACAGCATGGCTTTAATTATAATGTGGTTAGCTGTTGTTCCATAGAGCCTTCTTGTGCCAGATATAATAGCCTCTGAAGAACGGGGGCACACCCCTTTTTTCCATGAAGCTGACTTTACAATGTTTCGTTTGCTTTCCAGGAGACAAAAAGGAGGCAATTAGCAGAGGCAGCCGAGAAGAGACAAAAGGAGGTAACCTCATACGTTAGCAAATGTGTGCTCACAATTGGGCCCCACTTTGGTATCAGCCAACAGTTCAAGGTCAATCAATCTTGATGCCATTCCATTCTGTCCACCAGAATAACTTTCAGAATATGTACTTGATGTCACGGCCAGTAACCCCCTGAGTTACAAAACAATACACAGGACATACAAGGTTAGGGGACCTGTACAAAATGTCTATCTAGCTATCTGTCTATCTAGCTGTCTATGTATCTTCTGGGATGATATACACGCAAGTAACTGCAGAGCTCCTGGAGGCTAAACTTCTGTACTGCATCAATTTTGACAATTAAGAGGTAGGACTTTTCAATGTGAACACCCTACCCTACTCTACATATATATATATATACACATTGCAAATGAAAATAAGAAAAAGGTTAATCAAGATCAGAATTACAACAAAGACTAAACTAAAGAATCAGACAAAAACAAAAATGTTTTGCAGTCTGACTAGTTGCTGAGAGAGAGAGACCCCTAATGGGAATCAGGAAGGCCTTAAACATGGCTTGCCCAAGGTGCACAGGTGATCTGCATCAGGCAAGACAGGTGGGACACCGACGGCTCTGCCTATGATGACACCTGTGCAAAGATACACACTGACACTGCAATGTAAACAAACACGAACAGGCAAAATGACCGCGGGGTGTAACATTGATGTCTGGTTAGAATAATAATGATAGTAAGACTACATGGAGACCGAGGGCCGTGAGAATAATCCCAGACTCTAAAACCAGTTTTTCTGACTCCGGTTGTCATACCAGTTCTTGCCTTTGCCACTTTGTCCTGGAGAATGAACAGCTCTGTTTTTCTGTTAAGTCTCCACTCTCCATATCAGTATGCTGAAGCTCAGGATGATCCATCTAGCTTTGTGACACTTTCTTCCCGTTCCTGTGCGGTTGCCACATGGACAGCATAGCGGTTGCAGCCTATGTCCCAGCGCTCCCCTATCCTTTTCAAGGGTACCAATGATTTTCTCTCACAGGCACAAAAAACAACCTTGGCACACAAACTTCAGTTAACAGAGGTCTGTTCTGGTGGTCTCTGGTTGGCCACACATGCAGTGGTTTCCACAGGCCCTCAGAACCTCCTGGACAAGATGCCATGATAATTCCCTGTCAGGCAGGATCTGCAAACATAAGCCCAACATGTACTATTTCACCCGTTGCTGCAGGGAATCAGACTGTAAGCCTGGCCCCTCAGATGACCAAGCTCTTAGCTCCAGATCTCTGCCACATTTTAGAGCAAATCCATGCAGCTGAGTCCTCTGGACATTTCTGGGGCTACTTCAGGAGGCCTGAAGTCAGCGTATACCAAGTAGTACCTTTACTCCAGTGTGTGGATAGGCTTTGCTGAACAGATGAGTCTCATTACAATAGAGAATGTAATGGTTACTGTGTAATGTTTGTTTCTCCACCTCTCTCCAAAAGGTAATTTTGAGAAGCATTTATCTAATGGAGGAATTTGGCACTAGTTTCAGGCTTATGTAGCCAAAGGTCACACTTCAAGAACACTTTTACAACAGAAACAGTAAATAGAGCCTTCTGTTATCACCTAAAATTCAATGTGGTGATATTCACCGCAGGACTTATGTCGCATACAGATAGATAGGTTGTCTCTAATTATTTTTGATGAACTGTCTCACTTAAACCTCACTTCATGCAGTGCATGGGACCTGCCACCATGGATAGAATGTTGTTGGATGGATTCAAGTGTGGCTTGTTTTCAGCTTTTGATTGCTGTGGGTCATAGTTCACAGCAGTACAATACTTTGCACCCTTGAACCATTGCACAACTGAACCATTAGGTTCCATTTCCACATGTATCAGATAATTCTTTATTCCTTGTATCTCTTTGGACATTATGAGCAGCTGTAAAGCACATATGTTTAGATTTAGTGGAACCCTGTATTTCCCCATAGAGACAACTCAGACGAATCCCATTGAGAATTTTGCGATCTCACAGATCACATCATGCCACTAAAATGTCCCGGTGAGTACTTTACAGAGGAATCCAGCTGGTGGTTACAGCTTGGCTGGTTGCGCGTCACTTTCCTCGGCACAACGTTTGATGAAGAAATCCACCTCTCCTCCTTACAGTCACGTCAGCTGTGCTGTATCTGCTTCAGATCCGTTGGTCACAGATATTTGCCTCTTTAAGGACCGCAGCTAGCAGGAGGTGCTCTGTGCCAATCTGTCAGAACCATGGCCAAACACGGTGCTTTATAATGCTTCACTTGCCCACACTGAACGCCCACTTAGTTTTTATAAAAAGCCTTGTGCGTCACGTGCTGCATCCCACAACAGCAGACCCCAACTGCTCCGTGGCTGTCAGTCTACTTGTGTTTGTGCATAGTTTGTTTTGTCATGATATCCTTTTCACAATGGCAATCGGCATACAAAAGTCAAGTCATTTTGTGACCCTGGTCCAGCCACTCTTCCTTTAAGATTAGTATGTGCATGATTTTTTGAGGGTGATGTCAACAGGAATTGGGTCTTAACTTACAAAAATTTGTTTTTAACAAATGCAACAGAATTCAAGAGAGGTTAATAAAATGGCAACTCTGTGAGTGATGACACACTGTGAGCAGCTGAACAAAATGAAAAGTTAATGTAAGATTTAACTGTGAAGCTCCGTCTGCTGAAGCACAGACAACTTTTTCATTGGAACTAGTTATTAAACAATCTGTACATTTTGTTTTTATCAACTTAAAGTTGTTTCGTCCAAGAGATTATATCTTTTTCTTTGTATTTCATTCTTTTTTCTTTATTTCTGAAAAATGAAGGATTCTGTTCGTCAGATTTATGCCCTGCTCGTCGGTGAGGGTCTGAGATACTAGTCTAGCAGGATTGGCAAAGGAGCCCTCACTGGGCCACAGCAACAAATACTGTAGATAATTATCGGATGTGCATGACATTATGTTTTATCAAAATAGCAACCATAAAGCCTTTGTCTTTTGAAAATCCGTTCTTCAGCTGTTGTTGAGAACACGTTTGGAGTGGTATAAAGCTTCTATCCTATCCAGCACACAGAGTCTCTACCATTACTGCTTATGGCATTGGCCGGTCCAACTGTTGCATAGCTATGGTAGTAACTTGCTCTGTTGTCACTGTGTCACACCAGACGTCCTATAGAGGAATTAAAAACCCCGAGGCAGTTGAGAGGAAGAAGAAGAAACAGGAGGAGATGGAGAAGCAGGCGATGACAGTAACACCCACTGGGGGCGGGGGCCTGAAGGTCAGTCCTTTTAATGGGATTTGGACAGGGGTCTGAGGACACCAGGCAAAAAGATGGATAGGTAACCCTCACTCTAAAGGACTGGAGTAATTCTGGCTTTATAACCATTTGATATAAGGAATTAATTTAGACCCTGAATTGTAAGTGGTTTAAAGTTCTAAAGGGTTGAATGAATGAATTGGCTGTTATTTGAAGGTGAAAAAACATAAATCCTGTCATAAATTCTGATGTTCTCACCACTTCAATTAAAGTTTACTGAGCATCTTGTCTGAAAATGAAATTGAAAACTTTATGACAAGACAGGAGTGTATGATCATTTTAATTATGTTTTGCTTGTGTTGTATAACTAGGATACTAATGATTTACTGTACAAGTTCCACTGTGGTTGAAGGCTTTCAGTGGATAAAGTGCAACTTGATGAGGGACACCGTCTTACTGTTGGCAAATGAGAAGTTTGCCATGTGTTTTTATTTATTCTATTTGGTAGTGTTCGTGTTCCTCTTGGCCCAAGAGTTTGAGAGTGGAATACCTATGATTATGGACAAAAGTATACAGAGATCCTGAACTCCTGGTTCTGAATTAGTGACGGAGAACATGATTACGAAATTGTAAATTAGGGGTTTAGAAAATGTTTAGCCTTTTAGTCATAAACTAGATGCTAGGAACAAAAGATCCATTTATACGTGCCCATAAAAGTAGTATTTAGCTTACACAGCAAATCTTGAATGGTTACGAAGACAGTAAAATGTATAGAGACAAGCTCTTACTGCCGATATGTTTGTAGATTACAGTGGAAGACCACAATTCTGTTTTCTTCACAGTAAAAGTATGATAGACCTGCACAGTTAGCATGTAGGCTTTTAAATCGTGATGTATTTGTTAGGCTGTTTTTTGTCTGTTTTGAATTTGTTTGAACTTGTTTTGAACTTTTTCAACTTTTCATATTACAGTGGCAAGTGGGCTAAAGCTGAAGAGTGGAAAAGACAGACAAACAACAGATTCTTTCTGCTTGGGTTCAGCCAACATGGACTGTGTTACCAGTTGACTTGAGAAGCTCTTTTTTTGTTGTGCAAGATAGTGGGAGGCGGGTACGTAGGATCTAGGGAGAGATGTGCCAGGCTTTGTGCTACAGGATTGACCCCGGGCTCAGATTCCTGATTTGCCAGAATGCTTTGCAGGACACACTCACCAGATGATGCCAAGAAGAAAATGCCAATGGATCCTTGCAACAGCCAAAAGGACAGTTGACACACTACAGGACTCACTGGATGGAACTCCACACCATGAAAGGAAATATGAAGTGCGCTCTTAGCCATAACACTGTACTGTACCAGTTACTTCTTTTCAAACAGTCTCAGTAGCCTTTCGTACAATATTACACCTTACCATCTTATACTTCTTACCATATTTATGAAACTTACAAACACATTACAAATATTAAATCTTTTGATTTAATAAAGTAAAAATATAGCCATGCTGAAATTACTTGGTTTTCACAGAGCAAGCACAAGTGTCACATTTTCATTGATTTTTTTTATTTTTTTTTATTTTAAATCACCCTTTGTGCTAATCTAACCTCATACTCTGAAATGTGTTCTCCATATTTATATTTATACTCAAAAGATATGTATTTAATCATTTGTATAGAATCCTCACATGTCATGAGACGGTTATTTACAGGGGAAGGAGTCTTTATGAAAACAAAGAATCAGAATGAATGCTTTGAAATTTTTTATTACCTCTCTGCAGAATCACTACCTTCATATAACACTGTCATCTGCTTATATTGTTCAATCTCAAATGCTGTGCTCTCTGTCTGACACAGTTGTTTCAGGTTGAACTTTCCCTCTTAAGGTTGACTCATCTGTAATAATACACTAATGTAATGAAATATTATGATTTGTTGTGAAGTCCACTGGCATTACTCTGAGACCAGGGTAAAAAGTTAGCTGAACTGATGAGGAAATTGAAAGGAAGTCTGCTGTACCAGGCATGGAGATTGGTGTACTGTATGTGACAAAAGTTTTACCTGTTTTGATCTGTGTTTCACAGCACGAGATATCCCAAGCTCTTGTTTACGTGAATTCTTGTTCCCCATCCCTTTACCCTCGGCTTCAAATGTCCCTGCCACCTGGGGAGGGGAAGTGTGTTGCGCTTCAGGTTGTTGAAATAAAAGATTAAATCAGCCTCTGGTCTTTTGCTTTGTGTTGGCAGTGCCATGTATATATACACAATTTGAATTCAGCTGCTTTAAAGCCACCCATACTATTATGTAGCCTGACAGATTGTGAATTACATCGCAGGGTTGCGTGCAAGCTTTGAGGGCTTATCTGTATTACTGCATTGCAGCATGTGTATGTAACATATTCCTCAAGACAGGACGCCATTTCGTAAGTCATTTACAAAATCCATATCAGTAACGATAACTTGCAGTCGTCACCTTGGTGCGCATCATTTCGACATCACAAAGATATTAATCTTGTGGCTGAATTGTTACTAAGGCCACTGCAACCGTTTGTCCTTACATATCAGACTGTTTTGAGATGTGTAACTCTCCAGCACATTAGCAGTAGAGCTACAAGTTTTTTCATGTGCCTCTGATCATTTTGTGCTACACAGACCACTTGAGTTTGCAACAGTGGCCCATCATATTACCAAATGAACACAATCACCAGAGTATATGATGATCTTGTGCTAAACTACAGAATTATGCTCATGACTGCAACACTGCTCACATCAGAGACATACACCAATGAGCCAAAACATTATGACAACTCACAGGTGAACCGAATAAAGTTGATCATCTCCAAACAAGGGCACATGTCAAGGTCTGAGTAGATTAGATGGTACGCGAACAATCAGTTCTCATTGTCAACGTGTTGGATGCAGGAGAAATGGGCAGGAGTAAAGACCTGAGCAACTTTGACAAGGGCCAAATTGTTATGGCCAGATGACTGGGTCAGAGCATCTCTGAAATGGCAAGGCTTGTGGGGTGCTCCAGGTCAGCAGTGGTGACTACCTACCGACAGAGTTCCGAGGAGGGACAAACTACAAACCAGCGACAGGGTGTTGGGCGCCCAAGGCTCATCGGGCAACGAAGCCTATCCCATCTGGTCCGAACCACAGAAGGTTTACTGTGGCACAAGTCACAGAAAATTTTAATGATGGTTATGGGAGGAATGTACCACAACACACAGCGCATCGCACCCTGCTGCATATGGGGCTGTGTAGCCGCAGACCAGTCAGAGTGCCCATGATGACCCCTGTCCACCATCGAAAGCGCCTACAATGGGCACACAAGTGTCGGAACTGGACCTTGGAGCAGTGGAAGAAGGTCGCCTGATCCAATGAGTCCCGTTTCCTTTCAATGTTCTGCTGGGAAACCCTGGGTCCATGCCTCGGTGGGTCGGCGCTGTTTTTGTGACATTAGGCATTTGTGTATTAGGCAGGTGGTCATAATGTTTCGGCTCATCGGTGTATATCCGTGTCATATCATGGTCTTTCATGCCAGATATGTCCATCTGCATCATGAACACATCAATAACAAGATGACATTAAAGACACATGGCCATATATTTGCCTGACTCACCTGTTTAATGCATCACCTGTGAGCCCTGTTGCCTATAGGAAACTGACAGCTGTTTGCACTATGGTGCAAAGACTGCAGAAATATCCTTGCTTTTCCCCCTAACTCACTGATTCTCAGTCCTGCTCCTAGGGCCCCCCTGCTCTGCACGTTTTCCATCTTTCCCTGCTCTACCTACCTGACTGAACTCATCAGTGGCACTTTTGATTAGCTGAGCACACCTGATTTAATCAAGAGCATGTTAGTTATTTCAATCAGGTGTGTTTGGAGCAAAGACAGATAGAAGATATGCAGGACAGGGGGGCTCTAGGAGTAGGATGGAGAAACACTGTCCTAACTTCCTCTAGGTCAACTGCCCTACTCCACAAGGCCACAAGATGTTGCTGTTGTCCTACTCCTGACTGTGACATGGTCGAGAAACATTGTTTAAGGATCAGATGTGATTTTCTACGATGATGTTAGAACTAACATGAATAAAATAAATAACAATGAGAACAAATGTTTATTGTTGAATTTTGAGAATCAAGGAAAAGAGTTTGCGTCTATAAAAGCAGATATTGATGAACTACATTTTAAATGTATAATATATCATTTGTCAAATATTAATTGAATTTTATGCAATGTTATCACTTATACTGTAGGCTGATATGCTGTTGTACTTATAAGCAGATTTCTGATACAACCACTTTGCTCGTAACATATTTCAGGAGGCCTTTATGCTGATGTGTTGGTTCTCTACCAGAAGACAGATGCAAGTTTGGCTGACTCCTTTATATTTTCATTGTTTCTTCTTTTCTGCCGTGACATACCTCTCTGTCAGATCAGAATGCTGAGACCTGCATGTCCCATGATGCTAGCTGAAAAAAAAAAGAACGGACCATTTTTCATCTTCTGTTCTCGGCAAGGCGCCACAGACGATGAGTCACGGAGATGAGACACCGTCGGTCCATCTGCATGCACAGAGGTGACAAAGTCGATTCCGTGCCTGCTGGCACCTGTTGTTTTTTTGTTTCCCTCGTCAGGAGCGGTGCACAACCCCAAAGATGAGAGACATGTGAAATGTCTTGACAGAGCTGCACTGCAACAATCTTTGAAGGTTAGAAGTTATGCTGTGTGTATAGCACAGGCAACCCACAATGCATCTCTTCAGCTCCTTGTGTCCTCTCTCTTCTTGACCTTTTGTACTTTCCCTTCCTCTCATTTGTCCTGCGTGAGCGGCGTCCAAGTATCTGAGCATTTGTCATTGTCATCCCTGTCAGTGTAAACCCCGGCAAAAGCAGCTCTGACAAGAAAAGGCACGGCGTCCAAAATACAAGTCGATTCTATAATAAAATTTCTCCTTGATCAATAATGGTGGGATCTCCCACCCCAAAAATAGGTAGATGTCAGTCAGTTTGCTTTTTTCTAATGTGAGAAAGCTTGTCACACTCAATATTTTTTTATTTTGCCATGTTGCCATACGTATTTATATGCGAAATTGTTCCTTGCAAGCAGTGAAAATGGCCTGCTTACTCTGCATGCCTAATTAACATATAAAACACAATTTCTCTGTTTATCATTGCAGCGATGCCCACCGTGAGAGACAAAAAACTGATATACCTCTAATTATGGCAGCCAACATTGCCAAATCTTTGAACAAGCTGTCATTCAAGAAGCAAGAGACAACATGCAGTCAAGGGAACTCAGAAAATGTATCTTTTACTTTTCAGATCAAGAGTGTACCCTTACAGAAAAATGAGAAAACGAACATAAAACATTTAACATAAAAAGCAAAGGATGAGAAAGAAAGAAATATGAGACAGAAAGACATTGCAATTTCTGAAAATACATTTGATTGTCTTGTTTTTATGCACATTGGGAAAGCAACTTCTGTTCCCTGTGGTGCTATTATTTGGTATTGTTTCTTAATTTGACATTTTTCATTCATATTCCAACCAACAGTTTACTGAAGTATCTGACAAACACATTTTTCATAGATTACTAATCACTGTACATTTTTCAGAAATGGGATTTCATATAGAACTCTCTAAAATACAACTATTGACTATGACTGTTTTGATTTCGTAATGACAGGTACTATAGTTAGTGTTGTATAGTAAGTACCACCTGGAGGGCAGTTGGCATCAGCGTGAATTCAATGCTGTTTCAGCGTTCTCTCTGGATGGCAAAATGGGAACACTACATTTAAACCCAAGAGGAATGTTGCTGATTCCAGTTATTCTCATAAAAGTACAAGTGAGACAGACAATAGCTTGAGAAAAGTACTGAATGCACTTCACAGACATAAGGCTTAAAAGGCACTGACTGCAGCAAAACTGTCTGCATCAGGGCCCCATGAGATACACAGCCAGGTACCCTACAGGTAGTGTGTGTCACTGAGTGTGCTCCAGTCTATGCTACAGTATGTGCTCAGAACTCATCCCTATACCTGCAGCAATAATAGCCTGGCAGACATCTACAGTACACCCCCTGGAGGCATTAAGGTGCCCTCACTGAAGTTACACTGTCATTACTGTGATTTTTAATGTTGCCGGAAAATGTTGCCAAGTTTTTTGTATGACTCTACTGGAGGCTGAACCCACAGCCTACTGGTGTAAGGGTTGACATTAAACCAGCAGGTCCCCTCCTGCAGCAGGGGTAAAAACAATTCAATCAGTCTGAATATGATATGGATCTGTATAGGCATATCCTAGCTGGGACTAAGGGATGTTTGCCCAAGGTTAGTTTCCAAAATACAGTGGCTGACTGAGATCGGAATGCATACTCAGAATGCAAGTGTAGTGTCCTAATTAAGGACGTTGAGAGTCTTCTCGGAACAAATGCTGCATGATCTGTGCTGCATCACTGTTCTCCACTTCAGCCATGTTGATCAGAGGAATGGCATTATATATTTGTCCAGAGAGGGCGGAAAAAACCTAAACTGCACCATACTCACTAATTACACTCCCATACAATTTTAGATAAATCACAAATTTAGATTAAACTGATTATTGAAAGGATCACAAGTCTAAATTAGAAGTTTCTAAACTTAAAACATACAAAAAAATGACAAAAACTGTCATCCAATTCAAATCTCACCAGTCTTCATTCCAGACTATGGGAGACAGCCAGAGAATCATCCCTTAAATTTCTGAAACATTTTAAAATGTTCAGTAAAATATTTCCCCCATGCCTTCTTCCCACTTCCCATACACCACCTTAGGACAATGATTCTCCTCCTTGCTACTGCAGTATCTATAGCTACAAAACTAACAAGATAAAAACAACATGCTGGGGCAAAATGCCTTCCAATGATCCTTTTCCACTTAACTGTGAATGGTAGCTGTTTAATGGCCCATTGTGGCCCTTTTTTGAATTTCTGGTTGAATTGTCAGTCTGCTGTTGGTGAAAGTGTCCTGAAGTTGTCCAAAGTTACAGAGTGGGGGCCTGTTTTCTTCTTTGTGGTTTTATTTACTTCTTGCTCCGGTAATGGGCGGCCACCACCAGGTAGCTGTCGGGAGTGAGGTCCTTGATACTGGGCGACTTGTTGGCCACGGGGGAGGTCTTGCCCTCCACACGAGAGATCTGCAGCATGCGGCATGGGTCATGCTTCAGCAGGTAGCTCTCGAAGGTCTCCCAGCCACCCCCAACACGTACCATCACATGCTTGTTGTGTAGCATCTACATGGAATAGAAAAGCAAAGATATAAGATCAGTTCAACAAGGAAATGTCTTCATTCAACATGGATTTTTCTAGTTTTGGATACAGGATGCTGGCTTTGCCACACTCTGTTGGTAGCATAGTCAGGACATACCTGCCTAACAGCACATAATGGCCAAAGGCATCATCTTCTGCCAAAATGTGCAAAAAGATTGGTGAAAGTAGGGTAAGAGTCAGGAAAAAAGAAAATAATTCTGGGTATAAATGGAGTTAAGAAGCCACCAGGGCAGGATTTGAATGCTTGTCTTTACATTCACCTGTTAGCGATAATACATGATGTCATCAGTGCTGCAAACCATCCAGGAAGTTATCCCCATTGTGCTCTCAAGAGCAGGTGCAATGGGGAGATAGACCAATAGACCTTTAAATGTGGGACATATTTAGATGATCACAGCTCTGTCTTGGCTTAAATACCATGTCAGACTGTACAAACTGTCCATCATCATGGGTTCCCTGTCTTTATACTGCATACCACTCTGTATTCCACCTGAGTCAAACCTATCCAATAACAATGTTATTAACTCAAGTGTCTCCAGCTTTCATTTAAATCCTATTTAATCATTTCTTGGTTGAGTGACTAAAACAGAAAATTGCACCAAATTTTGACACTTTCTTCAAGACACTTGCACATGTAAAAATGGCACGCTAACAAGGCTGAAAGCCAGAGGGCTACTAAGTTGAAAGTAGGCAATTATAGTTTGAGATCTATACACCCGCCCTACATACACAACTACACTACACAACTCTGTCTACACAACTCCCTGGTAAACCTTAGGTACTGATACATAGCTATATGACAGGCCAGAGGATGCTGTGGCTTATACTATGTGGCTTGCACACAGTGAAGAGGAAATCCAATTCATCAAAGTAGGGAAAGGTTCATCACCACTGAAAATCTGTGATGGGGACAGCGCCGGCAGCACTTTTTCACAGCGTGAGAACGTGATTATCGATTCAGCACCCAATGAGTGTGGTGTAGCCAGGGGCCCTGACACCTCTGTCTGCTGTTCCCTGCACCCATATCAGCTGAAACCCCATCTGCTACCTCACTGACCACCCTGTCTTCAGTGATAGGAGTACCTCAGCAAGGCAGGAGGGCTTCAACAGATCCTTGCTGATAAAGACACAAAAGCATGAAGACACAAATAAAGACAGATAAAGACACAAAAGCATGAAGATTAAAAACAATAAAATAGTACTGCATGATGTAAAACTCAGTCTTTCAGTCTCTTAATTTTATCTGAGCGTTGGGTCAAGCTATTGCTCATTCACAACATTTCAGGAGTAAAAACAATGTCCCTTGATTGTTTCATGAAGTATGACAGATCTCTCCTTTAATGAACATGTTCTTGGTCAATGGCAGCAAGAAACAATCAGGCAAACATGGCTCTTATATTAGTATAACTATGGCCTTGCCTTGTCTGAAATGCATGGGATTTCTAATCTTGGACACATGGAGAAAACAAACTAACACACAATGATGATGAGGATTGTCAACTAGAACCTTTCGAGCCACAGTACCTGGCACACAATCGTTTCTTTGTGCAATGCTTATCTCAAGCACCTTAGATGGTACAGGTAGATATCTAGCAGTCTTGGTGTTTGTCTATTTTGAGAATGCATTCAGCTCACTATACCATAGTAGGTCTACATTTTTAGCAATGACAAAATCATCCTTCAAGTCAAGCCAACCATGGTTTGTTCCATTTCCAACTATTTACTCTATAGCAAGGCTGAAATGAACTTGGAAAGGAGTAAGGAACAAGTAAATGCCTTCTAGTTTGAGGTCTTCTATTCACAGTGAACAGAAAATGGAATTAAATGTTCTGTTTTCTGCTGTCTGCTGCCATTTGAAAATAAGCCATAAATAATGGGACCCTAAGAATTTATAATGTAATAGTTGTCTTGTCTTTTTAATTATCTGTGTTGGGCCTGAATGGTTTCCCAGTACCTCCATGTGTATACTATGCTTGGTGTGGTTTCCTGTGGTAAGGTTATCAGAGCTCCTTTCCATGGCTTCCAGACATGCTTCCCACAGAAACAGACCCGCCCTTCCTTCTCTGTCTGATCCATCCTTTTCTGTATAAGGGCATCTTGGGACTCATTACCATCTAATTAAATATTTATAGCCCTGCCTTTCTTTGATCAGTAGCTCCCATAAAGCCTCGTGCCAGGACGAGACGGCCTCTTTAAGATCTCATCAAGCTAAATGAAAACTGCTTCACTGCCCCAGCTGTGCGCAAAACATAAACAAGAACGGGGACAATCCACCACACAACTACACACACAACGTGCATGCCTGTTCTCATGCAGTCATGAGTATTGTTTAGTTTTACACATGTGCAAATGCAGACACAAGCACAAATGCAACACAGATATTGACACTCATAGCACACTCCCAGTACACATGTCCACATAAACACACATAAATTGCAGAAACATATGGACAAAGTGGTTGCTTGCTAAGGGTCTAAATTATTGTACCAGATCCTGGCTTTTCTCTGCTCCTTCAATCAACCTCAGCAGCCATTCATTGGACCAGTTTGCTCTAGATACATGTTAGTACATTGAACTGTGGTATCGGATTCAAAATGCTGAGAATCTTATAATTTCACTTCACCATTTTCAGTTCACTCCTGCTGCTACACCTACAGAATTGTCCCCCTACACCTGCTGCTGCCTGGCATGGTACGGTCCCTGGTTGGGTGCCATGGCAACAGCTCCTGAACATAAATAAATATATAAATAAAGGCACTGGCGCATTTTTACAAAACTGGCAGCTCAGACACCCGCATTCCCAAGAGGCCTTGCACAGCCATCCGTCCTCCTGTCAGCGGCAGCCCCCCCTCTCCGCCTTATCAGCGCTAACCCCTTCATTATGCCGCCATTAAGCCCCTGGTAAAACAAGCAGATTTATGGGCCTCCCCCTCCCCACCCTGACTGCTAATGGGCTGATTGAATGTTTCGGGGGGCTGCTCCTGTATGGAGTGTGAATATCCCACTCCTGGTCATTTCAATTACATTACCGCAGAGCTTCTACAGCCTTATCTGCCACAGCTGTTCACAAGAAGATTAAACTGTCAGGGTTGGTGGTGGGGTCAAGTGTGACAAGATAAAAAAAGGTGGTGGGGAGGAGGGGGGGGGCTTTCTTTTATAGGAAGAGCCAGACAATTTTTGCTGTTCTCAACATGACAGGTATATAGTCTATTGAAATGACTGACAGATCATTTAGTGTGGCTGAAATCAGGCCTTTGTGTTTTGGCTGAGCTTGTCACCAGATAAGCTGTTTATGCCAGTTGACGCACTGTACACAGACTGACAGAGGTTTGAATGCTGTAATAACTACAGGCTTTCAGACATGGTTTTGACTCATACCTATAAGAACACAAAAAACATGGTTGATTTGTTTAGGTTTACCAAGCTCAAGTCGCAGAATGAATCTCGCCCTGTCGCCCTGTCCCAGTATGAAAGACAACCTGTTTCCTTTACATTTACTCCAACAAAGAGATGAGACGTCCAATGTAAATGAGAGCTGTCAGAGATTAGGATCTGTTAGTGATAGCTAACAAATATGCATGCTGCACCCCCCTCCGCAATCCCAGCATGCTTCTACCCACGCTGGCTGCAAGGGTCTTCCTGACATCAACACCCCCTCCCACCAAGAGTAAATCCAAGCATTTGTATTCCACTCGTCTCCTCCTGCAGAGCGCCTGCTAGGGGATTCTCCCGTTGTCTCCGTGAGCTGGATATTGATTCATCTCATTCACTCCTCGCGAGAATGTTAAAGATGAGGTGTCTGCACACAAGCGCCCTACAATCAATGTCAGCCTTTGCTTATCAAGCTGAAACGATGAAGGCAAAAAGCAAATCTGTGAATGTGTTGAGGCAAAGTATTCCTCACCCACATGTTCTCGTGGACCAGAGAATTTGGAAGGACCCCCCCACAGTATTAAAACCGCAGGAGTGAAAGAGCCCGGAAAGAGAGGAGGCAACATGACAGACGGCTTTCCCCCTTTCCAGTTCCGCAAAATGAAGCCATCTCACCCTTCAGCCATGTAATATCATCAAACATTTATAAGCCTCTTATAAGGATCAATCTGAAGGGACATTAGCGGGTCAGTGTTGCCAATGAAGGACGCATACCCCCTGGCTCTGTGACTGGGAACATAATGGGCTTTCCACAGAAAGGGGTTTTCAATCACGCTCCTTGGCCCAGCTGGGAGCCGGGCCTGAACAATGACAGCTTCCCTCTCCAATGTGCCCAGGTGAAGGCATTAAGTACCTTGAGGCCCCAGGGCAGATTGGCAGCCTCCCACAAGCCCGCTACACATCGCAATGCTGTGCCGAGGTCCAAAGGTCCTCCAGGCTCATTTCCCCAACTCATTTCTCTACCCTCAGTGGCACTAATGCCCCTCCTCCCAGCCTAAATCTTAGCGGCTATGTCCTGAAGGACAGGTTTGAGCCTGTCTTTATAAGCCTAGGCCCTCTGGCTGTTGTCAATAGTCAGGTTTTCCTGCTGATGTTTGACTGCCCATTGATTTCCCCAGGGGGGGCTGAAGTGACCTGATCTGAATAACTCTGGAGAATGCCATCAAAACTATGAGCGGAGTGGAGACCAAGCTTTGCTAAGAAAAATATTACAGTATCAGTCATTTACTGTATTTACTTCTCACAGGTCCTTCGCCAGGTCAATGTACAGTGCCTGTATTTCCATCCAGCACACATTCAGAGGCACTGCTGAATGGGTCTCTAAAAACCAAAAGAAAGATTGTTGTTTATGGAGACTGGACCATCTGCGCTGAGTCATTAATCAGAAGCAACCCAATGGGGCCCTGCATTCTGATTAAGACATGTCAGTCCACGGCTCATTTCTATGCCAGATGTGCCACCAGACACAAATGGGCCCGTTTTCAAGCAAATGAGCCCAATTAGGCCCAAACGGGTCCAACCAGTCAAATCAGGCCTGAATAAAAGGCCTGCATCTCTAATAATACATAACACACACACACACACAAAGGTTGGGGAGATGAAACGCTTCACACAGTTACAGCATTTGTCATCTATTTCCTGGGTTCAGTCCAAAGCTGAGTCACATCAATAGTACCTGTTGACTCTCTGTCAAACCGTATTATGGACTGGGTCTACACCCATTCCATGAATAGTCATCACACTGAGGACACCCCAAATATGTGCAGCTACTTTACACAACTCAATGATAAGCTATGGCTACATATGCCTGCTTTGCATCTATATGGCTTCTGTTACTTGCTGAGCAGGGCTGCATTGGGCCTAGATCTTGCTGTATTGTCAACATATCTGAGAATGACACCTTACTCTAGGGTGCATCAGCAATTATGTTATAGAGTATTCAAGTCCACTAACCCCCCACATCCCAGTGATATTGCGGTTTTCTTCCAGTGCAGGGGTATGAAACTAATTTTCTTTTACTGTAAGCTGTCCACAAATGTGCCAGTGTGCCACTCAAGTCCAAAGGGCCACAATATGATGAAATCATACGTAAACAGTAGACACAGTAAGTCGTAAGAGACTTGTGTAAGATTGTTAATAAACTGTATGGTTGAAAGACAATAATATTTAGGTCTTTAGATATTGTCATTTAGAAAGAGTAATATGATTGATGGATTTTGTGAAACACTCTTACAGAACTTTATATGAATGACAGAAAACATACAGGCATATTTTTCTTTCAGGCAACACACAATTTGCCATCAAACATTGTTAAATAATTTCATAGTGTAGAAAGATGAACCAAAAATCAAATATCATTTTGACACACACGAGTTAAACATTGGGAAGACAAAGGCAAGGTGGGTGGAAAGACAGTTGTCTTCTTTGAAGTACAAACTCACCATCTTGGTGATATCTTTATTATAAGCTAATTTGATTCAGCACCTTTCCGCTCAAAGGCAAAGGATGTACTTGGATAGAAATACTGACAGATTTATTCATGGCCTTTGATCGATCCCCTCCTATTGTTGAGTTCCTGTCTTGTGGTTAAAATGGGGCATTGCTTTTTGCATATAGTAATAGATCTTACACAAAAAATGACTGAAGGAAATATCGAGCTGATCTGTAAGACAAAACTATTAAACCTCAACTTAGTTATTGTCTTTAAATACATCATACTTACAATGCAGAGAGCAGTGTAAGGTGTTTTTAGAAAAGAAGAAAAGAAAGTGTCAAATTCTAATAAAATTAAGCTCCCTTACCCCAAGGACCAAGACAAAGGTTTCATGTATCACTTCACTATATAAAATTACAATCTAAAGATTGTCATCAATCAAATCTATATTGTCCCTGCTGAGCCATTTTAGCTGCATAGCTGTAAACAACATACAAGAGACCATTACACACAATACACAAAAATGAAAAATATAATTATGTAGTTTCAAAGGGGAGCCTTCACCTGTCCCCTAAAAACTTATAAAATGTTTGCTAGCAATGTCCTCTATGTCAGTGTTTCTCAAACCTCTCCTGGAGTACCCCCTGCCCTGCAGGTTTTAGATCTCTCCCTGCTCCAACACAGCTGATTCAAATGATCAGTTTGTTATTAAGCAGCTTCAGGAGTTCATAACGAGTGGATCATTTGAATCAGCTGTGTTGGAGCAGGGAGAGATCTAAAACCTGCAGGGCAGGGGGTACTCCAGGAGAGGTTTGAGAAACACTGCTCTATGTTATATTTGTGTAAATATGCAAGTCAGGGGATCCTTAATTGTCTCTTCCATTTACCACATTAACAACAGTCCGATGAAGTTCCACCAGCTTCATTGCAAACAGGTTCGTTGTGATTGCCATTGTCTTTGTAATTGTGAGTGTGTGTGTGTGTGTGTGTCTGTGTGTGTGTGTGTGTGTGTGTCTGTGTGTAAGCCAGCAATTGGCTATCGAGTCATGCCTTCCTTAATCAGGAGATTTAAAACAGGTGTGTGGCTGGAGTAAGGAGTCACATTGTTCAGAAGTTGGTCTGATTGTGGCTGTGTTCAAATGTCTGTGGTTTGTGTTGTGTTTTTAAGTAAATAATTGTATTATTTTTGTACTTTTGCTCATTCTACGTGTTTTATGAGCAGTGCATTGGCCAATACTACTACAGTAGGCCACAGAAAGGATTAAAAACTACTGTCACACAGCATGTACTGGTATCCTGTTAAAATGGTGTGTAAGAGGAAAATTACTGGATCAAACTGCTGTTATTTAATTGCAGCACTTCATAGATACATCTTTATAACTATCCTTGGTTCAGCAAAACAAGAATAAGAAAAAATATATCTTCAATAACGTATGATTATAACAGGATATTTGCAAACTATGAGCATGCCCCCTCACCCCCTGCCCCTCCCCCCCAGCCCTACTAATGAAAAAAAAATCCATTCTCTCTTGTTTTATTTCTTACCTCCTAATTGGCTCTGCTCACTAAGCCTCCATTTCCAAGTGACAAACCCTGCAGTCCTTTGATAGCTGAGATGATTATAAAATGCAAGAGAGGGGATGAATGCTATAACAGGCCCTTATTTAATGAGCAACCCAATTTAATCACACTGTTAATGTCTTTGCGATCAAAATCAATAGAGCCTGCTTTGTTAGAAGCCAGCGCAGAATGAATCTGGGACCTCAACACTACTCTGCATGGATTCTATGGCCTTTTCCCTGGAAATGCCCAACGAGTGGCTATTATCAGTTTGGAGGATGCATGAACAGGTAGTGCCCTTTTTACTGTGGTGAAAGGAGCGGGGCAGCGTGTGTCAGCACTAATGAATCAGGGCTTCGACTGATGGCTAACAAGGAGCACGACAGGAGCTTTGGTAGTTTTCAGGCTGCTGACTGATAATTCAGCAGTTGGAGACAATGATTTTCTCACAGGCTTTCACAGATCACCAACACTGTTTTTATTGTGGAAGATTAAAAGCATGGAAGAAACAGTTGCTGACACCTATTAACATGACAGATCAATGTGCTAAAGATATTACAGCACCCCATATTCACTCTGATCATAAGACTTTTCTAGAAATTTAAAAATATAAAATATATTTACGAGCTACTGCTTAAAGTGTTTTTGAATTGTCTTTGGAGACCTCTAATTATTCTTTTAAAAATTCATGCTGCTCTCTGACACTTTTGTGCTTGGTCAACTATAGCAGACAAAAAGCTACATGACTAAAGACCTAAATCATAAGCATGGGAAAGAAACAAATCGCCTTTTCTTTTTTCTAAAACTAAGAATCTAAGTCCAGAAAAGCTATTCTTCAACTTTGTATCATTTCTATTACTTCTGTTACGTTCCTCATTTATTTCTCTGTTCTGATCTTTCCAAGTATGTATGCTTCAACTCTGGTTTATTTCCCTGTATGTAATCAAGAACCCGATTAAGTTCATTAATATCTTTAATGAGTACCGTCTGTAGTCAGCTATTTCTGAAATGATTTTCTGTCAATCAGTTGCTAATTAGCACTCCAGGGTATCCTGCCGTGTCTATTTTTTTCATGTGCCTAATGTCACTAACTCTACAAATAGATTTCCTATCAACTATGGAAACTCATAGAGAATAGAATAAAGCGGACATTTCCTAAACAGTTTTCAATAGAGACCTCCGGAAAATATTTGTGTGTGTGTATATATATATATTTAACGGAATATATTAATATAACTATTAATAAAGAGAGAGCACCCAATCATACGAACTGGAAAAAAAAAAAAACTTGGAGACACAAGAGGATGACAAATGATGCATAGATGTTTTTAATTACAGGCTCACGGCGAGAATGCTGGCAGACGAACAGGAGCGCGAGCGAGACACAGGTGCGCGCGCTCCTCTGACCTGACGACATTGCGTGACCCGCTCGCGTGTCGCAAACAAATAGCGAGCCGCGTTCCGAGCTCGTGAAAGGTATCCTTGGGATTCTATTTATTCGCGACAAAAGGGGGGAGCGCTGCGCCCCTCACGGAGCACCGCTCAGCGCTGCTCGGAGTTCCGACTCATTCGTCCTTGGTTGCTGAGCAACGCTGAAAGACGGTTGGAAAAAAAAAAAGAAACTCGGATGCCTTTTTTTTTTTAATAAAGGCTGATGATAAAGACATTTATTTCTTTTGAAAATATTTTCTCGCAACCCTGTCTTGCAGATGTGGTATTCCAGTTTTATCGAGTCAACGCCTGTGCGTCGTTTGGTTCACCTAAAAGGGCACTCCCACTCTCCGATTTACGTTTTCCGTATGGTAGGTGCAGCGGCTTGATATGTCATTTGGCCGCAGTGGACATAATAGGGTATCGAAACATAAAACAATTCGAGACTTTATTACTTTTTTGAGGGAACAAAGCACTACACCCATTAGACGTCATGGATCTGAGCTATCTAGAAAATCTGTGACTACATATTAAAGGGGCGATTCAAAATAATAATTTTGTTACGATGTAGCCTACCTTACCTTATCTTTGATTATTGGTATAAAACCATCTTACCCTGAATCAAGTTTATGCAAGGTGCATATCTCACACAAAATGTCACATATGAAGTCCTTGATTATGGTATACTAAAGCCTCTTATGACAGTGTTTAGTTCAATAAAGGCATGGAAGTGTGCTCCCCTTAGTAACATTCCCAGGTTTTGAAGTAGGACGCATCTAAAAAAGGCTCTTACTTATACCGGCTGCTCCTTTGCTGATCACAGGACATTTACACCATTTCAGCCAAATAGCCTCAAGCATTTACAGTATAATGCAGTGTTCACCTTCACACACTGTAGTGCCATCCCCAAACCCTGAACAGAAGTGGGGAAACATCAGTCAGAGCCAAGCTCCTCACAGGACACTGTGTTGTATCATGCCATGCTAAAGCATATTGGTTCACATTCAGTAAGGTGATATTCACTTATACATGACTTACTGTAAAGGAACTACCACTGGTCTCTTGTCCTCAGACTCAGTGCCATGTGTAAACAGCAAGTGCAGTTTGCTTCAAAGAGAAATCGGTGCACATTGCTTTGATGCAAAAAGTGGTTTACGATTCACATGCAATCATGTTCATCCCGCCTTCCTTCTTTAGTCTGGATGAAGAATTAAGAGCCCATGGTCTTATGATACATCAAGCAAAAATAAGGACTTGTGTCTGTTTGTGTTCTGCCAAGAAGTAGTTATGCTGGTTCCACTTCACTCGATTTCTTACTTCATTGTTGAAAGAGAGAAAACAACCAACCAATCAATGTTGGTCCGCATAATTCATTGTCTCAAGCATTACATGAACAGTAAATAGACGGTAAAACAATATTCACTCTATCCTTTCCCTCCTGGATATGCACCATATAAATCACATACAAAGGATGATGTAACAATGTATTGTTTAAGGAAAATACATCATTTACACTGGCATAAATCAAATTCAACTTCTGTGTTTCCTGCACAAGAATCATTCATAGGTAAAAATTATATATTCTACCTCTGGGTTCAATGGCACCATTGACAGTGCATATGCAGAGATGTGCTCTTTTAGTTTTGAGAACTTTAAGACAGTGGGGTTTGTGGACAGTGGTTTGTGACATGGATACCTTAACAGACTTCTCAGGAACAGATTCCAGAGATACAAGGATAAATACCATTATTATTTTTTAAATCAGCATGTATTATATTATTGTAGTTACTTTGGAACATAGTAGCCCTTGAATGTTTGAGAGTCAAGTCAAAAGAAAATGTGGTGCAGTTACAGCAATGTACCATTAGATGGCAACAGCAACAAAGAAAAATTCATCACTCATATGCTC
Source organism: Megalops cyprinoides (assembly GCF_013368585.1). NCBI lineage: Eukaryota > Metazoa > Chordata > Actinopteri > Elopiformes > Megalopidae > Megalops > Megalops cyprinoides. The sequence goes on along the minus strand of NC_050595.1, from coordinate 13,063,629 downwards.
GGTCAGTGCAGCAATTAAGGAATAATGGCTAGTGTAGGTTTGCATATTTACAGTACATTAATCTAAGTAATTCACTAATTAAAATGACAAATAGATGTTGGCTCCAAATCCCAAAGTTACAAATGAAAAGAATGCAATTATAGTTTGCTTGCTGTGTCATTCAAGAGAAGGCTGAATCATATTGCGCCATTACTAGCACAGGCGTAGAGGGAGAGAGTCAACTGCGGTTAAGTGAGTGTAGTTCAATGGAATTAATTAGACAATGTAGTGGTTTTGTCTAAGTCACCAGTTAGCCTTAACACAGACATGACATTACTCCCATTGCCCTGCGGGATGCATGCTTAATAAGGTTACTGACACATTTGTGTATACATACATACATACACACATCTATGTTTCAATGGACCAACCACACACTTTGAAGACTGCCCCTTCAAGCTGTTTCATGAATGTTAAATAGGTCATAATCCCTCACTTTTCTTGGGTTATGTTTTCTTAACATTCAGTGCCCTTTAAATTAGCTCAATCAAACAGGTTCCTTCACCTTACATTACAGTAATTAATGGCAAGTTGTCTTTTTCACCTCCTGTGCACTACTTTGTCATCAGTCAGACCTGTTGCAGATACCATTCCCTTCACGGCTGTCACGTGACATCACAGCCTGACATCCCAGAAGAATTTCCCCTCCTTGGCTGCCATGGCAACCTCCTCTCTGCCCCAGCCACAAACACATGCAAAGGGTGAAAATAGGAAACCAGGGAGAGAGAGAGTGAGAGAGGGAGCATGGGAGAGAGACGGAAGGGGAGTAACTGAGAGAAACAAAGAAAGTGAGAAAACAAAGGTGTGGGGAAAAAAGACCGAAATCTGGATTTCTGCACTGCTGTCTGTTTCACAAGTACCCCGCTAATCCATCAGGCTCATGCACAAATGCTTCCTACAGCAGATAAGACATTAATGCCTCAGTCTAGAAAAAACATGAGACTGTGTTAATAGCCTTTTAAATGCCCTTTTAGACCATGAAGAATTTATGAGGGACATCTCAAATCTAAAGTACTGCCTGCATTCATACAAATTCAATGAAGCTCCTATTTGTTCACTTCTTATAAACATTGACAACATTACCATCATTCACCAGAGCATGTGTCTGCAATAATTACTATTAACATAATTGCTGTTTTGGTTGCTAATGTTGTTTATGTGATTGTTGCTGTTTTTTTTTTTTTAAAACTGAAGTTACTATCATCACAATCTTTTTCTTTGTTATAATTACTGCTTATTCATTTAACAGGTGCCCGTATCCAGGTGACCTGACATCTTCTAATAGTTAAGTTTTTCCTGACTGAAATAGCTTGCTAAAAGGAAATTTGCAAACTTACATTTCAGCATTCAAATAATTTTCATTTTCATCAAAGGCGTGAACCCTGGCTGTGTGTTGCCAAGCAACCGAGATCCCAGGAGAGTTTGCTTGGAGCAAGCAGTATTTCAGTGATCTGTATCTGCCGCTAAGCTTTGTGCCGCAAGATGTTTCTATAAAAGGCCGCTTCCTTTTCACACCAAAGTTAAAAGAACAGAAACTGTGCTCATTAGCTGCAGATACTGGCCAGAAATACTGGAAGCAGAGGGAAAAAAATCCAGTTATATAACGGAGACACTCGGTGAGTCAAAACGACAGCATTCTAAACCATTTTACATGGCCATTCATGCACTGCTAATAAGCTGTACGGGGCGAATCAAGCCTGCCATAGGGTCATGTGTAAGAGATAGTGATAAAATCTCTGAAATTAAGTGGACGTGACTTTTTTGTGCTTTTTTTTCTATATGAACAGACAGTTCTGTTCCACTTCAGGTTCATTAGTGGTTCATAACTCTACAGCTAATAAAGTCATCAAAGACACCTGATAGAGGAAAGGAAGTATCAGCAGTGCTGTCCTCTTGTTGCTGAAAAATTACATTATTTGACATATATGGATTGCCACGAATGTCAATATTCTCAACGCCCTATGCCTGATATGCCTGTTCAAGGTTGCCAGAATATTGAGAGTATGTATGGTAAATAATGTTCACATGTGAGATGCTGATGGTTCCATCACTTGACATCAGTTATACCACAATACTGTAGCACAATTATCTTAACATTAAAAATCCAAGATCAGTGAAGTCTTCACATCATGTTGATGACATCATAGTACAGTTTTCATAAGATTTATCTGAGGTCACCTTGACAGGATTTCATCTGGCTTGACCTGACATAACATTCCTGTGCTGTCAGTGACGTTTTTACCACGTCACATTGACCTGAAAGTATGGTAACATCAGAAAATTTGTATAATATGTTACAGTCATGACTTCCACATTTTATGACTTTTACCATGTCACCTTCACTGACTGCCATCATGTGTCACTTTGAAGACTGGGCGTTCGATCGAGACCGCTTATTCTAGGAGATCCTTTGTGGACATGGCACCCTTGCATGAGATTGGAAGGGTTTGAGCTCAATTAGCCCCTAATTGTCATATTGCAACTATTGAGTTTCTGCCAGTTTCAATGACTGTCCTTACACAGGACATCCAAGTTTCACCAGACTGCTGAATCTAGGAATGTACTCCTCTGTGTGCATGCATGTGTGTGTGTGTGCACATGTTGCGTGTGTTTGTGTGTATGCACATGCATGTATGTGTATAATGGTGGGTTTGTGCATGTGCAGGGAGACGTGTATCACATTGTACTTTATCTCTTGTATTATCTGAGTGGGAGCTGAACATACCCTTATAAAAAGGATCTTCTCCCCAACCCGATACCGGCCCTGGGACTGCCTCTCCACACAGAATTTGTTAGGACACTTGCAGGGAGGGTCTTCAGCGATGTGCTTCACCTGCAATGCAGCAAAACCTTTAACAAGGTAAAGAGACCAGTTCTCCAACCAGCCTGACTACAAACTCTTCAATGGCATGCACCCACAAGCTGCAATGTTGCTGACATCTCAGCCTTATCAGCACAGTGCGGAGAATCATTTCATATACTGTAATGCAGAGGCTTGGTCAAAAAAAAAGAACTTATATGAAAAGACAGTCTTGCATAAAACAGCAACACTGTTATGTTGCAGAACTTTGTGAAACTTGAAATTTTTACGGGTGCATTAAGAGGTGTGGGTGCAGGCCACCCAACATTTTCGGGTCCTCACATGTGGCCCACTTTGGAAAATGGACTGAAAACCTAGAGGAACAGTGAGAATATAAGACCTAAAGATAGCTCCCGTGTATGAAACAGGTAACCATTCTAATGTTCATGTTTTTGGTCATCTGTATATTTCTATTAAAAATGTTTAACTAACATTCAAACACATTAAAATGGGGCCTGTATGAATCCCAGCCAGTTGTGAAAACACACGTTCAGGTTCCTGTTTGTAGGCCTGCCAGAAAAATTCAAAGCAAAATAAACCAATGCTCCATTGGCATATGAGCTATGTGCTCCCCCTAACCCCCCCCCCTTTGAACTTCAGCTCTTTTCTGAAAGCTCCTGGCTGGGCTACAGCATATGAGTGGCAGAGGGGGTCTACATCAGGCACACTCACTGCATCGTCCAGCAGCTTTCCAGTGCTCTTTTTGCTGGATGACTTGGTGGGTGACGGGGACACGGGAGAGGGCGGGGGCTCAGGTGCTTTCTCCTCCTGCTCAATCTCCTTCTCCAGCGTGATCAGACCTGGCGGCTCCACTTTGTACCTGAAGGAAAAGGGAAGGGGGTGATCACATTGTGCTTCCAGAAAATCAAAGGAGTTTCAATTATTATAAAGAGCATCCTCATTCCATTATAAGTGGTCCCTAATCCCAGCAAGAAGCGCATCCAGATTACGAAAGCCTGCTTTATTTCACAATAATAATTTCAATAAAATTTCATTTATAATTCAAAGCTATTTTTGTTCTGTTTTGTGTGATCATTTTTATTAATTTCATCTGTCTCTGTCTGTCACCCCTTGTTCACTGAACACATTGTATTGTCTCCATTATGTAAATATTCCTAATTCAAATGCTCCTAGCTGTTCTTTATACTGCCTATACCTCTGGCCCATCCAAATGTTTGGTTAAGTCAATTCATCATATATATGAATACACTTCCCTCAACCAGAGCAGTACCAGAGAGCTTTTTTGAGAGTTTATTGCTGGCATTAAGCTCAAAGCAAATGGAGAGACAGGTAAAACAGGCACCAGTATACAGGGTTTTTGCAAGATGGCACTGTTGCTGTGAGTGTCTTTCATATATGTAGTCAAGTCTTATTTGCAGGCACTCAGGTGTATAGATCTTCTTAAAGTTTACTCTAGAACTTTTAACTTAAAATTGTCAGATAGAGTTAACTTGGAATTCATTATAACAGCAAAACAACTACTGCCTCACAGCAAATGTCCTTTTTAAATTCGTATACGTCACTTCTTTTTTAGAATTTAGGCATCAGCAAAATAGCATTAAGCTCATAACGAAAAATTTAACAGCATTACTGAACTGAAGTGGAATTTCAATTAGGACAAAGCTGTCTGCCCTAACTGTGGATAACAAATTGCACTAGTTTCATTTACAACAAACTCTCAGTTTTTATAAAACACTGAACTCAAAGTATGTTATGAAAGTAATACTGAATAGTAATACTTTCTTAGATTTCTTATTGAAAGCTATAGAAAAAAAGTTAGCATTTCATTTCTATTCTCTGGCCTCCTAGGAATGTGAGGAATCTGTGTTCCCTCCAAAAAGCAGGCCAGTGAAATGGTGCTTCTTGTTTCCTGTGATCTCCCACCTGTGTGTGTTATTTCTCACGGGGGAGGGGGTTTACCAATGGACCAGCGAACCGTATTACAACGTTTAGGAACACGGGCACAACACCACTGCAGAACATTCCTTATAGGACAGTTACGCGAATCCACATGGAAGGATGTAGTCCATGAAAGTGGATCGCAGGGAAGAAGAACAAACATGCGCTCAGCATCGTAGAGGAAACCAACAACCCTGCCTATTGCTCTTTTATAACCCAGCCACAGCTAGTACAAATGCCATAACTGTCGCTTACATCTATCATTTACACACAAATGTTATTATCAACTAATTTGAACATGTCAGTGAAGGCTTGTCCTGTTAATGTCAGGATGACTGCGAGATACAACATGTGTTCAGTGACTGTGTTGAGAGAATGTTTAGTGACTTGTTATCAGCAATAAGAAATCACCACAAAACAGTATTCCCCTGGGAAATACGTTCTCTTTTTTCGTCCTTTGCTGTCTTCATATATCAGGTGCCTATCCATGCCAATATTCAAGATGGGTTTGAGTGCCATATCATTTTATCACACAGATCCATAACTGGCTGAACTGTACTTAGCTAGTAAGTAAGAAAAGAAACTGAAATTAATCATTTGCACTGATTACAGTGCCAACGTAGCTTGTTCCGATACATAACTTGTCAGCAACTTTGCCGCTAAATGGTGCTCCTGGATTCCCTAGCTAGCCTGCAAATGTGTTGCAAACAAACTGGCCTTTTGTTTATTTCATATTAATGTCCATCAGTAGAAAGTTCTGTTGCTGGTTTAATACAAAAACTATTTGCTTCTCAAAAATGTTTCCATCTGCAATAATGTAACTCTTAGTGATGTTGAATGGATCGATTACAATATCTATGCTTGTTAATATGCAATGATATTCAAACGACGTACAAAATTTTACTTTACCCATGTAATATCAGTGAATACTGTCACAAGTGCAATGCAAACTGACCCGAAGAATGGACAGAACAACGGATCAAAAGCAATCACTTTATAAAGCACTTTTTGTCATAGCACTGCTGAGGACAGATGGACAGAAAAAGTAAAGGAGTAAAGCAAGTACAACACCGCTGACGCTATATTTTCTGAAAAGAGTAAATTAAATCCATCCGATTTTAAACTCATAGCATGATAATTTGATTTTCTGGCATGTTCCGGGGGATCACAAAACATTTAATCATTTTCTGGTTTCACAAAATTCAAAATTACAATGTTTCGTCTCATGCCTGTTGCTGAAATAATAAAACAAGCATGAGGAAAGAATGAAGACAATGTGGTAGCCCAGCAACAGCTGAACATTGCATGTATAGGTTGGGAATGAGATCAAAGATAAGAAAATTTGAAAGTTCAACCATGTCAAAACTAATTGAATCAGTTGAATCAGTATTTGAATGGTTCTTAATAAATAGCAAATGAGGAAAAATCTGGAATTCTTTCTTAATTTCTCATTAGCATTCATGAAGGAGAACATGGAACTGTTCATAAAAGAATATAATCAATTATCATCATTCCTTCCAGAAATTGTGAGTAAATGCAGATTACTTACAGAATACTTGCAGATGACAGGAATGCATTATTTACATAGGAAGAACTGGGTTCATGCAGTGCTTAAGGAAAAATGCCAGGATTGCACTGTTCAAATTTTCCATGTTGGAACCCACAGTATATCAATTTATCTGAAGTGCACACCTCTAGTATAAGTACAGGTTATGGTATGCCTGAACTTGTATTTATTACTCTGTAACACACTCATCTCAACTCATAACACACAACCCATCACCCTCAATACTGTCCTTTGGGGCAAAGCTGATATAAATTGATTTGTCATCAAAAAGACACTTTATGTTGATCAGCTCCATCTAGCATACCTGTGTGGACTTGAAGCTTGGCAGACCTGGAGCCCAAGTGAGTCCACCCAGGGTTCTCTGGTAGATTTGCCAGACAATATAAATATTCATGTCCTCGCTACTTTTTTTTCCACCTGAGTGCTTAGCTGTCCAACCACCCAGACATGAAAGGTCAAACACCAGCCCTCACCTCCAGCCCAGCGCTGAGTTTATACACATGGATAAAGATTCTGAGGTGTTCTGCTGGCACTGTGCACTATCCAACACTGAGGAAAAGACTTTACAGTCAAGGTGACTGACAAGGCTACTGGAATAGCAAAAATAAGAAATGAAAAATTGAGCCTTTCTAGCTTCTTGCAATGTGTGTCATTGAGTTCATAGCAGTAATAGTGGCAAACAAGAGGCAACATGCTTTCAGACCCATGGAGGGAGATGTATGAGAGCAGGCCTGGCAGACAGACTGAACTGGCCAAAAGAATGATTGACAAGTTCAAAATACACTGTGGAAACAGGACACCATAATGCAGAGGCTGCACTGTTTGTGCCAATGCAGGGTCCTCAGGTAGGAAAAACCAGTGGACCTTTGCAACATCTGTTTTTATCTAGACACCTATGCTGTAGAGCTGAATGTCAAAAACGATGCAGAATGATGCCAATCATCCTTTTCATATATTTTTTTTTTGTTATGAGTGTACTGCAGTATGTATTACCCAGAATATTCACTCATTTGAGTAGGAGCAGTCAGATATTCTTATCATTTTTTTTTTATGTCAACTTGGCAGAATTTTATGAATGCTGCCATTTCATTGGTTATCGGAGTGGGTGGAAATTTCTACTCTGAACTATACGCCAGGTGCCTGTACATTAAAGCTTTTAAATGTTAGCCCTATGTGTCATGCCAGTAACAGACTTTGTTTTATCCAAAACTGTGTCTTTCTAATGATGCTGGAAAGGGTGTTTCAGTATAAAGTTAAAATAGAAAATGAAAACAAATAAGAAAATATGGGGCATTCAATGCTGAAAATAAGCATTAGCTTCTGTACAAGCTGTACACCTCCCGATCAACAAACTGAAAACAAACAAGATGAAGTGATCATCAATGAAGGAGGCATTTCAGTGAGACAGGTAAAGACGAAAAAACACGATCTGGGTTAAACCTGGTGCCCTGTAGACCTTCAGTTACTACACTGCATTTCCCTTGCAGTTAATAAGTTTTCATTGTAGCACTAATTTGATGTAATTCTCTTCAAATGGATATTTACAGTCCATCACCATCGACAATGAATTATTACTACCATGAACTGACACTAATCACATGCATGTCACACCTTATTACGGTAAACCTGATCCTGAGGACAGTTGTTTAATCTCCAACAGGCTTCTTGGCTTTGACTGTAAATGTCACCAGCACAAAGTTTGTTCATTGCTATAAAGGATGTGTGAAACAGCAGATAAATCTGAAGAGCTTTCGATTTGATTAAATGCCTCTATCAATCACCTGTCAGGATACAGAAATCTGTATGAGAATGTAATCCTCAGTAGCCAGGTGAGTACACTTACTGATCAATCATCTTCCTCACGGAGTCAATGCCAGAGTAGGCTGTGAAATTCTTTAGTTCAGACCTGCTCTAGACCAGTGTTTTCTCCAATTCTCCAAGTTTTCCCCAATTGTCTCATTCAAGGTGTTTTTACAGTGTTATGCACGTTAAAGTATAAACTGTAACATTGCTGAGATGTTACAGGAATGTTGCACATAAAGTGGGCATACATAATCTCACCTGGATGCTATCCTTCCCAGCTCCAGGAGACAGAGGCACACCTCCCGTGGCTGCTTGTGAAGAACTGAGTGAAAGACACATGTAATTAGTGTAGGAAATGCAACACTACAGCTGAATATAAATACATGATAAAACATTCTTGAAATGTTTCTGCAATATTGCAGAAACATCATCACATTGCAACACCACAGCAGCGTTCAGGGAATAGCTAGAATGCGAAAAGCACACAACTTGAAAGCCACCATCTGGACAATAAACACAAATAAACTATAGAACTTCAGGAAGTGCAAAGCAACAGTGAGGGTGAACCATGTATATCCGTAGCATTCACACAGAGCAAAGTATGAGACATGAAATGAACACAGAGCTGGTCAGACAGGATGTGGTAAAATGGCTTTGTGAAAAATGAAAACCAAAATGCACAATTCCTATGCCTGGTTTTTGAGGGTCTTTTTTTTTCATTTTCCCACAGACCGCTGCCTGCGAAGTTGACCCCAGCTCCTTTTGGAAGCTGAATTGTCTCCTGAGAAATAAACACATGCTTCATGCACCTTTTAAAAAGGATCTGGGGTGGCAAAGATGGTCTGCAATCAGCAGTCAGTCATTATAATGTGATAATTATGTCTCATCCAAAGATATTACTGTTGCATAGACAATGTTCAGCATGTAAACCAAAATCAGGTAGAAAGATTTCAGTCAACAAATAGATGTATTGGTGAAAATTATTAATCTGGTACATATTAAACAATAACTGCACTGGTTTTGAATTACAGAAGAGGGATTTGAATATTGTCAGAATTACAAGAACAAAGGTATAGCAAACCAATCAAATGTTTTTTGAGGAACATGAACATTTAATTTCAATTCAAGAGACAGTTTTACACATACTGGAAGATGATTACAGTTCCATGCACTTCAGACATTCTCATGGCAAAACACCCTTTCCCAGGGCAATACAGTGTTATACAACCTTCACCACATGTTAAATTCACAGAATGGCCAGGTTTTCATGGCTGTATTTCTACTCAGTCATTTTGCATGCAAGGCTGCAACATTTTGGGCCAACTACAATGCAGATTTTAGGAGAAATGACACCATGATGATTGAAGTCAGTTTCTTATACTTATGCAAATCAAAGTCAACAGGATGATGTTTAAAATGTTGGGGAATTACTTGTGGTTATTTAATACCCTTTTCCAAAAACATTTCTTCACTATTAATATTAGTATCAGACGAAACCATTTTAACTGGAATAAAGATAAGTTGACTGACTGACAGATTTCATGTCTGTTTTTTTTTTTTTTTGCCTAATTCATCATTTTACAAATAGTCCTTAAAGCACAGCTATACTACTGCACTGTACTCTAGTCTACTTATTTTACATACATGCTTCGCAATATTTTTTGTGGCACAACCCTGCATTAAATACCGAATCTATGATAAGCAGAGGGATGAAACATTTACTTTAATCAGATGCCAACTTGATTTAACATCTATAACAGCGTATGAATTCCAAGGACAAACAAGAAAATGGCCTAGATGGAATGCTGCAGCTCTGTTGAGCCATGGGAAGGAAACATGGAGTCACAACTACAAACCACAAGAAGTCCTTCACCACAAACTAGGATTCCCATGGCACAGGGCAGGGCATGGTGAAGGTGGGTGAGAAATGGACACAGCAAACCATGCAGAGAAGAGAGTGGGTCCACCTCTTGGCTCATGTTCTCCTCTCCAAATCCAGGGCAGATGCACCTGCTGCTGTGCTTTGCTTTTAAACCACCGCTCATATAAAAAACTTGACAGGGGAGGAGATAGGAAAGAGAGAAAAACAGGCATGTTATCGTCCTGCCCTTTTCCCCTTGAAAATTTTATCTCCACTGCAAGCCATTCCAGCTGGTCGTGAAGCTCAGGTGGGCTTACAAAGACGCAAATCAGTTTACAACATAGGGAAAAAAAACATCAGGATGCCAGCTGGCCCGGGTTAAAAGCAGTATGAAATCACCACCAATTGTCTCAACTTCATGAGAGACATGAGTGCTCTCTCTACCTCTGAAAACACCACTCACATAAATCAGATGTGAGAGATGGAGGCACTCCAGCTGCCTTGTTGTATTGCTCCATAACTACAAAGGCAACCAAGGTATGTTATACTGTATAGGCCTTGTAACAATTCTGTTCATAATTCAATACAATTCAAAACATTTCAACAGTGGCTGAGTGAAAGACAGCCAATATTCATGCCTCTATGTTCACACACACACACACACACACACACACACACACAGTACCAGGTGATACTGTACAGATACTGTATATCAAAATACAAAACAAAGTCTCTCATGTTACTCCACCCCTCGTGCCAAAAGGATAAAGAGGGTGTAATATAACCTGCCACCAAAGAACAGCACTAACTTTGTACTACATGCAATCCTAGCAAAAAGGGCAGAAAACTCCCACTCAATTCAGTGGGAATGGGCACAGGTCCTACTCAGATGTCCTACTTTCTCAGACCCTCATTCCCTTCTCTCTCTGTGTGTCTCAGGACCTGGTGTGCTCCCTTTGTCCTGGATACTGCGTGGACAAACTAGGGACAACAGTGTGAAATCAGGACAGAACAAATCATAGACTAGATAGGTTCAGGGGATCAATGTATCACTATCATCCAAACAACAAACAACCTCTCTCAAGATAGAGAGTAGGGGTCTGGCAGTATTGTTACAGATTCTTTCAGCTGGAGGGTAAGGGGGGTGAAGAAAAAGGGCGCTGATTCCTCACAGAGCACAAACGGGCCATTCAAACAGATAAAAGGGACACTTTTGTGCCTCTGCGCCTCTCTGACCCATCGCAAGTCAACAATCTGTGCCTTTCTCCCAGGGAAGGGCGATAGCTGTGAAGGAAGAGAGTTTCAGAAAAGGGTTCTTTATACAGTGAAACTGAAACCCCATCTTTTTGCAAGCTGCAGCGAAACCCTGCCAAATTGCCTTTTCCTCTGAGCTCTTCAAAGGCCTGTGCTCCGATTCTTGTTGTCCACCATCATGTGTTTGCTTCAGTTAGTTTGCTGGGGCTGTGTTGCAGCTGAAAGGATGCCTTGTTAATTTATGCATCCCAAGAATTGACTGACAAACAGCGCACAGTGGAAGGTAACCACACACATGTCCAGTAGATATTGGACAGAGAATATACTGAATAGTAGGGTTGACAGCTTGTTTTATAACATACTGGCACACACTGAAATAGAAAGGACTCTATGGAGGATATTTTTCTGGTTTTTCAGAGATACTGATACACTGATATATACACATGCTATGCAATAAAAGGGGTGGCACACTGAGAGGGTGCTGATGGTCAATGCAACTAGGGGACTTTTGCTAAAGTAACTCACTCTTCCCTGGTGTAATGACGTCAATATCGCTTCACTGCCGTTGACTTCCAGTCAGTGTAAAGTAATGAGACTGTACAGACTTGAACTTGCAATGTGTGTGACTGTAGACTGTATTGCAATTACTTAGACTGTATACATATATTTCTAAACAGTGAAATGTATTTTTATATATTTAACAGTTGCATGTTTTGACAAAGATTAGTGTAGCTATTGTATTGTGTACCAAAAAACGGTAAACTCATCTTCATCTGCAGTGTACTTCCAGTGTTTGCTACAGATGTAACTGTAGCAGCTTTTAAAGATCTGCATTGTTATGATTGTTATGGATATTTAGCAGCATATCTTCAACAACAATGTTAGATTAGTGTAAGGGTTAAGGATAGCCAAGAAAAAGAAGACAGTCAACACTAAGTCACCAATGCTGTTGGGTTTCAAGACAACTTATTGGAAACTGTTACCCCAAAACAACAGCACAGACGGTATTTATCAGCATTTGAGGTGATGGAACCTTTGACATACAGCCTTTGTTCAACAAGAGCTGTAGGGATTTTGAACGAAACTTTATTATATTATAGTATATTATATATTATATTAAGACAACAGTGCACACATTCAGAGAGAAAGGTACAACATTGCCAATTAAGGTAGAGGGGCAGATGAAAATAGATTCCTACCCAGATCCTCAGACTCAAAAAGGCAGGTTTCTCCCACTCCCACCTCGCGACACCAGGACAGGAAGTTAGCGGTGTTGTCACGGGCGAAGAAGGAACCAGATGGGGCACTGGCCCGGCAAGGGATTCTCCGGCTCGGGAGGGGCTAGATGGAGACAGCATGTGCCATCATGACATCAATGTAACAAATTCATCAATGTCAGTTAAGAAATTAAAATGTAGACAAAATAAATGGCAGTCAAGTATTCAGTGTTAGACAGTATGCCATCACAACCCCCAGAAACCTTCCCACCATTTTACATACATGATGCTGACATCATCAGTAATGTTGTGAAAACGTATGTCTACCACAGTGGCCAAAGTACATGACAGTATCTCCTTTGTAATAGACCTGTGTTTGGCATTGGCAGTTTGTTTGCAAATATTTCCCTTGTATGAATACAATGAGTTATTACCCTTATGGGTTATTTAGAGGCTAACCACCTATTACTTGCAGCTCATTGCAATTCATTTATTCAGCTCGAGCCAAATTAAACATTATGATTCATGCTCATAATAGGTAATAGTTTACAGAGAAAATGAACCTGTAAAATCAAATATCCTTGTTTGTTTTCAGATTTTCCCTTTGCTTTTTCTAGCCATCTAGAGAACAATTTTCTGACAAGTCACATCTCCACTCTCCACAGTCATGGGATTATACATCTCCAAACCAGTCTGGAATATACCCTTTTTATAGCACTTGGCATGAGACCTGGGACTACTTACCATTATTCCCCATTCTGATCTGAAGATGTGAACCCCCCTAATATATCACAATAACACCCCCACAGCACTCTGAGTCTGCACAGATTTTTTCCCCATCTGTTAGTCTCCGGTTTCATCGCGGGATCAGGGAGAGAAGACCCCTTTCCCAGTCAGAGATCGATACCGTCGATGCTGGGAGTGATTGGGTTTCAGTGTGGGGGGACGCCAGGAGCACGTCATCTGATGGGGAGTGGGGTGGTTCCAACCCAGCCAAGCCTGGGCTGATCCGGGATCGAATTGCACGATTAGTACTGCCACCCCCCCACCCCCCAACAAATCTGATCCTGCAGATTTATGTGGCTTTCCGTGGTTTTATACAGGATGTGAGAGTCTGAGCAGGGAGGAAGGTGCACTGATGTCATGTTGGAAAAATCCAGCCTCGTGTCGAGATTTCTCCTTTCTCCGCTGCTTTTTCTGGGCTCCTTCCTTCCCCACATTAAATTAACCCCCGACTGACTGCAAACGCGCTTATTCAACGGTGGGATTAACTCGGCCAAGAACCACCCAACGCGACTGACTGGCAGCGCCTGCTCTTTTGTGCAGCCAGCCTTTTGTGACCCGCAAATCCACTCATAAAACCGTCAGATGTGAAAATAATGAGGTCCATTGACCTGCTTTTTAAAATCATCAATTTTGCCTGCTGTTAACGTAAGTAAGTAAGTAAGTAAGTAAGTAAGTAAGTTCTGGAACACATGACATTTCACTTCAAAACAAGTTCCTTTAGTCTGTCCAATCAATAAAGCAAGAAATCAGCAAAGTGCTGGAACTGTATTCAGTTGCTACTCAGCATTAAAGGATACAAATAAATGTCAAAGTGCACATAATACCTGTATCTAACCGGGTGCTGTGTTCAGCGCCTTGCATTTCAGCACTGTTGCTCGTCAGCCCAGGACTAGGATAGCAGACGAATGAGAGGCTAACAGATGGTACCATCAGAAGGTCAATATTTCATGGGTTGGATCAGGCATTCAGAGCAGTAAAAGCTCACAGAAGCAAACCACCAGGTGTTTCTTGTAGACGGCCATTTCTAATGTTTGAAGTATTTATTTTTATGCTCGTACTAGCTTCTTATTGAGGAGTGGGGTAAAGATTTTAGAATGAGTGTGAATCCAGGAACCATTTGCACTCAGAAATGTTTCACTGATGGTTAAAATAGGATTAAGCGGCAGGGAATATGAAAAGGTATAATGAATACTGTCCATCACGAGATGGCCTCAAGCCCTTGAGCCCCAAAGTTAACAGAATTATATGGCTTCCTTTCTATTCTCTTCTATTAAAATGGTGATTGCAAGTCTTCGAAATCCCTCTCCCACTATCCACTAAACAAAATAAAAACCTGATATGTTTTTCTCCATTCATTATCTGTGTCTCAGTGCTGCATTGGGAAAATGCATTCAAACGCCGCACCAGAGGCTCATCTGTCAATAGCTGTCTTTTCCAGCTCCTGCTCTCTATGTGTGTTGACAGTGCTGCTCTGTTCATACTGGGATCAGAAGAAGGACCATTAGCAACTCACTAATGCACCATGGCATTGATATATAACATTCAGTACTGTAACTTGTAAGAGGCAGAGAACCATTGTATCATGGTTTTAATGGAAAAAATAAGAACAATGGAAACATCAAGGGGTTTTACCACCACCTCCAGAGGAAAAAAAACAGTAACCATTCCTGCTGCATATGTGCACTAGTTGGCAGGCAAAAAAGCTATGGTTAGGTCCCTCAATTTCTGATTTTGTAAATAGGTAACACTATATTATCCAGCATTGCCAGCATGGTCCGTTCACTGGCTGCTAATGAAGATTTTTTTTTTTCGCCAAGTTTGTTTCCAAAAATTTTGAGTCAGTCTGAATTCGCATGAACCTGATCAGATAATTAAATTTAGGACATAGGTCAAACCAAAGGTGAGGAGCTGAGTTCCCCACGACAACTGCTGGTATAGGCATTTTTCCTCAGCGTGCACACAAACAGACCCCTTTTTCCCAGAAGAATAGTCCCTTGGTTGGCACTAAACCATTTAAATGGACATTTACCTCAATTAGGTTAAGTCTTTATGGGTGTTCTCATGAAGTCCCCTGGGAAGAAATGCCGAACTGAATGTCAGCACAAGATCTCCACACAGTGAGGACAAGGGACCAAACGAGTCCACATTCAAAAGTGAAACATCAGCTATATATTCTCGGGCAACAAAAACATCTGGAGAGCCCAGCCTTTTCATATCTGCATGTATTCATGATTAATTTTTAAATATGTATGAAGGAAAAGGGAGTTTATCTCTGTTTTCTTATCTACATTGTAATTTTTTTACTTATTCTTTTTGCCTTTCCCCCTTTTCTCCCATTTGTATTCTCCAATTGGATATTAGGCTCATTGCTAAGTAACAATCTCTGGACTCACACAGGAATGCTGGGCTTAGCAAATGCAATCCTCCCATACATATGCACTTCTACTGCAACATTTTTTTTCACACTTGAAGTCTCACAGTGAACCAGGAAGCAGACAAACAGAGGATAGGAGCATGTCCCCAGCAACTTTAAGGCACCCAAATATGTAACGGGGTGCTAAGAATGGTGCAACAAGGGATCCCTGGCTGACACATCCACCCCTACCCAAGAGCAACAAAGCCAATTTATTCCACCAATGTGGGCCCCTGGTCATTGTCAGGTGACTCAGCCAGGTGTAAACTTGGGCTGCAGAGCTCAGTCTGCACTCAGAAAGAAGCACCTTTGCAGACTGTGCCACATGGGAGCCCTGTACATTGTGTTTTTTGAACCACAGAGA
Organism: Megalops cyprinoides; assembly: GCF_013368585.1. NCBI lineage: Eukaryota > Metazoa > Chordata > Actinopteri > Elopiformes > Megalopidae > Megalops > Megalops cyprinoides. Next base: position 13,047,566 of record NC_050595.1, on the reverse strand, counting down.
CCCAATTAAGGGCATGGAGAGAAAGGTTTGTGTTTCCTTTCCCACCAATAAGAACGACTAAAATGTCTGGTCTGCCAAAGAGGGCGTGACAACCTCATTATAGCAGCACCTACTATAACTGGGGCCTGGCCAAAACAAGCAATCTATCATTTTATACTGCACCAAAAAGGGGTTTTAATGCATTGCCCAGCTGGATTCTGGGCCTTTTTTTGAAGTTTACCATAATTTTCCATCATTAGTGTGGCACACATAAAACTGCAGGGACAGCACTTTTTTTGCTTTACCTTCCTAATTTCTCCTGCCTGGAGCAGCAAGTAGCGTGGGGCACCAGTCATGATAGAGGCCACTGTATGGGGATAGCCTGTTCTTTCATTTGCAGCCTCTGCCATTCCATGACAAGGGAGAGCCCACAGTAAAAGAATTACTTGATTGGTTCCACAGACTAAAAGCTACGGTTTAACCTTTCCTTGAGCTGGGCAGCTATAATGAGTAGAATTGAGTCAGAATCTGTGCACAACTTGTTATACAACCCTGTCTAGGCCTGAAACTGCAGTAATTCTAGGACAGGAAACGGCTATGTCCTCTCTGTACCTCTGTTTAGGACATCATGTTGGATAATACAGTTTTACACAGATCAAACAGAACTTTGATCTAGCCATCATGACCGTTACGATTGTGGGAGTCTTATCTGTACTGTCACTGCCAAACAGTCCTTTCAGAATGTCTTGTCTTGTCTTACATAAGCTTTACTTTACACTGTATCTGGCCAATGTACAAAAGGATGCTTCATTAAACTGACCATTGCAGTAGGAATGTTTTATAAAAGCTGCCACCACCAAGCTCTCTTCAATGAGGATTTATCAGCTGCAGGATTGCGGCTCTCTAGCAACAAGTGCAAAAGATTAGCTTTATGCCAGTCTTGTGGCTGCGCAGATGGACAGACTGCTGCAGATGTGTGCAGTGGGAGGGGTCAAGGGAGGGGTTATCCCTGAGACATCGCCAAGGGAAAAAAAATGTTGAGCTGGGTGAGGTCATCAGTCTGACAGGCTGCTGTTTTGTCTGGGTTTCAGATTCCTTTGTAATCACCAAAAAGGAGAAAATTAAAAAAACCCCAGAGTGATACTAGGAATCTCTGAGACTGTTCCCCCATCCTATATCTGGACAGTCCTGTTTTTTTTAATTCTGTCCTTGGAAACAACAGACATTCTTTTCAGATTGCACTTAACATACATGATTTCTTTGCCAAATATGTATATGTGCTTTTTTTTGCAAAGCAGTGCATAATTAATCTCACGTCATCCAGAGAAAACCAACTCACAGGTGGGTATAAGGGATCCAAGCCAATCAAAACCCACCAGCTAATCCCACGGCTCATTTTTTTCCCAAAGGCCTCAAGTACAAACCCCAGCCTGAGAAAAACCAAGAAATCCCAGCTGCTACATGACAGGGTTAGTGGTAAGCCAGTGTGGTGCATCTGTGGTGCTGCGGCCCTTGGCCCGCCTCTTGCTCTCTCTCAGTCTGTGTGCAAGCTTGCATGTACCTTTCCAGAGCGGGGCAGCTCCGCACTGCTCTCCTTGAACTTCTCCTGCAGGGTCTCCGCCAGCTGGCACAGCAGGAAGCCATTGTCCAGACGGTCCATAAAGGTCTCAGCTGTGATCTCTTGGCCTGCACGGGGAGTTAACCAATCAATCCACCAATTAATCAATATATAAACTAATCAAGCGATCAAATTCTATTCAGTACTGCACTCCACTATAGTGTCATTTTACTTATTGTACATAGTATCAGGTGTCATTCTATACAGTCTTAAGTTTCCATACAGTTTTAAGCTTTTTTTTTTTGCATTACCCAACCCTATTTTTGGAATCACCAATTGTGCATTAGGCTCATCTCACTGTGACAGTCCTTACACTCGTGTAGCAGAGCTGAAGTGAGACAAATGCACTTTTCTCTTACACTAGCATGCAGCACATTACTGTTTCTTATTTTGCAAGTCACTAAGTGCACCACAGTGGAGTGGGCACCCATTGGAGGACAGGCACTACTCCAACAACAACCAATGAGGCTCACAGATGCCTGATGAATCACAGGCTGCAAGAGTACAGTGAAATGAAGAGACCCTGGTCAGCGTACCCACCCCTATCCCCAGTGGAATAAAGCCAATTTCTTCCACTGCTGCAGACTACTGGTCGCTGTTGGCAAATGACATGGGCAGTTTCAAGCCAGGGCAATAGGGCTCAACCTGCGCTCAACATGAGCAATTTGAGACTGAGCTACTCAGGCAAGAACTCAGTAGTCCCAAAATTCATGAATAAAGATTTAGAATAGAGTCAAAACGCCAAACATAATTCTTATAATAATAAAATTCCATTAAAGGATACATGGTAGTTATAGTAGACATTGTATGCTGAAGTAAGACAGCAGGATGCTGTGAGTGAACTAACACAAGAACACAAGGACAATGGTTTTCTATAAAACATTTGTATCCTATAGCTGTGCAGAGCAGGAAGTGGAATGTACAATATGGTTGGGAAGGGGCCTGCATGGGTCTTGCTGAAGAAATATTCTCTCAGAAGGGATGTGTTGTCTACGAGTTGTCATTGTCATTGTAGTGCAGTGCCAGAATCCACAATTTGGCACTGCACTTCAATATCAATGACAATGGTGGCAGCCAAACTCATAGACACTGAGAGAACACATCAAAGGTTTTACATGTCCATCCTTAGTGAAAACCCAGTGTTACCAATAATTAATTCAGGGAGCAGAGTATATATGCAAAATATAAATTGCTGTTAAAGGTATTGTCCTTGGCTGGGATCATTTTATTTATATCCCCGGGGATAATTTTATTTGAATCTGAATGGATCAAAGTTGTGATTCAGTGCTTGGTCTGAAGACAGGACAAAACTGCATCACAGAGCGGAACAATTGCTCAACGTCTATAATCCGCCTCATCTCCCCAGGTCTCAGAAAACATTATGCATAGTAACCTAGGTTTTGAACACACAGACATGTCAACAGCCGGCGAACCCCGGCGGGTGGAGAAACGTGGGCAGCTGGCAGCGATATCTGGTGAGGGGGCCCAATGACTGCTGGAGATCACCACCGCGCGTCACCCGTCACGGAGACGCAGATGTGGAAATTTCCGATAACTCGGGGGGGGGGTGGAGTGAGGAAATCACAGCAGATAAAAAGTTACATGTTACTTTGATGAAGAGGAGCAACAACAAGAAAAAAAATCACGCTGAGGGAGCAGGAAGCAGCTGACTTTTGCGCAGTAATTACTGACGACCCCTCTGTGCCGGGCTGCAAATACGGCAGTCATTAACGTGGGCCCTCCCGGGCTGACTGCCTTCCAGACAGCCATGCCTTCTCAGTTAGATCACTCTGGTAGCGGGGGTGTCAAGGGGTGGGGACTGAGAAAAAAACCTTGGGGGATTTTTTTCCCCCTCTTCTATTATTTCTCTTTGCTTTTGGGGGGATTTAATGACTTCCAAATGTGGCAGTTGTATTCTGAAGGAGGAGACGGGAATGTGGGAGATCGGGAAAAAGCCCTTGGTGTCTGGGAAAGTAAGGACGCCCCTCTCTCCACCCCCCAACCCCCAATCCTCAACAGTCAACCCTCTTCCAGTACTTGATTCTGACTCAAAACCAGCCAGGGAAAATACAGTCTGTCCCTCTTTCGTCCTTCCAAGTCCCAAAGTCTCATCCACTCCATATGCAGTGTACCTTGTCATAAAGCTGTCAGCAACAGGCAACATCTTTCAATATAAATGCTGCTGAACAAGTCTTAAGAATGACAGGTAGCCTAGGTCCATCAGGGCTGAAGCAGTTGTAGTTTCCTACATCCTTTTCAAATTGGCTACACATTTAGAGCAATGCTTGCATGTGAAACTGTAATGTAAATAAGGCCTTATTTTAAAAATAATTTTAAAAAATAATGAATTTAAAAACAAATGAAATAAAAAACCAAATCAAATTATTACCCATAATTCCAGGGTAAATATTTGGCTTGGTCTGCATGAAGATGACTTCATGACTATATGAATTGCATCACTGCCTGAACAGCATTACTGGCAGTGCTTCCCACAATGACTCTGCATTTTAAGGATGGCCCTAATGATTCCATATCTGTGCAGCTAATTGCCTAAACATATTGAATGCACTTCTTGTATGTCCCTTGGGATAAGACAGTCAGGCAATGAATAAATATAAACGTAAAATGCCTGACATTTCTGAAATTTAGGAATAAATAGCAGGAGAAATTGGGGAGAGAAATTGACAATTAGGATTACCACGTTAAGGGGATGGATACACAATGGGGCAGGACCACAGATCTAGAAATATAGCTCTCAAAGAGAAGCCACGCATGGCAGGTCCATTACCCCCATATATCTGCACTGTGACCAGGAAAGTGACATCATTCTGAAGGAATGCTCACTGTTTTATGTGTTTGGTATGAAAAGACTGGGGCACAAATCTAATCTTAACCATCCCAGTGGCAGCACAGAATCACCACAGCAGCTGAACTTATTTTTATTCAATGGATTTTAATTCTATGGTAATTTTGTCCAAATGCGGACAATACATTTTGGCTTTCTGCTTGATCCTTTGTATTTGTCTATAATATGATTGTATTATTGAATTTATTATTGTATTTATAGTCATTGTATTATATCTAGTTTTTCCTCTATTTATTGTGATTTTTGTTTAAGTCTAATATTGTAACTTGCCCTAGATGAAGACAGTTGCTAAATAAATGAATTAATTATAAATAATAATAAATAATCAGCTGAAAATATATCAAAAATGAAGAATATAAATCAGCACCATACACTTATTATGATTATTATTATTTGCTTAACAAGAGGACTGAAGAAGGATGTGCTGTCAAAATTATCCCCAAATTATCTCCTACAGGACCTTGGGCAACCCAGCTCCCCCAACCTCAGGGAGTTCCACAGCTTGTTCTCCCTACAGCAATCAGGTCTTTCCTTCTAACATAACTCCCAGTCTAAAGATCACTTGTGACAGTTCATTCTTAGCAGGGGTGATTGTCACATTGTTCTTTCACTCCAGCTTTATGCATGTCGCACAATTTTGGGACAGGTGTGTCAGCTTATCTTTGAGACAACTGGAAGGATTCCCACCCTGCTAGGGTGGAAATCTGCAAAGGAAACAACAGAATTTGAACGTCAGGTGCTCATTCTGAAGGTAAAGAGTCACATGGCAACTGCAAGGGAGACGTGGAATGTCACTGTACATTCTTAAAGTGAATCCTTTAAATTACCCTTTGGTGTGGAAGGCTAATAAGCACCCAGCTCCTTCTTCCAGTGGCCACTGTCTATCATGAAATTTCATTACAGCATTGTCATTTACCCAATGCTCTTATCCAGAGCGACTTACATAGGTTACAATTTTATCCATTTATACAGCTGAATATCCCCCTGCTAGCAGCATCCAGCAGCTTTATCTTACAACTCACAGTCCTCTCCTCTTACAGCACACAAATCCTCCCCACTGCAACCTCAAGCTCCTCCCACCCAATGCAACATCCCTTCTCCCTCTTCCTCTTCCAGTACCCATCAGCACTCATCAGGCCAGAGCTGATTTATACTGTATCACAGCCCTAATAAGGAATTATTTTATCTCTATTACTCTTAACGTCATCTCTTATATCCGTCTGACGAATCAACTTGATGCCTTGCTTGCACTTCCTTAATTTAGACAAGCAATGCCAGATATTCCATTGAGTAGTGGACTCAGGACTGGATTGCACATTTGAGGGAGTCTTCCATTTAAGTACTTAACACGGTTATCCCAATATTGTTAACATGTTAGCGAGGCATTTTAAATGCAAGTTATGTCATTTTGTTTAAAGTTTTTTTTTTCATTTTTTATTTCAAGAAAAGTTCAAGTTCATGAACAACACCTGCGTTTTTTGAAAAGTGGTTATTAAACTCATTTGTCCACACCAGTCTTATATCAAAGGGTACTTTTACCTTATCAATTAATTTATACAGGTCCACAATATCACTCTAGTTATCTATGCACCCCTGACTGTTACTGTAGGAAAGACAAAGAGTAAGAAGGTGTAGAAAATAACACATATGGTTGGGCTCTAGCAACATAAATACAATAATCTTTCCCATAAATTGTCAAATGTGTTTAGAATATGTTAGAATAACATGGTATGTGGTCACATAAAAAGCAAATGAACCATAGTGTAGTTTGAGCCTATAATTATTTAATAAAATAAGATATTTGTGTGGTTTGTGTGGAAACTGGTATTATACCTCTCATGGTCCAACATGCAAATCCATTCATCAAAGGGATTCTTAAGGTTTGTCTGTGACGGCAAAGGCCACATTTGATCAACATTAGTTTTGGTAGAAGCATTCATTTTCTTCTGGCATCAGCTACTGCACTCACCACAACCTCAACGGCTAGCAAGGGTGTTACATTTCTCATGAGGAGACCTGACACTAAAACAACAGGGACACCCACACTTGTTTGAATACTGGAGATGATGAATAAGGAAGGGGCATGAACTTCGCATGAATTGTCTATGCTGGCTGACAAATGAAGAAATCAGGCAGATGAAGGTATCGCTTTCCATTTCAAAGGAAATTTTTGGCATCCCTGAACATAATGGCATCTCAGTATTGGTCCAGGACAGCCACTTGAATATGCCTTGCAGAGGCTTAATGAGATTGTACAAACACTGACGTGTTGCAAGGACACTATAATCAAATGTCCCTTTATTTCTAATTCGCTGGAGGGGTGTAATAATGTGTAATGTATCCTTCTTACATCATAAAAAATGAAAGTAATAGCTTTCCCAGATGGATTGGTGCATGTCATTTGTCTCGCCAATAAACTGTAAGCTGAGCAGCAACTTTAAAATGCATTTGGTTTTGCTTAACTGACCCTTTAAGCTATGCATTGTGTCAGATGGAGAGGTCCTCAAGGGCTCTTTAAATGTGATATGTAAGTAGGATACAATATCTTACATGTGAAAGTCATGTGTGTCAGCCATGCACTAGTCTATGGGAATTCATGTTATCCTGCTTTTGTGTTTGTGTCCAGGTACAGTTCCATAATATGGTTCACCCAAAAAAGGGAGATTCATATTCTTAGCAAATGCCAGGAGGAAAAAGCACATACAATGCTTTAAAAATCACCTTTCTTAGTTTCACCTCTTATTTCTTCCTGTTCTCTCATCCCCATTCTCTTGACCTCTCTATCTCTCCACCACTACCTCTCTCTGTTGGTCTCTACCTCACCCCCTGTGAAAAATTATCCTGAATGTAGAGTCATTTCTCTTCCTCTGTCCCACAAAGAGAATATGTTCAGATACCCTACAAAATGTGGCTAACTGAAATAAGATATGCAGTCATTGTTTGAACTCTGAAGCATTTATAATCTTAATAGGATCAAATATGTTTTCTGACAGAACAGTTTAGTTAAAAAATTACGCCATTAAGCCCATCAAGGCATCATCAGTTGCAAATTACTATTTATGAGCAATTGCAGCAGAGAAGAAACGAAAAATGAACACTGTGTAGTCTTTCACGTTCTACATAGGAAAAAACCCCATGCTGTAACACTAACGTGAACCTTGTGTCAGATGTACTAACTCATCAGCTGCAACAGGAGCGCTTCCAGTGTTAAAATTAACACCCCCGTTACTACATTTCACAAGGAAACTTAATGATCAACATAATGAGCGTGCTTTGGTCTGGACTCCTGCAAGAACCACTGCCCCTGCTGCGTGGAAGGACAGACAGTGTTCCTACATTTGAGAACATTGTGTTATGGAAGGCCATGGTGGATTTCTTGTATCTGCTGCAAATAACTGATAATGAAGAGACTTGTTTGCATCTGTTAAATCTCAGTTTCTGAAAACCAGCCAAACTCACATTAGCTAGCTAACACAGTTTCAGGGCACCTGTTTAAGATTAATTTGATAAAGTAAATTTAATTTCGGCTTGTTAAACTGAGCAAAGTGCACGTGCATGTCAAACCTTCAAAGGCATAGTAAATACCGTCGGATTATTGGTGAAGAGAGGGGTCAAAGGGAGGGCAAGGAAGGGAAGGGAGACACTTCTAGACCTGTGTTACAGTAGATTTTCTTAAATAGACACAAGAAGATCGAATGGATCTTATAATGGGGAAAAAGCACAATGCCAACTTACTGGCAAAATATAGTTACCAGTAAGCTATACAACTGTACAACCAATCATTGCAATGAAAGGGAATCAAGGTGGGTAGGTAACTCAAGGGTTTGAATAGTCCATCAGCTATAAGATGGCAAGATGCTGTGGAATGGTCATTAATGGCCACAACATAGGAGGACCATGGTTTAACATGTCATCTGAAGGATGGTAAATGGATGTGTCCTCTTTCCGGTAATGTAGCCACTCATGCAGCCCAATAATACCACCGTTGACAGACATTCCTATACCTGCAGAATGTTCATTTTATGAATTAAAATTCTACATTGCTTGCAATTTACTGTGGATAGGAGACATCTGCACACATCCTAGCTAATTACTACATCATCCTCTGTTAATTTCAAATGAAGTTAATATACTGCATGATATTTTTTGTTTGTTTTGACACATTGCTGTTCAGAGCCCATTTATTTAATGCCACAGCCTGTGAATGTGATGACAGCATCTAAATATCAACCACTGCATGATCATTTCTATTTGGAATCATACTGTTAAATCTGTCTAGCACATGAAAGTCCTCAGCACTATTCAGGCCTAGAGTAAATGAGATTTGAATCAAGGTGGACCATTTTTTCAGACTGGGAAAAACCTGAATTCATAAGTGACAGGATGTAATTTTACACAAACAGCCAGTCAAACTTCAAGTTAGTTTTAAGATTCTGAATATGTTGCTATGGATGATTGCCTGACTAGATTTAAGCTTGGCTTGAATGAATGCAGAGTTCAAGAGATAACCCCCCTCAGTAATTTGTTTTGTGCTGTAATTTTATAATCACTTTCTACTTTATATTACCTCTTATAACGTTTTCACATGATGTGTGTGAAATGCTCTGTGATAATACCTTTGTTGATTGAAAATTACACTTGATTGATTAATTATACTGATTTATAGTCACCCCCAAATATATTCCATTAATTGATTCATCATCCCTTCACCTTTATTATTGCTATTGTTCTTCCAGAATTTTTCCCTCTCACTTATTTCAGGTTTCTTTATTATTTAATCCTTTTGTAATCTGAATCTATACTGGTAGCAGCAGGAAAATGAATGTTCCAATAGCAGAACAATGTGCCACCTAATGCTGAATGCTAATTTGAAAGCTCCATTTGAAAAGACTGGAGCCTCAAAGTTCTGTAAATATAATTTTGCATGAAAAGGTCTTTTTATGTTCAGATCTATCTGTGGTTTTTTAAACTTTTCTAGAGCAGCAAGCCTACTGCACAGCTGTTGGGTTGCCACGGTCCGCAGTTACAGACTCTCTCTTGTGTTTTCATCTTGTTGATTTTTTATGACACTGGTTTAATTTCTGATTGACTCCTGGTAATATGTGAATGTGGGATAACTCCCAGATGGGAGAAAAGTTCAATGCACAAAACTATGAAATGCTGCTGTTGTGATAACTTGATAATTGTGTGGTTGAAGCTAAAGAACTGTGGTTACTGTTTAAATGGTGAAATCCAGTTCATAAGTAATGTAAAATTGTTCGATAAATAATGACTGTTTAATTATGTATACTTACTTTGGATTACTTTGCATTTCATATGTAATCATATATTTATATTCACATATTTAATATTATATTAAATATATATTTGAATCTGGAATGATCTGGAGATGGGACTATTGCTTCTACAATGCAGGAACGTAACTTCCAATGTGAAGTTTGGAGAGGTCACCTTCTTTATGGCTTGCAAAGTATATTTCATGCAGTACTGAGAGAATTTGAGAGCACTGTTTATTCAGGTATAGGCGCTGCACCGCTTGTTTGCTTGTACTGTATGCAGCCAGTGCGGCTGTGTAGTCAGTCTGAAAGGACAATATGACACTGTCAGAACTGCTTGTGCGAGAACTGCGAAGTGAAGAATTGCACTTGCCACAACATGAGGCGAGCGAGTACATTAGCTGATACAGTGAAAGTCAGCAAACAAGACATGCATGACCTTTCCAAGGGGCCTGCAGAGAGGAAGAAAAATGAAGAAAAACTCACCGCGACCTCCATTTGGAATTCAGCACTCCTACTAAAGATAAACGCCAGAAGGCGTGCAGTTCCACATCAACACATGCCTCGATGCGTAAAAAACTGCTTCCTGTGGCCCAGTCTTACAGGCAGTTTTTCCACAAACTGCCTGTGTGCAGTTTGTGGAAAAAGGTGATACCGATCCTCACTCAACGGGAATTCTATTTTTTAACCAGTCTCCTGTCTTGTTCCAATAAGGACATTCTGGGAAGCATAAAATGTTGGCTCACGATGGAACTTCTACAGTACAATGGTTGTCTCCAATCACAGCTCCAGAGAACCATATTTATCAGCATAACATTTGCCAAGCCTCTCTGTATGCTTTCTGAGAAAAAAGCAGACAAATCAGGCACTAAGGTACCTATATTTAAAAAAAACATATTGGACTGGCATGGCTCATTCCTGCACTTACAATCCCACTCTGAGAAGTGCAGGAGTATGTTCAGCATTAGTCAGTAATCATTCGCCCGTCCAACTGACAGAGCTCAGAAAGAATAGAAGAACGTGCTTACTCATTTGATCAGAATTTTCCATATCACTGGCATGACAACTCAGTCAACTGTTTGAGGTCGATCTGTACAGCTTCCTAGACATGAGCTGTAATTCTCATCTCAGTTGTTGCTGTTGGAGGCGACGACCCAGCCATTCCTGTAGCATGAAATGTGCTGCTAACGATGATGGAGGCTGGAAACATGGCCATCATCATAACCATCTTATGGGTACAAAAACATTGTTCCTCTGGGTCTTACATCATTGCATTGTAACGCTATAGCTTTGGTTAGTAGACAGTGTTTAAAAATTTGCACATTGCAGATTTTGCAACCCATTCTGCAGCTGGATTCACACTGGGGGAACTGGGGAAAAGAATGGGAAAAGAATTGTATATTGTTTAAGTATATTGTTGTATGTTTGACTGCAGCGTCTCATACAGTCAAACACACAAACATCCAGTCATGCATACAGCCGCCAGCACTTGTCCGTCTGAGTCAGGGCTGATCTGATCAATAAGGAATCCAGTAACCAAAGCAAGACTCTACACACAGTGTTCACTATGGTGACAGTGTTCATTCATTCACGCTTGCATTCAGTCCTTACCCAGCATGTTGGTGAGCCACAGAGCCAGGTCCTCCTTCATGGGCAGCAGGCTGGCCTCGTGTCTGCTGGCCAGCCACTGGCTGTACACATGCACATCAGTGAGGCCAGGCCCCTGCTGCATCTTGGGACTGAGGGGGCTGCACATGGTTCCCCTTCACTGTCCTGGCAGGGCAAAAGGGAACACACAGGTCAGAGCCTATCCATCACAACCATACAGCGTAGCTACAGGCATGCACCCCAGGGGACATGCATGACATCATCTTACAGAATTTTAAACAACTACTAAAGCATGACTTTTGAAATCACTGAAGTGCTCTCTTTGGAGAGAAACCAAAGCCACCCACTCAAGCAGCCAAAGGCTTTAAATCCTGTGGTTTCCCTATATTTTGATTTAAATAGGACTTTCAGAGTCAAATATTTATACCAAAACATCTATGAAGTTATCTATGAAATGTGATGAGACTGTTAATTAAGTATTGTGATTTTAATAAACAGTAAGCCAAAGGATACTGAACTATGTGCACAAGATTTTTTGACAGTTCCGTCTTTTCTATTGTTTTCAAATCAAGTGTTCCAAATAACAATGGATAAAATAAATTCCAATAAAATGTGCAGGTAGCTACCAAAATAAAGGAAACACCAAAGTAATCGGGCATTAATTGAGCCACCAGAACAGCTTCAATGTGCCTTGGCATAGATTCTATGAGCGTCTGGAACTCTGTTGGAAGGACGAGACACCATTCTTCCATGAGAAATTCCATTAGTTGGTATTTTGCTGATGGTGGTGGAAAACACTGTCTCAGGCATCACTCCAGAATCTCCAGTAAGTGTTTAATTGGGTTGAGATCTGGTGACCGAGAATCATACCACTGACAATAAGACTGACCATCAACTTCTTCCTTCAGTTTAACCACTATCAAGGCAGTGACGTGATATTTGATGTCTTTATTTCCCCAACCCAATCCTACAAACAACAATGGAAGTTTGTTAAAACTGTGTGTGTGTGTGTGTGTGTGTGTGTGTCTGTGAGTGTATCTGTGTGTATGCTGTCAGGTATGGGGGTGGCTGATGACCAAGACTGGTGCAGTGGAAATGCCAGTACAATCCAAGCCGTGCTAAGAATAAGCTCTTTTCACACAAACTTCCAGACAAGAAAGGAAAGCAACCTATTGGCAAGCCCAAAACGCCCTTCAGCATCAATTTTCTTAAGAGAACTACAGCATATCGAGTATATTTGATTTGATTTGAATGCATGCTAACATCAGATACATCCAAAACCGCTATGAAGCACTTAAATCCCACACATAAACAAAGGAGTTGTCTTGTATAAGTGGTAAGAACATTTTCAATCTCTCTTCAGCTCTAACTGCACAGCACAGGAGTTTGTCTTCAGCTGCATATGGTAAAACATCCTCCTCCAAAAAAGAGTGCTGATAGGTCCTGAGAGGTCTGCTATTACCTGTAAAAAAAAAAAAAAAACATGCCCCCTTGGCCGTTGATGGTATCACACCCTGACATTTAGCTGTCTCACCCTACACTCTAAACTATGAATTTCCCATAGCTTGCTGGAATCAGGATGGCAATCCTCACAATCAAAGACAATAGACATAATCCAAAGTCACAGTCTATAAGTCTTTACCATAGTCAAAGTATATAGGGAACTCAAACAAAAACTTATATTTACATGCAGAAATTTTACATTCTCCACAAATAAGTACATACACACTTGCAAAACTAGGTTTGCCACTCAAAGAACAGGCATCTCAAGAACAAAAAAAAAACATTTTCACCTAGCTATTCATAAAAACAAATAATACATTCACCATCAGTGCATACACACAATGCCAACTTACAACTGACAATTTGTGCCACGTTACTTCGCACTACCACTACAGGGGCACTGTTCCAAAGGAATGCTACCCAGTATTTCCTTAATTTATATGTACCTTACCCCGAGGTTGCTCAATTTAACATCTGAAGAGAATGCAGTCTTGCCAACATTCCTTTTGATTGCTAGGTATCCAATAATGAAAACAGTCAGGGGATAAGAACTACACATATTCAATAGGCCTATCAATTTAAATTAGTTCTTTAAATTAACAGAGGTTGCAATAACATAAACAATGTATTTTGCCATTTTAGGCTTTGTGTAAGTATGTTATGCATATTCCAATCTTACAACAGCCAGACAGACCTGGGTAGAAATATAAGCATCAGAAGTTATGTACTTTAAAGGCATTAACCTGCATTTCATTTTGTTTAAACAGAATAGGAATTTAGGTATCTCAAACACAAGAAATGAGAATGAAAAATTAGTGGTTCTTTTTGGAATAAAATGTAGGGAGAAAATCTGTTTTATATTCCCAGTCACTCATCACTTTACAGCAAATCAAATGGTCATTCAATGACACAATAGTGATCGAGTTGCATACAGATTGCTTTGAAGGCCTTCCTTTGTGGCTTTCTGTACAATGATGGTCAGAGATACAGAGGATTTCTCTTCCAGCCCACAGAACACCCAAGTCATTCCTTTTGGTCATTTTCATACCTATACAAACAAAAACATCTGTAAAATTTAAAAATCCATACCGCAATCTTGCTTATGAAACACGCCAACCATTCAATCCCCACGTTCCAGGGAGAGAAAGAGACCTGTATGCGAGTAATTTGTTCTTCTGTCCACATATATCAGAGCAGGGTAACTGTGGCACAATACAACACATCCCACAGCACACCTTGCCTGTGACACATCCCATTGCACACCCACTCTTCACACACCACACCAGCAGGAAGCTGTCTGGCCGCCCTGGAAAGCGCACACATTTGCAGGACAGCGTGCCCCACACCTTCACCCCCTTACTGTTGTGACACGCCCCAGAATGCCAGATTCCAGATTGCAGTGGGAGAGAAAACAGAGACAGGAACAATGCTGGATGCAGGCCTGTGTCTGGCCATATGCTTTGGCTCCAGCGTATGTTTTCCTGTCTGTGCTGGGCACTAGTGTCTGTGTCTGCCTGTGTCTCTGTAGGGGATCAGGGTCTCTCTGTATGTCTGTCTGTCTGTGTCTGTCACCTGTGCCTTTTGCACGTGTTTGTTATCTGTGTCTGTTGTCCCTGTCTCTCCTGCCTTACTGAACCCAGGTCTGTGGTCCACAGGCCTCACAAATATGCCCTGAGAAAGAGCCCTGAGCTGCAGTCAGAGCACCACTGTATGCCTGGGTAAGACACGGTCCCAGTATGGTTTACAGTGCACCTACTGACATGGAACTTTCTCATTAGCTCTGGTAGCCTGGTTCCTCTTTCCACCTCCTTCCCCAAACAGGGGCCTTTTTCATTCGTATCAGCACAATACAGTCAGACTATTATCTACAGTGCATAGAAAGAGAGGAGGGAAGGCCTCATTCGGACCACAAATTTATCTGCAGTGTAACACAACCCCCCCCCCCCCCCCCAAAAAAAAAGGAGCAGTATTTCAAAGGTCTGTTGGCTGTCATATAAGCGGGTAAAATAACCTCCCTACCAAAGCAACTTGATTTTTTTTTTATTTCGTTCTCAGGCAACCATTCATCATGGGGGGCAACAATGCAGGATATTGTTCTATTGGCCAGACAAGGCCTGCCTTTTTTCCTAATTCTCACGTACTGGGCAGATAATAAATCCAGAGGCACAGAAAAACCCACACAAAGAGATGCAGCTGAGGGGGGGAAGACAGGGAGGAGGACAACTGGGTGCCAGATGTAAAGGGTAATAATTTAAAAAGGAGTGAAGAAAAATCAGCAGCTCTCGGCGTACAGGGGTCTGCATTTATTTTTCTAGAACCGGGAGAAAAGGTACAGGGCACACTGCCATGAGCATGACAGGTGACCGTGACGAGGGTGAGGGTGTACCGGAAAGACTGGAGACAACAGCGCCTCGCAGAGCCCTCCAACTCCCGGAGACCGAGCTGGCCTGCGCCCCCCAAGGGGTGCAAACGCACAGGGTGTTGAGAAGCAGGTTTAAGTTCATTTGTAGAGGCAAGAATGGTGCTCTTGTCTGAGTGGCCTGAATCTCAGGGTCATCGTGACAACAGCCATGTCCTCGGGTGCATGGAGGCCTTCTCCAACGATCTGGACCTTTCCTGACCGCAGCACGAGGTGCTCCTTAACAGTGAAAACAATAAAGGAAACATTTTGTTTTGAGCCCTCTCACAGAGCACGTGATTGGTCTCTCCTTAGATAAGCGCTCCATTTTGGAAAGAAGCAGATAGTAGTTAAAAAGCAAAACACACAAAAGGAGACTCATCAGCTTTCCCGTAAAGAAAACACTTTCCCAGAATCTGCCCAAAATGTACAATTTCAGACGTTCTTTCTGAAACCACATATTTTGGGTCATTTGGAGGCTGGCAAAATATTTATGCTGCCCACAATTCTGTGCTGTCATCTGGTCCTCTGGAACACACATGTGTTTGGAAACATCTCTGTCAACCAGTCTACATACACACATCTATACACTTACAGTACATACACACGGAAACACAGAATCCCTGTACACATGCAATGATGCACTTGCACATACAAAATAACACACAAACCTTCATAGAGACATGCACACAAGAACATATCCATGCAATACGCACTCATGCACACACAGAGAAACAAACACAAACACACACAACCCCCAATATTCCCTCAGGCTGGGCTGCTCTTGATATACCACAATGGAGAACTGTTACACTTTTGGCAGAGGGATGCGACGTGGGGAGACTACACATAACTTGAGCCCACGACACTCACGTCCCATTAAGGGAGACAGGCCATAAAAAATACCCAACTCATCAGGATAGCTTGTGAGCACTTCCATTTTTACATCAAGGCAGTGCAAAGATATGCCAACATCCTATGACAGTGTGCTTCGCAGCCGCTTGTGTGTCCACCTTGAACACACAAGGTTAGCAAACAACAGCAGGATATCTCAGTACACTGAAACAGCCCCACAAAGTGGATTAAAAAACAACCAAGAGCAAACAGAGGGACCATAAAACAGACTACCCATTGACCAGGGAGTCTGAGAAGGAGCAACAAGGCCGTCCTGGATCCCTGAAGGCCTACAACACCTTTAATCATTCCCAGAAAACTGCAAATATTGATCACTCAGATCTGAAATATGTAGCAGTGACAGGAAAGAAAAACTGGGCCAAGAGAAAATACAAACTTTCAGCACACATTCCTCTCACCCCCACCTTATCGGCTTCACTGGGGAGCACAGAGCCGTGTTTTTCTTTCAAACTCCTCTCACATTTCACTTCAGAGTCAGAATACAAATATTTAAACAGAGAAAACATTTGGAAGCACCTCCCAAATATGCCTCCAACGTGTGTATTCAGATACCATATTTATATATATATTTAGTGATATCTGTATATAACCTTGTATATACACAGTATCTCTCTCTTTCTTTTTATCACTTGTTCTCTCCCTCTCTCTGTCTACATGTCACTTTATAATTCTTGAAACAAAGATCAACCAGAGGAAATCTACACCAGCATTCTGCTTTTTGGAAGTTCCATGGACAATACTGAAAATATACATCAGTACCCAAAGCCTTTCTGTTTTACCTGGGGAAAATGTAGGTAGACAGGTATGTGGCAAATGGCCATGAACCTCAAAAAGTTAGGGAATGGCTGTGAGAGAATTCACAGAAAGGTGAATCTACCATTATCCACATAGATTCCTTTAAAAATGTAAGGCCACTGTTAGTCACAGCCCTGCCAAGAAGACGATACAAGGGTATCTTTCCAACACAACCTATGAGACACGTGGTTTGGAGGCAACTGTACAACAAAAGACAACAGTTTGAGATCTCAAAAGCAAACTGACACCTTCAGGATACAGAGTGCCAGAAAATATATTTCAAAGTTGTTTGCATGAATGAGGCATTCATGGCTGGATTTCATTGAAGAAAATTCTTCTTAAGCAAGCCACAAAAAAGAAGCACCTTGAATCTGGCAAGGAACACCTGAATGACAGTTGAATTTTGGACATGCTCACTAGCATTATGTTTGGCATAAAAAGGTGATGCTTATGTTGGGAAACTGTGAAATATGGTTGGAGGACTATAATGTTTTAGGGCTGTTTTGTATCTATGAGTGCAAGAGTCCTTGCTAAGAGAGGGAGTCATGAACTCTAACACGTACCAGGACATTCTGGCCCATAACACTATTCACTCTGCCAAGAAGCTCAAGCTTAGCGGAATGTGGACATTCCAGCAAGACAATGATTCAAAGCATTCATCCAAATCTACAGTGTTTATCTCAATCTCCAAACCTCAATCCAACCGAATATTTTTTTTTTAATTTCAAATTAGAAAAGCTGTTTACAAACCCCCAATAGATCTGAAACACCTAGAACAATTCTGCCTGGAGAAATGGTCAAATTCTCCCCTGAGAATTTCCAGAACATCATAAAACACTACAAGTGTCCTCAATGCCAGAGCATTAAAAACACTTACTAACGGGATGTGAACAAATGTCATCCTCAGATTTTCTGGAATGAAATTCATTATTGGTGAACAATATGACCTTGCCATATGCAGTGCAATTATGGTTATTATACAATGTACCATATGATTATTATATACTAGTATTGTCACATACCTATAGTGTACAGTTACATATTGCTGGAGATAACTAGCTAACTTGGCAGCCAGCAAACTTGGCAATCTAGCTAACATTAATGTTATTGGAGCATTACCAAAGTTTGCTAATGTGGTACAATGGCAAAATCTACATTTTGTTCACCATGAAGACTTTCATACAGAAACACCTAAACTTTAAAATAGGCCTATTCATCATATAGTGGAAACACCTCATTCCATTAAATAAATGTAGTGGTATTGGAATTATGTTGGAATGTATCTGCGAAAATAAACACCTATTCCTCTTAAATAAATGCATGTACCTATTCACCAGTCTTTTGAACAATTTAGGCTTTTTATTCTATCGATAACAGACACATTTTATGAAGTATCCAAACCTTTTAATTGTTAATTGTTTGCCTGTTTGTAATTACAATTGTTTTTGTCTATGTGGACTAGTTCATTGGGTAATATGCCACACCTGCCTAATTAAAGGCCTGCTAAACTCAGGTGTGTGGCTGGGGAGCAGAGGACTCATTTTGCTTCTGGTGACTGTTTGTTCAGGCTGGTTTCTTATTTGTTGGTTGGTTTTTAAAATAAACTACTGTTTTTTTGAAACTTTTTTTCTTTCTGTTCTTTTGTGAGAAGTATTGGCCAGCTTCTCTATCCACATGCATGTACTGTGTTAGCCAAAAGTTTGGACGCACCTTTCTTGCTTTATTTTTACTGTTTTTACCACATTTTAGAATAGTAGTAAAGACATCAAGCCTAAATTGGAACCCAAATGGAATTATACACAGATAAAAAGTGTTAAACAAACCAACACTATCTAATATTTAAGATTCTTCAAAGTAATCAAAAATTGTTATGCGCAACTACATAGATATGAAATGAACATGCTTGAGATTTGAAGCTTCTTGAATTTTCTCATGACAATACTTTTAACCAAGTGGAGAAACCAAATACGCTGTCAACATTTTTTGAACAGCCATATGGGTCTGTCTTCGGCAGACAGTCTGTTAACACTGTAAGAAAATCATCACAAGCAACTGAAAAATAGTCATGAGAATAGGTCATGAGACAGGGTGGGACACAGAGTGGGACAGTGTTAGCAATACCACTGACAGGCTCCGAATGACCTCTGACCCCCAGGATTGTCAGGAGGGTGCCACTATCTTCACAGCTTGGCTTTGTTCGCCACGGATCATGATGTCCAGCCAAATGCTGGGAAAGTCCATCTTTGTGGCCTGCTGAGGTCATACCTTCTTCCTGTGATGGTCTCCCTCCCTCTGTTGCAGCTGACCAGAGGGCCATGGGATCCACACTCTCCTTTGGCGACATACAGGTGCCACATTCTCGCCTTGAAAGAAGCAGGATGACCCTGTCCAGGCCAGGGCACAGGACATCCCTCTCGTCAAAGGACCTCTGTGCCCAAAACTATAGCCCAACACACGTAACCCCCCCTTCCCCCCTGCCCCACCCGCACACGTCAAAAGAGACAGTCAATCCATAAAACCTCACAGGCACACAACAAAACGCCATTATCTTTGCTGCGTGTCCCACTTCGTTTCTCCCTGTCCATGAAATGACTGTCTACACCACACTGAGCAGAAGGATCTTGTAAGCTTATTGACTTTAGGAAAAGAAACAGGAATGAGGAAAGAGGAAATGGATTCAAATCTTACATAATATCTATGACAGGCCCTTTTAACAAGCCTGGCTCTTCATGGAGTTAATCTGCTCCAGTTTGCTTTATCACATTGCCAGGATGCAGTCTCTCTGCCTTTCCTACAGGCACACTCCAGCCTCAGATCCTCTAAATTTGGTAAAGGACTCCATTTCCCATCACCATCTGGGAACCTCAGCTGTCACTGGTCTCTGGGAAAGTGTCTCACGGCCGTTGGACTCGGCTGACCCGAGGGTCGGTCAGAGCAGTGACCCACTTGCCAGTCACGCACTATGCACCCAGTGATCCCATACTGGCCTCACTTGTCTGCTCAGAGGGCTTCTCCCATCAACTTATGTTCCCTTATCCATCAATTTGTGCAGCGACATATTGAATTACGATGGCCTTAATTTCAAAACATGCTGCCAGCTCAAGTCCGTAACCTGGATTCATACAGCTGTCCGCCAAAAGGTGCAGCAGAACTACATAGGGACCTCCTCACTTCATACACAGACATTTACATTCACATTTACATTTATTCATTTGGCAGACCTTTTACCCAAAGCGACTTACAAGTGAGGCAGAGCACAACACAAGTGAATAGCCATATAAGGAGCACTGTGTTCCAAACACTCACTGTGTTTGTTAATGATCAAACTTCATATGTCCAGAGGGAGCAGAGAGATCCATCACACGAGCCAGTGCAGATAAACTGCATTGCACCCCCTACTGTAATTTCTACCCCTGTATCAGTGTTTTTACACAAAACAGCTTTGTTAGGTCTAGGCTGGAGTTATATGAACCTGGACACACACTTAGAGCATGTGGCACGCTGTGTCAACAATCCGCCACTGCAACATTGCACTCCTCTCAGCTTAGTACTGCAGAATCTGATCTGATCTGATCTCACAGAAGATCACCTGACCAGCACATGATCAAACAGTGTTCAGTCACAAGGACAGGATGCGAATTCAAACAAAGACATATACAGTTACCTACTGAAACCTACCACTGCACCCACAAGTTTTGACCTTCTGTGGCAGAAAGAGGTATTACTTTACATGTTTATAAAGCACACAACAACAGAGTATTTTGTGACATGTAATATATTTCCACGATTGCCTAAATATCCCCCTCACACAAGAAAATAGATAGTTTTGGGACAATATCCCAAAGCATTCCTCACAGAAAAAATATTGCTGAGACTGCATTACCACACAGCTCCGGTATTCCCAGAATCCAATTTCATATCGGAACAGTTCTGCGGCGGTAATGTGATATTTTGCTAAACACAACGCTCAGGTACACAGCCAGGCAGAGAGTATGTTTTTTCTAGTGTGGCTGCTATTCGAGTGCACTGCCTTCCCTGGGCCCGCTCCAGAGAAAATAAACTTGCAGAGCGAGGCCGTCACTTGGCGGCGAGGACAGCGAGGTTTGTGCGTCTGACACTGTTCGTGCACCTTCAGCAATGTGCCTGTGCACCGAATTCCGCTGGAATACAATAAAAATGTGGAATTTTTTCCTTGACGTTTTTCAAAAGATGTTAATCAAATAAACAGTGACTGAGAGAGCAGCATTTCTTTGGAAGGCGATGGGCTTCTATCCCAGTCCTCTGGGCCCTGGTAACTACTGTGAGTATAATAACACTCTTCAGTAGCTTTGAAACCTGGCTTACCAGATGAAGAAAAATGTTTACATTTGCATTTTGTAAAATCATTAACTTAACTATCATATTTTAAGCTGTAATAAAGAGAAACTACACAAGAAATAAAGCCAATTTATCAACTTTTTCAACTCACTAGTAAGCTGTTTAGATCTTCCAACCCCCTGCCAACACCAGTTCTAAACTTTTTGGTAGGATTTATTTTTTTTGTTTGTTTTTTTTTCCTAAAAGGACACAGACTCTCATAAAATTTAAAACATTAATAGAACAAGACTTTCTAATAACATTCATTTTTCCTGACATACTCATACAATTAGTCTTGGACTGACCATTTTTGATAGAATCTTCAATTTTACAATATTTCAGCTCTTGTCTGGCTCATGTATTGTAATTTACAGTTCAACATCAAGACCATGATGTCATCATCTCATAAATAAACATTGTTATTATTCATTGAAGAGTGATGTGGTTACTGCAGGGTTCTGAAATACAATACCTATTTCAAAGTGAATACATTTCTTTTTTTTTGCATGTTTTTTGCCTTCTAACAGCCCCGGGAAGAGGGCATATGGTGATTTATTAATTCAGTCAAAGGCTGATTTGCTTGTTGCCTGATCTGGTATTCAAAGCTCTTCACTGATTTGTCATATTCTGACAATGGAGAGGTCATTTGGCATTTGGGGCAGAAAGTTGATCTCTCTGAAGCTGGAGGCTCAAAGTGGAGTGGTCTTGGCGCTCTATGTCTGAAGACAATTTTACCTGAGTACACAATACAGGAGTGAGGGTCTCCTGTCATAAAGGTAGGTGAAAGACACAGTCTTCTCATGAGGTCTCCCACTGAGACTACATCAAAATTACATGGCAACAGATGTATTTTTTTTTCTATTTCTCCCATTTTCAGGAAAACAAATCAGACTTCTTGAAAACAAATGGTTTCAGTTTATGGGCTGGTTGAAAATCATGTTTATGTCATTCGTAGTGACAAGTCATGTATTTGAAAACAACAATTCAATCTTGACGCTGTCTGTTTCTCTGTTTTACAATACTGTTTCTAATTTCGTGTCCTTTAAAATAAACCACCGCAGTGAAAATTTTTTATTACAAAGAGGAGTCGACTCAAGAATTATTTTTTCAGAAAGACAGCCCTGACACATTGTGCAAATTGAGACCAGGCAGACCACCCACAATAACATTATAAAATAAAACATCATAAAATAAGAATGCTGTGGCTACAGCAAAGTTCATGCTTTATACTTTCACATAAAGCAGCATAGTTTAACAGTGAGTGGACAGTGTAAGAGTCACAACAAAGGAGGATTGTGCATGTCTGAAAAACTGATGAAAAAGTTTTAAACCTACAGACAGTCCATGGACATTTCAACACCCCACAGATATTAGAGGAGTTTCACTTTTATGAGTGAGTAATGCCCACGGGCAAAGTAGCCTTTTCACCTGAAAGCTCCTGATTTTTGTCACTAAAAAACATTAGCCATGCTTCAGAAATCTGCTTGGCATTTGCCCAATCATTCTGCAGACACACTATGTAGGATGCCTACAGTTTAGCTTGCAGTTCAGTTTGGGGCAAAAAAAGCACACCTATGGCAACGATGGAAACTTAAACCCACGCTCACCATAATTTTAAATGGCACTGATGTTTAAATCACCGTTTTCATTTTACAACCAATACCTGCAGATGTGTGTGCATCACATTATTTGCACATATGAACAAAATTGAAAATTCAGTAATAATAATATAACGTGCTCCAAATGAAAAGCTGCATTTAAGATGCAAATCAATTGCATTATCATTACAGCAAAACTATCGTTATAATCATTCACATGCTTTTAAAATTATTTTTTTATAAAAGCGATGAAAACCTGCAAGGCCAGTATTAGTTTGATTTGGGAAAAGAGTAAACTGTTAGAGTTTCAGCTGATGTAGTAGCGTAACCCCATGCAGTCACACATTATATTAGCACCGCTGTTCTCGCGCTCACCCTGTGCAATGAAACGCGTCGTGGTGGACCGCAGTTCCCTGGTTCCTCTGCCGTCCGGACTCGCAATCTTCATGCTTTTGACTGCATCTGAGTGTCCGGGCTGTCCCCTACAATAGTAAGCGCAGCGGGTAGGTCGGGCATCTCAGGTCTCCTACCATCTGATCACTGCACGGAGGATCATTACATTGTGCGCATAACACTGCCGACAGGACGGAAGTCAACTGGCAACACTGCCGATCCCTTTCCTCCTCTCTCTCTCTCTCCCGCTCTCCCTGTACAGAGAGTACACAGCGCATAACAACTGTCAATCACTTACACTTGAAAGTATGTCGCACTGATACCCGCACAAACGCAGAGACTGCAACTCCAATACCTGTTGAGATAAAAAAAAAAAAAAAACATAATACTTTTGGTGAGCACGTATGTGCCCGACTTTGGACTTCTTGCACCCTGAAAAGGCGTATGGCATCTAATGGTAATTAACCTTTCCCTCCCACGCATACGGCTTCACCTATCATTCAATAGATGTCCCTCATAGTTTAATTTGTTTCTATTCACGATCCGTGAGAACAGTTTTCGCCTTCAAACTTCACCACAAGCTTACAATAGTAATATCCTATCTGTATTTTTTTTCCACAAATCTGGCCCTTCTTTTCATACATAAATGTCGAATCCTTTTCTGTAATATTTCAGCGTAATCAGATATCTTTCTATGGTTATTTTTTGACTGGTAGATGGTGTGTTGCAGCTAATGAAGCCTGATAATTGTGATAAAAGACTATTAAGTGATTAAAGGACTATCCTGAAGGCATGTTATTTTTGGGAGAGAGGTTTAAATTTGCTGTAACTCAGACATAACTCAGAATGTAAGATGTATGGTACATGAACGCACGCACCTCGGTATCTGCGATATCTGCGGTCTGACGAGCACAGGCTTATACAAACAAGGTTTAAATTCAGAGTTGTTTTGCTTGCCAGTGGCGCTTCCGCCATACTTTGCATATTCCAGAAATTGTCATCTAAGTTTGCATACTAAGACAGCAGGGTGCGACATTGGTGGGTCGGGATGGGAAAGTTCGTCACAGGGGTATGACTCGTTATTGAATGGCACATTTGCTGCTGAATTTTACAATTCTTATTGGTCTTATTAGCAGTAAGTACAATAAGGTCAGTTGACGTATACAGCATCAGTAATATTCTAGCATACTATCAATACCACTAGCCAATTTCTCGGGTTTCTTGTTAGTCATGCTAGGATTTTTGGACTTTTTCAGAAAGGGTTAATCACAGGAGTAGCAACAGACAGAAAAGATCGACATCAGGAGAATCCGATGTCATTTTAAACAGGAAACATACAGAGAGGTCGAGCTACATATCTCTCCTGGTTAAAGGGACCTTTTAGTCTATATCTGCGGTATTGTGTGCACCTTTGATGCATCTTCCTTGGCAGCGCCCTCCTCTTGTGCTGCCATTGACGTCATATCCTCGTAGTGCTCTCTACGTTTCCATTCCCACATGTTGGCAGCAGCTTTGTCTTTATAGTTCCATAAAACGCAGATGCTAGGTCGGAACCGGTGAACACATATATGGCAGGAAGTATCTGACATAAATGTGGTAGGCTAGTATTCATTTGCTTATGCCATGAACAGGTATGAATATGTGGACTATTCTCATGTTATAAATACGGTACCAGTCCATAGTCTTTTTGCAATCTGCTTCTGAACTGTCAGGACTAGACAGTTTTAGTCTAAATGCAGATATGCACTGTCTTCTGGGTGCAGTTCTAGCCGGGGCATTTTGATAGACTAATCTTTGGATAAGTGCCATCATCGGCAAACCCTGGAACTTGGGATCATGTTTTGCTTATGACTTCATCATGAGGGACAGACCAAAACTGTCTTCTGTATTCTCTGAAGGGCATAACGGTACAAGAATAAGCTTTGCAGATGTCCTTTTCCAGTGAAAACCATTGCTTACAGTTTTGACTTTTTTCATTTATATAGCTGGATATTTACCAACATAATTTAAGTTAAGTGCACTACCTGGGAATCAAACTGGAAACCTATGGATTACAAACTCAGATCTTATGCCAAGGTGTTTGTATCATGTATAAAAGTTACTCTGATCTAGTAACTGATAAATGGATGTTGGATTTTGCCATACTTTCAGTGAGGGTTTCTGCAGGTACAACAAGGTTTATGAGGTATGCTATTGCTGTGGGCAGGTTGGGCACACCAAACTAAAAAGTGAAGCAGCTGTTTTCAAGAAATGCAATTCATCTGTTACACTGGATGTTGCCTTTAACTGGTACCCCACACTACATTATGGATGTCTGACATTTTGCAGACTTTCAGATTTTGAGTGCTCTGAGTATTGTCAAGTACTCCACAACTGCAGATGCGTAAAATCCTCCCTGCTATTATACACAAACATATGTACCAAATTGCAAAGTTTGTGTGAAATGTATATGACAGGATAAGGGCACTGACAAAAACATAGCTGCTAACTAACTGACAAACACAACAATTAAAATAGGGCAAAACAATATATATTAGCCACCCAAAAAACATTTGAGGAATGTCAATTAAGTTCACTGACTTTTGAAACCCCATTTGTTAACAATTATTTTGAATTTTGCTGGTAACAACTTTATGCAAGATGAGCAGCAACTTTATGCAAGAGGAGTGGCTTCACCATCAAACAAAATGACGTTTGAGTCTAACAACAGGGTGGTTGTTTTCTCTCATGTATTGTAATCCCATATAATGACATCATCTGTGTTTTGTTCAGCGTCTTATAGAATTCTGGGTTTTCCATCTTGTTGAGCAAGTTGCTTTTTGTTCAATGACTTGGCATGACACTGCATGACATTTGAGAAGGCCAACATTCTACCTTTCATTATCATACAGAGCTTGTGCATGTCAGCTGGTATACCTCTATGTCACACCATGAAAATAGAAGTTGGTGCTTTATCTTTCAATTATCTTTCACTTCTTTATATTTCAATGCTGAAAGAAAAAGAATTACGCTAAGTGAGCATCCACACTAATTACTTTTAAATGTTCTAAATATCATATGGAGGTGCAGTCAGACAGCCTCCACTAAGACAGTGCAGATGAAATACATGCTGTTTTGGAGATACTGGCAGCAGTCTGGTTGAGTCAACAATAACAGTAGTAACAAAGCCGCAGAGTATCTTAATCTTTTGTGGTTATACACAACCCTTGTTTTTTTCAAACTATGTGATATGTTACCAGGTGATTGATAGAGTTAGCCACATTTTCCTTTGAATTTATGGAGTTAAAAAAATACTCCCTCTCTCTCTCTTTCTCATGAATATAACTTTTAAGAGGATGGTGTTTGACCTTTTTAGTTTGCCACTTGGCTGAGTTTGCTCTATAGGTATTTCAGAAAAAATGGAATATTAAAGCAAACATGACAACTAGAATAAATTTTATCTGACATTTTTGCACTTTAATCCAGCCAGCCATGTTTGAAAAGGAGCCATATCCATAACGTACAGTACATTTCAGTACAGCAGCTTCCTCTGTCTTTGACTATGAGCTCAACAGTGCCCCCCTGACTGGTGTTCAAGGACATTATGTACTGTGGGATTGGCTGTTAATTTTCAGACAGAGATCCTCTTTTTACAAAAAGGCAGTTGGCTTGGAGGAAATAATGAGATATGAGCAGATTTTAGTACAGAGTAATGCAGACACAGTATATTTTACTTTTTATATTTACTATTACTTTTTCAGCATAAAATATGCATAAGCTTAAGAACACAGTCATAATAGTGGATAATATGTAAATGGCACTTAAGATACTAATGTGGATAGTTTAAGAGGTTAAAGGCTGTCCATGAGGAGGGCATTAGATGGAACAGGGCATTTGTTGCAGTGACAGTAGCTTATGGGCAGTATGAAGTCATTGATTTGAGAACATGGGACAATTTCCTCATTTAACTACAACAATGAATCTTTACGACCGATTGTTCAACACTGCTCAACTGTGTGCACATAAGCATGAAGTCTTCCGAGCAAGCTTTTCCCAGTTAAAAATGCATCTCTCATTCAGTTTAGATTTAGATGACGAGAAATGCAGTGCTATGTATGTGGCATTAGTTTATGTTCTAGTGGTATTTAACACTGTTTAGGAAATATTTATGAGTTACATGTTTTCATTATAAGATGTTTTTGTCATTTCAGAACAGTATTTATTAAAGATCTAACTGGTTATTGTTCTGTTTTTGTCGTCTTATCTCCAATTACTGTATGTATGTAAGGTAGATCTAGAAAGTCTACACACCCTTTCAAAATTTCTTGTTTTATTGCCTTGAGGCCTGAAGTGAAAACTCATTTAATCAGATGTTTTTCCACTTTCATTTACACATGGTAACCCACAAAATCAAAGTAAAAAAAGTAAAAAAGTTGTTTCTTACTCCATGCCGGCATAAGGAAACATCTATGGGCAACAAAGAGTCACCAAAACATCTCTGGCATCAAATTGATGAAAGGTACAGATCAGGAGAGGGTTATAAAAAGATATCAAAGGCCTTAAATATATCACAGAACACAGTAAAACTCATTATCAAGAAATGGCACTACCAGGACCTTGCCTAGATCAGGCTGTCCCTCTGCGATGGATGACCATGCAAGGATGAAAACCATCAGGGAGGCCACCAAGAGGCCACCAGAAACATTAAAGGAACTGCAGGACTTCATGGCAAGGACTGACCACCATACTTGCATAGTAACAATTTCATGTGTTCTCCATAATTCTGAGCTGTGTAGTAGGGTGGCAAGATGGAAGCCAGTTCTCATGAAGAAGAACATCCAGTCTCATCTGAATTATGTATAAGACACTCTGGATCTCCTGTTGCCATGTGGAAAAAAAAGTCTAGTGGTCTGAAAAGACTAAGGCAGAACTTTTTGGCCTTAATTCCAAACATGTTTGGTGCAAAGCCAACACAGTCCCATCATCCTAAGAACACAGTCCCTACTTTCAATGCATCGTGGTGGCAGCATCATGCTATGGGGCTGTTTCTCTTCAGCAGGGACAGGAACTCTGGTGAGGATAGAGGGGAAAATGAATACCAAAAGATTTAAGAGAAAAACCTGCTACCCTCTGCAAAAAAATTGAAGATGGGAAAGAATTTCACCTTTCAGCATGGCAATGACCCAAAGCACATAGCCAAAACCACCCTGGAATGGCTGACAAAAAGGAAGATCAATATCTTGGAATGGCCCAGTCAGAGCCCTGACCTCAACCATATTGATAATCTTTGGACTGACCTGAAGCAAGCCATCCCCTTGCAATTTATGTGAATTCAAGCTCTATGTACACAATGTGTAAAAAAGCGATTTTTGTTTGTCTTGTGTTCAGTCTTTGAGACACCAAAACAACATATTTTGTGTGTGAGGTTTGTAGACCTTCAAGCTCCACTGTATATTCCTTACCATGGTGTACTGTACTGCATGTGATTGTTCTTCTCACAATGCTACAGATAAACAGTACTTCTGAATGATCATCTACATTTCTAGACTGTAGCGCATGAACAATGTCAAATTGATAATACAAATGCAGTAGGAAGTGATCTGAAAGTATTTATGTGCAATTTGCCTGATATAAAGAAACATTGTTTTGCTTAGCATTTTAGTAAGTGCAAGTAATGGCTTGTTTCCACACAGACATATCCAACTGGACTTGAACGTGGCCTCACTTTTTGGTGTTTATAAGGTTGTTTCCATGTATGACCAGCAGTTACGTAGCTGATGTGGGGCTGAACGTGGGTAGCCCCTGGTACTGTTGGCTGGAGTAAATGAGTGAGGTTTGTAGAACAGCTGTGTTGCTACAAGAGGTAATTTTTAGCCAATAATAAGCAAAATCATTATCCTTCAAAGATAGTTAGCTGGTCTCCGAGACAGTTTAAAATGATTGTGCCATGTCTGACATGCCACAAATCACTAAACCATAATCCAACAAGTAAGGAAATACTGTAGAATGACAGCATGCAGGCTGACAAGAGGGTGTATATTGATGAGGGATCAAGGTAGTACAAAAGATTTACCAAAAATAGTGGGAGAGTAGATGTTAAAGGTCGATTAAATAAAAACAACTAAACAGACACTGTATCTGAATGTTATATAACCTACCAACAGATTTATTTGATGGTCAATGTTTATCATGCAACCGTATTGTTTAACCGCAAGATTCAGTACAGTTTTCCCATAAACTGTTAGCAAGCGACCATCTGAGCTGTGTAGCTGGTTAGCTAACCATAGCCTTGCCTAGCTCATGTGACAAGCCTGACAATGCATTTAGTGACGTCCGTGCTCTAAACTGCCATAATGTATGCACAGAAGCAGAGTAATCAAAAGCAGTGAGAGATTCATCTACCTAATCAGGAAGTAGTAGTTGTTTCTCATTACGTAAGGGACAAGAGAGTAGCAAGCAATGCTCCTTCCTGTACTTAGGGTCGGTCAATGCATAGGTATTTCAATTAAGTGCACAGTTCTTTCCAGAAATAATAAAAGCAAGCAGAAAATTCAAATATCTGATTAATCTTTTGAATTCCATTTTTCCAATTCCACAAGAGGGCAGGGGCTAAACTCATTCCATTAACAATGAATATAGTGAAATAACAAAGTGCATGAATGGAATTAAAACCAGACATTGGATAAATTTAATTGTATTCAGTATTCCACCCTTCACAACATTCAACTTTTTGCAGAATGCAAAGAAAAATAATTGTCATCAATTAACTAAAACTACATTGGAAAAAAATGAAATAAGGCAACAGGAAACTCGGTATCAATCAATGATAAAAAAAGAAATGTTGGGCTGGTATGAATGAGTGACAAAATGAGAGATGATTAATATAAAAAGCAATAGAAAATAAAACATTCATAATCATATTTTAAAAATAGATGTAAATAACTGTCTACTAATAAAGTGCGCAAAGTTTTCAGGCTGAGTCTTATTCTTGGCAGCAAAGCTCAATATCTGAAACAAAATAACTACAAATGTTTAAAAAAAAATAAAAATGATCCAACAGCATTGCTTTTTTTCTTAAAAGCAGCACAAAAATTCACCATTTCAGTAATAAATACAATATGGAGGTCAGAGTATGTACTCACAGTTAAATGATAAGGTACCATATGAGCCAGGCAGGCAGGTTAAGGCAGAAATACAAGAGTTTCATGATCTGGTTTAAAGCCAGACTTATCCAGGCAGAGAATGTGTGCAGTAATGGATACTTTATGTAAAATGAACTGAAGTGGCCTTTAGAAATTCCCTAATGAGTCTGTCAGATCATACATCATACACACACATGCACATGCGCACACAGGCACACACACGCACATGCACACACACACACACACACACACACGCACACGCACACGCACATGCACACACACACACACACACACACACACGCACACACACACACACACACACACACGCAAGCTCTTTCCTGTTTCCTGCTCTCGTGGGTCCCTTTCCAAGCTGTAGTGGCTCTGCATTAAAATCTCATCCCAGTGACACAGCAAAATATATTGCCTCCACTCCGACACAAGTTTTGTTGGACTCAAAAATCTATTTTAGTATCGCTGGCAACTTCTCAATAAATGAGTAGATAGAGCAAGAGAGAGGCTTTTTTTTCCAGAGGAATGAGAGTTTTTAAAAAACCTTTTGGTTTTCTCACTTCTACCCAAGTGCTGTGGACAGTGCTAACATGCATGCATTCCAGGAAGAGACATAAAGGTCTCTATAATGTACAGGCCACATGTTGTGAAAAAAAGAATTACCAAATAACAATCTGGTTTTTAAACTGAGTTCAAGTCCAATTTGATGAATAAATAATAAACAAATTATGATAGATAATAATTGTCATACTCATAAATTGGAGGTTCTCTTAAAATTTGTGTCTCATTGAATCTTTATAGTGCCTTCTTTGGTTGTTGGATAGTTTGATGGTGGTGTGGGGTTTTACAAATGCAATCAGATTTTCTTATAAATGTATTTTAATAACAGTCACACAGAGCTGTTCCTCATGAAACTGATATAAAACTAAAGGGAGCAAAGACATTAAAGCATGTTTCAGTTATTTTATATTGGGATATTTTTAGTGCACACCTTTCATTAATCAGCATATTAAGCTGATCTCCTTCTCCTCTGGAATGTCCTTCTTGTTTTGAAATAGCACAGGAATGGGGTATGTACATTTCCCACAAACTTTATGCAATGACAGAAAGGATAGTACAAGGGTAAGGAGACCTGTTGTTTTGTCTAGCAACCAGCAACCGCATGCCCATTTAACTGGGTGGTCTTGCAAACCAGGCTGCTGCTCTCCATGCAGAACCATGGACAGCAGCAGCCCTGCACACAGGTAGGACAGCAGCTGCAGCTTGACACTAATCACTGCAGCTGCAGCTTGTTGGCCCATCAGTAGGCCAGCATAAAGGTGTGGCTTTCTGTGTTTTTCAAGGGGGTCTACTTCCCCCACAGTCCTTGGCTGCGGTCCTGGGTGCCCACTGTCTGCCACTTAATTTGGGGGGGGGTTGTTGTTGTTACCCTTGACTTTCAAAGTAGTGATCAAAGGAAGCAAATGAAATTAGGTGAGTGTAAAAAAAATGAATGTGTTCTTCCATCAGGGTTGAAGTGTTTGCACACTTTAAAAGTGTATCTCTCTAGTAGGGGCTTTTACAGGAATACCAAACAGCTCACTTTTCAAATTTAGTAAAAGAGTGGCCCTCAATGGATTGTGGGGGTCATTCTATGAGTCTTGTAAAAGCAAATAAGCAAATGCATTTTTTCATTATTTTCTTTTTCATCATCATGTGCTCAACACGTGCAAAAGTATATCCAATCAAATGCTGCTATTTAAACCAGTATCCAGAGCAAAATCTAAGTAATATCCAGTTTCATATACCATACCTTCATTAAATAGATCCTTATGAGTTCAGTGAGTGTCTGAATCAACTGAGGATGTTACTTTAACAGGGCTAAAAACAAAAAGGCACCCAAAAGTGTAAATGTCTCATTTGATTCAGTTGATCAGTTGGATTCAGACCTAGGTAAGCATGAAATGCATACCCTAAAATATAATCCAGCACAGAAGGGAGGTGACCTAAATTCAGTGTGAAAATTGAGGTTTCCGGTAGTTCCCATGGAACCACAATAGATGACAGCTTTTGATTTTTTTGTACAAGTTTTTTTTTTTTTTCTTTCATCCGGGAGGACAGTGCTTTGACGCAGTGCTGTTTAACTCCCCAGAGATGGGAAGGATTATCCCCAAAAGTTCCCTTTTGAAATAACTGCCATTAAACATTCTTACATCTCGTGCCATGCAGTACTCTAAATTGTACGGTGGGTAATAAGTACCTATGAGACAACACATATATGTATATTGTGTGTGTATGTGCAGCAATTGTCGAACACTGGGGCTAAACAGTGTGTAGTGTAAGAATTCATTGCTGTAAAATTGTATCAGACATTTTCCAATTCAGGCATAACATAATACAATTATATGTGTTTGTGTGTAAGAAAAATGCCAGAATCCTCTCTGGCTCCCTTTCTCCCGTTGCCTCTGGCTTGTTAACAGTATCAGCTGGTTAGCCAGCTCATGTTACACAATCTTTTCCTTAATGGAGGATGCCAAGCAGAACCAACCCCCCGCCCCCTGCCCCCTCCCAAAGTTTCATTAATATTTTGTTTAATGCTGAGCTGCTGGAACTAGAGGGGTGGAAACAATTGATCTGCAATGGGCGCTGTCGGGCTGCCATCAATCACGGGGGCTCCGAGGCGACAACATGCCTCTGCGTTTAACAGGGCAGCAGTGTCCCAGCTGGGGCCCTGCCCGTGTCTCGAGGCTCCTCTGGGGACTGACCTCTCGTCTCAATAAAGCCCATCAAACAGTACTTGCTGGCCCAATTCCTCTTTCATAGCATTCAGCCGATTTGGGTCACTTCCACAGCACAGTGACATATGTTTGCTTTTTTGTTTCATTCATTTGAATCCCTTGTGATTGTTAATCTTGTGCATGCTTCTTACTGCATATAATGTGGTTCATATTCAGTCTAAATGCACTTAGTCCTTAACTTTCCATTAACTGGTGAAGAAAAATGGCATTTTTTTCTATTCCTACATAATTTTGATAATTATAATGAATGCTGAGTTTACATTGTTGTGCCAGAAACAAAGAAACATGGCACTTAAATTTGTAAATAAGATATGGACAAAACAATATCGTGGTTGTTAATCATGAATGAAAGATGGCTGGGCGAGCTTCTTGGTCTTCATTCATTCTGGGAATAAAACCAAATTGTACACGACCGCCTAAAACGACATGGAGCAGGTACATGATACAGATCAATGCACAGGATGGTGACAGATGGTGGCATCAGGCGTTACCCAGGTAACCAGAGCCATTAGGTTCACAAATATCTCCTGCTGTGCTCCTCCAGAATTGGCCCCTGGGGACTCAAAGACCCGTGCTACATCAGCTGCATCCACCCTAACAAGGGACAGTCCCTCATTATCAAACAGGATGGATGTGTGCCACCATAGGGTCTCTCCAGGATGTCTTCATATTACGACAGATCGGTGATACGCCCTATTTTTCCGTCATATAAGCAATGCACTTTACAGCTCATACCAGTTCGTTAAACGGTATGATCCATAATTCTGTTAGGAGTCAATGTCTTTCCGCTTACGAAAAAATCTGTCTGAACACACACTTTATCATATCTTCAGAAGGGGACTTGACTGTATTTTAGTTTTGCAATAACGTAACTCTGGCGTGAAATGACGGTCATCTTAATTAAAAGTACGTCCTCAAAAAGAGGATGTCTAGAGCATGGATTGTAATTAAAACAACGCCTCTCGATCGCGTACAGATGTCAGCGGTACCATGGAAAATTGCTGTGATATTGGTGCAACAGCACGGTCGGTTGACCTCACTGGCCAGTTATTTCGAGGTGGAATTGAAAAATTATAATGCGACTGTCTCATTTGTCAAGCACCTTCAATCGGACCTGCTAAAACCAACAAGCGCACCAGTGGCTGGAGAACACAGGGTCATTAATAGAGCATTCAGCATACCTTCCAACGTTATAGCCAAGCACGTAACACTGGGACAATGGTATATATATATATATTTCTCGCAATATATATATATATATATATTGCGAGAAAAAAATTTATCAGAAACAGATTTGGTCAGTTGATAGCCTAATGTTATTTTCGAGGACAATTCCCAACTGAGGTTGAAAAATGAGATTCATATTTGATTTCTCAGATACCCCCTATCGCCACAAGGGGGACCGTCTCAAATCTGCGTTTAACCGATATTTATTAACAGATTTGTTATTAAATTAAGTGTTCTGACTCCAGTATCGCCGTAAAGGAAACATATGTTTGTGTTCGGGGAACATTGCATGCCATCTTCTCACAGTGCTGATTTAGTTCGAACTGCTGCTTCTGACGGTGTCGTGTCGCCTGAAGCTCAGGCTCCTTTATGCTAATAATGGAATTGATATTAAACCCAACCGGAACCACAACTTCTACTCTCATTAGAAAGCAGTGGACAGACTCTTGTGATGGACTCTTTTTCACTTGTAGATAACAGCTACGATAACAGCTACGAGTGACATCTAAAGAGTACCGATCTGTACACAATACAGAAGCCAAAGGTAATTACGTTAAGTAGGCTACATACATAAGAATGTGCTACCTGTTACAATAATTGCTGCGATTTGAACCCAAAATAAAATGTACCCCGCCCCCATTTCGGCCCCGCGGCCGTTTCATAATTTAAAAATCTGGATGTGCATGGTCTTTTTTTCAAAGAGAAAACAAGCTTTCGAAAGTCAAAATGGAATAGATGTGCACTCATGCTGTTATTAGCTCATGTTACTATTTTATTAAGTCCCAGTAATCAAATAAAAAATAAAAACATCCATTACGCAAACCGTAAGGCCTACTTTTAAAAGCTTCCGATGCATAAAGAGAACATCCACGATTACCTCGCAATTCTCAAAATGAACGCCAGGTGGCGATGAGGTTTTTTTTTATACCATCAGCGTCGCTCAATCTCGGAACTGGTGAAACGACATTCTACATGGATGAAAAGGTGTTCAAGAAGGAAAAAAAGAAGATGCGAGCAGTTCTGACTTTTTCATCCTCTAAATAAAACGTATATTACACATATCTTGAACATATAGGACACTAACAGACGGAGACAGCTACCCATCAGCAATTCCACCAGAACTCTGCAGGTCCTGTATTTCCTTATGATAGAAGGAAAATGGAATTATGTGTAAAAAAAAAATGCTATAAAAATCTTTGTCTCTGTGCAGACATATAAATATGGGCTCAGTTTGTAAATAAGGTAAAGACTATTAATGTCAAAGAAAAACTCCTGGTTTTATCAAAATGATATGAGACGGGAGAATAATTATTATTTCTTTCTCTAGGTAACATAAAACAATGCGAGAAACTGTCATAACTCTGCATGTACGATAAATGACAGTTCGTTTTGTCTTTACTTCGGTGTATCTATCTTAAGGATTTCGCCAACGCTGTCACTACCAAGTCGCACAGAAGTCCCGGTGAAAATCTTTACATTTCAAATGGACTCCATTATACATCTGACTTTTCAGTTGTGATAAAAAAAAAAAAAAAAAAAGGCTGTATCAAATGCAATAACAATATCGGATTCCTTTCATCTGCACTCGACAAGAATCAGGCTAAATGTTTTCTGACATGAGAAAAAAAAAATCAATAGTACACTTACTTTCCGTATCGAGGAAAATAGCCTCACAGTACGGC
This sequence comes from Megalops cyprinoides, assembly GCF_013368585.1. NCBI lineage: Eukaryota > Metazoa > Chordata > Actinopteri > Elopiformes > Megalopidae > Megalops > Megalops cyprinoides. The sequence continues at coordinate 13,011,445 of NC_050595.1, read as the reverse complement.
CTGGTATTTGTTTAATTTGAAAAAACACAGGCCATACGATGATCTAAAATGCAGAGTATCGTCAAAAAATAAAAACCGACTCATTTCCTCCCGTTCATTTTCCGTTTGCACTTGACATTGTGAATGCTTTCCAAAGCGCAATACCATAACAGAACTGTACGCTGTACCTTGACAACATCAGCGTATTGATGTGTCGCGCTATATGTATGGTAATGAATATTTTAAACCATAGCCACATTAAGGGTATGCGGGTACGATATTGCCCCCCCCCCCCCCCCCCCCACCCCCAGTTCCGCTGCCATTTGGCAATGCATAAGTGTTGGACGAAGGCCTTGTTGAAGTCCGGGCGGGTGTGCTGCAATGCTACATGATACATCTAAACCAGAGGAACATGCTCTGATACCCACCAGGCGGTGAAAGACATCACATGACATCTCTCCCCATGTGGAATATATAATGACCTTTTTCATCGGCATTAAAATTCATCTTTAACCACATGAAACCCAAATTAAACCCTGCATCGCTATAGCTGCAGACCATGAATGAAACGTTGTTTAATGCCTCTATGATGTAAATAAGCACAAACTACGCCATAAAGTATGATTATGCTTAATGATGAAACAACAGCGTAAAAAAGCTTTAAAAGTCACACACTTTTACTCTTTCTTACGGTATGTTGTTAAGTCTCATTTTATCTTGCAGGCTTGTATTCCAAAGAAACCAAAAGGTAACATCTGTTACATGTCATGCTGTATGCTAATTTCAGCTAGACTTATGTCAAAATACAGTTTAAATGACTGAAATGACGATTGTCTCCAATGACAACCTGCCCAGTGCTGGGGTTGGTTACAAAAACAGTGTAATTGCTGGAACAGCAGAAAAATGTACATTAATCATCGTAAAAATGTTATACTTTACATTAAATATTACAGCAAATGAATAACTTGAGAGTTATAGGAATTGCTTTTTTTGAAACACCCCGAAACGAAGCCTCTAGCTGTGCTGTTTGTGGTACAGTACAGAATTATCTACTGTCAACTTTTTGCACCTCCAGCCAGTATAAAATAGTACCATTGGGAGATGCTCTCACATGAAATGAGCAACACAACATAAAATAGTTTTAGGTCCAAAACAATACACCAGCAATGAAATTAAAAAAGGAGACTGGGCGGTGGGTCAATCATTTTGTGCGTGCTTATACATGTAATGTTTTATTATTTGCCTCATTTGCAGTTCCAGGCATATGATACTTAAATGTTTAGTCGTGTGTGATAAGTTGGGGGGAAACACAGACAAGGGGGTTCTGACAAGGTTATAAAGAATAGATTCTTTCCAGTGACAATTTCAACAAATAAACAGAAGTATTGGATTGTGTGCATTAAATTGAAAGCAGCAAATTTTATCGCCCATCTTGCGCACTTCCTGGTTTGAGATAGAGTCCAGAATGCGTGCAGACTATTTATAGACAGCCCATATTTCAGGTGAAGGTTTTACCATTCAGAAGTGACAGAATCCACTGGGTTATAAAAACCTTTAGATTAATGACCTAATGATCTATGGTGGAATCATTACCACTTAATGTATATAACTATACCAGACTCCTTTTGCTAAGAGTGATTGGTTGCTTGTAGCTAGGAGGCTATGGCAAGGCCAAACTCCAGAGCAGAGCCCAGAGAAGGAGGTAAGGTTGGGGGGGAGTGAGGGTTTAGCATGATCACTTGCTTGATGAAATCATGACCAAAAGCTTGACCCATAGGTTATGAAAATGTATACATATATTATTAAACTGCTACAGGGAAAACAATGGTCATTTGTGTATATAGCAAGTGTAATGTGAGATGTTTCATGGTTTGAGGCATGAAAGACCAAAAATAGGAGGGCGATACCAGCAAACAGGTGAGCTGAGGAAAGAAGGCAGTGTCAGAACCTTCCAGAAGCCTTCCCAAGAAAATTACATGAGCCAAACCAAAAACTCAGGAACCAGGCAAGTCTCCTCAGGGGTTCACTTGTAGTTTGGTCCATGCCTCACTTTCTTCCAGATTCTTGGTGGATGACTTGGGTTCCAGAATCTGTTGAGGAAGATGGTGTAGCCATGAGCTTCACATGTTCTGATCTCTCAGGATCACTTAATCCAGCTACCACAGCTTGGTCACATCCTCTGAGAGGAGTGGTCTTCCTGTCCCCACATTCACCACTTCACAGGCAACTATGAAATTCTTTATCTTAGGGTTGTCTACTGGGTGACTTTGTGATGGATCTCCTGTAATGCCATTATTGCATAATGCCATGCATGGAATCATAAAACAGGATTTCTGCAATTTAGAGTGTATGGACAAACTGGGGCTAGACTCATATATAATGCATGAAGTAAAACACAAATTAGATATACAAATATAATATATTAATTGTCTACACACAACAGAATCTACACACAAACACAGATGAGCCACTCTGAAAATTTGATCTTCACAGAAGGGCTCCATGAAGACTTAATGTCCCTCAATGCAGTAATTTATATGTAATTTTATAAATATGTCCTTGGAGATAGGTACTCCATGGATACTGGGTGGGATTATGATGTAATAGCTTGTAATAATAGGACAGCACATAAAGGACTACTTGATTAAACTACTCCAATTTGAAAAAATAAAAGTATTTTTCCAAATTGTAATGAAAGAACCTCAAAAATTGGTGGTGAATTTCAAAGCAACTGTTTCCATCTTTCCTCCCCCTTGGGTCAAGTAAAATTGAGGAGTGTTCTAAATAATAAGTTGGCTTTTGTTGTTTATGGGAGTAGAATAGTTTGTAGTTGTAGACAAAATTATTCCCTGGTAGTCCAGTCCCTGAACGCCAAGATATGGTTGGTGTCTATAGAATGGTTGTTTCAGTATTGTTAAAGCAAAGACATAAAGACATACAGTCAGAGGTAACCAGAGACCACACCCTCCTGGTACAACTTCATAATCTGCGTAGTTTTTCTGTGAGAAACTTGGTGCCTCTGTTACCAGTTGCTATATGTGCAATGCAATACCTCATGTACATCGGTGTGGTCTGATGCTGTGCAACAAGGTGGCAGTGCACCTGGCAAATCTGACGCATAGGCAAGCATAAAGCCAGAGGGCTGAACAGCGATGAGCATCCCTCGCTTCAAATATCGCTGAAGAAACATGCGCAGATGCAAGCACGCGGGTGTGTCTGTGTGTGTGCGTGCGTTTGCGTGCATGTGCATGCGCGAGTGTGAGTGTTGGCTCTCTTTCACTCAGCTCCTGCCCTCCGTTTGAGTCACTTTAATGAGATTACTGCCAGGATGGAGCAGCAGTCGGGTGAAATCTAATTAGCACGTGATGAAGTGCCGGAGATTTCTGCATTATTACTGCCCAGTAGCTTAACTTCATTGTCGGCTTTGATCTGATAACCACGTAAAGAACAAAGCATGTTGACAGATTTAGGAAGATGAAATGAGTGAATAATTATGTGTTTAGACTACAGTTTAAGATGAAGTGATGTGACTATATATATATATAATTTGTTGTGTGTGTGTGCATGTGTGTATGTTTTGCCTTGTGATAATTTCCTTTCCTTTTTTCTTGGACTGTACAGTAAATATTTATGTTCCCTGGCATTTACAAAGATTGCTCACAGCACACCAATTAATTAATACATTTTAAGCAGGCCTTTGCATGGAAATGGTTGAGAGAGAGGAGAGTGTGATGCAAGGTAGTCCTATGCCCTTCAGGCTGTTGTGGTGAATGTTCCATTTTCATTTTTATTCATATTGCAAATATGTCAGGCTCCTTTGCGTCTGGTTTATACTGCGAAGTGTGCGGTGCCCATGTTTCAGGGAGTTAGAGTTTTGAAATCAGCCCATTCACATACCATAAATGGATGACCCATACCATCAGTATTCCATGCACCTCTGCAGTATCAGTAAAGACACATACCTGTATCTTTCCAGTATATTCTTATATTTTCCCAACTCTAGGCTGTTGCTGTGTTTTTTTTTATCCAGTCCATACTTTTGTAATGAGTCCCCAGCACATCTTTTTTTTTCTTAAGAGTTTCTGTCATGCTTATTTAAATCCCTTTGAAAGCACAGGATTTCCTGTTGCCTACTTTATATGTGTCTCAAGTCTCCATGGTAACCTGTCTCCACTCAAGAGATATGCACAAAAGGTACAGAGAAAGAGCCAAGGACAGACAAACACACATGAGCAGACACACTGAATTCTGTCTCTTTTAATTTTATAGACTGAGGTCTTTTATCTGTCTTCATAGAAATATGTTTATTGTGAACCAGAGAGGAAGGACATTGATTCAGCCCTGTCTATGTATTATCACTATATTTTGTAGGCAGAAGATTTGGGGGAATCTATGATTCTAAAATATAAATCTCTCATTTACAAACCCTTAAATCTCACTGCTTGTTATCTCTGCCCCTTAAGTCCTATAATGAGCTGTGAAGACAAAGGAGAGCCCACTTGTCTTCCACTTGCCATCCCTCAAAGCCCAACTGGTAAGATAACCATGGCAAAGCACTGTTGTTGCAAGAATGCCAGGCTGTGATTGATTTTGGTTATATGCATTCATGTAATCAGTTGATAGAGTTAGTGCTCTCTCTGTGTTTGTGCTTGGCACAGTATCCTGTGGAGGCAGAGGGGATCAGCCTCTTCATCTGCACTCACTCTCCAGGCTGTTTATTTTCCCTTCCTCTTAGTTACTTTAGCCACAACAAGACTGTGGACCTGACACCATTCCAGGTCATTCCACTTCAGATAACCCCATGGTTCTTTGTCTACATTGTGACTTTCTGGGGTGCCTGTTTGTGCTCCATCTTCCTGGACAAAAGTTACATTATCAAATCCCAGCTTAGACCATTCTCATAAGCAAAATGCTTTTCTGTTTTATTCCGTAAGGACACAGTATGTTGTAAAGGCATCAGAGTTCTGGTAAACCATGTTAAATTAGCAAGTGCAATGAGACCGTCATTGACAATGTTTTTGATTTGAACAAATGCTATTTAATGTTGCCTAAATCTGCGTCTGAATGTTGACACACCTTTGGAGGCCTCTATTGAAGCCAATCTTACCTCAGTAAGTTCTTTGTCTACCGCAGGATAAAAAGATGTGACAGAATGTTGAAATTAAGCAGTGGGTATCTTTTTCTGTAAAGTCCTTTATAGTATGCGTTTCATCACAGGCCTAGAATCCATGTTTGAGTCTGGTGTGCTTGTGGAATCAGAGCTTGCCGACTCCTGTGGCAGAAAGCAGACAGGACATCAGTCTGACGCAGTATCATTAACTCAATTAATCTCTGCAGAGCTGAATTCCAAGCACAGAGGCACTGGTACCCTTTTTATAGTCTTTCAGTATCCACTGGAAATTGAACCTACAATATTTCAGAATCAACACAAACACTAATCACAAGGCCATTGAACTGGTTTCCTTGAGTCTACTTATCCTCAATGTAATGGAAAAAAGGGAGGTATGATGTGATATTTTTTGCTGATGTTGATATGTCTACTCTAAGCATAACTTCCATAGCTACTTGCACATATCAGACAGTTTGTCAAAACTGAAAACTGATACTGGAGGTCTACAACATAAAGAAGGCTTGACTCTTTATGTATTTAGTTTCTTATACATTTTAAAACAATAATCTGAGTTCACATTTGGTCACTGAAATTAGATATCCACATTAGGACCAAAGGAATCCTTTTGTAGTATTTTTATCTTAAAGCTTAGACAGCAGTTTATTTCAGGTTAATTGTTATTTTATTATGTTGCCATATTTTTGCCATATTGTAAGCCCTTTATCCAAACCTGTAAGGTACAGCTCACTGTTTCTCAGACCTGCTTTAAAAAACAAGACCTTTAGACAATGTGATAGTTGTCTGGCTGTTAGCTTCCCTCTCCTCACTGCTCTCTCTTTCTTTGAAGGAGTTATTAGCCTGTCACTGCAGCCTGAGGACAGTGAGGAGCTGATGAATTCAGTACTCTTAGCTAATTGAGTGTGGATGAGGAGATGCAGCCATTTTAAAAAGCAAATATGCTTACACTGAGACAAGACATCATCACGGAGGTCGCACGTATGTGCTTATGTAAACAAGTGTTACTGTGGGTCAAATATGTTGAATTAAGAAAACATCCTGCCATGGAGGTATGCTTCAGTTAGAAAAGAAAGCTGCTCAATTATTAATAGTCGAAAGACAAAAGTCGAAAGTCGGGAGTGTTTCCCCCGGGGGAATTGTGACTGACTTTTCCATATATATATATTCCGTAGCGAGCAGGTGAGCGTGAAGTATACAGAGAGCAGCTTCGTCCTTCCTAAAGAAAGCTCAGTTTCCACAGCGGTGATCTCCTCATCACGTACGGCCCCTCCCCAGCTCAAATTACCTCCAGCTAAATCAGGATGCGGAATCCCGGTTGTGGGCTAATACAGCGAAACCGCTGAAGAGACGAAGGAGTAGCGGGCTTTGACGTCAGAGTGCGGCAGGCCCGAATCTTGGGGTTTTTTTTCAGGGGCTGGGGCTCGCCTGCGTGTTCTGCGAGTGCCGGCCATGTGAGAGTGCCTGCGTCAGAGCCGTGCGTGTGCCGAATGCAAAAGCAACGAGGTGTGTGTGTGTGTGTGTGTTTGAGGGTGGGGGTGGGGGTGTAGGACTTTCTCCTGGTGGGGTTCTGCACCACACAGTCTGCCTAGGAAGGCAAAAAAAAAAAAAAAAAAAAAAAAAACAGGTCATGACGTCTGTTCCTACGCATCTGTACATGGGCGTGTCGATGTGTGCGTGTTTTTCGAGCAGGGTCCTTCTCTGACCTTGGCTCCCTTCACACCTGCAGATCCGGCGCATTGCCCAAATAAGGAGAGGATGCGGCGCAGCAGACAGGTGTGGGGGGTCACACGCTGCATCACCTGCCTCTCTGGAGCTGTATGGGTCGGGCTTTGTTCAAGCAAATGACAGATTGATCTTCTGCTGTACTGTTTTTTTTTTTCTCTCTATCGCCCCACCCTTCTCTATCCTGTCTCCCCCCTGTTTCCGCACCCCTCTGTGCTGTCCTCTCCCCCTCCCTCCCTCCTTTCCTCTCTCTCTCGCTTTCTCACTCTCTTTCTACCTCCCCCCATTTCTAAAGCGCCATTGGCTTAACGTTTTCTCGAGGGAGAACATGCTAGGCCAACGCTTAGAACACACAGAGGTACACACACACACACACACGCACTCACAGGTGTGTCGCTGGTGACATCACACTGCCCATCTGTATACATAACCAATGGAAAACCACAGTGCTCATCCCACTGTCTCTGGAACACCACACCCCTCGTGCCATCATCGTACTCTCCCCCATCCACATTTCCTGTCTCCTGCCCACCATCATTCACATAGACATGCAGATACTACACCTCTCTTCTTCTTCATCTCCCTCATTAATTTGCTGTTTATCTCTCTGTCTCAGTATCTGTTTTTCCCATACACATACATGCGGGCACATATGCCCACTAGAGTACGTACACACAAGCAGGCACTCTCACACATACACACACACACACACATACACGCTCTTTTCCCCACCAACCATGTCTCCGTCTGCCGTCTGCCCTCCCCAGTCAGTCTGGGCCGCCTCCCGCTTCCCAGTCAGCTGGTTGGCTGGGCAAACACCCGGGGTCATGTGACCTGGCTGCCTCCTACTCTGCCCCTCCCCCCCTAGCCTTTCCATTCAATTCCAGCCAGCACCAGGGGCTCCACTGTTGCTCAGGGATCAATTAGTCCAGTCAGGCTTTTCCACAGGCTCCCCCCCCCCCCACCCCTCCCTGAATTGTGTGTGTGCCTCCCCATCTGGGCAGGGGATTACCAGCCGGCAGCAGGGACAGGAAACACACACGGCCAGGCTTGGTTTAACATGCAATGACAACCAGCCACAGAGAGCGGCCCTGGGTCAGCAAGCCTGGAGCAGGCCTTACACAAGCAATTTATTAGAACCACAGTGGAGAACATTCGCATTGAGCTGCAACAATTGCCACCCCGAGAGTGGCTTCATTTTCCATTAGTCGATGGCAAGCTGATTAAAACACCAACGATCTGTTTACTCTCACCTGTGTTCAGACCCATCTCCAAGTCTCTGGTCTCACACATCCACAGTGGTCACCTTTTCATGTCCTCCATCTACTTATTTGTTTGAGATGAGGAAGGTTAAATATACATTGCTTCATAAATGCTTTATTCTTTTCCCATGTGCTAACAACATTTCCATTCAGCAGACCTTTCACAGCCTGAGCTAAACATTTCCATCAGAGCTGGTTTAAATAATGTTATTTAATGTTAAATGCCCCCAATCGTGTCTAATTACAACACTTTACCACCCACTGCAAATTTATAAATATACCACCAACAATATAACCATCTCTATTTTTTCCATATCAGTACTATTGTAATTGTTTCCTGGTCACATCTTGTGCTTAGAATGGGCTTGCTTGCCAAGCTTGCTGGTTCTCAGAGGACACGCTGGCTGGAGATGCTGTCTTTCAGCTGCTGTGGGAGAGAGAGAGAACAAAATGTCTCCTTGTCAGAGGAAAATGTGTGAATTGACAACGGTGCGTGATTTGTGCCGTATGAGCAGGATTCTGAACCACGGGCTTGACACAGTGTGAAGAGGCCTGACCTTAGACCCTCATTAAATCAAAGTCCCGCCAGTAGCTAACAATACAGCCCGGATGGGAGAGTTTCCACCAGAGTAGGGCCAGGAGGCAGATTTGACAAGTGCACCAGGTTGTCAGCAGTACCAAGCTGGCAATAGTTGAGCGTTGGGTAGGTGAAAAGCTTTATTTTGGACAGAAATACCTGGCAACCTGTTATATTGCGTACTTAATGGGAACAGCTATGTGCTTGTCTGCCCGTATAAACCGTATAAATTTGAAATAGAAATTCTTCATATCAATAAGCATACAGTAGTTTACACACATACACACATTATCCTCTGATGATGAGTAAAGTGAATAGCATAATATTTGTTACCCCTCAAATGCTTTTTATGTTAAAGATGTTATGCTTTACATCACAAAATCCCAGGCAGGCTTTTGCCTGCAAACTCACATTCATACATAGTGTATGATTACAAACAGACAGTCAGATAAAAGTCATCTGCAGATTATTCTCTTATTTTAGCAAACTAGCTGTCAAAACGTTTCTCTGGAATGGCGAATCTTTCAAACATTTACCACATTCAAGTGCTGAGCTCTCAACCTTTCAAAAAATATGCCTCAGTACTGCAGCAGCAATGATGTCTAATACTAGTTCTAATACTGTAGAACTTCGAAAGATGTAGCTTGCTAGCTGCCAAGCAACATACAAGCAAGATATCAATTGTTTGACATTTTAAGAGCATTGTGACTTTCAGGTGGTGTGAATGGAAGCCCTGTGCCAGTCAGTGTCAGATTAGTCACACAGATAGAACTGTTCTTGCACTGTGCTGCCTTTAGAGAGATAATTCAGCCCAATACAGCCTGTGTGTGTTTGCAATTGTAGTCTCCCTGATGTACCGGCACCAGAGGAAGATGAAAAGCTCATTTGCTTCCACAAAGTGCTCAGTGTCCTCGTGCCACTGAAAATAGTCCCCAATTTAATTAGTGCTGGGTGGCGTGTCTGACGCTGGCAGAACACTCATTCTCACCTCGCCTCCTTCTTCACAGGTCTGCACACGACTGGCAGAGAGGCTGAAGGAAGGTGAGAGAGGCAGGCTGTGGTTTGGTGCTGCAGATTTGACCACTTTTTTCATGCTGCGCTCAGTTCTATCCATGTTATCATCGATTTTTTTATCATCCCTCAGCATTTTGAAACGGTAAAAATGTTCAAATGGTTTCCTATCAAGACAGCACGTCACAAATGGAATGTGGGGGGGAGCAAGGACTGATCTGTATCAATATCATTAAGCCAATCTCACTACTTCAGCAACAGAAGACTGTTTAAACAGTGACAGAACTGGCTAGACAGAGGGCAGTATTCTACAGATATCTATAATAAATGCCCATGGTAAACTTTCTAATGTATATTTCTTGATTCTAGCAAATAAAAACTATGAATATGCAAATTTAAACAAACATAATAAATACCCATTAATTTTAAGTTTCAGACACATCAGATTTGTCCTGAACAGAATGAAAACTTGTAATGTAAACAACTTCAGCAGTATGGTTGAAAATACAATTTTGAACACTTTAATAAATAAGATCATTTTTCAGGTTTTAAACCATAGAATTTCAGTAACTGATTATGCATCGTATCAAACAAAGCACATTATACAAGACAATAAGAGGTAATGTAAATGTAATTAAATATATCTGAAACAACCTTACATGCTTATCACCATAACTCTACATACACAAGACAATCTACCTGCTCCTGTGGGTCAGTGTGGTCCTTCAGGAGAGCCAACCAATAGATGGATGGATTGCCACACACACCCAAATATCTATCTCATACAAACATGTGACCCTTTTCTGTGAAAATGCATCCTTTTTCTTATCCTCAAGTTCGAAGCTCCCTTAGTAATAATCCCTCTCCTGCAGATGGAATGATTTTCTTTACTTCCCCTGTTGTGCTTTCAAGTTAAATGTGCTTTCAAGTTAAATAAAAATGTCAATAACATTAGTTATTGGGTAATTTGTAAGTTCAAGTATTTATATTTTTTCTTCACAGCATGACCTTCCAAAGCCGCTTTTAATTAGTGAAGTTATTACCAGGCAGTCATACTGCCCAATACTTCCTGTGCAATTCAGGTACTAACCAAAAGGTAACTTGTATCCCATTCCTAATGTGTATACAAATGTAACATATCATAAACACCTCAACATGAATGCACATTTTTATTATTGCATTATGTTACAAATATTCTTAGCAGAGGCACTTATCCAGCATAACTGTCTTTTTTTTTTTTTTTTACAATACGCATTATACAGCATTGCCCCACTTGGGAATTTAAACTCAGCCATTTTCAGGCTATTTATCGTATAAGGTTTTAAGCCCAACTCTAGCCAACCACTATCCCACACTGCTGGATATTTCCTTCTGTACTTAAAGCTAGACTACAAAGACAAGGCTACATCCCGTCCCTTGTGGAGGGCTTGTCTCTCAAGAAAATCCTGAGTCTTTGGTAGCAAGAATCCTACAAAAAAGACCTTCCAAAGAGAAAGAGCAGTCAGAAGCAGTCCTTACACAGTCACTTTTTAGGACAAAGATTGAGATTGCAATTCAGATCATTCTGTCTAAGACGGATGTAGGTTGTTGCTATTCACCAGCATGAGGAGAGAGAGACAGGAGAATCGGGGCTTGGCCCAGGGGAGGGAGTTATGGGGGAGGGGAATTGGCGCACTCTGTCGTGATGAGAGCTGCTGCTATGTCTCTGACTCATTGCCTGCATCAGGACCCGCTGATGAATCTCTGCAATTTCTGAGTCACCACATGGAGGGACAGACAGCCCCTCCATCAGTTTGACCTCCCACAGATTATCATAAGTCAATGGGTGTGTCATCTGCTGCAGACCAGGCAGCTTCCTCAATTCCGCCACACCTGATCCTGTGCTCCAGTGTAGCTCTCCGCCTCGGAAACCCAAACCCTGGAAGCTCGTGGATCTGGTTATTCTAACGGTAAAGCGGCAGTGCCGGTTGTGTAGCTGTAAATGCCCGCGTCACAGCCCCCCAGAGGACACCAGCACCGAATCTGTTCCTTCTCACATCTGTGTGCCTTGTTTCACAGCCTTCCTGCTTTACGGGCAGGTTAGTTTTGCACTCTTTGTTCTTAAAGGGGCGGCACATTTCACACTCCTTACCAGTGCTTTATGCTGGAACATATTTCACACTCATTAAAAGTGGCAATTTCACACTCAGTAGAAGTGACAAATCTGTCATTTTATATATATATATATATATATATATATTTTTTTATAAAACACATTCACATAAGGGGGGGGAGAAAATACTCACTGACAAGAAATGAAAGACAGTCACCTGTGGAGACAAACCAGAGGGAATAAGTGACAAAAATGCACTTCTCTAGTATAAATAATAATCTCTAGTATAAATAATAATAATAATAACAATAAACATAAATAATTAATAGACATATAACAAGAAGGGGAATGGGGACTATGGTTAGTCTTACTTCCCCTTCCTAAAGCTCTGTGTAAACTATCACTATAGAAAACATGTCTGTCGATGAAGTTTATTCTGTGTTTTTGTCTGGAAATAGTGATAATCTTATAAAATAGTGTAATTTTTCCCATTTTTTACCTTAAATTTGAGAGAGGCAGAGAAGTGGCAAGTGATAGAAAGCAACTGACTAACTCCATCTTCCCTGATGTGCTGATTCACATATCCCACACTGACCCTGTAAACCTCCCTCTGAGTCTGTAGAGGAAGCATAACGAATATGCATGCATTTAGGTCTTCACTGCAGAAAGAAGGCATGTGCTGTAGATATGTCAGTCAGTTAATCCCCTTTTGTGGACAATACTGAGACTATTTAAAGTTAACTCATTTATGAATTTGCACATCATAGATCAGAAATAAAAACTATAATCATTGCCACAGGCTAAGCAGTGCCTTTTAAGGGCTCAGCTATATATGTAGTATGTACTTTGTGGTAGTATGTAGTGCATACTTTCTTATCACTACTGGGAAAATTGTAACATAACAACATATAATCTAACATAACTTCAAAAATATTTATTTTAGATGCATTGTGCTTAACATGGTGTGGCATGTGGGGTACACATGTTTTCACTGTATTTGATGTGGAACCATTGGTATTGTATCTGTTTTGATGAAAATGCCTATTCTAAGCTGTTTCTCCTCATATATCAATAACTGCAGCTTCCGCTTTTACTGCAAATCGACAGCATCTACAACTAAACAATGTCTGAGCAAAATCTATGCAAACAATGCAATTCTAATGAGTCGACTAAGTTAGTATTCCTAATTCATTGGTCCCTTTGAACTGAAACCTTTCAGCGTTGCCTAACAGTTGAGACTCTCCTTCATGCCAGGAAAGGGTTGTCCTTCTTACACAGTTCTGCTGCCACCAGACTATTTAATATGTGCAGCTTGCATTCACCCCAGCCTGAAAGTTGAATATTTGAAGATTCAAGGCTTGCCTGCTTCTTTAATAAAGTGGGCCACAGGTAAACATGGTTTACACAATGAGAGTACAGCACTACTCCACAGGAGGGTAGGAGAATGTAATAGTGGCCAATGTATAAAACAGGGAGGCTCCCATTAACTGGGAAATTAAGTGTCATTACAGGCTTAATTTCCCTTAAAAAAATTCCTTTTGTTAATAAAATCTGAAGGGTCAGGGACACATTCACTGTCAGGGTGTGACTGGACACAGTTTGTTTCAGGGTGTCTTACCCATCATGCACCTCTGCAATAGCTGTATAACAGTTCTCCCAGTTTAAGAACTTGAGAGAAACAGCCACTCTGTCTGCCTCAAACTACAGATGCCTAATTTCGTCAGACGTCTAATTTCCCCATACTACCGCACTCCTGGGCCTATTCAACAGGCACCAAAGAAATGCATTTGTGAGATGAAAAAGACATTAAAACGAGATTGCTGCTGATTGTTTGACAGGCCTATTGATGGCTCAGTGTAATTTTCCAATGAATGAAATTACAGGTTGAACAACTGAGAGATTGTAGGGTGCGGGGGTGTCAGGCTCTCAGAGGAAAGGAGTGCTCCCTGCGGATATTACCCATCGCCATTCCGGTCCAGTGACTCGATCGCCATGCCGTCCAAACACCTGCCAGAGACAACACTTTCTGTCATGGGCGGGACTTGCACGTCTTGGCACATGACTGTGGGTTGAATTTACATCAGCATGTGGTGGGATTTTTTTTTATCGCTGAAGCTCACTGCGATTTTACATTTCCTTTTCATTTGCACATCTCTTACTGGACTGGTCTCTGTCTTTGATCCCTGACAGATGAATGTGGTTGGATTTTTTTTTTGGTTGTTGTTGCTGTTGCTGCAGATGCCCTTGTTTATATTGGAAGTGTTGTGCTGGTGGAAAGAAACCATTTCTTCATCCATTTATACGTATTTAAAAAAATAATAATAATATTGCATTGTGAATAATGAAAAATAGACAACAGTAATGTCCATAATATGAACAACATACAATAATACAGAGAACATAACAACAACAACTATTATTATCATTTTTCATCAGTGAAGTATTGTTTTTACATCAAAGCAATAATATAAAATACAAAGCAAAGTGATGGGAGCACTTCCACACTTTCACTATTATGAATCAATTGCATTTTTTTCCTTACTTACTACATTCAACCAGTGAAAATCAACAGATATAAGACTGTATTGTTGGTATGACTGCATATGCTTTCTGCCGTCATCCTGTAGCTCTCATCTTAATGCCAGCTCAAGCATTCTTCATTCTTCAAGCATTCTTCATCCCCCCTTCATTTTTCCAATCTGTGGTGTTACCCCGCTGTGCTTCTCTCAGTGAATATTGAGGAAACAAAAAAAAAACAGAGATGTCTGGGGGGTGGGCTGGGTTGTGAGGGTTAGTATTTTTTAAAAACAAATTAGCAGTCACCCCCTTCCCCCTCCCTTTTGCCTCCATCTAGCCCCCATCTGGTGGATGAGTATTGAGAGACAGGTCTGAATAGAGGGCCCTCCACAGGGAACATGTAGTCCCAGCCCTGGGCCCTCCCTCCGCACGTGCCTAAGCGGCTCTGGATGTAAAGACCCTCCTGTCTTTCTCTCTCTCTCTCTCTCTCTCTCTCTCTCTCTCTCTCTCTCTCTCTCTCTCTCTCTCTCTCTCTCTCTCTCTCTCTCTCACTCACACACACACACACACACATACACACACACACACACACACACACTCTCTTGCTGTCTCTCTCTCTCTGTCTATTTTTGAGTCTCTATTCACTCTATCGCTCTCTGTGCCCCTGGTCTCTGTCTCTCTTCTTTATCTCTCTTTCACTTTCTCTCTCTGCCATACGGTCTCTGTCCCTCTGTCACCCTGTTCCCTGTCCTTCTCTAGATCTCTAAGCTCTGGAAGGCAAGACACCTCTGTCACACACCTGTGTCCCCACCACTTTGGCCCTCCTTCCTTGTTTCCTGACAACAGCACAGGGCATGCTTCCCGCAACCTGTTTCTCTGCATTCACCCACCAGACTGCTGTCTTTGCTTGTGACAATCAGGACCACATGTGGGTACTACTGTCATGTTGTAGAACAAAAAAAATCAATCACAGTTGCTCCAAAAAAAAATTCTGCTTAAAGACTGTAGGGTGAAAATAAAGAATGTTATAGATATGGGTGAATGGAAATAAGAGCCTTCAGTTCATCAAAAAAGTTGATGGAACAAAGGTTTTCCAGGAATCTCACAACTGAGAGTTCAACATGATGCAAAACTGCCAAGAGTAGTCATTCTAAAACCTCTTTTTCATTTTATTTTGAGTAAAATTTGCATTTAGATAGTTATCACTTCCACTTGTCTTGTTTTTTTTTTTAATTTACAAAGTATGAAGCAATGGATATGCAACTGTTATCTAACCGTTATAGCTATCCAGCTGTTGCTGGTGAGATGTTAGTTTTAAGCCAACTTTACTGGCTTGCTAATTCAAAGGTCATTGTTGTGTCATTGTAGTGATAGCTAGATAGCTAGCTAGCATTGTCTATGACACTGTGTAGATAGCTTGATAGCTATTCAGTTATAATGGTGCCTTGTTAACTGTCTTGGCATTTGACTTAATGTAACTGGATATTTGTAAACTAGCATGTCAAGATACATGGATTTCACATTGACTTGTCTATCATAGCTAACGTTAGCTAGGAAGCTATATCTGACCAACCAGTGAAGCAGGCTGCAACAAGTGATAGTCAACCAACATTTTGCTGGCAATCAATAAATAATAGTCAGTGCGAGCTGATAAGCATCTTAACATGATACTTAGCTAGCTAGTGGTTGTAAAGCATAGTAATTGCATAAAAACATATCCTTGATTTCTAATGTTCATGACATAGTATCAGGCCGACAGATGCTTGGGGTGATATTGCAAAAAAGAAAGACAAAAGTTGGTTTGCCCCTAAGCTAAGACTTAGGGTTTGTTAGGTCTGTCATTTTAAGATGTTTGCTTCAATGATTGCTTTAGCGGGCATTAACAATTTTTTTTTTTAATATTGGTCAACAGCCATGAGCTCTATCTTGAGGGAAACTTACAAGAGGAGGCAGGAGAAATATTTGAAGGAATGGTGTTTAAAGTTTTATACTAATCCTAATTAAGAAAAGGCAACTTGTTGGCACTTGCAAACTTTGGGCCAACAAAGGATCCTAAGAACTTCTAAGAAAGAGTGAAAATTTGTTATTTAACACTACACCTAGACCTTTTACCCAACCACAATCCCACATAAACCCTAATGATCCTGTAATATTTAAGTTATCTCCCAATGTTTATTTGTCTAACAGTTACTCAGTGCTTAGTTATTTAACTATACCATAATGATGTAAGTAGACTTCCAATGAAAGGCAAAGTATGTATTTTAAAGACTGTTGTTTTAAGTTTTATGTTTTCTAAGAAATTGAAGCTAGCTATTTATAGTATCCAACAGCATTATTGTCATCAGTTCAATTAAATGTCAGATAGGGTTTCCAGTCAGAACTATTGCTTTAACCAATATATAGCTGGGCTTTGGGGTGATAAGTACCCATAACTGGCCAGCAAATGTGATACTAAATAACATTGTTAAAGGAAAATAGAACTTTGGAATTTTACTTTAGATAGGGGACGTGACTGGATGTATGAGCCGCAGTTTAAAGGCTGTGTCAAAGTCAAGCAAAGGCAACTCCAGCAAGCAAAGTTACTCTATCTTCTACAAGTGTAGAGTCAGACTCACACAAACTGCATAAGCTGCAGAAACAACCAATGTAGGACACAGTCATTGCCACACATTCTGTGTGTAGCTGTGGTGTAAATAACATACCAGAGTATGGCTGAGGAATTATCTGAACAGATTGTTGCTGAGTCATCACACCCTCATGCCCATCTCAGAATTGTCTGTTCTACTAGCTAGTAATGAGAGAAAAAAATACAGAGACCATTTGTAAGCCTGATACTGAGATGATGCCTGGCATAGATTTCTGCACCAGCATGGAGGAAGAACAGACTTGTAACATTGGCCAGAACTAGATGAATCAATGGTTATGTTATGACATTCATGAGAGTGCTGAAAAGCGATGTGACTCTCAACACATGAACTGATACTGGGGAAAAAGAGGCACTGGGATATGATATAATATGAAGAAAAGAAGCATTACGAACCCCAAGGAACAGTAACACCAATTATTTCAGCCACAGGCGCCCCAGTTTTTTGAAAGGAGAAGATCATACGAGTGGATTCTATGATCGTCTCACTTCAACAGAAGATCATGGATGACAATGTTGTAAGCACAAAGCGGAACCAACTGAACATTTCTCCTGTTAGTGCTTCCTCACAGCCTAGAATTCAGAAATTGTCAGAGGCATATGTCGGAGGTGGTACGTTCCAAACTGCAGCAGATCAAACCCCCCCCCCAATGGATGAGGCACATTTAAAAATAGCTATGAAGGCTGAGCAACTCCCAGTTTCATCAAGGTGGCCATCAAGCAGCGAGACAGGAAGTGGGGATGAAAAGGAGGAGGGATTGAAGAAGAGAGAAAACGCTCATAAAATATGCGTTCAAGAAGACAGGAAAGCTCCCCCTGTCAGACAACTGATGAGGCGGGGCCCTCTTTCTGCATACAAACTGAGGGTAGTCACGAGTGGTGGAGAAATATTACAGCAGCCAGCTCCTGGATCATTAGCATATCGCATCAGCGCGGCTCCTCCTGCCACGGCAGCCGTGAGAGGCATCTCAAGCAGGAGATAGTAGGGGATGAGGGGATTGTTCTGGTGAGCAGGAGGAGGAGGAGAATGGGTTGAGGCAATACCTCCAGAGGACCCTGAGATCAGATGGTCACGGGATTACACTGGAGGGTGGTGGTATTGGTTGGTAGGAAGGGGGGCAGGGGTTCCAAAGGCTATCCATCTCAATCCCCTGTCAAACAGGCCTCTATCCTCATTGTCAATCTTCTCTCCAAGGCGCGAGGCTGTGCCGTCACATGACCAGATGCATTGACTTCCCTTGTCCTCTCAATCAGAAAAAATTGCACACGTGAACTGAAGTTGTGTGACAGAAAAAAAAAAGAAAATGTCAAATGAATGCTGTATTAAATTTCCTTCCTAAGGGAAGGCTTGATCTGGGCACTAATTACACCTGTAATTCCTCTGCGATCAGACCAGGATTAAAAATCCTCATATGAAATTAAATTTCCAGGGTCCCAGCTCCGCAGACTCCCCCCGATACAATAAAGGGCCCTGCGAGGAATTGCACAGATGATGCATGGTGGCGTCTGCAAGAGGGGGATGGATGGTGTTCTCTGCAGTCTTATTTATTGGATGCTAATTTTGTTGCTCAGAGCTTTTTCTCCTGCTGTCCGTGTTATGCGCTCTGTGGCTAGGGAACTGGGAGCGGGGGATGTTGGGGGTGTATTTGGGGGGTAGATGGCAGTTTGCAGTCATTCTGCTGCCGGGCCTGCATTTAGACGGAGCTAGCAGCCCTTTGCTCTACGAACGGCGAGTGGAGACCAAGGGGATATTTATAAACAGGCTCCGTCCCATGGGGCCTGTGCAGCCTTTGCCATTAAACAGTAATTCTGGATGCACATCACCGCCCCTTGCTTCCTCTGGGCCACTGTGACACCACTTCATGCATAGTCTGCTTTACACACACACACACACACACACACATATGCACACACAAGTATACACTCACACACTTGCACACCATGAATAATGTACAGCACCATGCACACTCGCACTCACATGCACACAATGTAATCTCTCTCACACACACACTCACTCATAATATAGATATATAAATGCAGATACGCATAGACATATCCATCCAAACTAACATAACAGTACAGTCACTATCTATTTAGCACTCACATGCGCTTAGTCATTCATGCATACACTCGCCTATATTTTGCAGTAAGTGGACATGAAGAGGAACAGTCACATACACCACCCTCCCATTCCCAATCTAAGCGAAAGTGAAAGGGGGAGAATGTGGGGGCAGCAATGGTGAGGGATTGTAAGGGGAGGGCATGGCGGGTGCAGATCCACCCTGCCGCCCATTACGGAGGTGGGGAGGCGTGACCGTTCCAGTTGATTGGCCCAGAGAAAACATTTTTTGTGGAGTCAGTGGCCCAGTTGTGCTTCCTGTCAAATTAACAAATGCAGTGGGCTGAACCGGGCACTACAAATACTGCCTGCCTGCAAGACCCCCCCCCCCCCCAACCCCTAGATCCTCCCCTACCCCCGATAGCTTCTTGGCGGTAGATGCAGGAAGTAGTGCCCATTACTGCAGGAGGTCCATCCAGACAGAGAGGCAGACTCCCCCATCGGCTTTGCTTCCAGTCCTTCCATACTTACCTCCGTGAAAAACCAATATCAGCCAAATGGCTAATTGCTCAGTGAACGTAAATGCTCTTATTGGCATTTCCCTGTTCAACTTGATCTTTGTGTGGTCCAGGTAGTGTGTTTACATTGCTAGATCACTTTGGTTGGAGGGGGAGGACTTTATTTCAGGCATGGATTTTAAAGTATTTCAAGGCAATAATTAATTAGGGTCTGTTATTTCATTGATACTGACATTATTAAAATTAAATGGCAATAATGTTTTGAAAACAATGACATTCTGACAGTATTTTAAAAGCAGAGTGTTAAATGGCAATGTAAGGGTTACCTTGTGCAAACATACTGTTACACTTTACATGTTATCAGTATGCTGTCTGTGTAAGGATTTCATGACACATTGACAGATGGACAATCTGTCTATAAATGAATTAATGCAGGTCCTGCATGCAAAGCCACTTTAAAGTAGATCAATTATCATTGTAAATGAAAACAAAATACTGTTATCAATTCCGAATTTCGCATGAAGGATAATAATTCAATTATTACATACATCTGGTTTCAGTGTAGAAATTAATCATGACCTAGATTGTGTTCTGATTTAAGAACTACATAAGATTACAGGGTTCAGCTTTAAAAGCTATGCCACTATATTTCCCTGATGAAAACACTGTAGCTTGGAGGAGGTACTTTGGAAATTAAGTTGTTTTTTTTTTTTCACAACCACCATGATTCTGTTCCCTGGTATCACTTTGAGCCATCCTCTGTAAACACAAAAAGGTCTGGGGACACTAAGTGGTACACACACAGAGTGGCAAGACACAAACAGGAAGCAGAACATACCCTACCAGGTTAATCAAAATTCTCTTGACTAAAATCGCCTCAGAGTGAACAGCAACGTCCTTCTGAATGCAAACAAGCCGAGTCTGGAGAGTTAAAAGATCGTCCGCATCAGCAAGGCCAAAGAACCCAAAGGAGGGACCATGCTCTGCACCCTGTAGCTGCCCTTGATTGTGTGTTAAATACTATTGATCTGCAATTCATTTGAATTTGATTTGCGAGCAGTAATTTGTCCTTCTCCAGGTCTGGGTCAATAACCTGGGCCTGACACCAAGGTGTGACAAGTCGGGGGTATCGATCATGTCATCGTCTAGATTCTCGTGGAGGGACACCACAGGGGGTTTAGGTTATGTCCTAACATGATCCCATTTTAGATCTTAGTTCAGTGTTTGGGTGACAACAGGTGCGAGTTGACCACTATGACAATTATTTACATGCTCGAGGAAAATCCTGTTTGGTCTGATTATTATTGTCTTCAAGAAGCTCTGCAAACATAACCAATTGTGTATAAAAGTAAAGTGATGACATGTCAGACAGGGTCCTATTGCAAAGAAAAGCTTCAGAAACTTTCGACTGCCAAAAATTATGATTTACGTAACCTTCCATTCTCATACTGAGTGCACTCTCTCTCGGTTTATCACAATAACATTTTGCAGAGAGACCCTAAATCAAAAGTACATAAACCATGGGTGTATGGAATGGCCTCAAGGACATTTACCACTTCGAACCTCTGCATTTAAATTGGCCTATTGTGGGTCCAATGAAGTGTCCCCATTTCAGAAACGTGGGTGACACAGAACAAGGTCAGAGGTCACATGTAACACCACAAGCCTTCAGAGTTTACCAGAAAGCCAGAAAGCCAGAAAGCCTCTGCCCAACCCCTGTCCTTCACACTGCTCTCCTGTCTCCACCAGGAATTTAATAAATAAAGCACAAACATTTTCTTTATAGCTTTTGGAAATGAATGTCATGCTTGTCAAGAGTACTTCACAACAATAGTGTGCAATGTTAGGGCATGACTCACTGTTACCTCGATCAGGTGTTAATGAGAATCTCAAAGTCAAAATGGGCTCTTTTGTTCCCATCGCCATTCTAAAGCTCTAAAATGTGGAAAAAAGTCATTTTCACTTCTACAGGCATATTACAAGAAGAAAATCCAACCTCTGGATGTTCTCTCATCTCGCATAACCAAGACAGCATTTCTCATAAATTGGTACTGCGTTACTGCAGCACATCCTAACTACAGTTTTGGTACCCTGTTCTGTCTCCTCTCTTGAATCAAAACTCAGCTTAACATATTCTTATAAAGGTACACTCGAGAATCCTAATCAACAATCGATATAAAAATTTCTATATGTATAAAAATGCAATGGCGGGCTTGGAACTGAAAAATCCCAACACTAATTTGAAGTTAGGACATCTGCTCTTTAATGGAGGATAAGAAGGAATTAGACAGCTTCTATATCATGCACTACCATAACATCAGTTTAGATAGGACCATGTAGCTTTTGGTGTTAACAAAGCATCTGTTTTGGAGTTATAATTATAAACAGTCTTCCCTGGTGTAAACTGGTGGATAACCGCTGCATACACTTAAATCCTCACTACTAACAAGGGAAGGAGCATATAAGCAGAAGCATCAATCAATAGTAGTCTGATATATCACAGAACCTTAATGACTATCACAAGCACACAGCTCCCTCAAGTCGACAAACATCAGGTCCCATCGCTATCTCCTCTTTCTCCGAGTTTCCATGGTTACCAAGAAAACTATTTTAAAAGGTTGCTACTGATTGTTACAGTGGCTTCTTGTGAAGGGGACTTACCATTTGTACGGACAAGACAAGCACTACATCTATTGAGCTTTGATGCCATATAGAGTTGTGCATGTGTTAAGTAAATACATGAGATTTACACAACAAAGCTGGTGAGAGGGAGATTGTGCTGATATGCATGCTTTTCATTCCCAATACATTAGTCTCAGCGGGCCAGAGTAAGGACTATTTGATTTGTCATGGAGAATTCCCACATCAGTATCATATCTATGCTGTAGAATCATATTTGTCAGACAGAATATTTATGTAATGCAGCCCCAGTTACTGAACTGAGAAACAAGCCCATGGTCTTCCATAAACGTATTGTTACACCGTGTTTATGTGTTAACACTAGAACATTTTTGAAAATTTTTAAGCCTTAAACACTCAGTTAAACCTGTTGTATTTTAAAGCAAATTAGAATAAAGCAGTTAAGCGGTTGAAGTTATATGGTAATGATCCAGCTATTTTTTTTCCTTCTCTGCAATATATTCAAGGCCATAGTTTTACCTTATATGTTTCTGGGAAGACTATGGCCTCATACGTCACATCATTTATTTGCTTAACATTTGTCCTCAGTCAGGGTGAATTGCAAAGCTCCAATTGTTTTACATGCTATGCATTGATACTGCAATTAAAGCATGCTCACAATCACTGGCTATTGCGGCAATGTAATGAAAATCAACTTCCTTGCTTAAGGCCACAGAGGCATTGTCCATTGAGTAGTGAGCCTGCAGCCATCTTGTTAGAAAATTCCCAGAATTCAACAGTTTTTCAGTCCGAGCAAGCCATGTTCTATGAGTTGTCAAACCAGAAATACTAAAACTGAAGGAGTTGGTTAACATTCCTACAATTATTAATACATGAAATATTTAACAACTTTGATTTTAATTTTATTTCCTTTCATCTGAATAAAACATATGTGCTGCTTCTTCTAAAACCCAGCACATTATTTATCTCACCTATTTAAGGTGTATCAAAGTATCAAAATTGAACAACAGTACATCCTCCACAAAGACTATCTTGAATTGCATGCTCACAAATTATAATTCGTTTTCAAACATTAGATCTAAAATTGTATTTAAATATAATACTGTGGTTGAGGATTTGATTAATTTTGCCTTTTGTCATTGTAATTATTATCATGCATTTTAAGTTACCATGGCTAAGAGAACCTATTAAATGATTTTCAGAGGAAAGGAAAGGTGCATTGGGTCTGTTACAGAGGGTACCAGACACTCATTCACAATGGGGTCTACGGTCCCTTGGGTGAGTAGAGTTGCGTCTGCTCTCCAAATAGCCACAAAATTGCCGGCTTCCCCTCCCTACATCCATTAGCAGAACATAAGATTCAATAGGCCCGGTGGCTCAAGAGAACTGGTCATTGATTTTCCAATGAAGAAACTGGAGGGACAACTAGGGGGTAGGTGGAACTGATTAAAGGAAAGGAGTCACCAGCATATATGCCTATGCACTTGGGCTACGGAGATGCACTTGTGGAGTCTGAGCCTGTTAAAATGTCTCTTCCAGCAAAAATGTTCAATTGTGACAAGTTTCCTACAGAAGACAAACTACCCTTTTGAAGAGGCTCAGCAGATGTGATGGTGGTCATGTGAAGGAACTGCAGGAAAGGACAGGACTGTGGCAGAAATAAATAGTCATCCACATAAGTCTCATTTTATATATATTTTTTTATAAAAGGATATATGGAGTATTTTATTAACACTTTTGACATCAACAAACCTCTCCATTGAACACAGCAAAATAAGCCATAAAACCACACTTTTACTTTACTTTGAGGCACAAAGCAGGAATGGTACCTTTAAGTCATGTTAAACATCTGTCATTTTTTTGAACGTTTAAACACCTTTGCAGACAATCCTTACGTCAGTATATATTGCAACAGTGGAGGGAAGGGGGGCAGTGCAGGAAAGGAGGTGAAGAGGGGCAGGGGTGGGGGGTGGATAGACACTCCAACCACAAACACAACACATTTCAATCAAACCCCAAACGAAGAAGGTATCAAAATGGAACAATAGTACATCCTCCAGAAGGACCACTGGGAAAATACAGAACGCTAACGGATGCTTGGACATCAAGGAAAGAGAAAACGAAACTGCGTCATTCAGAAAATTCCAGGTCTGGAAAACGGGTCATCGTTTGTGTTCCCTGCACCGTCAGCTTGTCGAAGAGGCTTATGTATGGCCCTAGCGATTTTTTAATGCTTTTTTTTTCTTTTGTATCATTTTCTTTTGTGTTTTTGTTTTTAATCATAACACGACTCCAAAAAACACCTACGAATACATCAGTGTCACATACAATTTTTTTTTTTTGATGGAATGACGGCAACTGTTAACCATGGATTTATTGCTTTGTACACCGAATGCAGTTGCTCCGTCTGGCGGGCCGCTGTGGGCTCCATGGCCGAAGCTTGCATGACTCCTTTGTGGTGGTCTCCCTACAAAAACCCAGCTCTAGATGTTGCCTTTGGTTAATTGTGCACAGAAATGGACACTAAGTAACAGCTCCGAACGAAGAGAGGGGAAAAAAACGAATGTCCAACCATGCATAATATCATTCGAGGAAGTCAAAATGGAATGGCGTTACTCGAAGCCTCCAAAGACTCACGTGAAGTGTTCGTCGTCACAAATATCATAACAAACAAGAGAAGTAAGTGGTCAGTCCTAGGTTGCAGACTGCGTTTTTTTTACAGACTGCTCTCTCCCGGGTCACTCTGACCTCCCCCTCTCAACTGCAGAGTACCCCACCGCTTGAGCGCTAGATGTCCTTCAACAGGCAGCTCCTTGAAATGGTCCCGTCTGTGAAGAATATGGCCTTTTTTAAAATCAATGTGCTCTTATAGATCAATGACCTAAGTTGTCCATGATAGTCTCACAGAAACAGTATATATAATATGAGTTTGTAAAAACACATGAATAGGAAATGAATTTGCCCACTGCATTAAAAAGATGGGAATACCTCTCCATCTGTGCATTGAAATGACGCTTTAAAAATGTTTTGGTTAAGGTTTGGAACTATCATAGTGAACTACACCACATCTGAATTAGACCACAATATCTGGCTCAAGTGGAGGCTTAATTAGTCCCAATACCGTCTCAGGGGGTGGGAGAGCTAATGAACTATAAACCTAAGCTACAATATTCTACAGGTGAAGAAGCTTGATCAGTGAGATGAGAAATATGTCACAATTTTATATAAGATTGCACTCCAAAGTAATATATTCATTATTTTTTTTTACATTTACAACCTGCCATTTTGATATGTTACATCTCTTCTATTTAAAGTTATACATGACTTTTTGAAGGTTAATATTTTCAACTTTAGATTCAATTTGTGCAAACATACCACGATGGATTTTTTTTCTCTTTTGTCTGAACTCACGAACACTACAAAATAGATCTACTATGTATATATGACTGGTCTATGAGTAGTCCTCCTCCTGCTTGTAACTGTAGCTGCCTTGCTCAGCGCCCTCCTGTACATATTCTTCCTTCTTCTCCCATCCATTGGGCCAGCCCCCGTTTAGCTGGGTGGTGGCGCCATAGGTCTTGGCCGGGCCACCGAGGGCACCATAGCTCTGGGTGATGTCGCCCGTCTCCTCAGCCAGCTCGTCTTCATCGATGAAGCCGCACTTCTCGTCGCTGGTCTGCTCCGGGTCCGCCCAGGGCTGCTTCTCTCCCGACGCGAAGATCCCGTAGAAGATCACGCCCCCATAATGCACCAGGGCCGCAATCAGGAACACGTACTGCCACTCCTCCCGAGTCTGAGGACACAAGGAGTGCGGGAGACGTCAGTCAGCATTTGTTAGGGCCAGGGTTCGAATTACAGGGGGGATCGGGGGAGTCTGACCCCCCTAAGTAAGACTCGGACCCCCCAAAAGAGGTAAAAACAACAGTTCGGAGGGTCGAAACATTTATATATCCTTCTTATACAAAGTATGGTCCACTTTATGGGTGTCTGAAATCGTATTACAAGATTCTTCCAGGCATGAATATGGGAAATATATTGTAATAGTTACAATTACAGGTAAGAAGGATATATAAATGTTTTGACCCCCCCCCCCCCCCCCAAACTGTTGTTTTTACCTCTTTTGGGGGGGTCCAATTCTTAATTAGGGGGTTAGACCCCCCCAATCCCCCCTGTAATTCGAACCCTGGTTAGGGCAGTACAGTAGCATTAGAGATGTGACCAAATTTGTAATCACCACCAAAACTGCAAGAATGTACAGAACAAGAAAATTAAAGAACGTGCTCCAGTTTTTTTTTTTTTTGCATCTGATACCTTTATCAGGTCAGCAGGATTGTGATGCCCAGAAACCCAATACCTTACTTTTACACTTTTACAATGCCAAACCCCTCATAACTCCATGGGGTCATCATCTTCCCCATGTTATTGCTCAAGTCATACCATTTATGTCTGAAAATCTCTACAGATGAGAAACCAAGTCTACCCTCAAAAATCAAATAGAGAGCAGCAGACTGAAACCATGTTTTGACAAATGCACAACACTGAACAATTCTTAGCAGCATTCTGTGTTAAACCTTGATAGTTACTGCTAATACTGGTCTTTGTATTAAAATACAGCCAAATATCTAATAAATATCAATAATCACCAAAATGGACCTCCATTGTATTCTACCTTGAAAATGCTGTCAAATGTTGTCATATGCTGAAAATTATTCCACAAGGTTTAAAGCATGTTTATATCAAACTTCCCTTTTATATAATACAGTTGTCCCTCCTGAAAAATGTGTATATCTCTCTTATTTAGATACAACTGAACACTATAAGGGCATCTGCCCAGCAAATTACTTATGCAATTATTTGATTCGCACATCATCCATAGTTGCTAAAACCAGCTGCAGCTGTAGCAGTTGTGGTTGCAATCAGATACAGGACTACTATGCGAATCAAGACAGATTATCAATCCAGAACAATATCATGTGGGTCAAGAGAGTATGTGAATCCAAAACGGTCACTTTCATATTCAGAATAGGGCAATATATGACATCTAACCAACATTAACCTGTCAGAATCAGCATCACCGACATTAAGCCGAATAAGTCTTATGAGAAGCAAGAGGGGCTGTGTCAAACTTAGACTGTGCCATCAGCATGTAGGTGAGAATCAAAAACTCAAAATCAAGGCGATGCAATCATGAGCAATACTGAATGTTGTAATAATAATGGATTACATTTATATTCCACCTTTCAAGGTTCTCAAGTACGTTACAGTAAAGGTGAGAGGCTCACCTCAACCACCAGTAATGCATAGCACCCACTTGGGTAACATCAGGCATACGGTCTAAAACTGGTTTACTAAGAGAAGTAGCTCAGTCATGGAAGATCAGCTCACCTTGTTTTTTGTCATGGCACCCACAATCAGTGGGCACACCATCCCCGATAAGGTGCCCACGCCATTGGAGATGCCCATAAGAATGCTGGCATACCGAGGTGCTATGTCCAGGTGGTTGACATTGAAACCTGCAGAATGGAGAACCGTCAGAACTTTCTTGAATTTAATGTCTTGGACAGGAAGAACAGGAATGGCACTTTTCACTAAGTGTTTACATTTTCAGAGAACAGAACTGATTTATTTGTCTCAGCTGCAGCTCTATGAAGCCTCAGTTTCAGTTTCAGTTTGAGCTTTTTGTGTTGTGTGTTGATGGGAGCTACTGTCAACTCTAATCTTAGCTGAGTTAGGTTGTGCCGAGTTGACTGCTGTTTGTAACCTGTCATCACAGCCAAACAAATTACATGGCTAAGAAATCTTTGAGGAAGTTCAATCAGTAAACACTGGCACACATTAAACTTAAACAGCAAACAAGAAAGTGTTTGAAATTTGTCTTTTGTCAATTGGCTTGAGGCAATAGTGACCTCCATCATACACACACAGTGCACAACTGTATCCTCAATTTGCAGTGCTGACGAACCCATGGTAAATATTACACAAGTAAACTTTGAAAACACCATCAGCATCTACCGGCATAATCTACAATCAGACAG
The DNA here is from genome assembly GCF_013368585.1 of Megalops cyprinoides. Classification (NCBI taxonomy): domain Eukaryota; kingdom Metazoa; phylum Chordata; class Actinopteri; order Elopiformes; family Megalopidae; genus Megalops; species Megalops cyprinoides. The sequence continues at coordinate 12,983,261 of NC_050595.1, read as the reverse complement.
TTTAGTTCTCTAATGTAACAACTCTTTGTTTATATCCATGCTAGGTATGGTTGACTCCCCTGGTACATTTAATTTTAAACTACCACAAATATATTGGCCTGGCAGGATAGTGTTTTTGTTTTTTTCTTTTACAGAAATTTCAGATTTTATCATTTGGAATTTCTGTAAAGGAAAAACAAAAACACTATCTTGCCAAGCCAAATACATTTGCCTCAGCCATGTTGAAGGAGAAATCGCCCTACTCTCCCCCACAAAGCCCTTCTCAGCTGCTGTTCGCTCGGCCTCCTGGGAGTCTCACTAAATTATTAAAGACTCCGAGAGAGGACCGAGCAAAAAAAAAAAAAAGCCTCTTTCGCCCGTAGCCCAATGCGCTGACCGGAATGGAATCCTCTCTCAGGGGTGTGAAAGATCGAACAGGGCGCTCTGGCTGAAGAGCGCTGAAGGGCAGGGCTTGTTGTCAGAGAATACTGTAGTGCAGCACAGTGCCGGCTCTGGAGCTTCCCCAGGCTGGTCTGCTCCACAGCGGGCCTCTAATCGCTGAGAGGATGGAGATGCCAGGCGCTCGCCCAAATCCTCAGCCTTCATGTTGTGAGGGTACAGGGGGGCCTATTTGCCATTGTTTGGTAGGGGGAAACTCTCCCCTGTACCTGTATCTGAGCGGTGGTGTGTCCCTGTGTGTCCAACATAACACACACACAGGTTGCACATTGAATGGATTTGGTGTGGCTCACTTGAGCACAGTGAGTACTGCTCCGTCAATAAAACATTGACTTGTGAATTATAAAATTTTGATTATCGTCCAGACTCAGTTTCATTGCAATGTGCACAGCCCTTAAATCTGAGTATAGAACAGATTTTTTTAAAAATGTTCACACAACATAGGCATCAACACAACAAGTGAGAAGGCACATTACATTGAGCAGATGGCCACCTCTGCTCACACACACATCAAACTGATGTGATGACAGAATACTTCCAGCACATCATCATATTTCTCAATACCACTAAATGAAAGGCAGCCATTTTTGGCACATGAATCAATTATAAATAGTTCTTTAGCAGGAGACATAGAATATCACGTGAGTGTATCTCAAAATTCAGGTACAAATACAGTTTATTTGATTAAAATATCTATCCATGTCTTCCCACATTTGGATCATATAAAAAGTTGCTTTAATAAGCATATCCACATATACCTCTAACTGATCACTTCAATCATTCTCTGTTAACAGTTATTAGAGATAAGACCATATGTTTTGATTGAAATGTATGTCTCTGTCAAATCTGAGCCAGAACTATTTTCATCAGATCTCTTAAGCCAAACCAGGAAAGGAACGCAGTAAATCATCTTTGGAATGAACAGGCTCTGGCTCTGCAGAACTCACCTGATATGGCGAAGCCGCTGAAGCCCACCGCGAGGACTAAGAAGGATATGGCCACGCCTTTACTGTGGGAGTACCCCACCACCAAGAGCAGCGTGGCCTCCATCCCAAAACCTGCGAAGACAGGCACACACTGTCATGGCTCCACCATGGCAGTGTCACGTGACCAATCGCAAACCTTGTTTACAAGGTAATGCTCCATATACAGGAAGCCTCAGTGGAATGGGCTCCCAAAATGGTGTACTTGGGTAGCTTGGGTACCCCAGGGGAAGACATAAAGGCGGCTTCAGGAGTTCCTCAGCAAACATGTAGTTGTCTTTTTTATGTGCTATTGAAACAGTAGAATGTAAAAGTTAACAAATTCAGAAATCTTACAGTTAGCTCTCACTTGCTCAATATATAATTTTGCTACACTAGCGTAGAATAGTGTAGTATTTTTGCTAGCCTTTTTCTGCTAACCTATTTTTGCCAGTTAGTGAGCTAATAACCTTTCAGGCTAAATAAAGAGCAGTCTGAAATCGATCCATGACAATACAATGTTATGTCATTGATAGGGTGGGACGTACCCCCCCCCCCCCCCCAAACAGATGTTGTTAGCAATCTTGTTAGCATTTTTTTCACTGAAGAATGCACACAGTGTTGCTTATTGCTCTTCCACTAGATCCACTACATCTATCATTCCATCTCCTTGATTGACCTATCTCAGTAACCAATCAACTCCCCGCCACATAATCTGGGTAAAAGACATTGCTTATGACTTGACTCCACAATAACAGGGCTTGTACCTGTTCTTAAAAAGTTTGAAATCTTTCCCCCTTTTATATCCTGCCTCTGAAGTACTACAAAGAACTCATTAAATGAAAAGTATTAATAAAATGGATCATTATGATTGCCACGGTAGAAATATGTTATTTTAATGGATAATTAATCTTTTCCTGGTTTTTTTCTGCTGTGCTGACTCCATACTTTTATTTCCTTACTTCTCATTCACACTAGAAATTTATTAGCTGAAAAAGACCTTTTTCATTGGTTTCATTCATGATTCATTCGTTCATCGAGGTCCATTCGTGATGTGTCAGTTAAGTGCAGTAAAAGTCCCTCACCTCCACAGTTCATTATCTTCCTGACCGTGGTAGTGGACAGGATGTTCTTGCTGCGCAGGAAATCGGCGATCTGGCCTCCAATGGGGACAATAATGGTCATGACTAGATGGGGGAGGGCCGACAGCATGCCAACCTGGGGACAGGAAGTAAGTCAAGTGTCCATCATACCACTGGGGGAGAAAAACCCTACACCAAAGGCAAGTGCAACCATGCCGACATTTACAAATGTTTGCTCACCTTTTCCAACATTTTCCTGCAAGTGAATATTTGCTAACAGAGATATAAAAAGCTTGTGAAGATAGTATGCACCTAAAACCAATAGTGACACACTGTACAATTTATGGGAAAAAGACTCCTTCAGTGAGTATTGCTTCAAGATAATAAAGTTTGCTTTGACTATTTGTCGAGCTGAACACAGTACAGAAACAGTCATCATTTTTTCCCCTTGATTGGATCAGAAGTTACTGTGACTAGTTAAAATGTTCTTATTCAGGCAGGTATTCACTCTTGGATCAACAACAAGAAAGAAATGATGGATTCTGGCTCTCCTGAAACATAGTTTGGAAAACTGGATAATATGACAAATATTTTGCAGTTCGCACAGCTTCCGTTTATTACCAGAGGTCATTAATAGCATTATTCAATGTGTAAGAAGTAGGGATCATCTGGCATGATATGACAAAAAAAACTTCTCCTAAAATCATCTCCTTTTACTGTAAGTTCTAGAGGGGAAGATGTTTTCAAAGTTGAATCCTCTCCTCTGTGATAAATGGAGCTTGGTGACATAACAGACACTGCTGGAGCCTGGTATGAAAACCTTTCATTTTTCCCTGACCTTCACCATGCACACAGCAATCTTTACCTCAAGTTTCATATCCAGCCTGAAATTTGCTTCCAGTAATCACCTGCAGCAAAGAATCAATCCTGTTACCAAATAATACCAGTCAGCCAGGAAGACTCAGATTGCTTACTTTCCCAGTGCACCATATATCAACTGTTCTGCTGAGACTTATTTTTCTCTTCCTCTATGATGTCCCTAATGTAATCACAGTCAGTCAGGAGGGTCAATGCACAGGTTTACTCCAGTGATGACCCCACAGACACCTGAGGATCAATTCATTTGCACATTGATTTATCTGCATTGTCAGTGCATACAACAATATGGAGGATAAAATGGTAACGTTACAGCTGCTTGTTGGCAAAAATCTTTAACAGAAATCCACATGTGGATTTGAAAACAGCCACACATATGTAAATTCACTAAAAAATATGGGGCCCTGTTAAGAAAGAATATGTCATTAGGTGAATTAAAGGCATCAAATGATTTCTTTAAAATGGTCCTTAAAAGCTGACCAGCTTTCGGTACCGTGGAATGTGAATTAACGAATGGAAACTGATTTTCAGAATATGGTGGCGTGAAACCAAAATTAAATCATCACAATACCTCCTCTGTGCTCAATAGTACAGGGCTTAGTAATGAGACAGACAACACAGGATCCATACCCAACACAGGATCCATACCCTCGGTGGGAACTGTTGGCATTTCATACACTGACATGGAATGATCTGTCTAGGGGTCACCTTGCCTAGGGGCGAAAGTGCAGCACACTGCATGGGGTGTGACGTGTAGACAGGAGAGGGGTGGGGGGAAGAGAGCCACTCTGACCCGCAGATGTGACCCCCAGATTAACCCAGACGCGTAAATGTAATGCTCGTGCACTTTTATATGCTGTTTTATACAACAGTTTTATAAATACTTTTATACATTGGTTTACACAACCAGTAGTATTTAATGATATTATTAGTTCATATAGAAATTATATTTTAATAGATTTTTAAATAGTTGTCCAGCTAAGAAAGCAGGAAATAATGGTATATTAATGCCACTTTGACATTTAAAAGCTTGAGAATAGACTACAATGCAATTTTCTAAATGAAGTTAGTCCATCCTTGCTTTGTGAAAAAGTGCTTCCAGTATGGTAAACACATTTAATTTAAATTACACTTTAAACTACAAGGTACACGTGTTTTCTTCTTCACACTGTGACCTTAAGGTAATTTCCAGAGAGATCAGGAGCACAACATTGATGTAGCATCAATAAAGCTAACAAATCATCCATATAAATTTAGTTAGCCACCAAAATAATCACACAAATGAATTAAGAAGCCCAGAAACCTAGAGAGCTTGAATGTCTGAGTTGGGACATACAGGGATTGGGGGTGTGTGTTGTCTTACCTTACTGATCTCAAACCCAAACACCTCCTCAAAGTAGGCGGGTTGGCTGATTAGCAGCAGATAGAAGGTCCAGCTCCTGCAGAAGTTGGCCACGATGATTGCATAGACAGGCATGGAGGTGAAGAACTTCCTCCAGGGGGTCTTGTATTTCTGCAGAGCCAAAAGGACAGCTTATTTCAACAGGAGGCAAACACTCAAATGTGTTATATTTGGCACAGTGAAATTCATCCCAAAATTGTCTAGTATCCTGAGCTTAAAATGGTAGCCAGTCATCCCCAAAGACTTTCCAGCAGTCAAACGTAAAAAAATGGACCCTGCTGAGAACAATCACCTCAGTGTGTTCACATTTAATGTTACAATCATATATAACACCTTTTTGAAAAGGCAAGGAATATGGCCTCCAGAGAAAAAGACTACAAAATCTATTCATTTTTGCTGTTGAACCAGAATTATGTAAGATTTTTGTGTAACTTGATTCTTTTAATTGTGCACAGATAATAAAAAGTAAATATTGCTGCAGATAGCAATTAGCTAAGAATCATTTTGAACATGTCAGTTTCCATTGGCTCCTCTGGTTAACACTTCCTGAAATTTGTGGATCTGTCACCATATTCACCCTAAATTTACATGTGGGAAGAACTCTAAAACTTAAATACAGCACTTTCTGCAGAGGGGAAAGGACATGCTTAAACAGCTTAGTGAGGTCATGCATTATATTTCCAGGGTGGCCATATAACATTTAATAATTTAGAGAAGAATCATTCATAGTTCTAATTGTTTTAGCAATATTTGTTGTTTTTCAGCAATATTCAGGTTCAAAGGTAGTGTATAAAATATGCTCTCTTAGATTTGTCTGGTTCCATCCAAAATGTTATACATTTTTGAAATCCTATCCTTATGGTTCCAAAGAGTAACTTGGCTTTGTTTCAATAAATATGGAATTACCCATATCAGCTGTCATCATTGTGTGGAAAAACAATGCACCCACTAATTCTCACAATATCATACTGCCAGATCAGGCAGGGCCAAAGTGACACAAAGAGTTTCTGTTCTACATTTTCATTTTGTTACATAGCAGATGCTTTTATCCAGAGTGATGTACATAGCACATATATGTTCTATGGTCTGAGATGTGTAATACAATGGAAATGGTAATAGCAGTGAAATGTATATGTTATTCCTAACCTTCTCTTTTTATCAGTGCAACTTCAATCAACCTATTAACATCTATCTTTAATGCCGTCAGGATGGCTTTTACATCCTGGGGCTCAGACCATGCCATTGCTACTGCACCATTATTCCATTCCCTTACCGCCAGCAACAATGAAAAGACTGGAGATTAAATAAGAAATGAGGGCAATCCATCACATTCACTAAAATAACCTAGGAGGAAATAAGTCTTGCTCATACAAAGAAGAAGCAATTTTGCATTTGAATATTCAATTATGAGCAAAAGCTCTCCCGTCTGCATTTTACAGAGCAATACCGAACTGCAGGAGTGGGCGAAAGCTATCTAGCAGGTTTAAATTTCATTAGGCTGATCTGCATTAACACATAATACAATGCATGTGAAAAGTAAGCAAATAAAATACTACCAAGGATGACAGATTAAAGACTTCAGCCTGTGTCCATCAACTTCCGCTTAGTTAACCTTGGTTATACAGTGTTAGGAGTTTGTTTGGGTTGTGGGTTTTGATAAGGGAAATGAAAAAAGGCTGGCCATAGGCAGAAAAGGCCATAGCAGCAAGCAAGGGAACTGAATGTGGGAGGTAAGAGAAAAGTAGTTAGATGGAAACTGAGACAGGATGCATTGGGAAATGGGACCTGCATAGGATAGAGATGAGGGTAGAATGGGACCTGCATAGGATAGAGATGAGGGTGAGATCACTCACTTCGGCAGGGCCCAGTAGCTTGGCACTCTCTCCAATGCTCTCCTCGATGTAGCTGCGCTCCTCATCGGTAATGGTGGGGTGAACAGCCGGGCTTTCATACGAAACCAGGATCCAGAACATGTACCAGATCATCCCGAAGGATCCTGTGAGTTCAAATCAGGACTGGTGTTCATATACATTGCAAAAAGGAACGTAGGTGTGGAAAATTCTATGAATAAGACATAAGTGTGGGAAATTTAAGAAAAAGTAAACCTAGTGCTATGTGTAAGAATCTGTCAAAATGGCATTCATAAAGGCTTTTACATTTTAGGACTACTGGCAGTACACTGATTTGAGCATTGATAATGATTCCTAATAACTTCAGTTTCAGAAAGATTTCAGCAAGATTCAGAAAGATAAGAGTTAGAAAGAAATGAATGTAATTTTTGTCTGCCACATATGATCTTCAAGGTCTATGATGAAAATGTATTATTTTGAAGATACAAACTATATTACACAGAGACTTTGTTAATGACATTCAGCTGAAGTCAATCAAATCACAAATGTGAAGAAATAATGCCATTCCCAGCTTAAAAATGAGATAATGCTGTAAAACCTGACAAATACGTAGCTACATACATATATATATATATATATATATATATATATATATATATATATATGTAATATGCACACATAAAATGCATTGCATACTAAATACAAAATGCAACATCAGTATGCAGATTAGTGCACATCAAATGGCTGTCGTTGTAAGTGTTTCCCAGTTTTTTTTTTTTTGTTTTTTTTTTGCTTTAAGCCACATACAGCACCTTCATGATTACCATTAGATGCGTCTCTGAGGTAAAAATGAATTGCAAGGCTTAAACTTGTTCTCTGACACTGAATTTTTACACCCAAGCATCGACACACGACCAACAGGCATGAGCAAACAAAGACATGTGTCTACACAGATGGAAGAAGTGTAGCTCTGCCACTGCTACTTATAGAGCATGAGATGAGGCATGAAGGGGTATAAAATTTTGGATAACTGTTTACTTATTCTTACTCTATTGATAAAAATTTCAACTGAATTTCAAATAATGCAAATAAAATCTTTTCCTGATTTATCATAATCACTTAATATATCTGATAATTTATTTATCATTTAGAATCTTTTCTCTGGTTTTGAGCACATGTGATAAATATAGTTAAATAATATATATTATGGCACACATAAAATTTATGTTAATATTATCATACCTACAAAGCTGTTGGTGAGATGTAATCACAAACTATCAGGCACACATGCAGACATGCACAGATATGTCAGGAAGAGGATCAACAACATGCCTCTGATGATTCCAGATCAACCTTCAGCAAGGAAGAAGTGGTACATCAGAATTACACGTTAACAAATGGCTGATGGACACACACAAGATCAGATGGAAGTAGGCATTCTCAATGGCGTCAGTGCATGCAAAGAGGCAAATCCATAAGAATTTCGTGTAGGAATGTGACAGTCTCCCGCCCACATTCCATTCGATAAATTGACACACTTCAGAGCATCACTGGTGAAAACAGACAGATAAGAGGACGGGGTGAGAAATGCACAGATAAATCTGTCAGCCGGGGCGAGACAGACTGGGAAGTAAGAAGGGTGGCGTGGCCACCGCGTGCCTATTCATGTGCGCAGACTTGAGAGGCGAGACAAGTAGGCCATGCAGTGTGTGGTTCAGACACAACCTGGGGCAAACCAGTGTGCTATAACGTAGAGGAATGACTGGGGCCTTGTGCTTGCCAGTGTAGGGTTGTGCATTTAAATCCCAGGTAGAGTGCATACCCTGGTATACCCCTTAATCAGCTGTTTCATCTGAACAAAAATCTGATGTGAATCCCAGCTGTATGATGGGTTAGCAAACATAATGGTTTGCCAATTAACTCTGTGAGAAGGATATTGCTAGAGCATCCTGTTGCTTCAGAGAAGCACTGGTGTCAAACTCTGAAGCAGATGGAGGCCTGGCGTGCTATCAATACACTTAGGAGCGGTGATTTGGCATACACTGTCCGCTTAAATTCCCGTCCATTTTAGCCAAAGCAGTCAAATGTCCCATAACATAAAATGCTGCCATCTGCCAATAGCTTTGAACGGTGAAGAAAAAAAGGGATAAGGTTTTGGGCAATAAGGGTCACTACATGTAAGGATGTCTGCTATGTAACTGGGCTGTGCTAGGAATAATGGCTCTGCTGACGCACCATACAAGTAGAAGACAGAGGACCAGCCGGAGTATTGCACCAAGATCCCTGCCAGAGGCATGGCAATGACAGCACCAGCATAGGAACCTGCCAGAGAAAGAGACGATGTGAGGGAATGCTGAAACCAGGCAGTTTGTGTCCACAGTTTTGGTTTTTTTAATGGGAACAGTCATTAAGATGTGATGCTATCTTGGCAGGACTGCCACACATTGTTCCAGACACATACGAAAGTTTGTATTTTGTAATTAGCGCTCTACCATACTTATTCAAAATGTGAGACACATCTTTGTGTCTGTCTGTTCATAAAAGTGGAACTTTGGACAAGAATAACTACCAATCCGTTTCTGATGGATAACCAAATGACAGTCATTTTCAAATAAAATGAATCATTTATCTCATAGTTACTGCAGACAAATGATAATAACAGAATCAGACAGTACTATTCCATGTATTAATACACTATTCAGTACTATTCTATGAGCTCAAATCTAAAGAGATGAAGAGGATGAAAATTTTGCTTATCAATCTTTGTTATTACCAGGACTCTAATACTGGGTGGACTCTAATAATAGGGTGTCCTGGCTGTGACTAAATATGCCCATTGTTTTTCTGGATCACAAAATAATAAATTCATATTGAGGAAAGCAGTGAATTGTCAAATAATGTTTGAAGTGATCTTTTCCATTATTTGTCAAGCTAATTCCTACTCAAAGGCAAATCACTGTCTACCTCCAGTCACCATAACCGTATACATGTTCTTCAGTTTATATTAATCATTTTCAGAATTTTGATGCTATTTGAAATTATTTGAATTACAACAGAACTGGTATACAGTACTACTGATAATAATTAATTAAATAACTCATAATTACCACAGAAGGAGGTGGTGGCCAGGCGACTCCTCTCCAATGGTGGGGCCCATTTGCTCCATATTCCGTGGCAGGCTGGGTAGGTCACTCCCTGGGTACAAAGGCAAACATTAACACATGGTGCTCACAGTATGACATCATACAAGTCTTTAATAAAAGGCTGGTAACAACCTATAGGTTTACTCATTGGCAGAAAATACCATGTTACATAAACTAGTGATTATTCTTCATTAAACTGTGAACCATACTATGTTACAATTACCCAGTGGGAGTCAAGTGGGTTGATGGCCATTGGCTACCCAATCAGAGCTCATTAAATCAAAGTGTCCACCATTAACTTAGACAAAAAAAGCATTCAGTCCATTTCAAATGATGTAACCAGCATGTTTCCTAATTCAGTCCTTTTTTGATTCTATAAAAAGCACAGAGCAGTTTACTACCACGTTGGATTATGTAATTTTGCAACACTTAGCTGGTTGATCAAAATGTGTCCATTCTCTAAAATTCTAGCTAACTGTAAAGAATTTACAATTATAATGGCAATGTTGCTCTTCTGTAAATCATGAGAGTGGGGCAAATTATAACCCCACAGAGACAGAGAGGGGCCGTGAATTCAGTGCTACAATTGACCGTAAAGGAAGAACAATTCCCCAAACAGAACCGCCTGGCCACAGCGACAAATTGCATCTAACCACAAACAAAAACCAACATTCCTCTTTAATCAACTTTTTAATATAAATTAATGACGAATGCAATGCTCAGGGCAAATCCAAGCTGGTGAGCTACTTATTACACAGACAGATTTTTTTTCCATTAAATCTTCATTACCCATTAATTGGCAGACAATCAGCTACTGGTAGACGCAAATTGCTGGGGCTTGCTAGGGGAGAGATCTGAAATCTAATGTTTAATTTGTGGTAATCAGCCCATATACATGGAACACATGTGCCTGTGTCCCTACCTCTAGCATATGCTTCCATCCCTAATACATGAGCCCTCATGGAAAGAAAGGATAATGTAACCCTTGTCTTTTCCTGGATGGCTCATTGGTTCAGAGCACAGCTTGATGTACAAGTACGCCCCCTGGACTGGGCACCACCCTATCACAGTGCCATCACAACAGTCCATATCTGCAGTACCGAGCGCAGAGCAAAGGGGGGTGGTGCACACCCCCTTTTGTAGAGGTGACACCACATCCTTTCAGGATGAGCGAATGCATTAACCACAATGCCTACGAACCAGGTTGATGTTTATTTAACCAAGACCAGCTTGGCCGCGGCTTTTTTGTCTTGCGCCCTTTTTGCTTTTTTTTTTTTTTTGTGGTCACTCGTCAGGTGTCCGTTCTACTTTCACTTCACTTTAGAGTGAGGAACAACAAATGCAGATCCATTGTGCCTTGCCTGCTCCATCTACCCCAGCCGCGTTGACAGAGGTACAGGTTCCTGACAGGCATCAGACAAAACAGGCTTTTAGGGTGTTTACAGAGGACTTCAGAGCTGCATTAAAGCAATAACACTAATGCTTCAGTATTAGCCAAGCCGCTTTGCTGAATCCCAGGTGTGCTAGAGAGTTCTAATGCAGGAGAGTGGGGGGAAGGGAGGTGTTTTTCAAAGGAAAGAGGCACTGCAGTTTTTCAACATCTTTTAAGAGTCCAGCGGAGTAATGTCACAGGCCATTATTAGATTATGGAAAAGGGATTGATGAAGCAAGGTGTCACCAGTGTCAGCAGAGAAGCCCACCACTCGAAAGGAATCAGAACCAGGGTGCATGGCTGGGTGGAACCAGTGGAGCCATGGACCTTAACTGGAGCTAGCATTAACAAAACCCCTCACACACACAGACAGGACCTCTGAATGCTTAACCAGCCAGCATGCAGGATGATCCTGGGCAGACACAAGGGTGAAGGGACACCCAAAGATTCAAGATGGAAGGTTATATCAGCTCAATCCATATTTTCAATAATCAGCAAATCTGTCAGTTTCACTGCCTGGAGTTCTTTTAAGTGAACAAGAGGAAAATCGTCACAGCTGCACAGGAGTCCACCTTGGTTAGGACAATGCTGTAGGTTAATTCTGCTTTGATTTTGGCTCGTAAAAATGAAAGAAGGATATGTTTAAAATAACAATCAATGCCATATAGGTCAAACAACCCCACATTTTCCAATCCATTAATCATCGTACAATGATTACTGTATGATGAGCCACAACATCAAGAATTTACAGTCGATTGCACACTCTTGCATAATGGCAAAACTTGATGCGTACTGGTAGAGGAAACACAATCTGTTATTGGAGAGAAACTACCAAGAAGCAAGAAACCGCAGCAAATCTGAGAGTGAGCCTTTTGAAGTGGCTGGATTTCATTTCACTCTTGAACATGGAGGTGTAAACATGTAGTTATGTGAGAGTTACCGTCTCCTTCTGCCGTAAATAGCCATACAAGTGATCAATGAGGAGGCGGAACTGACAGAGCCATGGCAAAGGTGTTTGACATTCCCTCTGGGTATGCCAGGTTCTGGAGTTTTGGAGCTTTTGTTGTCCTCTGAGAGAATTCCTTTAAAGCATGCCATTGAGGTTCAGAGGAGACATGAAAAACCTTTCATGGTTTGTGTAAGAAGGGGCTGTCTAAAACAGTCCTTCCAACATCAGCCATTTTCCTACAGCTATGTTCCATATTGTAAAGAAGGTTTCATGTAGGCATCATCAATCCTACTCTTCTGAGCCTCCTGTCTGCATTTGAAAAGCTCATTAATATCAAAATATATTCAAATTTTCACTCAGTTTCAGTGTTAAGTGTATTTAGGGCCAGATTTAATCTTACCACAATGTTCTCAGTATGTAAATATCTGTAAATATAAGCAGGTCTCACTATTTTTGAATAGGCCCTACTTACAAAGTAGGCAACTGCCATTCACACTATATATTATGTATCGTGTAAAGACTTGCTGAAATTCGTTTCTGAATCTTAAAGAGAAATTGCACACCAGTTTGATCTGGCTTTCATTATTTTTTTTCTGGTGCAGAACATGGCACATGCTTCATATGCGACACCTTACTTCACCTATAACTTCTTCTTCTTCGACTAGCATTAGAAGCCCGAACGTATCGTTTCAACATATTCATAAGAATTTCACCATGTTTTATTCAAATATACCAAAGCGTATCAAAAGCCAGTAAAATCGTGATGTAAATTATATAATGTATTCCGGGTTTCCATTTCGACTTTTGAGGTAATGATCACGTGTGTGTCAGGTTCAACCCCTTAACCGCAATAAATTCTTAAAAAGAAGAAGAAGAAGCCTAAAACACACATTACAACAGCTAACATCTCCGTTGATCATCACGCGGGAACGGATTAAATAAAAAGCCTTCAATTTTCTATTACACTGTATATAGCAACATCAGATGCGTTGGCACGTTTTGAAATGTTTCGGGGTTTTTTCAAGCAGTGGCCGTTCAGCGTATTTTGCGCAAGCCCTTACCTCAACGAGACCTTGCAGTATCCTCACGAACATGACGCAGCCGTAGTGCACACGTGCGGCGGAGGGGATCAGCATATTGAGCGTTGAGGTGAGGAGAATAGCTGCGCCGAAAACCCTGCAATCCAAAGCAATACGTGTGCACATATGTAAACGTTATAACAGTAATAATGATAGCAATGTGCAATTCGTCGGATGCTGTCATCTGACGTCATTCTTGAGGGCACTTTATTGATGAACCAGTTACCCAAATAGCCAAAAGCTTAAGTTTAATAAAACTTGCTGACTTAATATGTTAACGATGACAAATGTCACATGCATCAGACTTAGGGCTCTTTTACTTAAACAGCTGTAAAATAATGTGTTGGTTAATCATCAGCTTTGGTTGTTATTGATCGTTCTTACCGTCACATGTGTAACGTCGGTTTATTACCCTTTACTAAAATTAAATCAAATAATCAGCAGAAACAAAGAACCTTTGGTACACACGAATATTAACACGATAAAGGTAGTTTACCGAATCTAGGCTTTGTTGGCGTCAGCACACAGCAAATACACTAAACTTACAGCTGCACTTAATTCATTTTTAATGTATTAGCGGTACATTTCGAGAAAATTAAATACGAAATTAAATATGAAACAAAGCATATAAATCTAGAGTATTTAAATAGGAAAAATATTCAACTCTTGTTAATATGGTAGCTTTAAGCTATAGATTTTTATTTATTTATTTATTTATTTATTTATTTATTCATAGCTCTGCAGGATTGCAACAGAGAATTGCATATGACAATTGCGCATTTGCACATAAACACCTTTTCGGCCTATGGCAGTAAAACGCAGAATATGATTTTTAGAATGTTAAATAGCATTGAAGAATTATATATAGTCTAGCATTATAATTCCAACACGAATTTTAAAATACTAGTCCCTTGAGCTGCAAGAAAATGCCATTTGAAATTATTAATTATTTAAGCTTTTCGGGTAGAGCCAGTAATAAGTAACTGCAAAAATCCATGTCATTTTCAATGAAAGTATATGAATAATTCAGGACCAATGAATTAATATCGTTGAAATTGGAAGCTATCGCATATGGCTCTAATATTATTTAGCTAAGAACAGTTTTTAAGAAGAAAAAAATACCTGCATCATATTACACAAATGCTCAATAATGAAAGATGACTTTTGTTATTTATGCATTATTATTGTTATTATTGTTATTTTTATTGTTATTATTATTATTATTATTATTATGTTATTGGTGTCTTTTTATTAAATATATTTCCTTAATGCTAACTATAATGTTAACTAATAAACAAATCGAAATATGAACAAAACATTTAAATGGGGGGCAATCGTTTCAAAATAATCCAATTCATCCAGTTCTAATGAGCAAATTGTCATAATAAAGGAGGAAAATCAACAGGGAGTTGAGGACAGCGGGTGTTGACGGCGGGCCGTATTGCTTTGTGTATTCAGCTGAGTGGGAGTTGAAGCAATCCCTAATGAATTACGTAGGCCTACGATACTCGCAGCAATTTATTTTTGCATGCATGTCGTGTCATTGTACACCCGGAACACCCTGGCAGCCCCTCCCCTCGGACACGCAGGGGAACAACTGTAATCCGATTGTGAAAGGTCTCGTACACGAGAACGGGTGATTCGATTAACTCTATATGGCGATTAAGACCGGAATATGAACTGACTCTTCCTTGTAAAATAATACAATGCGGGGGGAAAACAATCTTACAAAAACACAAATCGTTTTTAAACTTTAATTAAGATGTGCATTTACCTGAAATGAAATATCGGATAGAATGATCGAGCACATTGAATAATAAACTTAGACGATATCATCACTCTGTACTCCATATAATGCACAAATATGTTTGTGAATTTTTGAACTTACACTCCGAGTCCTTGCTTTATTTGTTTCAAGGTTATTTCGAAGATATATAAATAAATACCGTTGAATGTGTATATTCCAGTTTCCTAGTTTCTATTTTCTTTTATATAGATTAATTTCTGTTTATTTTTCTTTTTTTTTCAATCCCGACACTGTCGTTTCGTTTGCTGCATTGACGGAAGGTGAATGTGAATATTTAAGAATATGCTTTCTCTATAATACATGTGAGCCTATTCTGAGACACCTCTGACGTTAAGACTCAGTCTGAACTCCATGCCCCTAAACATAAAAGATTAGACACGGTTCTCCTTTGGGACCTCATTAACAGGTGGAGGAAACCCCAGCGGACAAATATTGCCAAACCTCCCCGTCACTGCAAGGGTCATCGGCTCAATCTGCATTTCCTTCCCCATTAGCACCACGCGGTCTGTCAGTCGCCGTGTCACCGTGTCTGGTGTGTTAGGCTCTGGCCTACATTTCAGTGATCGTGCACACATTTGGAAAGAAATTTAAATGCAAACGCAGATAGACTGTAAACTGTATTCTTTATCAAATAGAAGCCATGAAATGCAGCCTGCCACAGGACCGCAAAACAATAACGGAACAATGGAATCTTTTTACAAGAATATCACATTGTGTATTCATAGAATGCTTCAATATCTCGTATTATTTCTCTGAAATCTCCAAGTGGAAGCACCTTAACCCAGATTTCAATTACAGGCAACCTTCACCTTTCTTACACCTCTACTTTGGCCTTTTGACCACACATACAGCACACAGAATTGTGCAACGGATTTACCTGTTGGCTGCCAGTCTTGAGGATATATAACCTCCCGGGATCTGCGTGACAATGTAGCCCCAGAAAAACGAGCCATGGATCATTCCCACTGTTTCCGGGTCCCAGTTAAACTTTGCTTTCTTCGGAGGAAAAACAAAAATAATCAATTGGAATCCCTTTTGTATTTTCGTTTCATTAATATATTGACTTTTCCTCTGCGTGAAAAAAGAAACATTTTCAATAGGTTTTCGTATTGAAAACACACTTTATAATTTCTTTTTTTTTTTCAACGCTTGACACTAAATTTGAAAATAATGCATGCATTTTAGTAAGCAGCTTTGTTAGGAATAGAATGTCCTTCGATTAAAACTGTAGAGAAAAATGTAGTATTGGCAAGCACCGTGAGACCGAATGAAATATTATTTAAGCAAAGGCGATACATTAAATATGAGACAAGGGAATTGGGTGTTGTAATTCTTTTATATATGGATAGGGCGGAATTAATTTCATTTTACGGGTCACACATCAAAAGAGATCGTTCAAACAGCATCTGCAGTTCCCGTTTTAATCTACATCTATTTTCATTCCGTCATGGCATCTTGTAGCATTTTATTTAATGCTTAAAAATTTCTGGGAAAAAAAAATGATATAACAGCAAATTTTAATCGTCTGGCTTCTTTATTTATCAATGACATTAACGAAGTCATTGTAAAACACAACGATTATTTTATATATAATTGTCGATTATCTGTTTCTGTTTTAAAGGAATAATATTGCCTGAAACATTGTGCTGTGTTGGTGGCGTTTTGGTTTTCAACCACTAGGCACGAGAAACGTCCTGACTTTACACAGTCAATGTCACATAGTTTGTCACCAAGGTCACAGCTGAGCGCCATGAATTGCTCTTCACATTTGTGCCATTACCTCTCAACCCTCAATCCGTTGCGGATTCTAAGGACAGGACACAAAGCGACGAAAAACGGAACCCATACCACAGCGACTTGCGTTTGAAAATCAGTGTGTGTCGACGCGATATATGTGACGTGTTCATCTATAATCGAGTAACGCGCTTTGCTTTACAGTAATATGAGGTCGGCCATGACAAGGAAAAAGTCGGTGGGTGTGTCGTGGGGGCGGGGCATGTCTCCTGAGCACAACTGTATGCTGTATCCCGCACCTCTTTGATGATTATTTTGCCGCCTTGGTGGTACGTGCTGTTGTTGACCATGCCCACGATGGCCACGCCCAGGTTGCAGCGGATGCCGAAGGAGATGCAGAAGCCGAGGCCGCTCATGATTGCGATGATGTAGCGGCGGGGCAGCCCGAAGCAGGTGCAATCGCAGAGCGGGGGTTTTTTCTCTTTGGTCTCCGAAGGTCGCCCATCCTCCGTCAGCTCGATCACCTCGCTAGTTTTCTGCCTCTTCTCCAGCACCCTGCGCCAGCGGAGTTGAACGACCATGTTTCATCCGTTTCCCACACATTTGGTAGGAATAGTAGGGCTTAGTGTTGGTGTAAATTGTAGACACCCAATTAAAACACTGTTTTTGTGCTGTTGACAATTGTATTTTAAACATATTGCCATATATGTCAAGTTCAACGCTTTTCGGTAGAAAACTAATATTTTTCCTTGTTTCCCTCTTTCCTCTTCCCAACTTTCAGTTCATGCATCAAAAAGGTTGAAAATGGGTATAGCTCAAAAACATTTACTTATGTTTTCGGTCAGTGTATGACTTTTAAATCCGTTAATATTGCAATCAAATGCAACAGTGCGTATGACTTATGTTTCACATGTTAAATTACCATGCTTAATAGCTAGTATGTCTTGTATTTGGTATCGAGTTTACCTTTTGTTTCAATTTCTGATATGAAAAATAAGGGTAAACCCCGATCATAGGGGGGCGCTGTGTTAATATGGAATGGATATGCATAATAATAAATGCAGGCCAACATATGCGAAAGGGTGCAAAAACTAAGCCCCCTTTACAGCAGTAAATAATTATCGAGTGAGAATATACCTCACGATGATCCTGACCTGCATTCATGATATCTTTTGTAAAGCAAGCTAAATTTCAAACAGCATTCTTAGGAGCACCAAGCCAACAAAGATTAACTCCATACCGCATTGCAGTAAGATGCTCACCTTCATCTTAATTTACATTTACATGACCATACACTCACGATTTACCGTCCTACGTTGTTCTCAGAATCCAATCCCACCATTGCATTTCACACGCACAGGACTGAAATATTACAATGAATATTGTTTCCTTTTCGCCTTTTGTTTTCACAGTGTACATTCTATACATAAAATATGACTTCGTCTATTTTTCCCCAAACATAACAAAATCGAACATGATAGAAAAAAAACTGCACAGCGTTGTATTAAAGGTATTTATGATATATGTTGCATATAAATGCAAATATCCATCAACAGGAATTCAGTTTAAAATGGAAAGGAATCCTTAGAATGAATCAAACAAAATACACCAATAATAGTGTAAATATAAACTATAAATTGCATTCCATTTGAAAATATAAAAATAGGCAATGGAAACTGTAAGAAAGGGAGGATACGGTATTAAGTGATTATAATTGGAAAAGAATCTATTTACCCTTATTAAATGTATATTAATATGTGTATTACGTGCAACTGAATAGATATTACACTAATGGAGATAGCACCTAATATTATTGGAAAGTAATTGCATTTTAAAAAACTAAACGATGCAAACGAATAAAACAATTAAATTATTCTATCCAAATAAAAGAATGCATTGCACATCAGATCAGCATGCTGAGGTATGAAATTATTCTAGAGATAAAATATGTTTAAATTTAAAAAAAAAAAAACGGTGATGAGCACTAGAGACAAAAAGCCATGCAGATGTTCAGGAATTCGTCAATGGATACAAAACCTTTGTGGCCATTAATTTCACAGATTCCAATCAAGTCTTTCCCACCAAATAAAACATACTGTGACATTTAATAGTAAAATATATCGATCTGTGTTCATACAGGTGAATAAATAATGTAAGAGATATTCTCAGACCCGATATCAGAATCAGCTTTTTTTTACATTAATTATTTAAGTCCACGACTGTTTTCCAAAGGGGATTATACTCAAGGGAATGCTCTGATCGAACATTTAATATTCCATTGTAGCAACCCCGTTATGTAATTATCAGTTTGGGTTTTAAAAAAATGTCTACGTACTTCTTAAGTTTCATCTAGAGTTACATAATATTCTCTGTGTATTGTGCCTACGTGAAGCGTGACAAAGAGATGCAAGGTAACCATTTGCATAGATCGAAACGGGGATGCAAGAAACTGTCCACACTGTTATCTTAATAACTGATAATCGTGATAACTATCACATGTATCTCGACATAAATTGCTTAGATTTGATTTTAAGATGCATGGTGCCATGATGCGAGCTTTCCAAAGGAATTAGCCAAGCCAGTGTCACATACACGTTAATTGTTGCTTTAAATGTGTCAAATAATAAACGAACTCGTACCTGTACATATGCCCCAGCGCCTTCCCTGCAAAATTCTTCAACCCTTCCTTGCCGGGGGCAAAAACTCGCTCCTTCATGGTATCCATTTCCAAAGACGATGCTCCACTCAATTGTATTAATGTTAAAGTATCATATTACGGTGCAAGATTGACGAACATACTGCTGAAATAAAGATATATACAAGGTATCTCGTTCTTCGATGAGGAAAAAGCGATGCTCGATGAGTTATCCCAAGAATCTACGGAGCGAGCTGTAAAAACGCCTACATATGCGAGAAATCAGATGTGGTCTGACTCCACATTCAGAATTATAAAGTCTCCTCTCGCCTCGCGCGCAGTAAACGCGTACAGTGCCATCGCATTAAGACTGAGCTTATGATTTGCGAAGCAAAAAAAAATGAAAGAAAAAGGTCCCAAATTGTAAAACAATTCAATCCTTTGCCCCTTATTGATGCAAAAAAAAATAAGATTCGTTAAAAGGAAACAACTGGATGCCCAAACAGAAGACGGACAGTAAGCAAGTTTGTTCACTTAAGCAAAGGCTAAGCTTTAACGACTCCGAGGAGCGTCCAGGTTTATCTGACGTCAGGAACACCTTTGGTTCAACGACGATAGCAGCAGACCATTCAGCACCAAGGACAGCGAAAGCCCGAGACCCAGCCCAGCTGTGAGTGGTGTCCGCCGTCAGCCCTTTTCCACGGTACACATTCAATATGCAGACGGCTCCTCTCGTCTCTCTGTCACCATCTGACTCGCTTTTTTAGGGAGGGGTGAGGGGGCACGTATGAGATGTGAATGATATTTTGTGGTATTCATTTTTCTCAGTTAATCACCAATACCTGTTTGACTGCACAACCCGGCCGCAGCCCAGTGAACTCCCCCACTGTGTATTGAAATATAGAGATTGCTCCAGCTTCTCAACTTTTTCCAATCTTTTTTTTTCCTTTGGTGGATATCAGTGTTACATTAAAGGCCTCTTACAAGCCTCTCGGGGGCGGTACTATGGAAACCGAATGAAGGATGGGACCAAGTCTCTCCAGGCTCTCAAATCTGAAGCAGCCGGGTGCGAGAGCAGGAGTTTATTTTTAGTAATTTGTTTCTCTCAATCTTTCAGGCATCCACACATGTACTGAAGCATTCTTTTTTTTACCATTATACAAAAAATAAAATAGCGCCATTATTTTGCGTAATTCTTCTGCGTGAGAAACATACATATTACTATCTCTTTAAAAGATAGACCAGATAAAATTTTAAATATACTTGTTCTTAGTGTTTATACACTAGCCGCAGATAAACGACTGAGGAGATGTATTTCTGTGAAGATCAGTCATACGAAGGTCTCAAGAATCAAGTCGAATCTTTAAGGATTCAGGCAATGTCGCCACCTAGTGACCATAATTAATGTTGCACAAAATTGAAATAATCATGGACACGCATTCGAGAAATCAAGTACAATTTATAGCTTGTGAATCAGTTTTAAACACCCAAACGGTTTTAAAGCATAACCTCTTTCTAATAACAGAGTTAAATTTTGATGTCAAACTTAATTCGTGTAGAAGAAATTCTATGCTTTGCATCTATATCCTTGCTGATAAGCATGTGGCTTTGTAACCACTGACACGGAACAGTTCCATGACTTTATGCATATGCAGCAGTGTGGTGTAACAGTAAGGAGTACAGCTTGGAACTGAAAGGTTGCTGGTTCCCGGTTCGCACCGGGGCACTGCTGCTGTACCCTTGGGCACAGTGCTTAACTCACAATTGCTTCAGTATAATATCCAGCTGTGTAAATGGATAACATTGTAAAAACGTGTAATTGATGTAAGTTGCTCTGAATAAGAGCGTCTGCTAAAATTCCAATAGTATATAGAGGTTTAGCAGAAACCCCAAAGGATTCATGCAAAACATGCTTATACACATTACATCTTAATGACTCTGACAATGGTGAATAATGAAAATGGGATTGAATCCTCTTTCACTCCATTAAAATCCCGTTTAAGGTAGTTTTGTGGGTAGAACACTGGAAAATTGAATGTGAACTTCACTGAATATTCTGAACATGCGGAATATTCCTTCAAGACTTTCCTGAAAGGGTTTTAAAGGTCACGTTGGTGTAATACTGCAAACACGGCGGCCTTCCCATGAATAAAACACTCTTTCATACTGGCACGCCACAGAAAAACAACAATAGGGTTGATGCTGCCAGGATGTCTCATTGTTCAACAGCTTTTGTGGAAATTCTAAGGAGGTAGGACTTCTTGTCCAGGTGACCTTCTTCACACTGCCTGAACATAACATGAATGATATCTGATGAGGTGAATGGATTTCACAAGGGGTGGAAGGGGCATTTCTTTTGTCCAATGCCTGGTTGTTTTGATTATATCAGGAAAAAGGGTTGGATAAAGAAAAACAAATGAAGATAATGGAAAACAAATGAAGAGTGATATATTTACAAAACCTGCACATGAGCACACATGCATACACACTCATACACATTCATGCATGTACACATATGTATGCAGACACACATGCAAGCATATACATACACAGGAATGCAAAACATGCATGCACATACACATACACATGCATGCATTCATACATACACACAAACACATACACACAAATGGATAAAAAGTACTGCATTGAGCCTCTCCATGCTTTTGTGGTGGTGGGATAGAGTTAAATAAACTAGGATTAGAGTAGTGTCTTTACACTGTGACCTCAACATGACCAGGTCTACAGTTCAGAACTGCTTATTTTGGCAACTGTGGCTCATTCAGCACATTCCTTCTTCCCTCCTGTCAATAAAAAACAAAGCCCCCTTCTCAGAATAGGGTGTTACTGACTGATGTGCAAAACTTTGCTGCTGGCCTTCTTCTTCAGATTTACTTCTGGGCTCTGGAAGATGACATACAGTACATCAAAACAAAACAACACAGTGGAGGTTGAAAAGTTGCCTGAGGCTTGATGCAAAGAGAACTTTTTTCCATACTGCCAAGCTGAGGTTGTACATGTATGAAGTTTGCAATATAAGAATAATTCCATAATGTTTTAAACGAGTTGAAATTAATGTGATTGACAATGATGTCCTCATGTATTCAGATATATTGGAATAAATTTATTTGAGAAATAATTGCGCTCAGGGGATGAATCAGCATGTACAGAGTGCAATCCATACATCCACAACAGCATGCTAATACTGCTAGTAGTGTTGCAGGTGCGCTGTTTATGTATGGGTGGCAGTGTAGTGGTTAAGGAGCAGGACTGGTAACCGCTGGGACGCTGCTGTACCCTTGGGCAAGGTACTTAACCCACAATTGCCTCAGTAAATATCCAGCTGTATAAATGGATAACATTGCAACGGTAACCTATGTAAGTCGCTTTGGATAAAAGCGTCTGCCAAGTGATTAAATGTAAATGTAAAAGCAATAGGTTTCATGTTAACATACACAGTGTAAAAATCCTGGACCATTTGGACTATTAAAAGTGGAGTACCAAATGGTACCAAACTAAATGAACATTCATGTTTTGTATAATGTTTTTAATCTGAGATGTGTCCTTTCCAAATTCTTCAAACATGGAATGTGAAAATGTCATCTCCTCCATGGACATTTTCCTTCCTGTTTTTAGTGTATGCATATGTATTTGTGTGTTTTCAGGGCCCCAAATGTAAAGTATACAAACCTTGTAGTAAATAAGCTTTTTTGTCATCAGTTTCACCTTTGTCAGTTTGGAAGCATGAGAATGTGTGGTGAGTGAAAAGCTGTGCCGGCATTGGATAATTTGTTAAATGCTTAATTGATTAGCCACTCCCACCAGGTGCTATAAACAAGGTGGATTGTAAAACCAGGAGAGAGAATATGGTCAGGGGTGGGGGAGGTTTGTAGGTTATGTCTAGCTTTAAAAATACTTTTTAAAAACTGTTTTGCTTCTTTTCAAGCACATAGTTCTGCTGCATTAGCTTTCTAGGTATTTTACCTGCCAGGAGCTTCAGTGATTAATGCCTGGTATGAGAATCACATTCAAATCTAAACTCACTCTAGATAAATGAGACATAAAATAGCTGAACTATGGATCAGTCAGTTGCCAGTAGGAAAGGCAAATGATTCCTGAAACTGGAATGCAATTATTACAAATGGGGAGGTAGATGATAAAATAAGAATAAGTGAAGGAGGAGGTGCAAGGAAATGGGTGAAAGATAAGCATTCAGTGAGAACAGAGACACCAAAGCCTACTGTAACAATACATGGAGAGCATGTGAAAGAGAGAGAGACATTTCATCAGGGGGACTAGTGATATCACCAGCACCAGAGGGAAGCAATGCAGTACCTTGTGAAAGTATTCGGATTCTTGATCAATTCACATTTTACAGCTTTACGGAAGATACATTGAGATTTTGTTCTGTGTGGTATTTTATTTAAAAACACGAACTCAAGATGAGTAATTTTAAGGTGATATTGGCTTTGTTAGACTATATTAAGAAAAATTAAACTGAAATATGCTGTTTGCATAGGTATTCAACCTCTATGTTCTGGATGCTCCAAGTTTAGACAGGAAAAAAATGAGGACAATTGACCATTGGCCTCTACATGTGAACCTTTAAAGTAACTGGCACATTTTCTGGATAAAAACTCCACTCCATTTAAGGATCATTAGTCAGGCTGTGAATCTGAACAAAAGGTGTAAAAGGAAGACTAAAGAGCATTCTACAGAAGTTGGAGGTAAAGTAACACAAATGCATGAATTAGAAAAAGGGTACAAAGGGTCAAGGGTCTAAATACTTTTGCAAGGTGCTGCATTTGGAGAAAAAAAGATGACCCCTTGATATACAGATTACAGACATGCCCTTAAACAAGTCTGTTGGAAAAGGAAATAGAAATGATGCTTAACAAACCTAGAGATATTCTTTCTGGCATGGAAGGATAGTCTTTTGCACTATAATGTGCACTTTTTCAGCCCAGTCAAACTTTGTCTTGCGGACATAAAGCTCTGCATGTTCAAATGCAAACTTTCTGCATTTACTGTCAAGAAAAACTGAAATGATAGTCCTGGGCCCAAAAAACTCTTGAAATACTACTACTATGGCAAATTTTGCCCTCAAATTTGACAGTCACTTAGCCAACCCTAACCTTAAGGTCCTTTTAAGTTAATGACCTTGGGGCTACAATTAAGTCCCCCACAAGAAAAAAGTCTACAAAATATGCCAAAATTAGGCCTTTATTGTAGATGTGGAAAAATTAGTTCACACATTTATTACCTCTTGGTTAGACCACTGTGGTGCCCTTTTTCTAGATGCTCAAATGCCTCCTTAAACCTCTTGCAGCTCATTCAAAATGCTGTAATAACCCTAACAAGACCAAAAAAAAGTGCTCATATTACCCTAGTTTTAGCATCAATTTGTGGGTTACCAGCTAAATATCTGATTAGGGAGTACCGCTCCTTACTTACTTAAAAAATAAATCTGGTTGTACAGCCTTTTCACACAGAGCTCTACTATTATGGAACAGCCTACCTAATTATGTTCAAGAATAAGGCACAATCTCAGTTTTTAGCAGTAGACTGAAACCTTACCTCTACAGTACATCTTATAGTCATTTGGGTACTGAGGAGGAGGGTGGCCCATGGCTATAGAAAACATGATGTGCTATGAACTTGTCTTTGCTGTCACCTCATTTCCAGTTGAATTGTACTTATTTGCTTCTTTCTCAAAATGGGTCTCAGGTCTTTGTCAGTCTCAGATCACCTTCATCGCAATGGGTCCCAACATTTCTGCCCACCTGCATCCTGCCATAATTTATGTCTGCTGAGGCAACCTAATGTTAAGCTGCTTCCTAACCTACTCCACCCAAATTGAATGGTCATCCCATTCTAACCACTGCATTCTCTCCTCTTCTCTCTTCCCTCTAGCCAGACACCTCTCTGTCTCTGGCTAGCAGCTATTTTGACTGGCCACAATAAATATAACACCTGGATCATTGTTGCTGGCAGGGTTTTGGCTGCTGCTGCTTCCTGGAATGACCAACAGGTGGCCTCATAGCTGCCTGTCAGGGTTCCTAGCTGCTGCTTCCTGGGATTACCACTGGATGACCCCACTTCCTGTTTGTCCCCTGTCTCATTTCGTTAATGTGTTAAGTTATTGTTGTCACCATTGTTGTCAGTAATTTTAGCCCTGCCCTTTGCCTTCCTTGTTGCTCAGTCTTGAGTTGCTATGCTTTGTGTATGCACTCCTGTACCAAGTCTGCTTTTCCTTATTGAGTCTTCAGTAAAGAGAACTTTGTGTCCTGAGTCATCTCTTTGTTTGGATTCACCCTGCTCCTTCTCACAGCTACAGCATCCACTGTCAGGATAGGATGGGACACCACTCATAACTTCCCCGAGGCCAACATTTCCTTCCCCTGTCAACCTTACTGGCTATAGATTGAAACTATTCTGATGAAGTGTTGAAATGAACTGATGCCCGATATTATTTTCCAGCAGTCTCTGGATTGCCTTTTTGCAATGGGTCGGAATAATTTTCCAGTTTATTCCTAATTAGTCTTTTTTTTTACTCCCTATGGCAAATCTTGATTGTAGAAATGTGCTAGAATAAAAATTGATTAACCAAAGACAATTTTGGCAGAAGAATGAGTAGCAAGTAGTTAAAATTAGAATGTGTTTTGACACCACAATCTTAAGGTAATCACACAAAATATAAAGGTTAAGAAAATAATATTAGGGGTATATACAGTAAATGATAGTGAAACCAAGTAAAGCTGCAAGTGGCATACAGGGGAATCATGAATATGTGGAAGGGCAAACTGCATACCTGCTCTGGAGGCCTCTCAACATGCAAACAGTATCGATGGAAATGTTTTGAAATACAAGCATTTATATCTGAAGTGTGCTGATACACAACGTAGTTACTATATGAACAGGACAGCATCAACAATTCAATTTCTAACTTTTCATTGTTATCATTTATTCACTTTACACATTTGGTGCATCCATACATGAGTGAACATGGTTTTAGATACATACAGTGTCTTTAAAAAAAAAACTGTTTTTGCTGTTCAACTTCAATAATGTTATATCAGCCTTTTCAGGACACAATACACAAAAAACTAAACTGCTTTAGAATCATTAAAAAAATCCTTCATTATAAAGTAATTAACCACACTGCCACGAACATGACAACATAAAACAGTAAAAATAAAAGAACAGGAAACAATTATTTTGATATATATATTGGTATAAATATAGCAAACAAAGACTTCAAAGCATATAAAAAGCATTAATCCTGTGTACAACTGCAACATAGGTTTTGGTTAGTGTATAAAAGTCAAGTCTCTTGTGTATGATGGCATTGTAAACGCATTTAAGTTTGTGTATTTCACTACTGTGATACCATCATCATGACTTTGTTACACAAAAAGACCCTGGCTATCTTATTATAATTCTGCATTCTGAAATGAGGTTGATGCAATGGGCTTCACTGCCTCTTTAAAAACAAAACTGATAAGTCTTTCTACTATTAAAATCACAATAATTCTTACATTTTTTAAACCAAGGATAAAATAATTGTGGACACATCCCGCACAAACAAAGCTATACAAATAAATAAATTTATAACACACCAGTTCAAAAGCTGTATGTAAATTTAGAGCCGAATTTTTAGAAACATACATATTTAAACTAGTAGCTAACTACATGTTTAAACTATCAGCTAACTTGTTGGTGGAGAGTAAGAACAGAAATCATGTTAAACATTTCAGAACTAAATGCTTGTCAATTTAAGGTCTGCTTTCAAACACTGATCAGGTAGCATAATTACACCAATTACTTTACTTGAATAGTGCAAGTTCCATTACGGAACTATTTGATTAAGTGCGGTGTGCAAAAAAGAAAAAGAAAAGTCATCCTTATTCCTTCCTCCCACAAATATCAGACAAATAGACAAAACAAAAAGGAACATGGTTCTTCATGTGGACTGAAATGGCTTTTATGATATAGGAGAGCCTTCATTAACTCTAACACTTACTTAAACACAGGCATGTTAAAAAGCATTTAGTCACTGCATCCAGACAGTGACTACAATTCAGAGAGTCAAAACATAACAGCAATTGGCCAGAATTGCACAAATTGTCCAATCACTGGCTCCCTCGAATGTTCTTTTCTGCTTGGGGGGGGGGGACTGCATTTACCAAATCTAATAAACACCCGAAAACATGGAACCTGGAGTGAAAAATGGGGACGAACTCAGCACCCTTAATTCTCAGACATAACATTAAGCAAATCTGAATGTGTTGAATTTATTACGATTATATCGTATTTCAAACTAGAATGAAGCTGATGGACGAGAAATGTCAATGTCAGAGTGAGAAATTCTGTCGCACTCTGATCCAACTGTTCGACTGAAGCTGTGTGGACTCTTCATAACATCCTTCAGGTTTGAAAAGACTTTCATTGAGGATTGTACAAAAATGCTTTTACATGCAGCTTAACATAAAATGGGACTTTCACATTAATATGCATTCCTAAAAGAGAAAATGTAGTGGCTTAAACATCTGGCCTGTGGCTTTTAAAATGAACGAACGCCAACATTTTATAACAAATGACCATATGAAAAACTAAAATAAAACCATATTCTTGGTAGGCCAAGAACAGAAACTGGCACATAACCTACACCCCCCCCCCCCCCCCTTTTACTTTCTACATCCTAATAGGCCCATCACTGTCCCAACACTCAAGACTCAGTCAGGAAAGGTTTATTTAAACGTTAAATGAGTTATGTGGCCCCTGCTGTCTGTTCTCTGCTGTGCACCAAACATGGTGGTCAAGGCACAATGGAAGACTGTTTGTTTGTTTTGTTTTTATAGTGATACTTATGAACTATTGCAGAAGTATGGGTATGTAAAGTTATTATATGAACATGAGTTAATATGTTTATACCATCCCTGCTGCAATAACTGGAGTTATATATAGAAATGACTGGATTCATTAGCGAGTACTCCATTGAAGGATTATGGCTTAAATTTGCTGTCATTTTTTCAGACAAAAACGGGTTAATTCCTTGAAGGGCAGCTGTTAAGGCTATCTGCATACGTTTTAATTTTTTATTGATGCCTTTCATGCTTTCTATGTGAAAATCCAACTGCCAATTTAGATATAATATCTAACAAATATGTTTAGAAGAGATACAATTTGGAGCATGCGATCTTGTCACATATGGCCTAATTTGTATGTCCTGATATGGCAGAAGGCATTACAAATGTCGACACAGAAACACCCATCAACACATGGAGATCTACCCCTTTCTAATTACAATAGCTACAGTGTCTTGATTACTTCCCTGCCGAGTTCCTTGGCTCTGACACTCATGTTCTCACACTATTTGACATCTTGTGTCCACCAAATCAATATACAACAGCAAAAGACATGTTCTACAAGAACCTTCTGACGAACAAGCAGATCATAACTGACAACATAAATTACCCTTACCTCTTCTCAATACATTTCTATGTAGTATACTCTGCTCTCTCCCTGTGTGGCACAAATCCATGCCATTAGCAAAAGGCCATATACATACTGTATATACACAACATATCCGGGAGCATTTCAATATGACAGACTAAGCATGCGTGTTTCTTCTTTACAGGAGTAAATACAGAGTGCTTGGCATAGTGGCTCTTTCATTTCTGTTGCTGCTCAATAAAGGGAGACTATGCAGGAGAAACAGTCTGTAGGCTGGTGCAACACCTTGGATACAGTAAGCGCTGAATCTTCATTTAAAGCTGCCGGCCCTCAGTCTCTTACAGAACTGCAAATTACCATGGCAACAGGAGAGCAAGGGAGCGGGGAGCTAGCACCGAAACCAAAGCGCTCACTGATTGATTGAGTTCCATCTATCTGCGAGATCCGTGTTGTTCTGACACAGAGTAACCGAGGGGAGGAGGACTTGAAATGTAGTTGAAATGAAATGAATGTAATACCTTGAAATGAAGCCCTGAAAACTTTGGTGTAGCTGTTTGCAAAGCCGAGCTGTCCGCAGCTGAGCATAGGGGAGGCTGTGCTGCGGTCTTGGACGTAGTTCTTCAATAGAACATGATCCACAGCCACCTATACCATTCCCAGCTGAGATGGAGATGCCTGTCCTGCTATAAGAAGCAAGCAGGTATGCATGTGTGTATATAAGTGTGTATGTGTCTGCTGAGGAAGAGGGCATAGTAAAAGGACAGCCGTGACAATGAAAAGTCAAACATCTATGAAGGCATCTGTTTGAGCTGCATATTAGAAACTGAGAAGCTAAACGCATTTGCATGGTCCCCTTTAAAACCCCCGCCGATGGACGCCTGCAAACACGGCCTTTCGAGCGTTTACAGAGACATGGCGTGAACTTGAACATGAGCTTATCCGGCATCCAATCAAACACGGCGGGGAGGGCGAGGCCGTGGCAGGGCCAGGAGCTGGGGGCAAGGGCGGGGCTACAGGCACTCGGGTAAAATCTCTGGCGTGTTCTGGATGGCGCAGACTGCATTATCCTGCTCTGCGCTGTGGTAGCCATTATGCTGGCTCAGCTGGACTTTCAGCTTCTCCACCTCGTAGTTGTGCAGATACTCCTGGACCAGGTAGCGCTCTCGCTTGATCCGGGCCTTCACCTCCGAGGGCACGTCGGGGATCATCCAGGCCACAAAGACCTTCACCCCGAACACCACGTGCTGTGGAGAGACACAAGCCCAACACTGGCTCTAGCACATGCTGCAGGTAGATTGCTTGAATTTTTCATAAAGAGTAAACACAGGTAGGCTACATAATGGCAAGTACAGCTCAAGAGTTTGCCTTTCATTTACTGTTAAAATACTGCTCATCTGTCACTGTTAATATGGTTGAAGCAATACTGTGTCCTGTGGTTTGTGTTATCTTAAGTACCATCAAATCTGAGGTAGTATTATATAGAAATCAAACAGTTCATTACCACTTGCAACATATCTTTGTTATTCCTGATTGGAAAAATTACTGAATTTAAACAACCATGTTGTATGCCAATATGTGAATGGACATTTAGAAAGGCCTGGATGCACTAAAGTCTCACTCCAAAACTTCTCCACTCCATCTCAAAATTAGCCAACAAATGGCACCTAGCTTATACACATTCAGCTTACAGTTAATAAACACAAGATATGAAATTAACAGAAACTAAAAAAAAAACTGCTAGGCCAGTCTATTTATTTCACTGAAAATGCCAATGAACTGACAACATTACTTCTACAACTAAAGCACTGTAACCAGTGACAAGAGCACGAGCGTCCAGGAGTGCTCCCGGTGTGTGCCACTGGCCCTGCGTGGTGCGTAGTGTAGGAGAATGGTGTGCGGTACCTCCATGATGATGATGAAGGCCAGCTTAGCTGCCAGGATGTGCCAGAACTGCATCGTGTGCATGTACTCCTTTTCATGGCCCGAAGGGTAGCGGTAGTCGCGGTACCTGAGGTGACACGCAACACAGTGTCAGTCTTTAGCATTTCGCTGATATTAAGAGGGTCAGACTGAGAAGGTCATGCACACATTAATGCCTCCCTGGTTCCACGGCCCTCACCTGCAGGTGGTCATGGTCGTCCTGTTGAACCAGGGAGGGTCCTCCTCGTTTTCGGGCTGGTGAACGAGCACGGAAATGTTGACCACCGACAGGCTGTTGTTGATGTAGCCCTCCATTGTGGCGGTCTTGTTAGGCTGGTAGACATACAGGTACACCAGCCGGGGGATCATGTCGGAGGTAAAGGCCACGATGAAAGCCTGTGAAAGAGTATGTTTAGGGGGGGACAGTCAGACAGCCATCGATGCAAGAATATACTGTAATAGTTCATTGGGATAGTTTGGTGACGACAGATTTACAGTACCAGTCAAAAGTTTGGATACCACTACTCATAGAAAGGGTTTTCTTTATAATCTTTCCCACATTTTAGAATAATAGCAAAGACATCATGCAGTGACTAAAGTGTTAAATAAAAACAAATCAAAACTATACTTTAGATACTTCAAAATAGCCAAAAATATTTGTTTAAAATAAAATATTTTTTGGAAAGAAATTCATACATAGGCATCAACTTCATGAATTTGTCTACGAAACAAATTTCAAGCATTAAAGCAGAAGTCTTTAGATCAAAATGTTCTTTAATGCACGCTTCCCATTATTTTAATCAGGTGTGTCCAAACTTGACTGGTGGTTTACTTCCTCAAATCACCTCTTTGTGTTTTCCATCTGGGTACAGGTTATGATGGTAAAATTGGCTTGCCCACAGCCAGTTTCTATTTCACAGTATGAGAAACAGAAGGTGTATAAACCATACGTGCGCAGTCACACACTTGCACAGTTTCACGCCTGCAGTGGCACACGTTCAGTGACGCGCGCGCGTGCACGCAGGCAGACTCACGTTGGTGATGACGGACAGCACGGCCATGCCGTTGAGGATCTCCAGCCAGGCGCCGATGCTGCGCGCCTTGGCGGCCACGGGCCGGCGGAACTGCGTCGTCAGCTTCCAGGCGTCCACGCGCACCTCCAGGATGTTGTTGAAGAGCGCCAGCAGGGGAGCCAGTGGGAAGGAGGCCACAAAGAGGGTGATGAAGCCGAACTGGATCACTGCGGGCAGGGGAGAGGGGGATTGTGGGTGACTGCCGGGACGGTGCAGAGCAACACAGCCGCCCGTCTGCTGCACCGTGCCCCAGATGGAGGGCGTGGCAAGAAGAATAATCCCACTTTCCATTGAAAGAGCTCCACCTGAGTAAAGCTGGTGCGCTTTTACACTGCCCAGGGAAAAGCTGGGACACTGTGCGTCTCAGCAGTCTCTCCGTTAGGGAGACACTTGTGAGGATGCATGGCCGTGTCTCTTCATCTTAAGTCTAAGATCTGTCTTCACTTTACAATACCAGTAATGGGCGGAAGTGATGACGTGGAAGAAATGCCTACAGAGACCATGACCCACCTGCTCCAGTAGTGTGGACACATACTGTACACTGGAGCAAAATAAACTGGTTAAGGGACTGGTGCTGGAAGCTGGGAATTAGCTTTGGCTACTAACACAGGTACACTACATCGGATACTGCATTTGTGCTTGTATCAATGCATTTGGTACTTTTCCCTTACACAACTGCCTTGCTGATAAGCACGTGGCTCTGTAACCACTGACATGGAACAGCTCCATGACTTTATGCATATGCAGCAGTGTGGTGTAGCAGTAAGGAGCAGGGCTTGTAACTGAAAGGTTGCTGGCTCAATTCCCTGCTGGGGCACCGCTGTTCTACCCTTGGGCAAGGTACTTAACCCACAATTGTGTCTGTATAAACGGATAACATATCTGTTCCACTCACCCATCTCCAGGTACTCGTAGAAGAGGCCCAGCTGGCTGAAGTTCTGCAGGTCGTGGTCCTGCTCCCAGCGGCTGTAGACGATGTCACTGTTGCTGCGTGCCTTCCGGCTGCCCCACCAGTTACACAGCCACCTGGGGGGGCCAGATGCAGAGTATTGAGGCAGACACCCTACAACACTACTATGGCTTTTGCATTAATTTCACCCCCCCCCCCCCCCCCCCCAATTTAGAGGCTACTGCTACATGCCTTCACAGGCAATTTAAAACAACATACTCAAATTGCAAAAATTTGTCAGCATTGTTATAAAGCCTGTAGTTTATTATTAACTAATTTCAGTCCTAGCAGTACTTGGTATTATCTGGCTTTGATCCGGTTTAACATGTTACAGTATCGATATGGCAGTTGCTGTGACACTTACGGCACCAGCGCCTCCTGGATGTTCCCCCAGACCTGCTTGCCAGCCATCACAATCACCAGCTGGGTGGTCAGCTCAATGAGGCAGCCACCAGGGTCACACTGTATTGTGAACAGGGGGACAAGGAATAGGGAATTGGTTGGGTTGATAAGATGGATGGGAGAGGCAGGGGTTTATAAGGGTCACCCTCACCTCAGGAACCAAATCTTTATGCTCAAGGCACTCATCCCAAAGGCAAATGTGAAACATAGCAGAGACATTGTTACTTGTAATTGTATTTCTGGGACTCTGCTACTAATAACTGCAGCCCATAACTGCTTCTTTAACACTGACAGCCATCTTTGCATGGAGGGGGGCAGAGAAGGGCCCCCCCGCAGCAGGTAACGTTACCTCTTCGTTCCTCAGCTTGCCAAACATGTAATGGTAGTCCCCGGGGCGGCCCACGAACTTGCCCTTGAAGAAGGCCACATAGAAACAGGAGGAGTAGTAGTTCACAAACTGAAAGAGGAACATCTTCATGGTCAGTTTGTTTTCATACTCCAGGTGAGTCTTTGGAATTTCTGTGGGAACAGAACAAACATATTAATATTCACTAGACAGACCTGAGAATTGCCAGTATAATTAAAAACTTAACATCCACATCACTGAGGACATACACATATAGTATATATAATATAATATAATATAATATAATATAATATAATATAATAATATAATTCTGGTACCACTTGCAATCCATTGCATCCTGTTCGGCTTTTCTGATTCAGTAAAACTGAACAGTTCACACAAAGCTAACAGCCATTGGAGTAGGAGTACAGCAGTGGTTTGGTCACACTTTAGATTGAGTGAAGTCCCTGATTCTTCAGCACTTTACTACACTCCATTTGAGGAGTGTTCTCACATCCAAGGTTAACTTCGAGTCAGGGCTCAACTGCAAACAGCTTAAAAATGGATGATACTATGACCTAGTATAGGTTAACTGAAAATAATGTAAATTGCCCTCTGTCCAGCAAACAGATAACAATGGTAAGAAGCACTGCCCCTCAAAAACAACATCCATCTTTCCCAAGACGATGCACGACTGAATGAATGTCCATCACTCTTGGACATGCGGGCACACCTCTAGTTGTTGGCCTTCCCCTTCCTTGAAGCCTTAGGGTTGGGAGTGAAACAGAGACCAGTGAAGCCAGGAGCCCTCACCCATGTCGGTGACCCAGATGGCCACGCGCTCATACAGGAAGTTGAGGATCATGATGATGACGAAGTTGATGCAGGAGGCAGTGACGGAGGTGGCCAGCTGCGGGGTGATGAGGGACCCCACCAGCTGCAGCTTGCTCGTCGAGCTGTCCTTCATGATGCTCGCGAAGGCAGCGTACACCGCCAGCCGGTACGCTATCACGCCAGTGATGCAGGCGCAAATCAGCGCCATCTGGTGGGGGAGATTTGCATATTAGTGGGCACAGACTCATGTATGCGCACACACCTATGTCAGGTACACAAAAGTTCTCTACCTCAACATTTGCTCATAGATTCGCTACTGACTTGGTCTCGCATGTCTACTTCACAGACACATGTGACCACAAAAGACTGACATACAAGTATTATAATGAAGAGAAAAGGCCATTCAACGCATCTTAGCTCATCCTCTTGCCCATACCTATGTGGATCATAATATAAAGACACTGGTGTCCATGTTTAATACACACACACACACACACACACACACACACACACACACACACACACACACACAGACTCCAATACAAACACACCAGCTCCATGTCTCACTGAAGCGGCGCTCCCACTTACGCAATCACACCCAGTCAGTAACTGTTAAATCAAACACTTAAACCCTAGGTGATAATAGTATGACACACCAACATTCCTAAAATCATTTAAAACAAGCAACAGAATCAAAAAACATTCTCCACATTGGTCCATGTATGTACTTCTAGTGAACGTCTGAGTGATACTTTTCAAGAGAGTACTCAAGGAAACTATATACAATTATTCCATTACTGTGCTATTTAATGCATGCTTTTAGAGGCCTGTAATTCATCTCGGTAAAAGCAAATAACAAGACTTGATTTCCCACACTTAAATGTAAACCATATGGATGAAGACAGTGTGCCTTACCCAGAATATGACAGTTGCTCCAGACAGGCAGAAGCGAGCACATTTACTTGTTAGGGATAAGTAAGGCTCCATTTCCTGCAACGCAAGTGAACACAGAAAGAAGTCCAATGGTTAAACATATGTAACCCGGGATGGTAATCGACGGTAACTCTGCAATTGACAGAGAGCTGGATGTCAATCAGAATCCAGAAATGGTGGCTTGTGGGAAAGGACTGTACTGGACACACCACCAGACACCACACCAATGCACTAAATATTACAAGAAGTGAGTTATCTTCTTGACACACCTGAATGAGTTAGTGACACAGAACTCTGCTGTTGACAAAGACTGCACAAGAAACGGACAGTATACTGTCAGCGTAAGGGCTCCGAAAAGAAGCCAACCCATTTTTCACATATTCCCTGCTCTGTGAAGGACCGCATCTACATCCTCAAGCAGTAACATCACACTGACAAGGAACCCTGATTAAGAGAAGACAATAAAGACTATTTATAAATGCCAGATTAGGACAAGCTCTCTTTGAAGGGTTAATAAAGGACTCTCAAAGGAAGACACTTAATAAGGAAGGACTTTACTTGGCACAAATATGTGTAACCACCAGATGGTGAGTTTGACTTTCTAGACTAGAATTTTGCTGAGTGGCTCTTTGCTGTCCGTTGATGCAAATCAGAATAGAAATCACTAACATATCTGGGCTGTATACTGAAAATGGCACTTAACAAGCAGACTCTGCATAAAAGGCTGCTCAATATTGTCTTGGTAAAATATATCCAGCAACACTGATCTGCAAAACGTTATCTGATTCATAAATGTGTCTCTGACCTTTATAAAACATTAAATTCATTTCTGGGGCCATATGAGAAGATAAGGAATTACAGTTGGTATGTTTTTCTGACAAAAATCAGGAAAGACCTATTGAGGTGAACTTTAAGCTTCTTTTGATTGATTTGTGAGTCCTCAGTGTGCAATTGCGGTGCATGGGCCAAAAATGGCAACTGTGTATCCGCCCCTTTCCCGACGATGGCGTGGGATACAGTACCTGGGTGATGCGGTTGAGCCGACGGCCAGTGCACTTGGTCTCGTACTCGGGCCGGAGCTGGAGCTGCTGCTGCTCCTCCTCGAAATCCACCAGGTCCCACTCGTACTCAAGACGGGCCTGCCGCCGCTTCCAGAACTCCAGGAACAGGGTGACTGTGCGGGTGTGGAAGTGGGACACATGTTAAGCCCAACACTGGAAAAACCACGCAGTGCTGTCTTCTGCCACCAGGTGGAGCACAGGAGGAAAATAAACATACTTTGTAATTCTTTGGTAATAACTTACCCCAAATCCCCATGAATATGGCAAAGAACACTGTTCCCACATTGTCAAACAGATGTGATTGCTGAAAGAAAAGACGTTAGTTTTTAACATAAAATGCCTCACAGTAAAGATGTATTAGCACAATTTGTTGCATTACTGTTCATATACAATATAAACAAACATGCAAGTTCACATAAACAATGCCTAATTCTTCATTCTCATCATTTCTTCTATTTCTATTTTTCTTATGTTTTTATTGTGGAAAAGCACTACCAAAATAAAGCACTTTTTGAATAGCAGAATTCTGAGAAAGTATACACAGTCAACTTCTGATTTTAAAGTTTGTGGTCAATTTATTCCTCTGATTGGAAATTTATGAATACACAATTTACACTCATAAAAATGTCTTTCCTTCTCTCTCCAAGTTTATGGTAGGGGGAAGGGTTAGTTTAACATTCACCAGGCATTCAAATCAACACATTATCAAAGCTGAAGGTAGAAACAAACATACTATTAAAACATTCAGTATAGCCAAATACTAATGGTAAAATATTTTATATACACTTGATTGTTTCACAAATATTCGTCCATGCTAGTTAGGCAACTACCTACAATTAAATAATAATATATAGCTGCTGCTAGTTACCAATACTTCTATCATATATCATGGTAATGTCAACAGCAAACACAGTTCTGTAAATACTGCGTACATCGGCTGTAAGCTGTCCAGCAAGCAGTATTTCACTTTGTTAAATAGTTTCACTTTAAAAGATAAACAAACACTTAAAATGACATCTCACTGATTATTTATGCCATGACTCCCCTCTCTAAGCCCAGATAATTGCAACTTGGCTGTATGTTAAATATAAGATTGGGAAATCAGAGTTGTGTAATCGTGTAAATGAAATGACCAGAATTTACTCAAAACTAATGACAGAATATGCACAGGAGGCCATACTGAGCCTGACTAAATCAGAACCTTTTTCCAAATGAATATTGAACTGTTCATCTACAAAAACAGCTGCTATTGATGAATGTCATGTGGTTTCTCCTGTGTGTCTCTCTCATGATTTGCACTGCATTCTCCTTACCCACGATGCTGTGCATGTGGAGTTGAGCTTCCAGAAATGGCACTTTTTATCACACAGTGGACACATCAGAATGTTGCCCCCAATGTTAGGGTCACAGATTTCTTTACTGCAAGAAACAGAAGCAAGACATAATTTTTAATATGTTATACCCCAGGAATTATTTCACTATTTTATTTTAGCTAAAATGTCAACCAGAAATTGTAAAGATTCAGTCACAACTGGTATAATGAATCCGAACTTCACGTGCACCAAGGGCCAGCTCTCGTTCCAGAAAATCATGATCATTTTTCAAATTCATCCACTCTTTAAAAAGGTTTACTATTCCAACAAAGGACTGCATCAACAACTACACCATTAATAGCATTAATAATTGATTTTCTACAGCGGTAACTTCACATGTCTCATTTTCATACACACTGTTTTCAGACATCGTAAACCATTTCAATCATACTTATGAAAAATCATACTACTTGCCAGAGAATTACCCTTTGCATACTTTAAGAGCTCACCCTGTAGAGCCCCTACCTCCAGATATTGTCATTATAGGTGAGGACACCAGAAATGAAGCAGATCAGTCCCACCACAGCAGCAAAGAAGAGCATCTCTGTGTAGAAGCCGAGCCAAGCGAAGTAGACCCCGATCTTCTCCCCATAGTATTTCCTGTCCGAGGGCAAACATCAGGCAGAAAGAGTTAACACCCTCAGCGGGCTGAGCTATACAGTCTGCTCCAAGATTGAATTTGTGAGGCCAGAGCTGTCCTGTATAAGACCGGTAATGAACGTCACACGGACGCTCCTCACCGGATGCGGTTGAGAGGCTGTTCCTTGTAGAAGCAGAAGAAGTGGGCCCAGTGTTTGTACAGAGTGTACCTCTCGCTCTCACATTTGGCATTCCTGGATTTCTTCCAGTAGCGACTCTGCAAGCATAGAGAAGGGCACGGTTCAGCATTAAACTGCCATATGATCTGTTAAGATTTATGATCTGCTGTATGATGTAATCACCATATTTATTAATATTTTATAATGTGCTTCACACTTTGCAATCTTCTATACTGTTTAGACAAACAGACTCTCTAGAAGAGCCGCAGAGAGAACCCAAGTGTGTCCTGGGGTCAGCATTTGGGGCAATTAAACAGTCTGGGCCAAAACCAGACAATGTTATCATCAGTTCTAAAAGTGTGTACAATACCAAAACGCTAACATAAAAATACTGGCACAAGCCATGGAATTAACAGAAAGTAAGCAAAACTTTTTTAAATGCAATGCATCCCAGATAATTTCAAACTTCATTTGATCATCATCTAACTTGCTCAACAAGGCAACTCCAACTGAGTGAAAGTCTAGACAACTAAAACTAAAGGATGTGGGCGGCAGTGTAGCATAGTGGTTAAGGCGCAGGACACTGCTGCTGTACCCTTGGGCAAGTGAGTCAGTGCACTGAAAGAGAGACCGTGTGATGGAGGCTCTTACATCATGCAGCGGGAAAGCTGAGAGGTAAGTGCTGTTGTTCAGCAACCGCTTGATGCCCTTCTTGTCCTTGTCCCTATGTTCCTCCTTGTAGTAGGGACAGCGTGAAAGGATGTAGTACACCTGCGGTGGATGGAGAAGCAGTCAGTCCTCAGCCACAGAGCTGTGAAGCCCAGCAATCTAGACAGTTCTTAATAATCAGTTTAAAGAGTCTTAGCACTAAGTGAGGCTCCTTTGTATAAAATAAAATGACACCTGCAAACATCACTGTTCTAACATGCAACTCTGGGAAAATCTGCAGGTTGAAAGGAGTAGTCTTTCAGTTAACAATGCCACATTCTTATACAGACACCACTAATAATTATAGATCTATGATACAGATATACTATTGAGTTCAAAAACTCAGTGCTAAGATTTAACTTCAATTATATGTTCACAGATCACGGCACTGTATGGTTTGGATATCTTTTTGAAACAATATATGGGGTGTCAGAAAATGGGGGCACAAGGACTGGGCGAACTTACAATCCTGTTGCGTGTGGAGGGTGGGAAGAGGGTCTCCTTGTCATTGATGAGGAAGAAGTCGATCTTCCCCTTGTTGAAGTGGGACGTGAAGTAGTCGGGCTCGGGGTTCATGATGTGCTCGGGCAGGCGGAAGGGTGTGAACAGCCACGCCATCGGGATCTCCTGGGTGCTGGGGATGTCGTTGACCTTAAACGGCACCTTGATCTTCAGCACATCCGCGTAGGTGGCCAGCACCTCCCAGGGGGCGTGGATCTTCAGGAAGTACGTCTTCTGATCTTCGGATTGCTGAGGGCAAAATGACAGCGGACCTTGAGCTTGCAAAAGTGTGTGATGGTGCCCATTCACTTTCCCATTCTGAAAATGATCTTAGGGCAGTACATTGCAAGAGCGCCTTGTCAGCTTTGCATGTATGAGTTTAACTGGCCAGTGTAATGAGCCTATTTCAGGCGGTTGAGTCCCATTCTACTCCTGGAATGAATCAGCCCAGTACAAGCCTAAAGGTTAAATTCCTTGTTGTAAAAACTGCCCCTATATCTTGTGCAGCCAAATACACTACACTAATTGAAGACTGAGTGTCTGATACAGCAGCTCTGAGCTGAGCTGTGAGAGACCACATTTACACTCTGACCCATGATGATGATAGGAGGCATGACTTGACAGGCACCGCAGCAATGAAACGGCCACTAGAGGGAGTCCCAGCTGCATGCACTCAATAGCATCTCTCACCGACTTGTCCTCCGTCTCCAGCTCCAGCCCCACTTTCATCAAGTTGGCCTCAAATTCTCTCCTCCGCTCCTGTAGCCAAACACAACACACACACACACACACACACACAAAAAGTGGATCAGGATACAGCACACATCTCTTCAGTGTGCCAGCACAACTTTATCCCATAATAACATAGTCAAATAAAGTAAATCCGGTGCCATCATCCAGGAGACTTTCATTTTGTGGCTCCACATCATCTCCAAACAGTAGTTATCACTGCATCAGAGAAAACATGACACAAATTTAGTGAGATTGTTCTACAGCACAAGGGCATATTTTTCACTGATTTTTGGGTCACCCATAGTAGTGAAATCTGTGATTATGCACACAATAAAAAAGAGAGACGAGAAGATTAACAGTGTTCTCATTCCACCTCTCATTACAGTAAATCCATGTTCATATCTATAAATGACATCCTGAAAAGAGACACACAGAGAACCTGAAAGCCCATATTAAATCAATGCAGCCTCCATCTTAAAAAAAGCAACAACAAAAATTCTAAAATATATGGCTGCCCAGACCAACTACTAAAGGTCGCTGGAACATCCATTTCAGTAATTACGTATCAGTGATTTATTAGTCTAAAGCGGTGTACTGCTGTACAGCTAAGTTACAGCAGTTATTTGCCTCATCACCAACAGCAAAACTACACATACTCATAAACCAGGCCATGAAATCCTGGAATCCCCTTCCCAGAAATGACCAACACTCCCTTAGGGAAGGTTTTGCTAGAACATCACTGAGTGTGCTGGTTTGATACCCATTTCTAAATCTAGTGAGGGCTTAAAGCTTCATAAAAATGTCTTAATTTTTATTTTTTAATTTGAGTGTACTTTCTGTAGAGACTATTCCTTTGGACATCCCCCAGACATAAAGTAATTGCCAGAGTGAGAGCTGGAATAAAGCAGATGTCTATGTAGCTGTTCAGTGCTTTTTTTCCCCCTTCTGCTAGGTAAAGGCGAGAATCAAGCATTTTCACAACAAATTTTTATTTTCAGATGAAAAGCAGAGGCTGACATTGCAGAACCATGCGAGAAACTCGCCCACACAGATGTGAGGCCACAAAATCTCTGCCTTTCTTTCACAGCAGCTGGAAAGACGGTGGCGCAAGCCTGAAAATCTAAGCAACCTCGAGCCACTTCCTCTAGCCATTTTCCACATGGCAGGGTGTCTGTGGCATGAAGCCACCTCCCTCCCAACCAGATGCGCTGTCTCCGCCTGGCATCAGAGCTGCTGCATTGCACAACGCTGACCGCGGGTGGATCATTTCGTAACACAGCACATAACTCTGGATAACAATGACTGATATCCGTTTCTGCCACAAGGACTAGAGTTCAAATTCAGCAGTGTTAAAAGAAATTATGAACTCATTTTAACTGTGTTGTTTTTCTACAAAGGCTGTTATGTCTGGAATGTATTTCAGAGGTATGAAATAAAAAAAGATGACAGAAAAGTTAAGATTACACTTGTATACTATAAATGTCAACTAATACAGTTTAATTGTAGAATAACCTTCCCCAGCGTCCCACTGTGGTTTTGCCTTTCCCATGCTATGGTTCTATTGCTGTTCTAAGAGTCACCACATGGGGGGCCTGGTGAACTACATCTCCGCAGGAAGGAAATGAGTGAGGCAGCCAGTGAGTGGGTGTGTGCTCAGGGGAAGGAATTTGTCAGGGTTGTACAAGGGTCAGCACAAACA
The DNA here is from genome assembly GCF_013368585.1 of Megalops cyprinoides. NCBI lineage: Eukaryota > Metazoa > Chordata > Actinopteri > Elopiformes > Megalopidae > Megalops > Megalops cyprinoides. The sequence continues at coordinate 12,941,130 of NC_050595.1, read as the reverse complement.
GGGTTCACAACCATGGATGAGCTGGACTACATATGGATGTGAAGGGCAGTGGGCCAGTCAAGGACACTAGCCCAAGCAGCTCAGACGCCAGGCAGATTTACAACATGCCGATGGATGCCACATATGGAGTGTGTAGTGTAACACACTGGCAGTTGAAAAGACAAACTCGCCACATATGAAAAATGCATAACTATACAGACAAAATGCTTTTGGACCTGAAGTACATGACCGATTTGAAGTTTTTTCTGAGATTGGTGTAGGGAGGATATTTCTGAGATGGAGAACGGTGTTAATTGTCACTGTGCTTGCTGTGTGAAGGTGTGGTTTGTGAATGAGGGCATTGACATTATGAGCTATAATAAACCTTACTCAGGCTTTCAGTCCACTCAGAACCTTCGCGAACAAACTGCAAACATTTACATTGACATTTATTCATTTGGCACACACTTTTCTCCAAAGCGACTTACAAGTGAGGTACAGTACAACACAGGCGAAACCATGGGATCTTGGGAAAGCTCAGAAATGCCAAAAACCTCCACAATATCAAGGAGGTGTGAAGCCACCATTAGGCTGATGGGAGAATACCAACATATTAAGCTAATGATTTGCTCCGGATATGCTACAGTTAAACTTAACCCTGTCATTCAGGGACTCATGCTTGGACTGCATGAGATTGTTCAGGTGTTTTGAAATACTTGTCTTTAAGTACCATTATGATTATGTAATCATTATTGCACAAATAAGTGCTAACACCTTAAAAAGAGTACTGTAAACATTTATGGTGAGCTCTCCTATCTAGTGTTCCCATCAAACTTCCACTTAACCTACAGGTCTCTGCTACAATGGGTTTTCCTATGTTTAGTATACCAGACCAAGGCAGCATGAAAATTCAGGTCAAATTCAGTCAGTACAGTACTCTTTCGTTTGTTCAGCATGATTTCATTCGTATAGAAGTGCATTTGTGGGTTTTCATTAATTTACAAAAGCAATGGATCTTCAGAGCAAGCACTGGGTAAAAGCACTTAATCTGCTGTAAAATCAGTGTTTCAAAATGGAAACACCAGGAAGTCTTGATAAAGTGTAGGCTTCCAATGAGAGCCGCAGTGAGAGAGCAACACTTCCCCTGAGAGGCCCCACAGAGTGTGCTCAAACTTTTGATGAGGCTTTTTTCAACAGAGGAGGACTACAAACTGACAAATGGCACCAGACCCAATTACAGACAAAAGGCTGGTCTCCATGGAAATAGATTTTTATGTGCTTGCCCCGTGTGAACAAGCTGTGTACTTGGGAGCGCAGCTAAATTTATGGACAGTGTTCACAATGCATTACTGTGTTAAATGACCATGTTCACTGCGATTCACCATGTTAACACACTCTGTGGACAGTGTGTGGCTGTTTGAATGAACTGTTCATTGTCCGTTGCTGATTTAATGACCTGCTCTCCTGGGAATTACTGTGTGCTGGAAGGGGGTCTCTTTACCTGCTTCTTCTCATCATTCTTGTCATCCACGTATGACAGGACAAAGTCGATCCTGCGCACTCCATCCCTGAAGAAGACTGAGTCTTTGTTCGCGCTCTGTGATTGGCCCTGCAGGAGGAGAGCCAAAGGGTGTGAAACACACACACAAACACACACACACATACACGTCCACTAGGAAGTGCGCAACTGTACAATTGCTATATACACACAAATGCTTACCTGTTTCAACACGTAAGCAAAACACAATATACCAACATATAAAGCGTCCTGGCTAAGCAGCAGACACCGCAGCACATGGAAAAAATGTCCATCACACTTACTGGCACATACAGTAAATACCTTGCAACTGCTTTTCCACACTAATTGCTGGTATGTGGTATGGTCAGGAGCCATATGCTCAGCAGACATGTAGAGTAAAACCTGCGCATTACGCCCACTCTCCATGCTACCAGTGAGGAGAACAGTGTGGAGACAGTGTGCCACACACTTTTCTTATCAGCTCCAGCGTCCTTGGCAGGTTAAAGGAACAGCAGCTCCAGGTGCATTGTATGAAGTAGCAACTGGATCAGTTTTAAAACAACATTATGTATGCTGGAGACTCTAAATAATCTTGTTAATTGTACTGTGTTATTTTACTACGTTACATTCCATACGGCATTACCTTGATGTCACACATACTACGGAACAGTGATTCTAGAGCATGGCGTTTCTCCTTGAATTGGCCTAAAACAAACAGTAACCGGACTGACTTATCACCTGAAAATTTGTGAAGGCTCTCCTTCACTGGCTCTCCTTCACCACCTCTCCCTTGACCCTAAATGTTAATTGTCACTCATTGTCAGTTGTGTTCACCTGTGTTGTTGATGTGTAAGGGAACTGGCCTATTGGCTAACAAGCCACACCCTACTAATTGAAGCCTGAAATACAGGTGAGGCTGGAGCAGAGGAGAAGGTTCATTGTGTCCCTGCTGTTGGTGTGCATAGGCTGGTTTCTTTTGTTTTGTTGTATTTTAATGAATCATTTTTAACCTCTTTTAACCCTTAACAATCTTTTAACCTTTTGTTCTTTTGACTCATTTATGGGAGAAGTGTCAGCCAGCTTCTCTACAAAGTTTAAACTTGATTTTTAAAATGCAAGTCTCAATGTCAGACATGTCATAGCCTAGTGGGTACATGACTGTGCATGACATCTGTTGCTAACAGTAGCTTACAATGTGCAAATTTCACATACAGAACAATACAAAGTACACGACAGCCTGTTCTCCATATACAAATAACATACAGCAAAAAGTGAGGAAAATTACTACATTGCAGCCTAGTTTTTGCCCAGTGATTCGTTCTGTACGAGGAATACAGACATGATTCACTGATTCTTGAAAAACGTCTGAACACTACATGACAAAATAAGCATAATATTGCTGCAACAACTGCAGCTGAAGTTTAGCTTGTAGGAACGTAACCAATTTAAACCTGGAAAAAAAATGTTTTGGTTTCAAAATTACTGCTGTGAGGCAGCTGTATTGAGGACCTTAGGGCCTCATCAAGAACTGGTTGTATTTCCACCATTTTGGCACTCAGTATAGCCACACAGGGCTGAAATGCACACAGAGAGAACCAGTAAGCCAGCACCGCCTAATCAGCTGTCACTGATTTATCAGTCATTAAAGTGCATAAATGCACCAGGGAATTACAATGTAAATCACTTGTGGCAGGGTGCTGAGTTTCTACTAGCAGTTGCGGTTAAATGTTTTAGCATAATAAATTCTGGTACTGTAGTACTGTATGTCATTACAACCCAATAAGCCACATTTGGAATGAAAAGAATTAGAAACATCAATGCTCCAGCATATGCTATACTGTGGACACACATGGATTTAAATACATATTTTATGTTACAAAGCAGACCTGTAGATCTAATTATAATTCTGCGGGCTCATTCAGCCCATATAAGAAATGTTTGGTTAAATAAAAAAGACAGAACTGTGGACTGTTTGTGAGTTTAAATTTGATTACTACAAAATACACAAATTGTGACAACTGGATTTTGGGGACATAGGAGCATTATGAAGTTTTTAAAAACAAAAATGATGCCAGGTTCATTTTTGTTGACGACAAATTTAAATGATAGACAGCTGACATCCTTAGGTTTTATTAATCACCTTGTTAAAGGATACAGCAGTGGCATTCCATCTGGGACCATCACTGTACCATCACCGGTATGTTTGCAGGCATGCCTGCAATGATTTTTAGGTCAGCATTATTATGTGGCTGTATCAAGAATTAAACCGTATTGCAGGTTTCTTTTGATGTCAGACAATAATTGAGAAACTAACTACAGTTTCTTCAGGTAACATGTATTATACAACATCTAACTTCAATCAAGTAATGCCTCACTGTTTACTATTATTTCTTTGAACTGGCTAATGTGGAGGAAACAGATAGAACATAATGTCCAACACCAGGCGGAACCAAGAGGCCAAGCGGCTCTGAAGGAAACATGTAAACCTCATTTTCCGTGTTCTCAGAGGTGATGAAAACAAACAAACAATTAAAAGATGACTCCCGTAGACTGTTTAAGATGCCTCTTAAGGTGCCTCACTCCCACTGATCTCTGGTCAGTTCCCAATATATCCTGAACAGACCTCAACCGCCGATTGCTGTTCCAGGTGCGGCAAGGACAGAGGAAGCGGGTGGAAAAACAATCTTTGGCCACCCGGTTCTCTCTGTCTCAGTTTGTGTTTCTCTGTAAACTGCTGAACCTGAGGTTTCCAAATAGGACCTCTCCACGGGACAGGGTGAGAGAGGCCCGGCGCTTCCTATTTAAACAGCATTTTGCTCAGAAAAACAGCAAACTGACCTCACAGTTATTGCTCCTGCTGCCTTGTGTGGCTGCTGGAAAGGCTAAAAATAACCCCAGCACCGTGTTCTGGTGCAGCCTGCTTCTCACCGCTGGAAGCAGGCGTATCCCTGGCAACAGCATTAAAAAAGAAAATAAATGAAAGGAAAAGGAGAAGCGATTCACCTCCACGTCAACCTCCTGCCCCGGTGACCCGTCAGCCGACATCAGCGCGCTGAGTGTGCTGGATTTTTACGAAGAGGCACTGATGCTCCCTTGGGCCCTGTTACCGACCCCCTGATCCACTTGCTTGCTTGCCCCACACCGTCTTGTCCCGTAACAGGCTACCGGCTGCTCAGATGCACAACAGAGACGGGTCCACTGGAGATGATGTCATCACACTAGCACCACAGCCCCTGACAGCGGTCGATAATACAACCAGACACTGCAGGACATAAGCTGCTTGTCTGAGGCATCCACTCATTGTGCGCGCCAGTGTTTAAATATTTTAACCATTCTGTGAAACACAGCTTGCTGTGGGGATAAAAGGGGGGAGTGGCTAATGTAGCAGTATGCTTATGTGCTTCTGTGGGCATTTCCTGATTGGCTCATCTCAAACAGGGAGGTACGTACAACTTATACTCATGTTCTGCTGCAAATAAAGCTACCCTGATGACATTTGATCTAAATGACCCTTAAAGAAAACATATACCGACCCTTCTGGAAATGGCACACACTTGGTTATCGTGGTAAACCTATATGTATGTGTGCACATATATGTGTGTATGTGCATTACCCACATCAATTACCAAAGTCCTATTACACAGAAGGGAGGAGGACTTCTCTTTCAAATGCAGCCTTCTCATTTCCTGAAATTACAGATTGCATATATATATAGAACCATAAAAATAACTGTCTTATATATAGCGATCTTTAATCCCCCTTCAATGTACCTTCTCCATATATTAAAGTAAGTGCCACCACACCCTAAACCCTGCCCGCAGGGCGTGAACGTTACAGCTTTCTGGGCCCTGGAGGATAAGCAGAGGACACGTGGAATGCATATCTCCCCAGCCTACCCCCCCCTCTTGTGTTATCTTCTGCACAGATTTCCTTAGCTGCTGTGTCACACAGGAAACGGGCTTGCAAACTCAAGTGCGAAAAGCTGATAGAGCAGCCTTCTGAGAGACGGCCGAGATCACGTGACATCAGGGGCGTGTGGGAACAAGCTGGGTAGGCGTGGCCTGAGGGAATGTGCCCATTACAGGGGACACATCGATACGCCACTGTCTTAATCTCAGTTGCTTTTGGGGTTGAGGAAAGGAGGCCTGCAGTTCGTCAGCTTATTGAACGCTGAAGAGTCGAGACACGCGCAACACTGCAAAGTGTAAACGTCACATAACACCAATGAGCCATGTTAACATCCACACAGCTGTGCAGGCAAAGTAGGGGATTGAGAAGGTTGAGATGGTAAACTGACAAGGAAACTGTTGATCATGGAAACAAATGGCATGAAATAATCAAAAGAACACAGTACAGTGCTGGCTACTGTACAAGTCGGATATTAAATGTGAATGTTCATAAATCAATGTTTTCATCAGACAGTGTTGCTGCTCAAAACACTAACATTATCCAGTGACGTTCAAAATGTTCTGAACTAGGAACAGTCACGGATGTGTTCAAACCCTTTTAAGCAGGTAGCTTGGTATCCTTAAGTATTTGCTTATGCACTTTATTAGTATTTTCTCAATGTTTCTTTTTGAAATCCCCCAAAATCCCCCAGAAAATTAAAACAGAGACCCATGCACCGTTATACACTGCCTTCGAAGGATCTTGAGCGAGCAGAAACTTTAGAGGAAGACAACACCTCCGGAGGGGGAAACCTCAGCTACACCCACTCCTCCTTTGCACCTGCAAACACATCACCATGACAACTGTCCCCGTGGTTGCTAACTTTCTGAGAACTCCAACATTTGCAGAAAGACCATGCTTAATTTTCAATTAAATTAAATGCATTGGTTGTTTATGGGTTCATTCAAACAAGTAAATACAGCCACTACCACAGACCAAATCTTAAGGGCCAACAAACCGGAGGGAGTCATACCTGAAAAAAACTACAATGTTTGTTCAAATCATAGGCAAAACACTGCTGTTGTATCCTAGAGCAAGGTATTTACCTTGACTCATATTACACAGCTTTCCAAATGGAAAATATGCACATATGAAACTAAACTGCCCTGGATATGCACGTCAAAGCAAATAAGTTGCCTGCAATGTTTGCCTAAGGAAATTTACCTTGAATGAAATTTACCTTGTCCTCTGAGCTCTCAAAGCGTGTAACTGCAACTACATTTTTCTTAGTCATACTAGGTTTAGTCAGACCTGTCTGAGTTATGCAGCCTTTTACATTAATGTGGCTATAATGGCTTGATTAACCTTTTGAAAAGCAGTTTGTGGCTTAAATACTGTATGACACGTGGTAAACAAATACACAGGAAACCCACTTCCTGTTATATCAGATCTTCTTTACTTGTTTCTCGGCGGCTGATGGCACACGAAATACATAATGTGCAAATGGCACCCACAGTTATAGTTATATTAATGTGGTCCTGAGTTAGCTTTGCATCTGTCTGCATACCATACGTGTGCCTGCGTGTGTCAGCTGAAAACTAGCTCTGAGGCATAGACAAAAACGTAAATTAACACCTGAGAAAGTGTTTGTCATTCATATGCAGGGTTTTTTGTGTTTTCACAGAGCTCCCCTACTTCAGAGACAAACCTGTTGCAATTTTAACAATTACACCATTCATAGGACTTTAGTATAGAACTGTTTAATTCTTGTTAAATTTTTTAGAAAGTAGTCAAAATGCATTTTGAAAATTTTGCCTAAATCCCCTGGCCAAAACACATTAAACACTTTGTTTAAATGTTTAAATTGTTTCCAGTGGGAAGATAGAAACAGTTGACCACTATAATGAAAATGCTAGCAGTGATTCTGAATTCTAAATTTTAGCTCTCGTGTGTCAGGTTTCAACAGTGTGCTTCTGGAAGGAATCCCTGATAGAAGATAAATATCTCAGTAATGCTATGGACAGGGAGGCTCTTGAGTTGAACTGCCTCATAGTATTTTTTCTTTATCCAACTATAAACAAACATCAGGAACGGGTTCATCCCTATGTGTGAACATTTTGGGAGGTTGGAAGTCAAATCATTTTATAGTGGTTTCCTTTTTCCATGTGTAAACCACCTACACATCACTACCACGGTCCACTCTTGCTGTACTTTCTTCTATTTTCAGAGTGAGCACTAGTACAACAGTGCCGCCGTTTCTGCACATGGTTCACTAGTATACAAGGCAATTGTGCAATACATTGTGCATGCATGCCCATTAGCACATACAGCATCTGTTCTACTCTCTACTTTTTATCCATAATGTGGACAGACAGGATCAGCAAACAACACAGATGTAAGCAGACTGTGATCATGCCGGTGCAGCGTGAAATTATGTCCCTTTAAATAACCCTGAACCAAAAATCATGCGGGTTCAAATTAAAGAGCTGCGTGGCGCAGTGACCCTGCAATTATCTTCAACCAGAGGGAGTGGGGATACTTAAAAAGCAATCCAGGAAAGGAACACCCTTTTCCATGTTAGGGACACACAGATTGGTGTCCTCCTTGACTTTCCAGGAATAGGAACTGAGTATTCTCTGGACTGTGATGCCAATGCAGCAGAACAACAGAAAACTTACCTTAATCTGTACCACCCTTACCACAACACTGCCACTGGTTTGAGGTGATGAATATTTGTTACTTTGTCATGTAACAGCCAACAGCCTGCTTTTAAGTGTCTTACACACATATGGCTGTGTAGTGCTGGCCTACAGCGAGGCTTGAGATAAGCATAATACAGTATGGATGAGATCACAGCTGAATCATTAACATAATTATAACCATAACCCTGTCCTGACCAAGAGGGCGAAGAGAGTGTTGTTTCTGTAACATTGGTCAACTTGTATTTACATAAGGTTTGCAATGCTGCAGCTGTGAAATCTCACTCACCAAAGCACCAACCTCCTACCCAACTTCTACTCTGAACAGGCTTAAGAGAGCCTCATGTGCCTGTTTACACTGCATCCATCCCCATTTCATGACCTTGTCTGTGACACACCGAGTTTCCACCCGCAGCCTCATTTAGCTCCCAACAAAGGACAAAATCACCCACTGGAACACACGAAATGACTCCGCCCCTCCCCTCCCTGTGAGGACGCAGGAGGGCGATGACAGACACAGGGACGGGCAGACAGTGGTTATGCATCCTGCGTCTGGCTGATAGCAGGCCGACAGACAGACACGTAGGCACACGGATGTACAGAGAGGGTCTGGTCACCTCTTACCCCTGAGAGGCTGGGGACGAAGGGCACGGTCTCCACGACATGCTCGCTCTGCGGTCCAGGTGTGGAGTCGGGGGGAGAGAGAGGCAGGTTAGAACAGGGATCGAGCAGTGGGGAGCAGCTTGGTGAGGGCACAGGGGACTCTGTGTGAAATGTGGTGTGACGCAGAGGGAGAATACAGTGCATGCAAGTGAGGCAATCAAAGCTTACTCGGGCTGCTACTTTCCACTGCTCCGTGCAACACAGCTATATTTACAGTTTTACTAAGAGCGGCCGTTACGGCTGAGTTAGCACTGAGAGGTGCCTGCACCTGCGCTCCCAGTAACACAGAACCCACCTTGTTATCATACAGGCTTGCTTATCCAATACTAATGACGGGGCTTGCTTTTCTGTGTCACTGTTGTGCAGATGCTGTGCAGGTCCACTGATCACTACATTAGATAGATAGATAGAACTTTATTGATCCCACAGCGGGGAAATTACCTGGAATGCTCTAGATATCCACTGAGCCAACTGTAACAGTTGATCTACATATCATAAGGATCACTGAATCTACAGATTCTGAACAAGTTCACTCCACACACTAGGGCAGACTCCCACAAAGGAGTAGCAGACCCACTCAAGAAACTCTCCACAAAAAAATCACCCTGGGTGCTGTCACCACCAAAGCCCTTACTGAAGCAAGGAAACACTAAGGGTACACTACAAGTGTCAATAAGGACATGGAATACCTTAACCAGAGTCTGAAGTCATGACTGTTGGCTTTTCTATGAATGTGTTCTACATTACTCTACTGGAGATAGAACCCAGCTCAGCCATGATTTTTGAAATGGTATCAATTCATATAGTATTGATTATACCAGGAAACATTCTGACTGGACCATTTCCAATCTGTAAGAGCAACAGAATTTTAAGTTGGTTATCAGATCACACACTGTGAAGAATGATGAATCAAACAGCAACCGTAAGCCCACACTCCCTTAGGATGTGTTCCTTTGCATTTCTTGTGTTGCAGAATTCTGCCAAAAATAAAAATGAACCTGCAAACTGGTGCAATTCGACCTCTGTAACGCACATACTGTATGTATACTGCATGTACGTGCTTGCACATGGCTGCAGTCCCCTGACCAATATTGCATGTGCACAGGTGTGTACCTGGGTCGTGTCCTTACGCACTCCGAGAGAGGAAAAGAGTGGCAAAGAGTGGTTGTAGAGATATGTCACTCGCCACTGTGCATCCATGTCTCCTCAGGACCTCATTTACTTCCTGTCCTACTACACATATCAAAGACCGACTAGCTAAAGCAGGGCAGTATGTGCAAACAGTTGCTTGTTGAGTTCTCGTTAGAAAACCACGGCTATTGAGCCATGTACTTTAGCTGAATGCCTTGCATTAGCATCTCATATCCTGACAAAGGCTAGCAAAACCAAAAACGCTGTTTTTACAGCATGTTACTGGGACTATTGTAGTTACCCCCCCCCCCCCCTTTGCCCCCCAGTCTGGCCCTCTTAATTTGAGTGTCTTGCTGCCTTTCTCCACTGAACTGTCAAGGGCACCCTGGTCTCTTTTTCTTTGGATTCAATAAAGAAAAAAGTTCTTTCCAGGATGTGGAGCCCATTACATCACACCATTGTCTGACTTTATCAAGGTTTAGATTTTCTGTCAGCCAACTGTGACTCACAGGCTGCCATAAAAAGGTCAGAATTACACGGTGTAGAACTATTAAAGTGCACATTCCATGTTTGCGTGTTGTAGTTAATACAGCTTAATGAAAAAAAAAATCAGTGATTCACACTCACACTAATCCTTCACTATTAATAAAAAGGTCTGATTAGTTTCACAGCTACAAATTTAAACCAAGTAACACAAGGCATTTTATGTTAGGAAACGTGTGACATAGTGTCATAATGAAAAAAAGGGACATATATGAAAATGTTCAGGTTAACTGGGAAAGTATTGATGAGGCTTATGAAGAAATTACCACACAACCACGTGACCAAATTTTGGAACCCCTAACCCAAAGGGATTGTCTTACCCTTATGAAAACACTCAGCCAATCACTATAGCCAAAGTGTGGAGACCAATCAGTTGAAGAGAGGGCAGCGCCTCTACGGCTCGGTGCATTGAGGACCCTTCCCCTTTGTTAAGGTCCCCACAGTCCGAGCACAGGGCACTGCTGTGGTTTGTGCTATGACTCACCACTGCGCTGTTCTTTTTGACTCATATAGCAGCCAACCCTCCACATGCACTTATCTTATTATCCAGGAGATTCTTTGGCAATGACTGCCTTGACAGTCCCTTCAATTAATTGCTACAGAGGCTAAAACATCAATTTTCTTTCCTCAGAAATGTAGTGTGTGCTTTATGGAATGTTCCAGATGTCTATTGGGATATATCTGAGAGGACTCATACTGTCATCATCATGGGACATAGGGGGGAAGGAAAGGGTGGGAAAGAGGAACTTGAGATAAAATGGAATAGGAAGTGAGCTGAAAATGCCAATAAGTAGATACAGGCTATGCGGCCTGTGTCAAAATTCAGGGGCAATGCAAGGAAGTGACACGGACAGAAAAAAGATACAGTCACTAGTACCACCCTGCGAAACTACGTTACACAGGAAATACATCTTACAACTAAAGGGGCTTGGCCCTCTACTGCACATGACTTGTGTATTTTCTGTCTAAGCCACACTGGAACATTAAAAATCACACCCTAAGCAACATTATAAATCACATAATGTGTCGAAGCAAAGCCTATCACAGGGCACAGTACATAGTCCATGTAAATATGAGCCCATACATAATAATTCAACCTTTTAACAATTTATAGGGTGTGTGATACGTATGATCAGCAAAGCACTTTCCATGGGTTTCACTTAATAACACATAGGCTACTAAATTTGAACTAGGAAATTTAAAAGTAATACCCTCCAACTTACAGTATATATAAAATAGAAATAATAAAATATGTAATAAATACATTTTTCATACACACTAACCATTCATTAAGTTCTCCATAAGTAGTGTGTGTTATTCTTTAGTTACTCTACCTTGGTTACTGTATAAGTGGGAGAATAAGGAGGTCAATAAACAACTGAAAAAAGTGTCAGACAACTGTTGTGATTTAGTCTGTAACTTGATAGCCCTGAATGTTTAAATGAGTTCCTTTCAATTTATGATAAGACTGACTCATACACACAATTAAAAGATGCTGTCAGAAAACAATGCTGTTGCATGTGTTTTTTTTTACCTCTGAATGCCCTGGCAGCTGAGACTCTCTGAGGGATACGGAGTTTGGGATATGGTCAATGGTGTCTTCTCCTGGGCAGAAAAAGAAAAGAGGTCAGCAATTCTGTTCACAGCTTGGCAAAACCGGTGCTTTCATTTTGACAGGTGCTCAAGTGATTAATTATAACAGCAGACTTACCAGCATTCTAGTACCTTTCTGAGCAAACAATAAACTACTGTAGCAAGCTAACTGACCAGTCAGCTGGCAACCCGGAGTCATAGACAGTGAATTTTATCTAGAATTTTATCAATGGTAGCAAGTGAGGAAACCATGTTGTCACCATGCACCTCCTGAACTTAAAGGCAGTATGCCTTGAGCCACTGATCCTGGATCTCCATGTAACTTATCCTTAGTAACCAAATGACTCTAGGGTGGACAAACTGATCCTCAACCTCTCCAAAATGGCAGGAATCACTGCTTTGGCATTCATGCTCATATATTTTCTCTTTTATTACAGCAAGGAAATTTCAATGGAGAAAGTACAAACATTTGAGTACAAAAATGTGAACATAATGTAGCTAAACCATTCTTTTTTAAGATATGCTGTGCTTTTGCATATTTTCTCATGCTTTTGTGTATATTTTCACCTAAAAATGTGTGGTACAGTAAATATTCACAATATATTTGAGTTAAATGTGTAAATACATGAAACAATTTAAGAATATTTCCACTTACTGACACATCACATGTAAACCCATTATAGGAACAAATTTGTGTATGTATAAATGAGGGCTTTGGATTCTGGGTTAGAGGCACTTGGTCATGGTACACACTGCCATGTGTACTGAGGCTACACCACTTTCCTGGTTCTCTGGGCTGGGTACTGAGTCAGTGCCAAAGAGCCTTCCGCGAACACGATGACCTAAACGTGGCATTCCCAAGCCCTGCTCCCCATTTTGTTCTGCCTGTTGGCTCGCCACCAGGGTCTACTCCTGCCGCACTGCATTCTGGCAGCTACAAGTTAGAAAAGTACACACTTCTTCTTAGGGGAACTTTACCACAGGAAGCCAGTTTCAAACCTGGGGGTTTGTTTATATGGCCAGGAAGGTATGAAAGCAGCAATGGTGTGACCGAGCTCACTCAGACTATGACACACTTTGTTTCACTATGATTCACCTTGCTCAGACTACGATCCACTCAGTTTATATACATTATGTTCAAATGTCCTTCTCTTCTCAGGTTGCAGTGGTGAGTTGGGTGTGCAGATTCTTTTTGTATACATCCAAAGGATCCGCTGCTACCTCATTATGTTTTCTACGCAGCTCCTAGTTCAGTAAACAAACAGTGTAATTGTTAAATGTAAACGAGCATGTGGTTTTCTTATCAGCAAGAAAACAGCATTACCACATACTGTATAATACACAATTTTTCTCACTATCAACACAATTCTCCTTCTCACAATCGACAGCTACTACCTATGTCTGTGTGATGCAAGAGTCAGCATTTAACAATGAGAACGTTAAGCCCAACATTTCATGCTCATGGCCCACTCCTAGTGTGAATGGAACAGCACCGAAAAAAAGAGCCTAAGCCTGCTTCCTTCACACTGTCTCACTTACGTAGAACCGCCGCGGGATCAAAAAGCAAAGGAAACCTTCTCTAGAAGGCACGCGTGCCAACAGGTGTCAGACTGTGTAAACAGCGGTGGAGGAAACAGCCAATACATTTCCATAAACAAACAAGTTGACCAGAGGGAAATGCGCATCTCAGACTTATGGGATAGAATTCAGCAGGCATCGCTCACACCATGAGCTACGGGCAACAGCCCCTCCCCTCCAAAAGCTTTCACACATGCACTTTGCTACGTGCTAGGTCAAATGCAAAGCAGATTGTCTTTATTGGGTGACGTTAATGACGTTTCCCCTCCAAAGAGAGCCTATGTTGTCCCTCCCTCTGACCTTACACAGAGCATGACAGAGAATTGCTTGCTTGTGAATCTGCATTTTTTTGTGTCTGCCTATTACTCTGCTGGTTAAATATGTGGAAGCTGGCTCGAAAGCCTAAGACTCGCGGGAAGCGAAGAAGCCAAAATGATAATGCTTCTACTTTTGTCTTTATTAATTTCTGTTCCCACTGCAGGCGAATCAAATTCAAAGGAACTCTATTTAAGTTGACTGCAATGTCAGATAATTAGCACTTAGCATGGTTTGACAATAATGCTTCCAGATAAGCTGAACAAAGTGCTCATTTGAGGATATCAAGGGTTTACAATTAGCAAACGCATTACTTTAATGACCATTTTCCAACTGTTTGAGTAGAAACACTGCCAGTATCTCAGTTTTCCATATGCCAACAAAGGAGCACATTCTAAGACAAATCAATTTAATTGACACATATACTGAACTGAAGTAGATGCCTACCTCAAATTGACCACTTTAAGTATCACATCTGAAAATGAGACACAGAGAGCACTCCCTGCCCACCCCCAGCTACACCTTGGAAGTAATGTAAACGCAAGATAATCCAAGGTGAGGCTGAATTCAGGCTGCTTGTAAACATGTTAATGTACTGATACAGGCAAGACAAACAACAGAACTCTAGGTACCGAGGCATGCACGCGCACACACACACACACACACACACACACACACACACACACACACACGCGCGCGCACGCGCACACACACGCGCGCGCACGCGCACACACACACGCGCGCACACACACGCACACACACGGGCATACACACACTTAAAATCATTTAAAGTCCACCACTTTGTGCTAAACACAGTACTGTGTACGCCCACAGATGAGCTGCTCAGGAGTTACTTTTGTCTTCCACAAATACAAGAGCTTACAGACTTGAATATGAACTTCAGCAATAGCACTTGCTACTACAACTGACTCTGTTTGGCTTCTGTTTGTAGGGCTCACTCACTCAAATACTAGTAGCAATGGCACCAGTAATAGTGCTGTGCAACAGAGCCTATTCCTCAGTCACAGGAATATCATAGTCAAAGAAATTTAACTATGAAAAAGGCCATTCGGTCCACCCAGGTTTGTTGTTCTGCCTATAGCCCACATTGTATCAAGCCTCGTCTCTCAACATTGTCATATGAAAAAGGGAGCCCATCTGCAGGAGTGTGCTGAAGGAGACCATCTGGGGAGGCTCAGTCACATCACTAGCTATTGTACAGTTAACATAATCAACTCTGCCCTTTCCTCCACATATTCTCCCTGCCTGCCCTCTCACACATCTCTTTTCTATACTTCCATTGTCCCACCACTCTCTCCTGTTATGTAAACATTCAATGTAGTAAACACCTGTAATGTAATTAGTAATGATGAGTCACTCTGGATAAGCATGTCCGCTAAATGACAAAAACATAAAAAGTTTGTTGGTAACCTCTTTATTGTATTTTAAACTCTTAAATGGAGGATCCCCTGTCTAAATGACAAAAATGTTAAAAAAAAAAAAAAAAAAACCCTTCCAAATATCAGTGTGGATTTTACCGTTAAAAGTTACCCATCGCCAGGCAGCGAATGGCTTCTCCTCTGACACATGGAAACCGGCTAGTCACTACACCAGAGGGGACAAGCAGATGGAGTGCTACAAGGATGCTGAATCATGACATGGAGAAAAAGCAAGAGGGTCAAATAAAGACAAGGCAATTTCAGGACACTGCCTTACACAGCACTTGAAATATTGGAATGGATGTAATAAATGTAACCTCTTGGACAGATAAGCATTACAATACTAAATAGATAAGAGTATACACAGTGAACAAAGGTGATTCTATGGTAAGAATACAAGGCTTTCAACACAGTGTGTTTACCTGGTCAACAATTTATTTGCTTATCTATTTGATATCTGACTGTACTTTACCGTTAGATACACATTAAACACACCATAAAATAACTATGGAATTGGAAGTACAGACTATACAAATCTATACAAAATTAAGATTTTATACTCCATAATAAAGTTATGGCACTGACTATTTACTTACCCTCACTAAGGTGATTATATTCTAGGAAGAACATGAGTCCCAGCTTTCAGGGAATGCAAATTTTCCCTGTGCCTACACAAGACACAAGCTCACCGAAATACCTGAATATAGGCATCAGCAGCTAGGGTTCAGATATCTGTACTGGCCATAAAACTGGTACTACCCACCAATACATTTCATATATGAATGCATAACATACAAATGAATGGACTGTGCACTGTTTTTCAGGACAAACACACATGTCACAGCAACTTTGTTTTCCATCAGACAGGCGTCATGTTTGAATGGCCTAAATAGTGCATAATTTATGTGTGGCATGAAAAGGGCTAAGTCGTCCTCCATGCGGAGACCATGTGCTGACAGAGTGGCGTATGCTGCCTGACAGAGAGGATCTGCATTAATGACGTTGCTCACAGCAGAACACAGTGGTGCAGCACTTCACTGTCCCCCGGCCCCTGTGAGAGCCTCTTTGTGCCGGGGCGGCTGAGACGACAGCCCGTACAAGCTTGCCTTTGTTCCCTATGAAGAACAGCTGACCCCGTGGAAAGACTATAGAGGAACCTTTCCTCCATTTCTCCCTTCACACACACCCAACAGACAGAGATATTTAAGTACTATTTACAGTATTCATATAAACTGTATTTCAACATGAGTAATAAATATTAACACCCATGATAAAATAAAATGTGTCCTTGAAGGCCCAGTATCAGGAGATGTTCTGATATTAATGTTGATGAGCCATATTCTAATTCTAATTTAAAAGTAAGGAAACTGCAATTAATCACAAGTGTTAATTAGCTGAAACCCTGAAATCTCGTTTTTGACTTAATGGTGTGTCTCTGAGTTGTGTTAATTTACTACAGTCCACATTTTCGAGTTGACAGATGTCTGCCCTTTAATTCAACTGCATAAATACAGGGGAGTACTCCTACTCAAGAAAATCTGAGCCGATCATGACAACAACCGCTTGATCTCACACGCCAGGCCTACAGTTATGTTGTTTTAATCAAATGCAGGAATTACTTTCCCACAAACATTTCTCGTTTTACAGTATTAAGAACTCAACGTATCATAGAACAGGGATGACTGTTTTAGGCCAGCCTTCATAGACTAAATACTGCCAGAGTGCAGAGGAATGACTCATCATAAAGGCCTCTCTAAAATCCTGCCCTAGCGCCACCTTAACATTTTCCATTTCCAGGAATGGCCCCTCATCAGATCTGAGAGAACTCTCCCCCAGCTTTTTTTTCTTGGCAGTGAATCCCAGCGTCAAGTTGAGAAAGAAAGGGCTGTTTTAGCTTCTCCATGCAGGGCTGAGATCTAACTGAATACAAATGACTTCTGGCCCCACTGCAAAAGGCACCTAATGTCACTGAGAGTCAGAGCACCTCATCCTGTTAATTATCAGCAAGATTCCTAGACATTTATCTGAGTATACTTAGATGGGCAATAAGACTTCTTTATTACTGGTAAATTTATACAGTTATTATGTTATACCACAGCAGATATGAACAGATATGAGCTTTATAGGAAGATAGAAGATGAAGTACTGGATATTTAGAGCTTTGACACTTTGACACAGTGTTTTTTTAGGGTCACTGACATCTGGAACACTGAAGCTTCAAGAAAGAACAGGAATGACTCCTAAATGTAACAGGACCACAGGTTTATAGTTTATAATTTGGTCCTGATCCCTCCAATACCCACAATTATGCAGTATCTGGCTTGTGTAATTGAGTTTATGCCTATCCTTTCATTTACTTAACAGTTACTGTACTTCCCAAGACAGCAATATTTACGATTTCAAACAAAAAGCTATGTTTTTGGAAAGCACTGCCCTGGTAAAGAGTAGGACTAGTAACTCAAAGGCTGCCATTTCAATTGCCACAGGGAGAGCCTTCACCTGCCCACAAAACTGCTGATTAACAATTTGTTGGTAACCTCTTTATTGTATTTTAAACTGTTAAATGTTTGTGTTTAATGGAGGATCCCCTATCTAACCACCCAAATTTATCAATAACAGATCTGCGTTCCATCAACTTCATTTGAAGCAGGTTAATCGCCGTTGTCTATGTGATTGTAATTGCCTGTTTTATAGCCATTGGCTAATGAGCTCACCTACCTGACTGAAGGCTGATTAAATACATGTGTGTGGCGTCACTATTTCAGCAGAGTATTAGATGTGGCTTTAGCAATGGTGGATTCCTGTGTTTTGCATTGTTTTATAATCAATTACTTGGTTTTTGTACTTTTCCTCCTTATTGCATTATTTATGTTTGGTGTATCAACCAGCACTGTTACAAGGCCACTACAGTTCTATCCATGGGTAGGGTACTTAATTAGACTTCCCTCAGTAATATCCAGCTGCATAAATGGATAACATGCTAAAACAGTGAGCTATGTAAACTGCTCTGGAATAGACACTTCGACAAATTATAAAAAATTCTGTTTTAAAAATATTGTTTTGCATAACAGCAAGAGGAGAAAAGGGCAAAAAAGTATGTATACACGAACAGGAGTGCCACAGCAAATACTTTATCTATGTTATGACAGTGCTTGTCAGTACCCTCTGCTTTTCTAAATGGCACTCTAGTATATGTGACTACACTTGATCGCCATTCATGAGGTCAGTTGAGTGGGTTGCTATGGATTCAAACAATACAAAGCAACAGGGTGGGTGTTCAGTCAACTTATATTTATTTATTTATTTTTTTTTACTTTTTTAATCATATCAACCTTACAATTCCCTTTGTTTTAAAATCACATGCAAAGTTCAATTAAATTACAGCTCTGTACTGATAAGGGTCTGGCTACACTGCAATGTCTCCAGAACTGCAATGTATGTAGCTCTTCTGTAATGCCACAGAGCGTATCCGAGGTACATCTCAATATTAGACAGACATTACTTCAGAAAGCTAAACATTTCTATCTATTCTGGGGCCAGCTATATACAGTACATGCAGTCACACATGAGCTAGCCATGGGGGCTGGCACCTCAATGACAACCAGGGCACAACACTAACCAGGCAACTGTCTGAGAGAATGATGCAATCCAATTTGCTTTCAGCTGAGAGAAATCATACTGCACTTAGCTAATTACCCCACTCTATTAAGACTGTGCTGCTGTAAATAAGGGAAAAGACATGTTACACACAGAAGAACTAATACGGGGAGTGGGTCACAAACCTGTCTGAAAGGGGAAATGATTCCTTAGTGTCCATAAATGCTGTTTAACCTAAAAATACAACAGATTTTACATTACATTCCTTTAGCAAATGCTCTTAACCAGAGTGACTTCCAGCACAATAGAATATAAGTGTATCTATTCTAACTGAATGAGCAACAGTGTCAGATGTCAGACCAGATTTGAGCTTCTTAAGATGAAGCATCTCTCCAGCATCATATCTGGACCTCTCACTGCTGAGGTCTGAGAATGGAGTACTGGGGCTTAGACAGTGGGCCCACACCCCAAGGGTGATGGGCTCTGTCATGGGAGAAGACAATGCTATTGAGAATGGGACTTCATCTGAACTGTTACATTAAAGGTCTAACTGCACCACCGCATTTCACATATTACAAGCTGCACTGGATATTATTGTCTGTTAAGCAGCTAAACAGAATTAGATGATACCACCCAAATCCCTAGATACATGTAACAATAGCAGCTTAAAAACCATCTACAGAAAAGGAAGCTGCGTGGTTTGCTTTCAGCTGAAGGCCAGTACACACAAGGCCATGCACAGGCAACCAGCCAGTTAGCCCTGAAAATCCAACTGTTCTGCTACACAAGTTCAGTGTTTCTGGCAGAGTGTTTTTGTTAAGGTGGTGTGTCAATGCTACTTTAACAACCCTTCATATTTATTAACAAAATTTGCAAAAGAACATCCAACAGTGACTCCAATTCATCTCAAACTCTGGGAGTCTCAATATAAATGCACCTCTGTGTGCAACAATGCCTCAGACAGATGCACGTTATAATGCGTCCTTGCTTTCAGACTTTGAAATATTTCATTTATTTCAAACTAAATTTAATTTTTAAACAAACTGACCTTAGATTATATGAAGGAGTAAACCATGCTACAGGGCTCAAATTAAAACAAGCTCAAAAGCTTAGGTTCCTATTTTAAATCAGAGGGTGTAACAGACCTCTGAACATGATAAGAACTGCCATGCAACTTTGAATTTGTTGTTTGCACATTTACAAGGTGTGGATAAAGTTTGATCTAAACCAAGTATTCATCCTCAGACTGGTATCAGGAAAGAATGTGCTGGTCCTCTCTGTCCTGGGATGTCAAGAATGGCAATTACTCCCCAAGAATCACCAGTTCTGACATGTTCAGGGTCATCAGATTGGTGTGTAGAGTGCTTTGCACTACCCTGAATCAAAGGAATGACCCCTCAACCACTGTGTTCCTAACACAAATATAGCAGCGGAATGGCAGAAGCAGAGCCTTTCTCCTGATAGTTTCCTGTTTTGTATTGGTTGTAGCACTGTTCACAATATTTGAAAACAGGAACTGAAATTCCCACCTGACTTAAATTCCAAACTTAGCTGTGATTGTATTGTTTGCTGCCTTGGGAAGTACATCTGCCTGACAATACACTCCTTTCCCATGGCTGTAAAACTGCCCTACCCCAGAAGGAAGAGAGTTGAAAAAACAAAAAAAAACAAAAAAAAAAAAAACAGGCACTGAGACAGTGGGGTTGTAGACAGGGGACTGCATTCATGGCTAATTTTCTTGTGTCAGTCCAGCTGGGTCATTACAGACAGAAGGGCCCATTCCAGAAGATTTATGAAGGTTAGAAAAAGTGTTTATGCAGTAGAACATCACACTACACATCCCTGGAGCCACAGATTCCAAAAAGCACTGAATATCATCACAGAATGGCAGTCAAGATCCAGCTTTTTTTCTCTACAGTTTGTGTAGCTTACATCTCACTGTGGGATATATGTAAGCATATTCTCACTTCTATCCACACCGAATCTTCAATACAAATAATGGAGTCAATCTATACCCAATACCCATAAACAAATTTCTAAGTGAAGCCCTTCACTCTTTTCTTCCTTTCTTTTTCTCCAATTTTCATCACGTCCAATCTTTCAAATAATACTTCAGGCACATTTCAGGAGCATTACCAATAACTTATTTTCCTGTTTTCTGTTCAACTTAAAGGTCAGATATCAAATCAGACTTACTTACTTTGTGAGCACCTGATGAACTGGACAAAGATTGGACAGCCTTGTCTCCGCCACGACATTACAGCACAAAATGCTTTCATAAACATACGCCTATTTACCTTTTGGATAAGCGTAAACAGACCATCAATATTACTATACCTTCCAAACTGCTTTCATTTAAGCAGCATTGTGCTGAGCTGGTTACTGATCCTGTTTCTGTGAGAGTCCTTTTTTTAAGAAAGAGCTCTCTAACCTGCTCTTTCAGCAATGCCTTCTGGTACAATGAGGGAAACACTGACAGTGCAGCTTGATTATTGACAGTGAAGGGTCTACCGACTCGACTTTGTTAAAATGACCTTTCACACGGAGGAGGTTAATAAGAACCCCATTTAATTTTTTGCCATCCCTGTTTGCTACAGTATACAAAGTATACTCAGTGACCAGAGTTAAAATTCTGGCCCGCAATCAACTATGATCGGCATTGGTAATCCCACAGTGTTAGCTAAACATTGTGTCTTGAGCCGCTGAAAGTTCATACGGCACTTTGTACAAAGTATCTGGTGAGGAAGCAAACTGACTAGACACCTCAAAAGTAGGGAAAAGACAGGACACCACATATATGCTGATCACGTCCAGTACTCTGTGTGAAATATCTTGACTTTTTAAACCGTTCATAGCCCTGCATTTTACTTCACAGCTACCAAGCAGTACTCAATCTTGTAGAAACCCAGACTTGGCTTCAATTAGAAATGCAAAGATTGAGGCAACTGAACTCTGATCCTGAATGACCTTTGCTCTTCTTACCTTCTGTGTATCAGGCCAGACAACACATGCAGTGACAGCTCTGCTCCAAAACGAGACAATGTAATGTACAGTATGCACAAAGGCCAAGCAAACAAAAGCTGCAGGCTACTCATCCACTCAGTCAACATGTGGCATTTCTCATTATATAGTGGAAAAGTGGGTGGCAATCCACACACTTGCCTATAGCTTGGGATGGCCCATGTACACTTGTCTCAGTTTTGGATGACACCAAACATATGCATTTCTGTCTGTACGGGACAGGGCTAAGTCACACAGCTGGTTAACAGATTCAGCAAACTGATATGGAAGGCAACGCTTTTTGAAGTGCAGAGGCTGCAGTAAAATTAACAGACAGCCGGGCTAATCAGACTGCAGATTTGTTTGGGGATGATAGGTTATCAAGGGGAAGAGTTGGCAGTGTTGACGAGAGGGCTCATATTGTGCACTTGAATCAATATAGTAGGTAGAGCAAACCTCAATATAGCTTTTATTGCACATGCTGCTCTTCCTGAGGTCAGTTTCCATAACAACGATTCCACAAGGAGAAATACAGCAGCACATACAGGCCTACACGACAGGATTAAAAAATACTATTCTGCCGCTCTAAACAATTTGAGCACCCAAAAAGAGAGAGGTGACAGCTGCATTTTGAAGAACATCATTCTGTACGGTTTCTGTTCATGCAAGAAACATTGGAAAACTTCAGTACAGCTGCCCAGTTTTAGCATCTTGTTGAAAACTACTCCGACAGATTCTTTAAGGCTGCTTTCTGTTTTGAAGGCCGATTGTTTCGTTTTGAGGGCAAATCCTCCAGCACACTATCTGACTATCAAAGGGAAATGAAATTATTCTGCCTCTGCCTGTTTCCATAGCAACCCCGGCCCTCGTCTCTGCAGTGCACTACAGTGTGAGACTGACTTCAGAGACAGCAGACTATTACCAACATAACAGCACAAAACACCATAAATGGACTTTATGATAAGGCACACAACGCAAACGTGTTACATGTCCTTTTAAACCGTGAAGTTTAGCTTTATTATCGATGAATTCCTAGAAGGACACACAACATCTCCAGCATTACACAGACGGTTCCTTAATCCGTGCCTATTTAAAGGCCTGACTGTAGTCAAACAGGAATGCATTCCCAGAGAAGGCAAAGTCTTCTAATGTTTATTCATGACTCAGGATGGCGGCAGTACAGGCAGTCTGTGCTGGCCTACTCCCCATCGATACATTCAATGCAGGCACATTCAGTCATATGCTACAGGCAGCCAGACAGAGCCAATCAGAATCATTTAAACTTTTTACTATCCTACATGAGCAAATTGTTGAAGCAGTGATCTTTCTGAGCAAGACGGAGTGGGATAAAATTATAGAAGAACAAATGAAATGCTAAGTAATCTGCTAATTGTGAGGACACCTGATGTTACTTATATCAGTCTGTGGAATACACAATGAATTTGGTCAATACTTTACATTTGAAGTGACTACCTTGTCTTGCCTAACCAACCTACCTACCTTAAAAACGGCAGATCTTCAGAAACGTTGGATATATTTCGCTTGTTTGGTAAAATGTAGGCTAACATTTAGCTAGTATACTTATACGGAACAGTACATTTATTTTCTTTATTCAGGCATTTGGTAAGAAAAAATGTATTAGCACTATTCAGTATAACTTCCATTTATTCATCTATGGTCTATTCATACTAAACGATCCCAAATATTTCAACAACAAAACCATCACAGATTGATCACATTACCTGAATCAGTCTTCATTTACTTCTTAGGTAGGCTAAAATGCTTTTTTTTCATATTAATGAGATTTTGAAAACCCTGTGAAAAATATTACCATTCTTTGACATTTTTCATTTTCCTTCTGATGGGTGTGACAGAGTACATCAAGAGTACAGCAAGTCACTAATTACACCAAAGAAGAGCAGCTTCACAGAATGATGAAGAAAGAAGTGTGATGTAAGATTGTGTGTGTTGATCTTGAGAGCTGGTACAATAAATAATTCACAATGCACACCACTAAAACAAACTGGTGGAAATGTACTTGTGTCTCCTACTCCCAATGCCCTGTACATAACATCAGAAGAGGTCTGTTAAACAGCCCCTGAGTTCATTTTAATTCTGCTCGCTATCTCCCTGAACACGACGTAAGGTCCCCTCTGATAAGGGACCAGCACAGCAATAAACAGAGGAGTCCACTATTTTAATGATAAAAATTAACACTGACATATACTGGCACAGGTGTGTATGCCAAGAGCTCAAGTGATTCATTAAGTCCTAATGTTAACAGAAAGTCCTAATGTTAACAGAGGTTTTTCTGTTTTCTATTTTTCATATTTTCCTCTTCTCCCTTTATGTGATATACGCTTGTGTATTATCAGCAGATACATGGGGCAAAGGTACAATTCAGTATCTGTTGTGCATGCCTTTATGGTTTATACAAGGTACACGTTAGGTGTGAAACATTAGTACATTGTGATGTAAGATTATTTGCATTGATCTTGGAAGCTGGTACAATAGAAAATTCACAATGCACACAACTAAAACAAATGATGGTATAAATTTACTTGTGTCTCCTACTGCTGATGCCCCGTACATAAGATCAGAAGAGCTTAACTCCATAACTCTGAAGATAAAGATTAAATATTTAAAATATGAATAGCTACGTATGACATCCATAAAAAAAACTAAGTTTTTGTGTGAGTAAAACTACAACAGCTTTGAACTGAACTTTAAAAATCAACTTTAAACTGCATCACATGTCTCTATCACAAATTGTTTCTTTGAATGTCATACGATCTGTGGTAGATTTCTTCACCATGGGCATGGAATTTTCTAATCTAAACTGAAAGAAATCCATATATATTCCTAGGATGGCAAAGGACTGCTTTGTGTGTTGTACGTGATGTTCTGGCCGTGATTTGGGTAGTCAAACACAGTTGCAACAAGTTGAATGTCACAGTCTGTTACAGTCCAGCTGAACATGCCACATTCTTTGAAGTAATATGAGTGTTTCATAGACTAGCATTGTTCCAGCTGAATGAAAGCAACCTGACTGCAACACCATGGTCCCCTCTCTCACCTTTCCAGACTTGGCCACTGACTGCTGTGTTTGTGGCACAAGGGCTACAGACAAAGGCCTAAATAGAAGTAGATGGGAGAGTGAGGCTTCATGAATCTCAAAATGAGCACAGCTATCACCTGTCTTCAGCGTCTGATGTGAACTGATCACACCATTTTGCTGTGGAGAGCAGTTCTTTTGGTTCAAACTAGCTGCACTCCACTTACGTTACTTTTCAGCTTTCCACATCTTTGCTGCTGTCACAGCAGTGTCTTTATCTTGTATGGCCCATTTCCTCAAGCTGCTTTTCACCACTAACTGGTCCAGAGATAGTTCTGAAAGACCTAAGTAGCGCCAGTTATTTTAAGTCAAAATCGGACAGTTTGCAGTTACAAGAGTACCAAATTTCCCCAATGCATAAACAGAGAGGTTAGCTGCAGCAACACAGCCTGCGGCCCAAACAGTTCCTGGAAGTATTGGTATCTAATGATGGCAAGAGCTCATTAGTTATGACAGCCTGCACCTGGGAATTGTGGGAACACAATAATGAGACGCTAAGCGGAAAATCCTACCCGCATTAAGAGTGTTACATAACGACAGACAAAATTTTTGCTGAAGACCATTAACTGAAGACACCAACAGTGTGTGCTCTTGAACCGCACCATAACACCAGATGGAAAAAAAACAAATTGTAATGCACGTTATGCACAAAACACAAACTGGTAAATGCCATAAACTCATTACATGTTTTAAAGTTTTTGTTACAGCATGGGCCACCACACTAACTCAACCCAGTTTCAAGTATATGGGGTTTCAAAGGATGTCACCTATCTTACACTGCTTTCAGCTACTAGTGTATTAATGAAATGAATCTAAAACAAAATATTACATGTATGAGGCAAACATAACAGGCAGCCACTCCATGTTTTATCTTCATGTGCAGGGAATAGCTTACTCATTAATGCTAGCTAGCTGGGTGTTCCTCACGCCTTTTGAATGGTCATCAAATATCTTGGCCAATACCTCCGTTTGGCTAATGCAGCAGTTATGCGATATCATCTCTCTAAATGTTTAAGATAGATTAGATGGGGACCCTATTCTCCAGGGTGTAAAAAGTGGTTAGATTGAAAGAAGCATACTGCTTTGCTTGTGGATATCAAAAAAGCATATACTTTGCTGTTCTGCTCACCTGTATATGTCTGCTATCAGCACATCTAGCTAATATACAGTTCACTAAATCAGAATACACACAAATCACTAGCTCACTGTGTAGTCTCCCCTTATTACACATATGTCTGTTCAGTTGAGAATTCCTACACATGCACACACAGAAAGAGCTCATTTTGTTCATTTCGACAGAGAGCTAATTGTCTTTGCGGGAGACTCTACAGTACATGTATGGGAATCAGTACTAATTCTGAGTGAATTACAGGAACAAACCATCGAAAATCCACGTAAAATATAAGAATAAAATTGCACTACTGTAACTATTTACCAACGAAGCGAGTTCACTGCACTTCTGAAGAAAAATCACAGAAAAGAGCCCCAACCCGACGAGCATGTCAATAACATATCCATTACATTGTGCGACAGAAAGGAGGAGGACAGTGAGATGGGCCGAATTTTCATGTTCAGCTGGAGCAATACAGCCCATGTGCAAGCACCTCGGTTTAAAGCGCCTACCGAAAGCAACAAAGTGTCTAGCCATTTGCTGTGTTCTTGGTCAGTGGTGAGAGACTGTTTGCAAACAGATGGCCAGTTTTTTTCCCCCTCTGCATAGAGGGAGAGAAAATAAACTTTCACGAAGCTGGCGTCAGGCTTTCCTACTCATGAAATGCAATGAAACATAAGTTCTCCCATTGCTTTTATGGCAAAGAACTTTTCGGGTTAAGTTTGCTAGCCAATACTCTTGCCTGAATCCGTTACAAGTGGGATAAATATTTGCTAAAATTACTAAATCATTTTTGTTTTACTCACATGCATATAAAGGCTATTCTAGGCTACTAAAGATGTCAGTTTAACAAAGACTGTTTTTTTTTTGTTTCCGTTCCAAGGTAATACAAAATTTTGAATTTTCATCCGCACTTGCCTTATTTAGTAATGACGGTCTAATGACGAGCTAGAATAATATATAGCTTGCTTACTAAGATATAACTTAGAAGATATAACTCAGCTAATAAACAAGTTATTTTATATACTAATTACTACAATATGCTGACTGAGCTAAACACACACACACATTTTGTCTACAGAACCCTCGATAAGAGTTTCAATGCCATCTTATCTAAGCTTAGTAGACTTTGTCAAGCTGCTGTCTTCATGCGACTGTCGACCATTCTTAAGTGCCCGATTACTGAAATAGCGACAGAGGGCCTCCATGTCTCTTGGTCCGTTTCTCGTTATTAGCTACTAATACATATAAAGCTAGATATGTTGCTAACCCGCTTCACGCTAGTAGCGTCCTGTAGATGGAGGACCGTTACTAATGCTTCGTTTTACTTGAGTTCACCATAAGAATGTGTAACGTTAACGTCACCGATGCCTACAGCTAACATTAGACAGATTGACAGCAAAAAAACTGTTTTCACAGTCTTCTGTTATTTGTTATTAGCATCATATAGCTGAGGTCAGCTTTTCAAAAATTAACTTCTAAGGTAAGTTTTGAATTTCTCTATGAAATCACGACTCTAGGTAAGTAGCTAACGAGCTAGCTAGCTAATCTTCACTAGAATCATTCTAGTTTCATTCGACTTAAAGGTCTAGCATGACATTTTCCTTGGCCTCTGGCGTGGTTTTTGAGATTTATATTTAAAGCTGAGAAACTGGTGACTCGCCAGACTTTAATTCAGACAAGTAAACACTGATCCAAGCTAACGTTAACTTGCCTTGATTTAACAGTAGCTAGCTTCAACATCCCAGAGGGCTCAACGGCTAATTAAAGGATAACAGCGCATTGAATATTCGAAGTCTTACCCCCAGAGTCAGCCGTGTTTTGCATCTCTATTAAAGTTTCATCTTTCGTCTTTCCCGTTATCCGGTTCATCGTGGCAATGAAGCTGTCGCCTTTTTCTCACTGGAAAAAAACGGGAAAGGATGCAGCCCAGAGAGCTGTTTCCGCCCCTTTCCCTTAGCAGTGGCTGAACCCGTCCCTTTACACGCGTCCGACTGCCTCCTTAGTTCACTGATGACAAAAACAGTGTATCTTCGACTTAAGACATTAGCTAAGACTACTCACAGCGCATGTACTGCCTCTAACCTTTACCAGTTAAAGGGGGGAGGGGGGTGGCTCCACTAGTATGGTTTCTAGTCGTCTGTAAGCAGTTGGTGGAGCCAAACCGTTTTTACGTTCGTTATTAACATAGATAGAAAGGTAGTACGGTTGAAGCGCTTGCACAGCGATTGTAACGTTAACGCTGTTTCTTTAGATTCTTGCTGAAGCTTGGAGAATTCACCAGTTTTTTTGTTTTGTTTTTCCACGTAACATGTTTAAAGAATTGAGACACCTTTAAGATTTCTAGTAAAATCGATACACTCATGTGTTGTACGACAGAAGGCATGAGTGAGTGCATATTTTGCTAGAGGGACCCAGTTACAGCTGTTGCTAACACTCAAATGCATGTATACAGTGGGTCAGTGACAACATAAGCCCACACCACACATCCATAAATAATATTCATTTCATAATCATGGCTAATTTTGATTGATTCATGTGATTTTGTAAATATTTATGTTTCAGTCAAGCCTGATACTGTTCTAGGATACAGGTCCAGATGGGCTGTGTCTGAAGACCCTAAGGGAGGCGATGTCCTAGTTCTAGGATCAAGTCTAGGACCAGTTCCTAGTTCTGTGATTTGTCTAATTGATGCTCTTGCATGAGCACCCCATTCTCTGCCATACAGTAGCTGGTGGAGTTATTCCAAGATTAGCCTTCGGTTCAGCTCTATGGAGGCTTCCCTTCACTACAGACATCTGTTAGCCTCGCCCTGTTTTCATTCCAAACCACGTCTGTGATCACAGAGCTGCTGTCTGGCCAAATTTAGTAGTTCTTGGCCCCCTGTGCCTTGCAAGTGGTTTGCAAAGTCCCCTGCTCACGTAATTACGCTGCCCCTCCTCTCTGGGTGTGGCAACAAGCAGAACTACGGCTGGTTATTTTCAAAGCCTTGACCCTGCCAAAATCACTCAGTTCATGACAGAGGGCATGTTGGAGATACAAGAGCCCATGGTTTGTGGCAACTTGATAGCTGATCTACAAATAGTGGGTTTAGAAATCAACGATGTGGGCAAGGTCTGGCCTAAAGACAGGGCTGAGGGTGGTCCCAGCACAGTCTATGTACTTCATGATTACAGAGGATACATCATCTTATATCACAGAGCTGCATACTGTATAACTCACCCAGTAATTTTGTTTCAGTCTAAAGGAGACACTGCTACAAAATCAAATTCACATATATATATATATATATATATATATATATATATACATATATATATATATATATATATATACATATATACACATAAGTCAAAGCTTGACATCAACATGAAATCTTATATTTCATTAATCAGATGTTGCCTTCCTTATCTGGTCTGCATATCCCTGGTCTGCATATATGTTTATGCTACAGCTAAACATAATACATAATTTTCTATCATAAAGATGCATGTGACATGAAGAGGCAGAAAACCTGTCCTCTTTCAGTAAACTCAAATATTACTGTAAACATACAAATATTATTTTAACATTTATAACATTCATTTCATAAAAGAATATTTAATTTAATGTCTGGGGAAAATGCTGACCAATCCATCAGTGTACAACTGTTTCACATAGTTGCTAAAATCCTAAAGCAAATAAAAATGGGTATGTACCATATCTTTATATAGAGACATTTCATGGAAATCTCTTTCACTTTCATGAAATAATCTGTACACCATTGGATGTAATCCAGATTTATTTTTAATTAAATAATAATAGATGATGAATAATCGGTAAACTAACCTTCAAAATAATACATATATTTTAACTGATTTTTAAAAATTTGACAGTCAGTATACTGCAATGGACAGAATTTGCAAAACATCATTAATCTGATGATGAAACATTTTAATGGATCGAGATTTTGTATGTGCCACACATCTACCTTACATTGTACAGTATGTCTGGGTAGCCTACTATAGCCCGAGCAGAATCTCAAACTAATAAAACGGGCTTCTCGCGCACCCTGTTGTCAATAACAACACATTACAGTCTCCAGTAACTCAGCGACAAGCGACAAGTCGTTTAAACGGGCAGTCAAATGTCTTCCGTTCCTCACCCGGGTATCCTGGGCCATAAAAAGCAATAAAGGAAATTCGGTTTCTGCTATATTGAGAAATTACAGCATCCTGGTACCATGCGTTTGTGGCTTTAGCATTCTTCTCTGTGGTGCCGCCACCTACTGTAGCCTATTGGAACGTGCAGCAGGAAACAGGCTCTTTGAAATGATTGCAACTGTCCGTACTAAAATCAGAATTTATTGACGAAGTATGCAGGATACAGACATGGAATAGAGTAAGGATGGAATGAATGAGGTATATAAAAATATGAACAGCTATTGGGTCACGAGTATACATGAGAGCAGGCTGTGGGTCTGTACAACTATTAGTTATAGACAACTATTGCACTGTGCTAAAATGTAAGTACCCACTTGCTAATATCACTGTCGCCATGAATTCCGTCGCCTATTTGAGAATTTTAATCGATGTGCTCACTGTTATGTATCCAACTACCTCTTACACGAATAAAAAATTCTCAAGTTTCAGGCAGAAGACAGACCTCACAAAGCCCCTTCGAATGAAGCCCTCTAGTGTACAAAGGAGTTCCACACCGTATGACCTATTCTCATCTGCGCGACAAGTGAAAATGAGTTTGGTTGATTATTTGGCATGTTTTGTTAATGAGTTTTGGAATCAGTGCTGTTTTAATGTTTATTCGAACAGTTAACAAAATACAAGCGTATTACAATAAACCATCTTATCTAACAAAACTTTGGGCATATATACACTGCATTACAATGCGCAGATGTACAGCTCAGCGTAATTACATTAGTTTGTGATGTTCAGGTAAGTCGTTTTCCAACACGAACAGCAACAAAAAGAAAAAAAAAAAAAAAACCCATAGAGGGCGCGCCCAGTACGGTTTGTAGAATGACAGGGAGTTTCGACGGACCTGTCACTTTTTTTCCCTCCGACTCGCAGACAAAATGCCATTTAGTTCTTATGACTGCAGTTTAGGTAACACAATGAATCACATAGCACCTGCTTTTTAGATCACTTGGTCCACCCGGACTAGTGACCACTGGTCAGTATTACAGTCCGTCATGTAAAACAGCTTTTGGTCCAGAGTATGGTCTTCCAGGGTCAAGTGCGAAAATACAGCTCAAGCTACAGTAGCAACCTAATGCAATTTGTAAAGCAAGGCGGAGACGAATTCTATATCCCTTCCCGGTGGGAACCTGGGTAATGTTGTTTTAAACCACCACTCTGCACGTGAAATCAAGAGGTTTCAATATTTATCCTACTACATTTCCCAGTGCGCATTGCAGTTAGAGTGTACCTACGTGAAATCAAAGTGAACCTGTGTAGGAATGCGCTTCGCCTTTTCTCAGAATAAGGATGCTTAGATAAAACCGGTGTAAGGTACCTAGTTACGGTTGTAGCTAGAGCGAGCCAGATAATGCCATGAAGTAGTTGTTTTCATCTACATTATTTTGCAGTTTGGCAGCTAGCAAATATTACATGGAACAGCTGAGCTTGCTTCTAGACAAGATGCGTGTACTGGCATCGTAAGCAAGCACATTAAAACTGGTGTTTGGACTGCGTTCATAGTTATCTATCTTATTTGCCATTCGTTAATTAGCATATATTAACATTCTCAATATTCAAAGAAGCTAGAGTGTATCCAAATAATTACAGCGAGCTGTGCAGCTGAGAATTCCCTGGTCTTAACAGTTTTTTTTGTTTGTTTGTTTTTTTATTGCATTTTGCTCTTGTTTACAAGAAATTTTCTGTCATTAAACGCATTTCTGAATATAAATGTCAATGTTTTATATATGTATTTGTATCAATGTAGTTGTTTTGCACAATAAAAAAAAAAAAAAAACTTCGACGCAGTGATTGTAGGTGTTTGAATTTGAATAACTGAAAACGAATCCGGTAATAGCCTACTCTTAACTTTCCTTTCCACCCTCTTGCACTCTTCTAATACTACTTTATGTATGCTACTATTGTTTGTTTAAGGTAGTCTATATCAGTGTTCATGCTATCCATAATTGTGCTGATACTCTATTACGCTTTTTCTGTGATGTAAATAATTTAAGCTGTTTTGAGATCCATTTGATTACGTCAGGATAATACCAACGATAACTGTAATAGTAATGCTCGGAGTACATATGTATTCGTTTGCAGTTTGTAGTCATTGTCAAACGTTTGCATAATGGTCGTTTAAAATAGCTTGCAGATTGTCATGTCTGCTTTTATGTGGTGACGTTGGTTTGCGTGAACAAGTAGGACTGTTCTCCTACATTGGTTTATCTAGCTGAAACTCTCCAACTGAAGAACCTACTTTGCACATCTCATCTCAATACCACTCCATACCATCTATTTGCATGATGACAGTGAAAAGGTCTTTGGTTCAGACCAAGAAACTACAGTGGCTCGTTGTATTCTCTTTCACCTACTAATTGTGTTGGTAAGATAAACACAGATGGATAGGCTTGGATGGATAGGTTTATTTGATTAATTATACTTTCTACACTCATGCTACCCATTCCTAATTTGAATGACAAGTTAGAGTCAAATACAGAAGCACAGCTGTAGATGACAAGCGGCCACTATAGTTTCGGTCATATGACTACCAAAACATAACTCCCGACGAAGTAATCTCTTTTAGTATCATTAGAGGTAGTTCTTCGAGCAAACCGCTCACACACCTATGCTCTTAACACGACGCATTTGTGACATCACCGTCCCAGCCCGTGACAGGCGATATCTTATACCTGCGCTCTGTGGACACAGAAACCTACACAGTAAAGCGTCCTGTGGAAAACACGGAAGTCGGCTGTTTGCTAGTTAGTTTCTTAAATTGCAAAACACAAAATACGTGTCTCCAACGAGCAATAGTTTAGTTTTGTAGCTGAAAGTTTACCGGCACTTCTGAGAATGACCAGGATCATTCCATTAAACGCGGTGGATTTGGAGTAACATATTTCCTCAACATGTATTTCAGGAAACAGGTAAGGGGAAACGTACATCTAAACTGTTACACAGCCAGGTTATTGAGAACAGGCGATTGTTTGGTGTTGACTGTGAAGTTTTGGGGGAAGGTTTAATGACGGTAGAGCCACATTGGTTTAACTAGTCTGTGCTTAATTACATTAAATCGGCGCGGCAAGTGGAACATCGAATTGCGCTGGATGCGCGCAATTATACAGATAACATCTTACGAAATATGTTACTGTGCCAAGCCACTGTATGTTATTGCCAGTAAAAATATTCATATGTCATGAGCGAAATACAGTGTAGCTCATCGCACTTTTGAGAAAACCCCGTGAAACCATTATCATCCCTTTCTGCCATCTGCGTATGTGACAACGAGCCATGCACTTAGTCTGTCAAAGTCACAATAAAACACGTGCGATATTTCAAGAAGGCAAACCAAACTTTCTGGGAGCACTTCCTATAATTGTGAATAGAAAACAAGTGTGTATACTTTGTAGTTTTAAATTCAAGTTTTACTTTATTTCTGGAGCTGTTTTGGGGATAAATAACGTGACCCAAGGGTATCTGACATGGTTATAACTGTCCTGGAATGTGAATTGATCACTTCATGTATGATGCATGTTTTAAAAATATTTTTGATATTATTTAATGCTTTTGGCATCAGTTTGTTTTGCTTATCATTCATTATTAGCTGTTGTAGGTCAGAGTGAATTTGACTGCACTGCATCACTACTTCAGTTAGACTGGGCACATGTGAGATGGATTACGTCATTTAGTAGGTGAATAGCTGTGAATCTGGCGAAAATCTATAGATCTATGAATAAAGGTGTAGAAAATGTCTGATATGCCACAGTTTGTGTGGCATCTTTGTGCCATCTGTATTTTAGAGGCTGGATTATGATGGATTAAGAGGCAGCATGCTGTCTCTTGCTGCCAGAGGTAGTATTTACTAAATTACAAGATATTACAACCAAACAGAGTCCATCACTAGTAAGCCACCAATGGTAAATCCAAAGTGGCAATACTTTTTCTCATGATGGTCATTGGTCTCCACACTGCCAGTTCCACTGTATCAGAAATACCAGGTCACAACAACTTGCTAGACAGCAGATCATATGTGAGGAAGCAGCTGAGGAGTCATTGTTTCAATACCAGATGAAAACACAGGTGCAAGGTTCATGAATGTTCACCAACACAACAGAATGAGCTGGTGTTAGTATAGCAGAATCTCAGAGAAGTAGTGACATCTCAGGTGGACTGTGCAGCATTGAGCCAATACCTCTTTAGGGATGATTCATGGTTTTGTGTGTTCAACACTGATGGACTCCAATGTAGGCATTGTTCACAACCAACAAATTAATTACATGTAGTAAAGACTTTATTGCAAAATTATGTGGTGACAGTTGCACTGTGGGTGGTCTAGCCATTACACTTGAGCCCCATTAAACATTGTGTGATGTGGTGAGATGAGACCAGGGAACAGGTACACACTAATCCTTGCTCTGCTATAGGAATTGGACAGGATCCTTTATGTCAGCACCTGTATATTGGTACATTTGTGTATATGAGAGGCATAATACTTGCATTGCTTCCACCGGTGGCAACACAGCAGCTCTAGCCTATGACAGATTGATAGAATAGAAATAGAATTGGAATGTATCTGAGAATAGCTGTATGATTTACAGGTACAAGTGTTATGATTCTTGGAGTTCCCAATATGCTTAAGTGGAAGAGCTATTATTGAGAAAAGTCAAAATGCAATGTGTAGCTGTAGTTAAAGGATTTGAATATTTTATATCAAGTTGTAAACCTCTTCAAGCCTACTTTGCAGGAAGTTCATACTACTAATGCACTGTTGCTGCTTATTTTGTGTATTTGTGTTTGTATGCCAGTTATTTAATATAAAATGAATCTCAGTCCTTCCTAGGTTAGGTGGTCATAATGATGGTTAAAATGGTTGCTAGCTTTACACTGTTCCTTCAGAACAGAGTTGGTACTTACCACGATGTTGAAATGCCCGGAAGTCCCTATATTTTGGGGAAAAATCAAGAGATCTCTCTTGATATGATGTGCTGGATGATGGCTCTAACTTTAAAATCAATGAACAACACTGAAAAGTTGGTTGGCTGCCTTTACAGCTTCAAAAAGAGATATATTACTTTTCTTATGCTACCTGTACAGAAACAGCTGACTAGCTGTCAAAACATTGTGATGCTAGACTGATCAACCATTAAAACAAATAAAACCATCATCATCTTCATTTATACACTTAAACATTCAAATGAACTGTAGCCGCGCACTTTGATTTATAGAAATTTACATGCACATTTACATTACAAGGAGTTTCCTCATAAGTTTATACCATGCAGAAGGTCTTATCTAAATCTATCACATTCTTTGGCATTCTTGGAGTCAGATGGATACAGGTCAATGGGAGAAGTGAACTTGAAACCTCTGTAAACCGATACAGTAAAGAACAACTGTCAAAGTGGAGCAGAGGCCAACTATGGAGGATGTGGTGTGAGTTATCAAAGCCACCCCCAGCATGGTTTAATTTTCAAAGATCAGCCTGCATATTTTTTCATAAAGTATGCAGGAGCAAATAACAAATTGTGCAGCTGTATCAGGTTACAGTGGGGTAGGGACTCACTGCATTTTCCACAGTTCACATCCATGATAAAGACTCCATGTGTCAACAGTGACCTTAGGTGATTATGATAGCATCAGGTGAAAACATTTATTTTCTGTGAGTAGCTGTAGGCCATCTTTGAGAAGAATGCAGACAGGGATATTGCCTACAATCAGATTCACCTGGCATGTGATCCTGGCAGCCTATCCACTCAATGACCCAACAAAGCTTTTGTGAATCCATCAAGATGATTATTTGCTTGAGGATTTTTTTTGATCACTATACCCCAAGCAAAGATCACTCAAAAGATTCAGGTACTATAGTTTGAGTCCTCTGAGTGATCTGAGTGTATCAGTAGAGCAAAGCTGATTAGCTTGATTTTTGAGTTGCATTTACCTCAACTCTTCCAACTTTGCAGGATTTGCAGTTTCAGAAGGATTCTCACATAAGGCACTTTGAAGTGGTGGTGGTGGTGGTTGTGGGGGTGGTTGCAGATCTTTTGCCACATCACACAACAGTGGCTGACCAGGGTGGTATGGTACTTAGATGTTGTCTGTTGAATGTGG
Source organism: Megalops cyprinoides (assembly GCF_013368585.1). Taxonomy (NCBI): domain Eukaryota; kingdom Metazoa; phylum Chordata; class Actinopteri; order Elopiformes; family Megalopidae; genus Megalops; species Megalops cyprinoides. The sequence continues at coordinate 12,904,677 of NC_050595.1, read as the reverse complement.
TATCTTGTCACATCACGTGATAGTGGTATGTATATGTATATGTATGTATATGTGTATATGTGTGCAGGAACAGATTTTTTTCAGGAGGGGGAGGGGGGATGAATTTTGAGACTCCATCATTGAAATTAAACAGTACTGCATGAAATGGCCCTGAGCATAGGACTCCAGAGTGGCTCTATAGTCCAAGGCTGATCCCAGCCATGTCAACAGCCAATGATGACCGGGAGCCTACAGCAGCAGAATAATCCCTTCTGGGGATAGGGGTGGATAGGTCACCGTTCCGCTTCCAGGCACTCTACAGTTCAGCAGCCATATGCAAGTTGCTCTGATGACGGCAGTGTAGTAGTACCTATCCTCCAGTGACTGTCTTTTAATCTGTAGTGTACTGGGTGACCTGGTGACAGTTAAATGATTTCAGTTATCTCACCTCAGCATTCCTGAAGGGGTGTGGCGGTTGTCGCAGTGAGATAAGCTAAATATAAATTTGGAGATTCCAAAAAATAGGGGGTTGCATGAAAGAGAGCATAGAAAAAGAGTAATGAAAAAGCGGCCTTAAATGTAATATTTCCTGTTGCAATCAGTCAGATACTGGCAAAAAGCACTTGCATATTGGGGACCCTCACTCCCACACACTGGTTCACCAGTATCACAATTACAGAGCAAACTTCATTTTTCAAACTTCACTACAGACTTCTTGATTTACTCTTTTGGCTTTCATATAGAAGCAGCCTATGGAAAAATCATTTGTGAAAAAGAGGCAACTTTGGAGAATTCACTGCCATCACAGTGTCTGTCTTATAACTGTTTGTTTTTGTTCAGGGATGCCAAGCTTGCAGTGTGTCAGTTGGAATCTGGTTACGCCACTGTTGCCAATTTTTTCCTCACCAGATTCCGGTATTAGTAACATCTAAGTTGGCAACACCAAGTATCTATAATGAATGCTGCTGTATGTGGAGTGAATTAAATAGTTATTAACCTCTGTGAAATTCTGCTGTGCACACCTCTAAGAGGCAATATGTGAAACCACTGCCGATAGAGCAACTTTCATTCAAACTGCATGTCTGGGCCTGCCCCCGGCACTGCCACTCTCATTTGAATGGAGTCTGAAGGGCTGTGGGTTTTTAGGAACACACTGCTGGTCTAAATAATTTTTACTTAAACAGTACTGCAGGGAGCTTTCTGAGCTGCAACCTGTCCTTTGAGGCTGAAGGTGATACCTGTGGCTTTTTCACCAGAATGAATGTTAATTAATTCAAACATGGATGTTTGTTATGGAGCATTTGTGTGTTTGTATTATTTCTGTTAATGTATTCTGAGATAATGTAATCTGTTTAGAAAAAAAACTCTTAAATGGATATGTGGCATATTAGAGCTGTCGTGAGAGTTTTGAAAAGAGTTCACTATGCGGTAGTTAATGCTTTGGCTGTTGGAGGAGATAAGTGTTATCTGTGCAATAGAATGGTTGAAGGCATGACTCAGAATACCAAAGGACTATTCATTGCTGGTAGTGGACTTTGCCCTGTTATCTTCACTGTAAATGTACTTTATATAAGAAGTAAGGTGAAGGACAGGATGTGTTTATGGTAGTGTTTTGTCTTTTCTGGGAGGGATAAACTGCCTGAAGAGGCTGTTCACACATCTTGTCACACAGGCAGCTGTTTCATTGATTGTTATTGATTGATTGTTTTTTGTTTTTTTTAAAACCTCTTAATTTGCTGTAGAATCCTGTCAGTAGGATTCCCGTCTGTGGCTGTGTTGGTCATTTCACAAGTAAGCAGGTGAAATTAAAAACAAATGTGGGTACTGCTATGTGCTCACTGCTTGTGCTTTTGAAGTGGCCTTCTCTTATGTGAATGGGCAAGCTTGGCAACCTTTAAAGAGGCAGATATATGCTTGGAAAACTGAGTGAAGTAAGACATTCACATTTATTTTGTGGGATGAGTCAAACTGTCCCTCGTTTTCATATTTGTACTCTAGGCTGACATCGAACTGCTGGAGGGAACCAGGGAGGGCACAGAAAATGGCACAGAGTCCCCATTACTCCCCACATGGGTAAGATTTCTCTCCCAATAACAGCATAACCTTTCCACAAGCATAGTCTGTAACAGTGTCTTCTTCAGTCACAAGTCACAATGCAACATGTCATAGGCTGCACAACACACTGCTTCTTATCCGTTCACCTGAACTGTTAGCAGATATACATTTGTATTATATGGATGCATTTCCAGTCTTGGATACATGTACAGCAAAAAAATTATGTTCAAGAAAAAAAAGGATTTTTTTTTCTGTAAAGAAAATGAAACTGAGGAGAACCTGCATGCAGAAAATGTAGTTTGCAGAAGTTACTGGCTAGCCACTAGAGCATAATCTTGTGTGTGTTCCCTCAAAATGACACCAGTGACCCCAGGGAAATAGGAGTGGCCGGATACTTAAGTCTGATCAAAGCAACTTGGATACCATTCCTATGGTTCGTGATGCAAGGCACAAGAAACCACTCCCATTTCATGTACAAACGACCTGAAAAGTCAGTCTGCTTAACTGGGTAGAAGGCAGTTATGCTGAAGTGGAATTTCAGGTTATTAAACTTTCCTGAGCCTTGCAGCTGTCAGTTGGCCTCAATATAAAATTGCCTGAGTCATTTGTACAAGTCCTAAGAAAACCCTACCTCACTGATATTGTTGAGGAAGTGTGATGTTCTGGGTTATTGTGTCATTCATGCATGTCATGCCTTTAACAGAATACCCCACAGTCATGTGACTATGTTCTGGTCGGCAAACACTGGCCTGAAAATGAAGAAAATGGCCATGACAAAGAAATGGTCAATAAGCAAAATGCTTTCATTGAAGAATTAAAGAGGAAGAATTTACAAATAAGGGTGAGTTACCATCACATTTTGCTTTTGGTTGATCAAGAATTTACATCTATCTATTCAAATGCCTCCCTGATTACAACATAAGATAAGGTCGAGCTGCACACACCTTTCCTATACTGTATTATAACCCATTTAATATGTCACACAGAAAGTTTTGTACTTATGGGATCAATAGGTGTATGTGATTTTGTGTCAGAAAATTGTAGATGATGATAAGGTGTTCTATGGGATCCTCGCACCGAAGGAAATTTTTGATAAGTACAAGTACCTGCTGAAGGTGTCAGACGCCTGCAACTGGAGCTGTGAGCAGAATGACTCTGCCCCTCTGTCCACCAGGTGAGAAACACAGCACTTCCTTTGTTCCCTTGGGCCTCTCGTACTGCAGTGTTTGTTTCCATACCATAACCTGTATGTCATGTTGCTGTCATAGTGCTGTCTGTGCATCCTTGTGCAGTCGTGGCTTTGGTTTTGACACAGGGTCACATCCTCTTTCAGAGACCTCTGAGGAAGCTTGGAAGTTCCATGTAAAGGCATGTAATGTGGCCTTTAAAAATGAGGAAGAAATAGCTTAATTTCAAGGGGGTGAAAAATGTGCTGGCATACGTTCACCCCTCTTCCTCAAAGTATGTCGTGTGTGGGTTGTTGTATGAGTTAAATTTGCGTTTATTGGAAGATCTTTGGATTAGAAGTCAAAGGGTTCATCTTTGTCCAATTCAGCAGTACAAAATATTTGTTTGAGCTTCCTCCTCTGCTGCCTCTGACTCTTACTCTGTGTAACAGGATAAGGATAGTCCACTTCATTCTGCACCACACCACTATTAACTCAGACGGTGAGTGCTACACTGTTTTCATATTTGCTGACAAAATCAGCTGTTCAGCTCTCTTATGCCTTGCTCCCTATGTTGGCTCTGGGGCAGTCAAAATGCCTGCTTGTGTTTCCTTTGAACCTCTGCAGGTACATTTGACCTTGGACCCATTCTAGCAGCAGCAGAGGTCAACTGGTTTTCAATCCTAAGGAAACTAAATTAGTTTATTGCTCACCAACAAATGCAAATACAGCCACTTACTAAAGACCTCTGTGCATTCTTTAATAGAATTTTTCCATTCACTTCCCCCATTTTGTTATGTCTCTGACAGCAGCAAAATAAAATGAAAATGTGTGTCTCACCATGGAGATGAAAATTTCGCTTCTCCTCATTCAGCAATGTCATACCAAACACATCCACCTCCAGTCAGGCCACTTTCAGCCACAATGAAGAATCATATCTGACGGTGGCCTTAGAGAGACCACTTTCGCTATGTACACTGTATATATACAGTAGTAACAGTCAAAAGTTTGGACACATCTGATTTTAATTTTAAAAATATTTTTTTGGCTACTGAAGAATCTAAATAAGACTGGTTTTTAGTCACTGCATAATTCCAGTTGTTATTTCATAGTTTTGATGTCTTTACTATTATTCTAAAATGCAGAAAAGTAGTAGGTGTAGGTGTAGGTGTGTCCAAACCTTTGACTGGTACAGTACACGATGTTCACTATGTACACGTGAGTGTAATAGTCATGTTTCCATTGAACTGCATGTTTTTTTTTTTTTTTACCAATTTGACCCAATATGGAATGCCAATTTTCCTGTCAAATGGTTGATTCTCACCTGCTGATGACACTGCAATATATGAAGAATTTGACCTTTTGGTAAAACCTAAACTCACCCATGTGTTTATCAGTAAATTAAAAAGCGTAAGATACCCTGGCCATGTTGAAGTCTAGCTGGATCTAAGCTAGTGTAAGCACACCTGTGTCCGGGCAAAGTTCATGCTCCGCTGAACCCTTTCAAATGTTTGCCTTAACAGAGAACCTGCAAGCCCTCATAAAGAAGAGAGTTTTTGAAGCGCATTTCTGTCTGCATGAGGTAAAGTTGAGGCTGTTGTTCATATATAACTGCCTCTAAGCTTCTAGCTAGAGTTTCTCTCTGTCTTCATCCTGTGTGACTTGTCAGGGAAATAACACAATCAATCACAATCAATAGTGTTTGATTTACCATATATGACATGAAAGTTATGCAAAAAGCATCCCTAAAATATTTAATATATGAAGTAAAAACTGACTGTGTCATATATGAAAATGTATTCCATTCTCTTATGCAATATATCAGTTTATTGCAGCTGTAGTGTAGCTGTGTGATATGTATTTTAAATTTGCATCGTAAAATGCACTTCATTTGGTTAAAAATGTATGAGAGAGGCAATGATAAATTTTGATATGGAACATTTAATGAGGTATATTAAACGCATATTTACTATTTTTAATGGTTTAACAAAGATTGATGCACAAGTTGAAGGAGATGCATTCAATTCAGACAGAACATTGCTGTTGTTCTGTGGATCAAGGTGCTTAAACTGAGCTGTTGTTGTAGAAAGCAGAACTTAAACAAATCAAAGATGTTGTAGAACAGAAAATGCCTGTCTGCCCTGGTGTATCTCGTTTTAAAGAATGATAATTAGTCACTACCAGCCTTGGCTTGTTGGGGGCCAAATGGGTTGTGTGTAGAGGGCTTCACAGATCACGAATGACTTGCGGTGTACACATCCTGGTCTGCCAGTCCAGAGGCAGGAGAGACCCTAACGTGAATGACATAACACATGAAATGTATGAGAGAGTCCAAACAGTGATTAAAAAGAAACCCACAGCAAAAAGGTTGTCAAGGCAACACATGGAATTACTAATATCTGTCTTGCACCAGTAAGAGGTCAGCTGACTTGCTAATGGCCTTTCTGCTTTCAGTGGGTTTCACAGAAACACAGATGAAATGTTTCACAGGTGCTGCACAAAGCTGTACTGCTCACTACCAGAGCAGCACGGAAGGCAGACCAGGCACCAGGCCAGATTAGTTAGGTTCACATCTGTGAGAAATGTGTGACATCACATTTGCATGTGCGCAAATGTGTTTTGCAGTCTGCCCACACCCAAAATTAGTGTGAAAGCAAAACAGCATGAAAGGAAAAGCAGCAGAGATGATCTGGTCTTACCTGGTTCTGTCTGGTAAATCAGAAAACATCTTTAAACAAACCACAGTAAATTCCTCCTATTGTTCTCTTTGAGATTACCCAGCATATGGGCACATGTGTTACCTTTAAGATAAAAATAGTGTGCTGGAGCAATTAAACAGTGACAAATCCATTGTATTACTGATAAAAGGACATGCTCCAGCTCCTGCTTCCATGAGGCACGACACTGACCTTTGGTCACAGACATGCTTTGTTCTGTTATGCAAAAATAGTGTCCAACAGGAGCAAGGTACATGAAACTGGGCAGTGCTGAAATGAAACTCATTGCTGCAAAAAGCGAAACTATTTTTATCATTTTCTGGTTTGGGTACTTTCCCTCAGCTGAAGCTCCCCCATCCTGATAACAATGTTTTCAATTTTATTTTCTGTTTAAAGAACATCAACCCTTTAAAAAAGTAGACCTTAAGTATAAAGCAGTCATAAATGTCTAAAATATAAGGAATGTATGTAATAAATGTAAAATATATTCTTCATGCTATATCATACATTGTGCCTTTCATTGATGTATTTTTTTTTTACTTTTGTGTTGTATATTTTAAAATTAGCCTACATCTGTGGTTCCTCAGAATAAAAATGTTGTGTACAAACATGGCACACAGGCTGTAAAAATGGCTATATTTTTCACATATTTACTTTTAGATGTCATATTTTGCCATACATATATGGACTGTATATAAAAGGGCATTTTTTTCTCCCTGACTTTCTCATTTAGAAAAAGGAACAGAAAGAGCTGAGGAAGAGATGGGCACGGTGGACAGCCTGTTTCCAGGGGCAACCCATCGATGATGTAAGGTGAGAGCACTGTGGGAAAACATGCTGTTGCATATGCTCCTCAGCAGTGTTAGGGAGTAGTGAACTACATGTAACACACTAACAACAGTTCAACACAATCTCTATTTCTCTAATATTCTATTTAGATTTATAGATTTTTCCCTAAAAGTTTTTCAGTATGTTATGAAATCAACTTCAATTTAGGGGCAACCTTTATTTGTACTGTTCTGTCACCCTTTTGAGACTTTTGAGAATCGCTGCTATAATTTTGAGGGGTAATACTAATCCTCATGGTCACCTTGAACGCAATGACACAGGCTGACAAGCTGAGTGCCTTTCTGTCTCACGTGTTTCAGGAAATATTTTGGTGAGAAGGTGGCCCTGTACTACCTGTGGCTGGGCTGGTACACCTACCTGCTGATCCCTCCTGCGATCGTAGGGGTTGTCGTGTTCCTCTATGGCGTGGCGTTCTTCAAAACCTCCCCCCTCATGTGAGTTTGCACAGATTACATTACATTACATCATTGTCATTTAGCAGACGCTCTTACCCAGAGCGACGTAGGTTACAACTATTACATTCTGGGTTAAATACCTTGCCCAAGGGTACAGCAGCAGTCCCCCAGCAGGGAATCAAACCAGAAACCTTTTGATTACATTGCTATTCCTTACTAGTATGCTACACCTCCACCCTAGATTGCCACAAGTAGGAAATCAAGCATTTTAGGATGTTGCATATTCACGGTCCAATCCTGCTGTTGGTGAGGATAGCTACTCCTCAGCTTGCTCTGTGCTGTTTGACCCTAAATGAGATTCTCCGGTCATCTGACCAGCCAGACAGGTCCCTGAGCATGAGAGAGAGAGAGAGAGGAGCTGTGATGTTTCTGCGTTAGAATCAATGGGCCAGACCTTGCTCCAAAAGTGCAAGTATTGTGTCCACCCCTGGTGTGGAACCTGTCCTTACCCCGCACCCTCTGTGTATTGCAGCAACGAGGTGTGTGAGGCCGACACCATCATGTGTCCTCTGTGTGACAAGAGATGCAAAGTGTGGCAGCTCTCAGACACGTGCACTTACGCCAAGGTATGCCCATCCCCCCGCTGTGACTGAACACAGGGAGAGAGTGAGGGAAGGAGAGCAGGGCAGGATGGAACATGAGAGGGGGAGGAGAGATGAACGCACAGAGGGACCCTGAACACTGCACAAAGTTCATGCCAAGCAAAAGAAAATAAGTCATAAAAAAGAACAAAGATCTAATTTGACTTGTTTTAGCATTTAACTAAAGACATTTTAGTTAAATACAAGAAATAATATACTATTGCCAGTGAGTCAGTGTCAATGTGTTGTGTAATATGTACAGCATTTAACACCAAAATAAGACATAACCTATTAGGTAGCTTCAAGAGAGGAAATAAACTTTCTGCGAGCTGTCGCTGTCAAAGGCTAGCGTACAGTGATGATGGTAATAATACATTTTTTATGTGTTTTTCTAACCAGTGTTCTTTTTTCAAGTTTTTTTTTTTTTTTTTTGCTGTAGTGATTTATGTAATTTGTCATTGAATAGTAATTTTGTAGCATCTGCCTTGGCTCTACATTACCTGGCTCAGCACAGATGTTTTCAAGACTCACAATCCTCTTCTTTATAAAGAGGTCCTCAGGTTTTGCTCTGTCCCTTGTTACAGGTGAACATTCTGTTCGACAATGAGGGCACTGTGGCCTTTGCCATGTTCATGGCCATATGGGGTAAGTCCTCCTCTGCCTCTCTGAGGTGTGTGTTCCATTTGTGATCCAGGCTGCAAGAACCACCATTAATGCAACAATCCCATTTTACAGCCACTCTTTTCTTGGAGTTTTGGAAGAGGCACAGGGCAACGTTTGTCTCCAAGTGGAACGTTTTTGACTGGTGTGAGGATGAGGTATGATTGGTCTGTTCTTAATAGCTGTTTTCCTTTTACTGAAGTCTGTGATTTCAGCAACAACAGAAGACATAAGGGAAGTGAAAGCACTTGAAACCATGTTATACAATTTAAGGCATCTTCATTTCTATTCTTATTTAGACCAGCATGTTTCAGACAAGGTGTGAAAAGTTATGACTTTAAGGAGGGGGTTTTCACTCCCACATTTACTGTATAGAGTACACTGTGTACACATGGGCAGTAATTGCAAGACTTACGGCAATTGCAGCATCTGGCTAGAATTGGAGAACCAGAATGCCTGCTTGAATGGCTGGTGCACTCTGACTCTCTGTTTCTGTGTTAGGAGGAGCTGATTTTGGAGATTGTGAACAATCCAGACTGTAAACCCAAGGAGTACCGCCATTCCTACCTGAACAGCACATTGGTCTTGATTCTGGTGACTGTCATGGTAAGACCCAGAGTTTGTATCAAAAAGTTACTGGCATTGTGGATAAGAACGGAGATGAACTTTAGGGGCAGGAGATGCCCTTTCGTAAATTTGTTGGTTTGATGTTGCAGTGATTTTTTTTTTTCTGTATTATTCTTTTAGAGGAGTGCTGCTGGTAGCCCTCCTTCCTGATCTTGTTTGTGAACCGTGTCACCCCTGGGTGCATGTATTTCTCTGTTTAGCTAGTGTTGATCATTGGCTTGGCTCATGCGCTGGTGGTGTTCCGGGTTGTGGCCACCGTGATGCTGGCGGAGGGGCCATGGCAGTTCTTGAGTGATCACGCCAACACGGTTGCTGTCATGTTGGGTGCTGTCCTTCACTACATCACCATAACCATCATGACCAGGGTAGAGACCTCTCATCTAAACAATCCTCTGTGATCCTGTCTAGTGCCAGCTACCTACATGCCCTAAGACATCTCTCTCTCTCTCTCTCTCTCTCTGTCTCCAATGTTTACAGGTCAATAGGACAGTGGCCTTAAAGCTGTGTGAAATAGGTTAGTGGAATAAGAACAAGACTTGATACGATATCCATCTCTGTGAGTTATCCAACTGAAAACTTATGCTTGCATTTGAGAATCTATATCAAACTCCTGTCTTATGTCAAACCAGCAACAGCGTCAGCATTCACTTTAGTGTGTAGTGCTTTCATCCTCATAGACAATAATGCATGCTAAGTTTGAACATCCCAATATGGCATTGTATGCCATTTCCGTTCTTTAACCACTGGCATACACATGCCTGCTATCAGTAAACTGGACAGTTCCTCTGCTCATTGGAATATCCCAGGGTGAACAATTTTAGCTGAGCTGTTTAGAGTATTGTGCCCTCTGTTGGCGTGGAGGTTTATTACATGCAGAGAAATGGACATACTTCCACTTCTCTAAGCCATGGTGCTTCTCCTCTGCAGAGGAGACTCGCTCCTTAGCTGCTACAGAGAGGAGCTTCACCGTGAAGATGTTCACCTTCCAGTTTTTCACCCTCTTCTCCTCCCTCATTTATGTGGCCTTCTTCCTGGGCAGGTACTTTTCCACATTTATTTCCCATGTGCAAAGCATTGGATGAGCCATTGTGGTCAGTGCAGTGATAGGTCATGTTTTTCCCATCCACTCAGGATCAATGGCCGCCCTGGGGCATACGTGCGGATTGCAGGAAAATGGAGACTGGAGGAAGTGAGTGAACGTTTATGTTTACAGTTCATATCTATGCAAACACCCCATTGCCTTTACAGCGCTTGGTCCTGAGATCAAAGCACATACAGATGGAGCTGAAAGGATTAGCTGTTGCATATAGAATGTGAATATAACTGTGCATTCTTCACCTTTTGTCACCATATGGTGTCACCCTAAGGGCCAACTGTACATATTTACTTAATAGAATACTCCCTTTTAGAAGCCTGAGAAAGCAGAGTGTGCATAGTGCACTTATTAGTGTACAAGAAAATGAAGCTGTAGACCTGGCAAATCTGTAAATACGGTGGATCGATAAAATGTGAAAGGTGTAATCAATGTCATCAAACCACTGTAATCTACTTTGGAAAGTGTTTTGCGGTTTTCTGAAGTTTGATACTCTCACATCGTTTGACCCAAGAGCTTCAGTCTCAGCACCCAAGGCATTGCCACTTTTCACATAAGCAGGGAGTGCCTTTTGCGGGCTGAAACTGAGTCTCTCAGTCAGTTGTGTCAGATGACTGTTTGTGTCCTCACCCTCACAGTGTCACCCCAGCGGCTGTCTCACGGACCTCTTCCTCCAGATGGCCATCATCATGGTGCTCAAACAGACCATCAACAATGTACTTGAGTTTGTAGTGCCGTAAGTCCCCCCCCCACCCCCCGCCACACCATCTTGCACGATCCATTGGCACCGTCTCCCCAACTTCAGGGACCTATTTACAATTCACCCACAAGCTGACAATCTGCCACTCTGTGCATCCTCGAAACAAGTCTGGTCATGAGTAGTGGCAGTTTTGCAACTTGAATATTTCTGTCACTGTGAATGCAGTTAACACGAGTCACCAGAAAGCTTGTTCAAATAGATATCAAAGGGTTTGGGTTCATGTCATGCATGCTAAATACAGCTCAATAAACATCCATACAGCTGGATGGAATCTGCTGTGATTAGGAAATGCAGTCTGACTGCCATTGCTGTGTGCCGTTTCCCTGTCTCTGCAGTTGGGTCAGCAGGTGGGTGAAGAGGAAGACCACCAAAAAGCTGCAGAGGAAGTGTGGCTACTGCTACAGAAAGGAGTGCAGGAACACCGAGGAGGGATCAGAGCTGTGCGAGAACTGCAAGCTTCAGAACTGGCTCCGCAACTACCGCCTCAATGACATCAATGCCTTCAGCCTCTTCAATGAGTTCTTGGAGATGGGTAAGGCTCAGTCCAGTGCCAGCAGCCTGCACACACCACTCCCTCTCAGAGAGGCTGATTTTGTCTCTTTCGCTGTGGTGTATCAGGTCTGAAACTCTCCACAGCCTGGAGAGACTTAAACCTGGGGTTCTTTTGAGACTGTGGAAGGTGCAAAGCAGCACTAGAACAATACAAAAGTACATTCTGTTTTTCTCCTAGTCGTGGCCAGTTTACATTCACACTATTTCCAGGTTGATGGTCTCAGTTGACCTTGGCAGCACATCTTTTACTAGCCCACAAGCACAGCTGTAATTCCCTGTAATGGTAGGACTGTGTAGGACATAGTTGCTGATTCCTTTCTCTCTCTGTAGTGATCCAGTTCAGTTTCACAACCATCTTTGTGGCGGCCTTCCCCCTGGCACCGCTGCTAGCCCTCATCAACAACATCTTCGAGATCCGCCTGGATGCCATAAAAATGGTCAGCCTGGAGCGCCGCATGGTGCCCAAGAAGACCAATGATATTGGTGAGCCTGGGTGGGATTATAGGAAGACCAGGTGGAGGTTGGATTGTAGAAACAGGATCTAGGAGCGGATGTGAAGAGATGGACAAAGGCAATAGGCTAGCCTCTCCTGACTGCCTGTGTTTGGAGAGTCTAGGGGTGGCATGGTTGTGTAGGGGTGGCAGAGTGGTGTAGTGGTAGTGAGTTGGGCTCATAACTGAAAGGTTGCTGGTTCAATTCCCCGCTGGGGCACTGCCATTGTAGCCTTGGGTATGGTATTTAACCCAAAATTCCCTCAGTAAAGATCCAGCAGTATAAATGGCTAACGTGAAATTGTAACATATGTGCTAAATGACAATAATGTAATGTAATGTTTGAGTCCTGGATCGCTATTACTAAGTGAATTCATCAGTGTGGATGTTGATGCATGTCTGTGAGGCCAGCTGGGAATGACCACCAGCTGTGCGTGTGTCCCTTCAGGCGTCTGGACCAACGTGCTGCAGGCAATCGGTGTGCTGGCAGTCATAGCCAACGGGCTGGTCATCGGCATCTCCTCTGACTTCATCCCCCGCCTGGTGTATCGTTACCGCTACGGCCCCTGCGCCAACGGGACGGCCATAGACCTGGAGTGAGTCCCACGAGTTGCGCATTAATGTGACTCTCTCTTTCAGTTGTCACAAACTCCTCTTTCAGTGCTTAAAACACTTCTTCTCATGGTCATTATGGCATTCCATCCACACCCACACAAATAAGATCATGGCCATTTCAGTGTGCCATGTCAAGTGGACACCTGCTGTCCGTTCAGTTGTAAATGGCAATGATTGAAAGTTTCTGTTTATTCTGTCTATTCTGTCTTCTGAAAAAAGATTGTGTGTTATTTATGTATCATATATGCATGTGGATACAATACATAAATGATACAAACCAACATTTTCTCGTGGTTTTTTTAATAGAAATATATAGGTGTATGTTTATATGAATAATAAGGTCTCCTGGGGGGCTCTGCCTCAAAGTATATCTGGCTGTTATCTGAGTGACTTTCTTCCTCTTTCTAATAGCTGCATGACCGGCTACATCAGTAACACCCTGTCCACTGTGCGTGTGGCAGATGAGGGCATCCGCAAAGATTTTGTCTCCAGTCAGCTGATCACCCACAGTGGCTTCAACGCCACCCACTGCAGGTAGAAAGCACACCAACACACCGCAATCACTCTCCTGTGCTATACTCTGCCCCCACATGGAGGACGTTGGAAATGCAGTAGATATGGTTTAAGGCAGCATTTCCCAAACCTCTCCTGGAGCACGAGTTCAACTCGTTATGAACTCCTGAAGCTGATCATTTGAATCAGCTGTGTTGGAGCAGGGAGAGATCTAAAACATGCAGGACCAGGGGTACTCCAGGAGAGGTTTGGGAAATGCTGGTTTAAGGCATACTGTAGGCAGCTTGATAAAATATAATTTTCTTATTTTGATCTAGGGGTGTTTTAGCATGTTGCATTCCACTTCTGCAAGGAATAATTAACAGGAGACTGTTAATTATATAAGACTCATAAAGATGGAAATATAAGTGTCTAGCCATGTAGTATTAATTCCAGAAACTATACAAAATAATATTGGCTCATGGATGATGGCATAATAATTTGCCTGCAGTGGTTTCCGCAAACATCCAGAGTTCCTTTCAAGACATATCACATCACCGTCACATTATACATAATGCACAGTTGAAGGAACGGTATGAGGACCAACTACCACTGGGAGATGTAGTCACTGAGAGAATGTGTTTTGCTTCTACAGTTATAAAGACTACAGAAGTGATGAGGACTACGGTTTCACCTCACAGTTCTGGCTCATTTTGGCAGTGCGCTTCGCCTTTGTCATTCTGTTTGAGGTATGATATATGTGTACATGCAGCATACTCAAATACACACAATACCTAGACCAGCCGCTCCTTAAGCATTTATTGTTCACTGTGATTTAATTTAATTTCACAAGGTTGTACAATTGTGCTCTGTGAAGAGGATGCAAGTTCAGCACAACTTGTGAATGTTGTGCTGTAATTTGGCAGCACTGGTATAGATAGGGTTGTACTTTTTTTAAATGAGAATTTGGTGTGGGAAAACTCTGAATTTTATGGCCTCAATATCTGTAATAACAAATCAGTGATTTGTAGAAAAGCTGGAAACTGGAAACTGAAACCTCAAGATTGCCTGTGCAGAAGTGGGTCATGCAATTTTTTTCAGTCTGAATTCCCCTCTCTCCATGGTACAACCTCTCCTTCCTCTCCTTAGCACGTTGTGGTCATCTGCAAGTTCATTGCCGCCTGGTTTGTCCCAGACAGTCCTTTGCAAGTGAAGAATGAAAGACTGAGTGACAAGCTCAAGAGATTGAAAGAGGAATTGAGGTTAGTCTTGGTTACATGTGACCTTGGCAAGCAATATGATACACATTCCTCACATGGCAGTCATGTAAGAAAATCCCTCACTGGAAGTACACATCAGAACAAAACATCTATTACAAGAGGAGAATCAATAAATGGAATAACAAAAGGCCCTTTCCACTAAGAGTCATGAGTAGTTACACAACAGTAGTGATTTAATGTGTCCAAGTGGTTCTTGGAACTTAATGTTGGGCTTTCTATATAAAGTAAGCAGGAAACTGAATCTTTGGAAAGTACCGTGTGCACACCAATTAAATGATCTTTAGAAGCATGATTTATGAATGCTTGGCACATCCAACCACTTTAGCTGTGCTTTAATTTCTCCTGGAACAACTGGAAGTCTTTTAAAGCTGGGGATGTAGCTTTTCAATAGCATTTAGATAAATTAAACAATGTGGATGTTGACATCCAGATTGAGCTGTATTGACAATAACCACCTTGAGAACCCTCTGTAATTGAAGATGGTGTGTTCGGATTACCGGGCCCTAATGTTAAAAGATGAAACGGATTTTCCCATTTATACATTTGTGTAACATCACTGTGCTGCTTTCACCTGTGTTTTAGACATAGGAGTGAACAGTATGACAGGTCTACGGATGTTTGACAAGGAGGAGTGGGAAAGGAACAAGCGTGGAGTGACTGGAATGTTAAAGCCCGAAAGACTAATCAGCTGTGGAGCTCATGCACACCTATATATTCAGGGTGTGTTTGGAATCCTTGTAAAATAATGACTGCCGAAACCGAACCGTCAGTGCAGACTTGGAAGCAGAGGGTGATGGGACGAGTCCTCATTCCGCTGAGGTTGCCGCCGTTCACTGAGACGGATGGAATTGGTGGGAGCGCCCTTTGCTTACCACGCCAGTGCCTACCTGTCTCTGTGCTAATTTTGCTGGAAAGTTAGGATTCTTCAATCTTGTTTTTGGAATACTGAAGAAGTACTACAAAAACTTCAACTTTCTTCAGATTGCCATCTGGGCCGGAATGAAGGTTTTTTTTTTTTTTTTTTTTTTTTTCCTGTTGGACACAGACTGGTCCACCTTAACATCCATAACATGGATGTAGGTACACATCAGAGACAAAATCCTCTTTGAATCAATGCACATCAAGTGTACATATATGTGATGTTCAGTTTACAGAGACTGTTAGCCACATAATGATATTTAAAAGATATTTTTAACATTTACAATACTTTTTTATGCATTAATGCTTTTTATTGTGTCTTCATTTTGTATGCCCAGATCTCTTTCATTGTGTAGGCAATTTTACTTATTTCACAATATTGGTTTGCAGTCATAAGACAGGCATTAGGCATTGCTGAATGTTAAATTGCTTGAGTAATTCACTTCTTCTTTGAGTTTTCTATTTGAGTAATCAGTGAAGCAATAAAAATGCTAATACACTGTTGAGTTAAAAGTTTAAATTGTAAATGGATAATGATGTATTATCAGCAATATCGCTGGAATCATTCTTATTACATTACTACACTATTTGTACAGAGTCCAAAAGAGTAAACTTTTCATCATTCACAAATTCTAACAACACTGACTGTTCAAAAACAGACATTATTGTTAGGTACATGCATTCTGCGTCCTTGTACGAGGAAGCTGCCTTTTGAACCTGTCCATTTTGAACCTGTATCTGGTGTATTAAACCAGGCTTGAATTTGTAGGTAATCAGTGGGGATTGTGAAAAAAACTTGGCCTTGTGCAGAAGAGTCACAGCTGAGGAACTCATTGTGGCGCTTCAAAGTAACTAATTTAACGCCCGCAGCTACAGAATGTGTTTTTGCATTACAGAGAGTATTTCTGTGTGTATTTCAGCCATTTAAGATGCAACCGCAAATGTGTGACAGAGACAAAACAGATTAAGGGGTACATAGGGGTATGATGCAGCCTTCCTCCTGCCATGACAGGAAAACTGAATTAGGGTAGTGGTATCCAGTAGGTTACGGGCAGTAGGGTCTGTCTATGTAAGCAATGAAAAAAAAAACATACACATATACACACACACATACACACACACACACACACACACACATATATATACATGTACTGTACACACACTGTGTGACTCTCTTGCAGCAAAGAAGATACAGACTAATCTCAGGTTTTACTCTGGTAAAAACAAAAGCAGGATCATACCCAGGATTTATTATAGTGTGATACTCAAATGTACTGAGGGCTTTCCATTTTGGAGGAATAGTCATTAAATCCAAACTAATTATTTTGCCACTTTTTCCTGGCACTGCAGTAATATGACTGTGGTTTAAAACCAACACAGGAATTTTAAGTTTAATAACATATTTCAATCAATTGTACACCAATCTCATGCTATTTGACCCTGTTTCAAAGATACATGTGCAATCATCTGATGTAAATAGAGCCAGGAAAAGGCCAGTCTTTCTGTATATGTTGCATGACACATCACTTAGGCTGTTAAGAGATGCTGGGCTTGACAGTTTTATATACCTGGGACAGATGTGGGATTTCAGCATGAATGTTATTTCCTGCACTGTTGCAATGCTTATCTTAATTGGAAACTTTTGGCAGTGAAAGGTTACATTCCTTAATACTGAATCACAGGTATTTGACAAGCACTTTTCACACACATTTGAAATTCAAAGCATGTTGAGTGACAGTAAATAGTGAGGGAAATAATTAATATTTAAAGAGGTCCAAGTGGATTAAGGGTGTAAAATGAGCTGTGAATGTTTGACAGGTGTGACAGAGGAGATGATGCAGAATCAGAGAGCAGACCAGGAAAGAAGGTGAAAGCAATGTTCTGTGGTGCTGGATTTCTTCACCAGCGCCTTCTGGCAGGTAGTGAGCCCCCTGCTGGAGGACATCATGTTAGAGCAGGGCTAGCTGTGGGCCCTCCTCCTCATACTTCTGCCTACTTCATCCTGCAAAAAAAAGAATAATGGGAAAGTAGGATTCACTACTGGAATACAGGTCTTTTCATGCGTACCAGCAAACAGGTGACTCACATCACCTGGCCTAAGAAGCAGGATGTAAACCTGAAAATGAGCTGGTTGGAGGATATCTCAATGTTGCACCAAAGTGCAGAATGGTAACTGAACCATTTTTTATAACCAGAAATTTGCAGGTTTGAATCCCAAGTGGGATATGGATGTATCTTATTTTCACATTTTTTACTGAAATATCAAAGTGTCTTAATGAATACTGTGTACAAGAGTGAGTTCTGTAAGAAGCATTGAATAAAGGTGCTATAGAAGTTATTTCAAAATAATGCCTTGCACATATCTGTATGTACACATTTCCATCTTTTCATTGTGTATGTTTAAGAATGTGTGTGTGTGTGTGTGTGTGTGTTTGTGTTTGCGTTTGTGTAGGTACATTTATCATGTTCACACCATAGGTATAACTCACCAGGGAAGTTCCAAAACCTGTCTTTAATCAGATCCCCATCTAGATTTATTGTAAATAATACAGGTGTCTCATTGGCAAGGCCTGTCCAAACAGGTGCTAATAGTTTTGTGGTATTTGAGCAATGGCTGACAAAAACCAACAGGAACTGTAACTTTATGTCCTGCTTGGTCACTGACCATTATTTGACTGTCAAAAGAAAGCTTTTTGTGGTCTTTGTGGTCAATTATTTTGTGTGATAAGTGTGAATGTGATAAGTGATAGTTATAAGTGAAGCTGTAGTGTAGCTCAGAAGGGTAAATTCAGTAGTTGTAAATTCCCAGCAGAGGGCAGCATACCAGCAGACATAGACAGTCGATGACTACATTCTGCCAGGAGTTCTGCAGGTGCCATGGTTACTAGGATGAATCAAGTGCATGCCACATGATTTAATGAAAGTAGACAGGAAATATGACTCATCTGTGACTGTGTGCTGTACGAGGCTGGTAAGAATGAAAACAAAGATGCTGGAATGATACAGTCAGAAAGGCACTAACTTGTGTTGTCCCTGTAACAAGAAAGTCTTGAGCATGTCTCTCAAAAATTTCAACACTGAGATAATGGCAAAGATATTAAACACAAACTTCATGAGACAAAATCTTATGAACCAAAAATGCTTTTTTATCATATTTTATGTGAGGAATGTGCCTTCCTTTACACATATTGTTTACATAATAAATTGTAATTTAATGTATTTGCTAATTCAACACCCTGAACACATATAAAGCATTCTGATAGGTGAAGCAGAAGTAGTTTAGCATTGCATATTCTCACATTAGGAAATGAGACGTCCAATTAAGCCCCAATATAATAAGCAACAACATAAACAGTAGCAAGTAAACACAAAAACGATTAATGCTGGAACTTCTTCGATCGATCAAAACAGGGTTATAAATAATATTATGAACAGCCTTTGCATAAAGTGGTTATAATCATCTCAGTTCCCCTTGCATTTTGTTGTTGTGAAAAGAATGTTGTTTGTGGGTCATCCCAGGTGAGCCACACAGACACACTGACAGAACACATGCTTTTATTTTTCATGCTACAGTCTTTGCCTTCGGTTGTGCCTTTTTTTTCTGTGTCCCAGCAACCATTCGCACAGCATGCAGTAATTTCCACAGGTTCCAACATGTTCCCTGTACAGGCTCTCCTGTGTACAGGTGAGGGTTGGGCGGAGCCCTGCCTTGATCATGTTCATGCAGGACTGAATGTGTCGACAGGAAAGAGCCGAGCTCTCCCCACAGCTCTCCCCACAGTCAGACTGTAATGACAGGATAAGCTTAAACACAGGTGTTTCTATTACTACCTCCACACAGTCGATCTGTATGCGCTTGTAAAAAGCAGGGGCCAAATTGGTGGTATCAGTCAAGACAAAATACTTTCCCCCAAAACTTCCAACTAGCATTAGAGAGTATGGGCTCTTCATTAACGCCTAAAGAATTGTATCCTGACAGTACCTAAGGTTGCTGATGACTGATGTTACTTATGGGCATCTTTTCCCATAAGTGATTCACTGTTTCACTTGCTCAGTTCACAGAACGTAATTGAAATAGCTTCAGTGGTTAACCTTAGAATATTATGCACTTCAATCAAATTCCCCCTCAGCCTCTCTTTTACTAAAACTAAAGAGAGTAAGTGTTAAAGTGATTAAGTTTTTTTATGACATGGGACTAGTCTTGTTTCTCCCTGTACTTCTTTAGGGCTTGTGTATATTTTTGTGTGGTGACCAAAACTGAACACAGTACTCCACTGTAGGCAGTGCATATTTCTCTGACAATCCCCTTTAACTTGTCTTTAATACTTTTTACTAAATACTTCTGTTAGCCATCTTACTGGCCTTTTTACTTGAACTGCCTCAGCACAATGTCAGGCATCTACTACAACATTCTTCACACTCAAATGTTAGAGCATTACATGCATTAGAAAATTCATTTAGTGACTACAAACCCCTGGATCTTTTTTTTATTATTATTGTATTATTTTAACAACTCCTAAAATAACAGCCTCTCCCCAGAGTTCATATCATCAGCAAATTTAACTGTTTTATTATGAATGTCCTCATGAAGGTTATGAATTCATATAATAAAAAGCAGAAGTCCCAACACAAATCCCTGGGAAACACTACCTCCCATAATACTCTGTTGACATGATCCTTCTTATTATTACTGCTTGTACTGGAACCAATTTTGAATGCACTTTATGATAACTCCCATCCAACAGAGTTGGGCTGTGTAATGAATCATCCCTGGCACCCCTGGAAATCCAAATACATGATGTCATAAGACTGACTGGAGCAAAAACCCATTGTAAATATGACCTCCTCCATCTGAATCTACATTGACCTTCCCACACAATGATGTTTTCAGCCATGAATAACTCTCCCTACATGATGGATTACAGTGTTTTGAATTTGTGCAGGTTAAATTGGCGGCCACAGAGTTTCCTCAGTCAGCAAAATCTCACAATGATCACGAAATTCACGAAAATCATTTTACTGTATTTAACCTACATATTCCCATGTAGGATTGCTTGAACCTACAACTACCATGACCTTCAGTGTTATTGCATTATTGAAGACTACACCAAGTCCTCTTCATTCAGACAGTTATATGTTTAGCACAAATGCTATCTTTGTAATTTATCGTAAACCTCTTGCAACCACAGTCAAACAACCCTTAAACATGTGTGTCACGACCTGCCAAATTTTAGAGTACAGATCTGTTTCATAATTGGAAAAGGGTATGCCATTCTCACATTTAATAATCCTGACCTCTTTCATCATCATGACTGTGTTACCACAGAGAGAACTATAGATGAAAGCACATCATCAGCATTCCTGGCCCCTTCTCTTTCCTAGATGAAAGAGAGAGTAGACTAACCAAACTCCCTCTTCTTCCCCTCCCTTTTCTCACAGTCGGACGACGGCACTCCCCCTTACCAGATAACCTAATGTCAGCCCAAGAGATGGGGCCTATTTTAAAAAGGAAAAGCATTTCTGTGCTGTGTGCCCGCTCCAAAGCCTGACAGGGCAAATGTTCTCATAGAGTGCATTCTGAGCCATTCTGAATGTATCTGTCACACTCCTACATCTTCATGACAACATTCCAAAGTGGCTGGGTGTGTTCAGGATATGTGAGACAGAGGGTAACACGGATGCTTTTGGGCAATATTAGGACACCTACCAATCAACTTATTTGTACGTTCAATTGTGGTGAGTGCTGGTTCAGCACCCATCGCTCCCAATACGGCCAGGATTTTAATTTGTTGTCAGTGAGTAGTGTCTCTTCATCTGCTGTGTGTGTTCAGGGCCAGGTGTTTCAAATGTTCACAAACCTTCCCTCCTCTTTTTTGTCATCAGTTTCAGCTTTGTCAGTCTAGATGAAGGAGAATGTGTGTGAAATGGCTATACAGACATTGGATAATTAGTTAAATGCTTAATTGATTAGCCACACCCACTGGGTGATATAAATCAGAACTGGGTTACGCATGCACAAGGACAGAGCAAGGGAGAGTTGTTTGCCTTAGGTTAGTGGGTTTAGGTTTGATTTAACTAGTTTATCCCTTTTCATAAGCCTGTTTTAATTGTCCTCTTTCTTTAATTCTACGTTAAACATTCTTTTCCTCTTTTTTCCTGATAAGTGAGCTTTAACTTCAGAGAAACTCAAGGCTGTATGTATCTGAGAAGTGAGCATCATGGACTACCCCTTTAGAAAACATTGGTTTTCCTCTGGAAAACTAATTTCCACAGTCATATGGATGGTCCTGATGCAGTAAGCTTCCTCACTATGTGCAGGTCTGCTGACATATGGACCAAATGGGGCTGTAATGTGACTGGAGGCATTACTATCCTTTGTATGCCTGTCACTCTGCACTTCTGTCTCTGCCTTGTAGTGGCAGTGCTGTGTAGGAAAGGGCTTTATCATCCGTCCTGTTTCTCCCTGTCCCTATGTGACTGGCAGCTCAGTGTCAGCCAAGGTGCAGCACTTCATCAGGCTCACTCAGAACACAGCCCTTATCTGCCACAGCATAAACGGCACACTGGCCTGAAATGGCTATCAGACGCACCTCGTGAGTTAGTGTGTGTGTGTGCGCGCGTGTGTCCCACTCTTATCTCTTGGCATGTTAACGGCGGGCTAGCAGGAAAGGCTAACAGACACACACGTGTGTTTCAGCAGTCATGGGAAATGACACCCATTTTGTCTGCGATGCCTCCCGAAGCCATGAACACTCATAAACACGTCATTGCTGGTACAAGGTGTGTTCCAGTACATCAGATTCATGCAGGTCTAGACAAGCGGTGATTCATTCAGCGCATCATTGGATTTGCATTGGATCCCATCATAGCAACCACCTAATAGCCACAAGCCAGAGTGAACTAAATGCACAGAAATGCAAAAAATAAATATACACACAAAATGACAACTGCAATGTTAACCCCTGATAGCTTTCTAAAGAGTTGCATGCGCATGTATTAGCTAACACGAAAGCATAAGGTCAAGTACAAAACAAAGGGGTGAACCTGGTTCTGTGAGAGAGGAAAATATTGCATCCACTCATATGCAGGTGTAGCATTTTCATTTATTATCACAACTGGAATTACAAATGACAAGTGAGGTGACACGAACTTTACTGACATGTTAAAACATTGCAGCAGGACTGTTGTGAGATATAATGCATTCTTGCAGGTACTGTGGAGCTCTGGTGCAAAGCAGGCTGGGCCAGTGACTTTTTGGAGCAAATTAGAGCATTTCACTATCTTGTATAAACTTGACAGAATGCACTTTCACTGTGCTCCCACGTGGCACCGGACGGCAGTAGGCACTCTGGTCACTTCACACCACACATTTTCTCCAGTAACAGCAAGTAACTACAATAAAATAGCTGTTTCCTCTGTTAGTAATTCCCCAGAATGTTTCCTTAGTTACACACCAAATTCAGACCAGTGTTGTACATATATTATTCTTACATGTAATTAGATAGTCATACGTTCACAATATAAATCAGGAAATAGTTTTCAATACAAAAAATAAAGCCTCAGGTATATTCAAACTATTGCTTGAAAAGAGAACACTGTATTTAAAATATCTACATGGAAATTAACACCCTCCTTAAAAAGACTCCCTTACGCAAAACAATCTGAAACATTGAATCAAAACTACTTCGGCCTTAACTCTGCACAGACAATGGAATACTAAGATCAGTTTCTCAGTGACACACAGTAAGACACCGTTAAAAAGGTTATAGCAGAAGTGTCAAACTTAGTTTCTGATCTAATCCAAGACCTCCCAGTTCTCTTTCCCAGCCTCATACAAGGGACATACTTGGTTTAATTTAATTTTTCAACTGATCATACATCAGACAGTAAATCAGACACTTTGCTTAAGGGATAGTTTATATATTTTCCAATGAACATTTCTTTGCAACAATGCCAAATTTATTGTGTTTCATTAACATTTTTTGGGCAGCTGAGCAACTGGAAATTAACAGGAGGACCCTAGTGCCATTCAGTAACTCTTCCAGATTGTCTTAATGTGACATTTAACTGTTTTACAGAGCAGACATCCAATAGCATTTTTTTCAAAAGAGAATAAAAAGGCCTTTAAAATCACATTCACACAAGCACACGGTATCAACCATTCACTTACAAATCCCTGATCCTGCATCCACTTTGGCATAGTATGACACCCTTTGACACCCAAATGACATTCTTTACATTTCATATAACACAGATGCCAGTCTTACAAAAATATAGTTGTTCTGCAAAGACATATATTTATGGACAGATACAAGTTAAATTGTTTTGGGAAATTTTACATTGCATGAATTGTTAGATGAGGAGTATTTGCAGTTGTTGTAAAATCCTGAGAATTATACTGTATTTAGAATAAAACTAGTATGGTTCAAGTCATAATAGACAACAGTTGAACATGTGGGAAAGCTGTGTAGCCACATTGCATAGCATCCATCAGAATGCAGACTACATATATATATATATATATATATCTATGCCCTGTGTCCTGCCTCCATTGAGGGCACCATATTCAGACAGTCTTACACCAGCTTTTGTGTGTGTGTGTGTGTGTGTGTGTCTTTACCTATAGGCAGGCACCCCCAAAATGAGGTGTAGTGTAGCAGGATGAGGATATCACTCCTTGAATCCCGAAAATGAATAAGGCCAAACATTCAACCCCACATCATGCGGCAGGATGAAAGTCACTACCATCACAATTATAACCTGGCAAGTGACTCTAGGTTGTGTGCTGCTGAGAGCACGGGGACTGTTCTTGGGTCAGTGGTCAGGTGATGCTTCTGTTCAGCCCTGTTCATGGTTTGAGTCAGATAAGATAGACAGTGGACTCTTACTATGGACAAGAAGCTGTCAAGATTCCTCTCACACGCACTGTAGATGATTAACTCCAGTGATTCACCACTCCACCCTGGGTTTTCTACATTACGTCCTGTTCTGCTGCAGGCACATTTTCTTTCCCCATTGGTTTGTATTGTGATGCATTTTGTGAGGAAGGGCACAAGGACACCAATGCATAAAGTGAATGGAAAGGAACGCTTCAAAAGGAGCAAGAGTGGTCCTGCAGGACTTGATAACAGGTATTTCCCGTGAATTAGAAATAACAAGCTCCATCTTGTTTCCATACAGTGCTGTCAGGGACCCAGCCTCTCTGGGCGGAGTCAGGATTTGGAGGGAGGGCAGTGGAGTTGCATTCCGTTGAAGAATGGTTATAACTTATTGACACTGAGATCCATCTAGTAAGCTCACAAAGAAAAAAACAACTGTCTGAAATCCGTGGAGAATATTACAGCAGGTCCATCTGAGCAAAAAAGTAAAAGTTCATTCTCCATAAGCATGGCTCCTTGGTGTTACATTCATTCGGACAAAATACCACTTTCATCTTCGCCATCACTTGTAGGTCTGGTGTTTCCATGTTTATATGTACACATACAGTGTCAGGTGGGTTAACTATACAGCAGAGAGAAGAGTGTTTTTAGTCAAACATCCCTTGCCCGGTTTAGTAGCCGCAACAGGATGGCAACAGCAGTTCCACTTCAAATGGTTCCATCAGCAAAGTCCTGTCTCGTGAACCCTTTCTGTAAAAAAAAAAGAAAGAAAAAACACAAAATGAGAAAGAAAAAAACAACTGTCACAACACACAAGAAAAGGCGCGAAAGTCAGAGAGATTAATGAACGAAATGTAGATGTGCATTGTTGTTTGAACACCGCAGTACATCAAACGTTTCGGCGAGAGGGGTGGGTACGCCGCAGAGGGCCTTGTGCCGACATGCTTCCTGTGATATATGTCTGCTAAAAAACAAACAAGCGGGTTTGCACAGCTTCATAGGGCACACCCTGTTTTGAGGGCGTGAATAAGCCCTGGAACAAAGGGGGGAACTACAAAACGAAGAGCAATCAGGCGGATTCATGACAGCTAATAAAAAAGCTGACGGCACTACGGAATCCGCTTGTTGAGAGAAGAGAGCCGTGAGGAGGATACGCAGACGCTCTTTTTTGGCTGTCGAGACTTGCTCTTCAGGGTAAACCTGGGAAAGTGACGGAGAGGTGGGGCTCGAGAGGCCCGCCAGGTCCCTCCCTGCCCTGAGGGGATCTGTGTGTGAGTGCGTGCAGTGTTTGCGGATTCCAGGCGCCTGCATTCTGTGAAACAGCCCCGGGACAGGGCGAGGTGGTTGCCACGGCAAAGGAGCACCTTGTGCTGACATACACATTCCGGATGGCACATACAGTACATAAACACACTCATGCACTCATGAGCTCACCACACACGCATGCAAACTTATTTGGAGAGAGACTCGCATGCACACATGCATGTATGAGCTTCCGGAAAAAGCAGAACAATAAAAGGGGATGACAGATTTGATTCTTAGGGCGTGGGTGAAGTACAGTTTGACATGAATTATCTCAGATGCAGAGGAGGGAGACATGGAGGAGTACCGGGTTGTGAAAGAGGTAGAAGAGGGGTGAGAGCAGATACAATGGAGGAGTTCTGGGGTGTGGTGTGATGAGGTGTCACAAGTTGAGTTATGGCTATAAACGGAAACATATAAAGATAGAATAACCTCTCTAAGATATGACAGTTAACTCGCAATGGGAAGAAATCCAAAAATTCCCAAACTCTAGGCAGCTTCTGACAGGAACAAGCATCAAAACAACTACCCCTTATTTTCAATGCCTCACTATTTTGTTCATGTATTCTGTAATTTCTTTATATCATTTTAACATTATCCTTCTAATTATTGTTACATTGTCTGTTATTCTTGTCTTGTACTACCATTCTTGGGTCTTATTGGCATCATTCAGTCTGTTTTTTGTTAATCAAATACTTGTTTTATTTGCTAAACCTTCACTACCTTCCTTTCACTTTCCTCAGATCAATAATAATATTCTAACTATATTCAATCTCTTCATCATGTGGGGCTTTGTAATGTGGCCTGTGACAATCATATGAAAAGGGATATGTAACAATTTTTTTTTGACTAAGTGTTTTTTGTGTGCTCTATGTTTGTCATTGTTCCTCAGAATATGAGCCCAGTGACATAATCGCTAGGTTACTCCTCATCCTCCTTGCTGGTTTTGCGCCGCTTTGCCCTAGTCCCTCACCTGTTTATAGTCCTTGTGGAGCTTCTTGTACTGGAACATGTTGCAGAGCACTGTCGACGCTGCCTTGGCTGCTTTCTGCTTCGCCGAGCTGAGCAGGACACAGAGAGATGACAGGTTAGAAAACTAAAAGACACAGTGCCTTGGTATCTACACATGAGACAATCTATCCACTGGTAAAACACTGCATTTTTCATGGTTAACCTTGTAAGAAGGAACAGAGAGTGTTGTGTTGTATGAGTCTTTGGTGAGACCTGCCTCTTAAGAAAGCTTAAGAAATTTCTATATCAAACATGTTCAAAAAGTTAGACAAGTTACAGACAAAGTCTTAACACCACTGAACAAGCTTCTGGGCATTTTGGGAGCAGAGACGCAGCAAAGGCACTAGTAAGTAGGTGACTTCATTACATACAGCCTGCGAGACACCAGTCAGTCACACCATCTGTATCCCTTTCAGACTGTGGTAATTTAGCCACGACGTAGCATATAATTACTGTTGTCTGGGCTAGGGCTATGGTGTTTCTGAAGTCCTTCACTGAACTGGGGAGGGATGCTAAATCAGTCCGGTCAAGACAATGGTGGTTAAATGGCTGGCTGGAGCTAAACCCTGCAGACAGTTCACTAAGGACACTACTACTAGGACCAGGGCTGAGTAGCACTGCTCTAACTCTTCCTGGCACCTGCTGCTTGCCTACCTGTTGTCATGGCTGGTCTTGATGGCCACCAGCTTTGTGAGTCCATCAAAGTAAGTGATGTCCCGGGCAGCCAGCTGGCTGCCTATCACCAGGTTGTTGAGGGCTCCGCAGATGTTGATCACTACATCGCTGGAGGGCTCCTTCTGGTGGCCGTCTTTAGGCAGCTTGGCCACCAAGGTGCTAACCACCTTGGTCGCTGAGGGGGAAGATGCAGGGCTGTCAGTCTTGAGTGTAGTTCCACATAGAGTAACATACTGATATTTGCAGCCCTAGCGAACCATAGTCTTCAGTTTTCATATCCTTTGTTCACGCAATTACATAATGAAACCTACCCACGGGATCAATCTATGACTGGAGACACTCCTCATAATGCGTGATTGGAAACTGCAAATCAAACAGACTAAAAGCAGCACATTTTCTCAAAATGTTGACTTAATGCTTAGAGCATCTAACCTATTTCACCAATTTAAAAATCTCATGGACTGAGGGCGTGTGAGCTGATTTCTCTTGTGAGAAACCAACTCCTCCAATAATTATAGGCCTTCAGCACCCCAGGAGTGTACTTCCTCCCCCTGACCTACAGCATTTCAAGCAATCACAATGGGCTCTGTGATAGAAGTACTTTGTACAGAGTACGTGCTGTGCTTTGCCTCCGGGATGTGAACACGCTCACACATGGAACAGCGTGTAACCCCGACGGTGCGCAGCGGTGAGCTGGGCGTGAGCGACGGCCAGGTTTAGGGGAAGGAGAGGGAGGGGGAGCTCACCCATGGCGCCCTTGTCCTTGGCATGGCGGGACAGGTTCCTCAGGAAGCCCGTCAGTGAACGCAGCTCCACGTCGCTGTGGGTGCGCAGGAGGTCCATGATCACAGGCAGCATGCGTTCCTGCTCCAACGCCACCCGGCTGAGCACCGACGCCCACTAGGAGGGGGAGCGAAAGGGCACCTGTCACTGACAGACTCACAGGTTCTGCGCAGGTTCACTGATCTACAAGTCACCTGGATAGCCTGTTGCATTCACAGCACCTACTATATCAGTAACTATTAGCTCCTGTATCTACATGCAATAAATGTCAGACAGCAAAAAAAATCAACCAAAAAGATAATGGTAGAGAGTGGATTTTCTTATTCATATTTACTTTCTGATGGACAGATAATAACAGGCTCTGCCCACATTCATCTTGCTGATGTATAGAGTCTGTGGGCATAGCCTCTGTGCCATACTATCCTAGTATAGTAGTTTTACTAACATTTTTGTCCAGTGAAGAACACAGAGATATGGAGGGGCCCTGTGTTTAGCACTATGGACTGATAATCACACAGTGAGACTTACAGTGAGACTGACATACTGTGCTCTACTGGGTCAGAGCAGTCAACATCTTTCAACTGAGAACTGATTTTAAACTTAAATCAGTATTTATTCTCTGTATATCTTTCTTTGTAATTTGTCATTGCTCCAGTTTTCAATTCCATTTCATATTGACCATTTCCTAAATATAATTTTCTTTGCATTGCTTTTTAAAAGCTTCTTGGCTTTTTGGTTTCTTAACCCCCTAAAGGGGTGTGTACTTGGTTAATCTAATGATGGAGACATTAGAGAGAGAGAGAGAGAGAGAGAGAGAGAGAGAGAGAAGGAGAGGGAGAGAGACACCTACCCTCTTATCCCCCGCAGTGATGTTCTGTAAAGCCCCAGCGGCCGCCTCGCGTGTGGTGGTGTTGATCTCACAGCGCTGGAGCACGCGATTATAAAGCCCCACCACCTGGGGGTGCCACAACCACTCCTCGCCCTTCGGCTGTTTTGCCACCTCTGTGAATGTAGACAGGTCCTGGTTCTGTCTCTGTAGAGGTAGAGAGGTAAGGTCAGCACTGTAAAATACAACTGCTGTACATCTACTCAAAAAAAGAGATTTCCCATCCCAAGTTTTCCCAAGTTTGATATGAATTCTTCTCATTGCCTTCATTGCCATTTTAATTCCTCTGTAACTATCTCAAAGGTACTTATTTGCTTTCTGTTTGCCCCATTGTTAGCAATGCCACATGCCTACAAAAGCACATATGATACAAGTCATGCAAGAAAGTTTCTAATCCTTCCATCCCTAAATTTACTGGGCCCACCATGGGTGGTGACATGTTTTTTTTTAATTATTCACATAAATAAATGTAATGTCAAATGTTGAGAGTCAGATGTGCCCAGAACTTGTGGTTGATTGACACATACATCCTTGGCTTTCTTGCTTTTGGGGGTGAAGCAGCCAATGGCGTCATTCATTCCACTGTCCTGCCCTCTTGTTGGTCCCTCCAATCGCTGAAGGATGGATGGCGGCATCTCCTCATACAACTGATAGGACAGGTTCCGCAAGACACACACAGCATTCTCGACCCCCTGGGAAGAAAAACACACAGAGGAGAGATCTGGGTCACCACCTGATCAGCCCAGAACACAATGCAGCCATTATGACCCCCTGTGCAAACCTTGTAATTGGAGCATCAGGGCTCAACCCTGCAGACATACTAGGATAATGAGGAAAATAGGACAGGAATCAAAGTAATTGCCTCTTAAGCTGCCTATGTTATGCAACTGGAGAGGTGTCCAAAACTGGCCCACCACTCAGGTGCTTAGCCACTCTGGGCCTTCAGCTCACCTTGTCCTCCACCTTGCCATCCTGCAGGGAGGTTTGGATGTAGCCCACCAGTGAGTCTACCAAGCCCCGCATATCCCGCATCAAGCCCCGCGTCTTCTCATTCACAGAGCTCAGGTTCCTGAGAGGTAGAGTTACATTACATTTCATTACATTACTTAGCATTACATTGCACACATTTATCAGATGCTGTTATCCAGAGCAACTTCCAGCACAATAGTACATAAATGTATCCATTCAAGTTAAATGAGCTTGTCAGACCAAGCTAACAAGACTCGCAACACTCACAGACCAGTGAGTGTGAGCATAACACCATTCAAGCCCTACCACAAGTTAACTTGTTAAAGCAGGACACAGAGGAACACAGTGCTACATTAGCAACTGGAGTCGGGGAGGGAAGGAAATGAACCAGTGGGCAAAGGGGAGCTGTGGTTGACTAGTGATCACAGGGCAGCAAAGTTGGGGGTATACACACCATGAAAAGGATGGGAAAAGAACATTGGACTACACCAGTGGTTAGATGTGTAGGATGGGGGAAAAATGGAGGTACCTCCAAGACTAGAGGGAACAAAATGATAGCTATACCACAGCTCTTTAAGAAGAGGCCAAGGGGAGTTCATTAGCTTTCAGAAATAAATGTGCATGACTCCACTGAGTGGGAGCATGTGGGTGGTTGTGCTGCTACCTGAGGCAGCCGGTGGTGTTGTAGAAGATCTCGGACTCGGAGGGACTTTGCTGGATGGTGTCAGACTCTCCACTAACAGACAGAGGA
Organism: Megalops cyprinoides; assembly: GCF_013368585.1. NCBI lineage: Eukaryota > Metazoa > Chordata > Actinopteri > Elopiformes > Megalopidae > Megalops > Megalops cyprinoides. The sequence goes on along the minus strand of NC_050595.1, from coordinate 12,874,131 downwards.
ATCAGGATCTTCTCTGTCAGGTCAGTCAGTGTTTCCTTTGCCAGTTTGTCTTTCAGACTGTCTTTGGAGGACAGGTTCCATAGAATACCTGTAGTGAGAGAGAGAGAGAGAGAAACAGATGGTGAGTCAAAGAGAAAGAAAAATGGTGGAGGTTCCATTAAAGAAAAAAAATTGTCAAGTCATGTTTTTGTTACTCTTTCTCAGATTGGGACTTAAGCCTCCTCTCAGATGATGGCTGAGTTTCAACTTGTGCACCTTCAAAATTTGACAGCACAAAGTAATAATACACAGAATCCATCCTTGCGTCTCCCCTGATAACTTAAGAAGGTCAAGACATGCTCAGATCTCATAACAGGTGTTCTGCCCCTGGACATTTTTGCTCATACAGTTAATTTCAAGTTTGCTGATATTCCATTCGAAACGGATACTCCCCAAAAACAGGGTCATTGCCAGAGCACAGCCCCAGGCTGCGATTTCACTTTATGACCATAATATCCCCGTTGCACGGGCGGGCCTGGGGGAACCAATCAGGAGCCCAGGTCACTGCAGACTTTGTGTTCTGTTGCACTCTCAGCAAGAACACGCTCCCACCTTCGCTCACCCCCCAACAGATCATGTTGAGGCAGCCACCGTGAGTGAAGGCTTGACTCACAGCTGGTCATGGGAGTGCTGCCAGTCCAACCTTGTGAGTCGAGACAACTTTGCAGAGCTTTATAAATCACCCTCGGTAAAAGAGCCACTACTACTCCCACTCATAGGTATTATCTTGTAAAAATATTACACTCCCTGTCAAGCTCATGAATGGTATGGGAAGGGCTGTTTTATACAGGTAGCATATAAGTTATAGTGACATTCACTTTTACTGGAAACCGGCCTGATAATTTCCAGTTACGACTTGTTTTTAGGGATTTAGGGAGTTTCTGCATGGCATAAAGCTCTTTGTGTTAAACTGGCTTAGGAAGAAGAATGAATACAGAAGTGCTCTAACATGTGGGTGAGCTAACATACCAATTTGATAAAACTTTGGCTCTTGGATTAACTGAGCCACCCCCCAGCAAACACATAATAAATGTGCTTTGCTGGCTTCCCAGGGATAAGTCAAGTTCCATCAATGCCTAGGAATCTCAAGGACTGTTTACTTTCAGTACTGGTGATAGTGGAGCTTACATTACACATGGTACAAAGACTGCAGACAAAGACTGCCCTCTCTTCATTGGCTCAGTGCCCTAAGTGTAGGCGGGTTCCTTTGCCGCTGTTTGAACCATTCAGTATTACACTGCATACTACCTCTTCTGAGTGCCCTGCGCAATGACGGGCTCTATCCGCAACTAATAATGCTAACTTCTCAAGTTGTGTCATGCAGCTCAATACACACTTTCTCTTAGATCTGACTTATCAATATATGTCTTTTATTCCCTTGTGATTCCAATCCACCTCTCCTTAAAATAATAATACTGTTCTTGTGTGCATTTCAGTAGTTAGTGTAGGCCTCTCTTGGGGATGGTGTCCCATTACCAACACTGCAGTTACTCCTGTCCTCAAAAAACCCTAGTCTATTGGACTGTGAAATAATTACCAGTTACGGGCTTATCTCTGACCTCTCTCTTTTGTGGCTAAAACTCTAAATCAGTTATTCTGGCATGCTTTCTTCAGGCTCAGATGGCATCTAATGAGCTATCCGAACCACTTCAACCTTAGCTTAGCGCCAAGCTCAGTACAGAAACTGCCTTAGTCTAAGTTGTTGTAGATCCAGTCTGCTGACTCTGGTGTCCTTAATGCTCTTATCTGTTGGCCAAAAACATGTGTTGACACAGCTAGAGACAAATACTGGAATAAAAGCTACAGACGTTTCTCCGTTTAGGTCACACATTACTAACAGACAACAGCTAAATTCTCTGGGTAAACAAACTACTGATTGGATGTGACCCCTATCCCTCAGGGTACCGTGTTTGGCCCTGTCCTATTCATTATTTATGAGCATCCTCTCAGGGAAATCAACACCCCCATGGTTTGTGTTTTCACTGCTGTGCTGATATTCAAAATTTAGCTGTCAGGGTACATACCTTGCATAACCTACCCTACATGACTCCTACTGCCTTGTAAGCTGCTTAGGCAAAGTCTTGCATGAACCGCAATGTATTTTAATTTATGTGTAAAGCAATACCCCTTCACCAAGGTATTTTACTGATCTGTTACAGTGCTATGCGCAAAGTCAGAAACAATGTTCCTCCAGTGCAGCCTGGAGTTAAAACTAATTTCCACCCTATGTGACTTGCTAAACTTTGGAATTTCTTACCTCAACAGATTTGGGTAATTCTTGACTTTAATTGTATCACCTTAAATTCATCTGTTAGGTGAAACCTATTTTAAATTGTTATGATTTATATTGTATTACTTTTTAGGACATTCACTTTTTTACCTGTTCTTTGCATGTTGACCTGCCATTTTAATTTATTTCTCTCTCTACAGGATTTTATGTGCGGAACCTGTGGAAAGGCACTTTTGAAAGAGATGACTGGTCTGCTTGGAGGTGGGGCTTAAGAGAGGCAAGGAACTGGGATCTGACAAGAGTGTAGTTTCAGGGAGCCAGTGACATTTTGGGGAGGGGGAGGTATGGTCTTAAAAGATGCGGGAGGGTGGCCCTGGGGGTAAGGAGGCTGGGCCAGTCAGTTTAGGGTGGGGTGGAGTAGGTTTTGCTTAGGCAGTGAGGATTACAGCAGAGAAGAGGATGGCTTTGAAAGCTGGGAGGGGCAAGGCTGGGACAGCAAAGGGTCTCTGTACCAGTGATGTTTTTGCGGAGCTCGTCGTCTGGCTCCTTGAGGGCCAAGATGAGCATTGGGATCCCCCCGGCCTCGATCAGCGCCGCCTTGTTGTCCATGTTCTCGTAGATGATGTTACGCATGGCTCCTGTGGCGTAACGCTGCACCTCCTGGTTTTCGCTGTTGAAGAGCTGCACCATCGCAGGGATTCCCTTCAGATGATACACCTTTGTGGTGGAACAAGGACGCACAGGGTCAAGTCTGAGAAGCTCTTTGAGATGAAGCATTCTTAATGCTGACGCTGGTCTACCCACCGTGATGTCAAATGCAAATGAACTTTTACTGCCTGTTTCTTTCATAACTTAAATTCACAACTTACAAAATAATAACATATTTCACAATTCTGCATTTATTCCTCTTAACCTTGCTGTAGAGAAGGAATTTAACCAAGAATATACATATACTCTTTGCATTACTATTGCTTCAATAGTTATGGCAACAGAGACTATTATTTTGCATCCGTTTCTACCCAAATAGCTAACACACAAGGCCAACAGACACAGGAAAAGCACAAAATAAGTCTCTTATCTCTCATGTAGATGTACTCTAAAGTAGCCAAAAAGTACTTTCCATGAACAATGTGACTGTCATGGAAACATTGTGAATATGTTATCTGTACTGGGTACCTGCATTTCTCTAGGTAACCCCACATTCTCCCACACCAAATGAGCACTGAGCATTTGCCTACATGGAAATGAGGCTCACTCTAAATTCAAACCAGCCAGTCAGGTGCCCCTATGGAGGGGCCCCTGTGCCTCTGATAAAAATAATGACCCTGCTAGTCTGAGTGAGAGGGGAAGGCACACTCTGGTGAATGCATAATGTTCTAATTCTGTTTCTGTGAAGCCGTAGTATTTTTTAATGTCTGTATGTCATGTGTGTATAGCCATGTGATCATCGTGGCCAATAGCCACTGCCATGATAAGAGTCTCTCTCCAATGTAGTGTCTCCTGTCCAGCTGATAGCTGTTACTTGTGTCTTTGTAAATGTGGCTGTTTGATAATTGCAGGATAGCCTCTTAAGCAGTAATACAATTTCACTGCAATCGCTGCATAAGTTGCACTGTAAGCTGGAGCATTTTGTGGTAACGACTTGCTACTGCAACAATAGCTGTTACACTTGGAATTTAGCTACATGGTCGGAGGGCAGCTTGCCATTGAGTAAATGGCTACAAGCATGGTTTCAGTGAACAATGAAAACATTTCGCAACCATGACAACTTCTTTAAGTCACCAGAGAGTGTGGAAACTGCAAAGTATGTGTTTGCATTGTTATGTTGATAGACTCATCCAACAGCCAAGGCTGGAGGCCAGATGACGAGAACGCTCAGTTACCTGCTTCTTAGCATCATTGTTATGGTAGCACTCATGCTGGATGTAGGCTGCTCCTTGCACTTGCAGTTCTGTGTCATCCATGGACAAGTAGCTGACAGCTGTGGGCATGTCCATATGGCTGAATCTGCACATACAAAAAAAGGGAAGATGTGAGATGAACCTACCTACAGTAATACTCTTACTTAAGGTACAGCATGAACTAATGTCATTCTCATTTTGGATTCCTATTAAGACTCCATCTCAGGTCACAGTACAGACTTAATTAGTCAGACCCATTAGTAATTCTTCTTATTGCAACAGTTATGGTGATTTTGGGCAGCATCCAAAACTTCTATCACAGATATGACAGAGCTTTGAATATTATTTCAGTTGGGGTCAAAGTCTGAATAGGATATTCAAAGGATATTGAATATCTGGGCCTACAACTCTACTCTTAACATTACAAAGCACCCCCTGTTTTCAGATGCATGCATGGCTACCACGATGAGGACTCTGGGATGCTCAGGTACTCTTATTACTCTCTCTTTCTGCACACTGAGAGGAAGCGCCTGCCCAGAGCTGTCACCCGAATGACACCTCCATAGGCACAGTCAGGTGAAACGTTTGCCTGTGAAATGTCAGTCTGAAAGTTTTCACTGGCACCACACCCAGACCAGTTCTGCCACAGTGACTCCACCTCAGACTTAAGCGCGAGAGATGAGTTTTACGGCCCTCGGGCTTCAGGCAAGCAACACTGAAAACATTCTTCTGAGAAGGGTACTGTAGACGTGTTCTCTAAAGAGAAGAAGACGAGTAATTCTCCTCTCTAGAGAACCTGAAATTCTCATCGCAAATGTAAACTCTCATTTTCAGCCACAAACACCCCCAGCTTCAGTTACAGTCTTTGGAACCAGTACTACATACATAAAGGAGTAAAGTCCAGAAAGATAAGGTTGGTTTCACTGCATTGATCACTATATTGTGTCATTTAAACACATACCAGCTGCTGTATCAGCTCAAATGACGCACATAGAAACATTCATGAGAGCGCTTCCCCTGCAGGGAAGTAAGAACCTACACCACAGACTTGATTCAAAAAGCAATATATTTTAAGATAAAAATATTAGTAATATACTTAATATACTTAATTATATAGTAATATACTTCTTTGATCCACACCAAGATGTATGGCATATACTATACATCTATCAATTACAGTCTAAGGATTTATAAGTATGTGTATAAATTCTACAATGTGTTTAAATTGCATATGTTTAAGTTACTTCTGAAAATATGTATTGGCATATTTGTCTTACTATATGTAATATATAACACACATTGACATAAGTTTGTCAAAGGAGAATGCTCTAGTTTCAAAATCATTTGACTGACACTTTCCAGGTCTTTGTCCAGGGGCACTGCAAAAAAGAAAACACATCCACACATTTTAGATGTCCTCATGCCCTTTGGCAATTCCAATATTAAATTTATGAATGATGGGAATCCATCTTTCTCAGGGCTTTCATTCTGCCTCTCAATAAGGAAATGCGGCTAACACTGCAGTGCTCTATATGTGTTACACATGCGTTTGTAGAGCGTGTTCAGAAACACAACCGCCTTTATGAACAGTGGGTTTGTCTGATTGAACGACCCTCACCCACTGAGGTTCCCCATGCTGCCCATGATCATCTGGCCATCACACACGTCAACGCCCTTCCCCACGCTGTGCACGCTCTTCACGGACAGGGTGCGCGGCAGGAAGACCTGGGAGCTGCTGGACATGCCCCCCATGGCCAGCCCGCCGCCGTAGCTGCTGCCACTGGACATCTGGTGCTGCAGGGTGCTGGCCCCGGAGACGGAGGAGACCATGCTCGCCCGGTTGTTGCGGTTGGCGATGCGGCTGATGGTGCGGTGGGCGGGGCCCTTGAAGGACTGGTAATGCTGGACGACCTCCATCTCGCCGCCCCCACCACTGCTGCCAGCACGGGCCAGCGTCCCGCTGAGGGTACGGCGCATGGTGCCGGGCGCTGGGGACTGCCGCATCTGGGTGGTGTAGCCGTTGCTGGCCGCGTAAGAGTGCTGGCGGGTGAAGGCCGCCTCCCTCTCCGACAGGCTGCCCTCACTGCCGTCCTGAGCCATCCACGCTGCCACGGGTGACGGCTGCTGGGACATGTTGTGCAGACGCAGCGAGCGCAGGGAGAGCGTCTCGGGGTCGGGCCGGCTCATGGTGCGGGTGACCACCTGCTGGTAGCTGCTCTGCTGGCCGCCCATGCGCATGTCATCGTGCTGATAGGCTCCGCCTCCGAGCCCGCCCCCGAGGCTGACCCTTTGCCGAGGACCCATTTCCACAGCCGAGCGTGAGGAGTAGCCGGCAGTCTGCGACACCCTGGGCGCCTGGGGGATTTGGGGACAAGCAAGAGAGACATAAAGAAATGACATTTTGAACATCTATTTCCAATATATTCAAGTATTGTTTCATTACTTTTAGTGCTATTTTAACCCTAAAAAGCAAACCCCTTCAAACATGTAAATTTTTGATTTTTTGAATTTATGATCTAATGTTTTTTGATAAATTTTTGATAATATGATCTAATGAGTTCTTCTGAACTCATTAAATACTGTAAATTGATTGCCATGGTCTTTTCCAAATGGCCCAAATTTAAAATGTTTAGTATCTGCAGCATATACACAGATTTTGCTCAGTGCTTTGGTCAAACATTGCATTGGTTTCCTCATTTCAAGGCTAGTTAAACAGGTACAAGACAGGGCGTGTTCGTTGGCACATCGACAAGCGGCCTTTGCCAGGAGAGGACATATCATGCTTTTGAAAGTCTCTCAGCTAAATGGGTGAAATGTATCTTGTCAGAGATGAGTTAAACCATTTACAACACCTTGGCTTCAGATGATAAAAGAGATCCTTTTCCAAAAAACACATTATGTTGGCACATGAAACTCTCCATCTATGGGTTCTACCTCTGTCACCTTTATCCTTTTTCCTGGAAAGTCCTATAGTGTGGTCCTCCCAAAAACATCATTAGAAAGTATAACCATTCTCTGAGTAGTTGATCAAAAAATTATCAATTGGGATGTACATGTGACTGAAGATTGAAATCCATTTATTTTATCTGCATAAAAGTTATGTGGTAGTACCACGTAGAACCATTCACCAGTCAATGGGTGTCAAGTGAGGTTGATAAATGACTGCTGGATACAGCTATCTAAACCCTTTCCCTTTTTGTCATAGCCACACCCTGGGTGTGTCAAAGATTACAAATGGTTCCCTTGTTATTTAGCGCTAGCCCTGTGCAGAATTCCCATTGGATGACTGAACAGTCTGGAAGTTGGACTTCAGCTTCTAAACACAAACATGGGGACCTCTTGTGAAATATCACACTGCTGGAGCAAAGGTGTGGCCACAGTACTGCTAACCACAAAGGAATGGCAGCACTTTGCAATGATTTGTTGTAGTTATTTCTGTAAGATAAATTTAAATGGGCAAATACTGTACCTAAAATAACACATACCGTAAGGTCATACAAATTAAGAAATTCAACAATATGTGCATGTCGGCTCTGTAAAGAGATGTAAATTCAATACGTACACAAAAGTAACTTAAGGAAATAAAATGAACAAGAAAGAAGATCCACTAAATTTCTCTGAGCCTTCAGACTCAGCGTTAAAGATTTCATGCTACAGATTTCAAGTCACCTTCCTCGGACAGAGCAGATCTTGATGCTATCTTGTCTCACAGATTTATGAAAAACATGATAGGCAAAAAATCAGGAAGTCAGTGTGACCAATTGCAGGAAGTGATGTCACACTCACCGCAATAGTCCTGCTCATGTTGTACATGTGGGACTTGGAGCTGAATCCTGGGGCGTAGGTGGAATATTTCATTGTCTGGGTGCCACCATACTCTACAATCAGAGAGAGAAACAGATTATGCATTAGCAAATGAACACAACACCACACTATTTTCCTGGCTTTACTTAACCACATAAAACAAAGTTGGCAAACTTCCTCCAAAGCTGACACACAGATCTATTCAGGTGACATTTAACAACACCTGGGGATGTTCTCTGAAAAAATAAACAAAGGGAAACTGTCTGGTTGGCCATCTATTTTATGAAAGCGCAGTTTGCCTACTGTGTTTGAAACATATTCCCTGTGTTTAATTTTCAACTCTTTAGAGTAAGGCGAAGTTATGCTTACTCTCCGAACTGATAACTTCAATAAGAGAATCATTAATTTTTTTTAGGATTATTTTAAGAAAAAACCTAGGTGCAGTTTGAACTTATTTTTATTGACCTATAAGACAAGGAGGTTTGAAACAAAGGTTTGGTTAAGTTGTTATCTATGGGCAGCAACAACACAAGGATTATTCAAGGATTCTACATGTCAAGGTCTGTAAATGAATCAACACAGTATAATCTATGTTCCCCACTATTCAAGCAGATAGAAGATACAATTTAATTTCCATGTGTTTAACTGCAACCGTTCTTTGTCCATTTCCAGACTTTGACCTCTAACAGTCCTGTTTGAATATTTATTTAGCTATGTGATTGCTCCCAAGGCCAGTACCACAGCTTGCTCCACCACTTGAGCCTTGTCCTGTGAAAACCAAAATAAACAGTCCAATACTACAGTGGAACTACAACCATAGCTTTTTAAAAATGTTATTTTTTTTTATTTTAACCTTGCAGAGAAATGCTTCCATTTGCTATAGTGTGATGCAAAGCAAAGTACCAAGTTCTCTCCACATGACTATAATAGCAGTAGGGTTATTATTTGTCACTCAGATCTACAGTGTGCATATGCCACAAGGCCTGCAAGTTTTAAAGGAAGACAGCATTAATAATGGATTGTTACCAGAGACTAGCAGCACTGATAGAATGTCTCTGGTTTGAGGGGGGAGGGTGGTCTGACACAGGAGTTGCGCAGAGGAGATATGCTGGCTGAGGGGTGGGGCAGGGTTGTGACGTTTGCCTTTCCACCAGCGGACATGACGCGTCTCTCCACCGAAACCAAGAGCCGAGCGTGCCAAGCCAGCAGGTCTAGACGGTTTTCAAACAGATGTTGTGTACCTCCAGCTTAAGAGTAAGGAACAGTGTTGCAAGTCACTTAAAATGTGCCAGACTATTCCAGACTGGTGGAATGAGAACACTGACATCTTGCAGGCCTTCTGGAGCACAGATAACCTCAATTGTCAGACCCCAGTCTCTGCAACCTGAGAGAAGGGGACATAAAAAGCCTATTTGTCAAACTATGATACACAGGAAAAGAAATCTGAATGGATTTCAAATGCTGCCCATCCCTGCTTGCCAGGCATATTTTGGTACAAAGGTAACTACAATATATTTTAATAATTTAATAATTTTGGCATGGGTGAGAGGAGGACGTATTTGTCTGGTGATAGTGAACAGATGGCTAGTGGAACAAAGTGATGCACGGTTGCGTAAAGTCTGAAAATGACAGGAAAGGCTCCTTACAGTGTACAGACCTGTACAGACTCCATTTTGTAGCGTGATAACTCTGTGATCTCACTGCAGGGCACAAAATAATTCGACACGGGAGCTCTCTTATCTGCTTTTCCCTTCAGTAATGTTGGAGTGTTACATCATGGTGGGATTCAGGCCCTCCACGCACACCACATCTCTCCTCCCCTGTGTCAGGGGTTATCAGTTTGTGAGCAGGGGCAGATTCCTCTAAAAGCATTTTGCTTCAGCTCCAGACAGATGGAGCTTGAGTGGTTTAATGTCTGGTGCTGGGTCACGCTGAGTCATAAATCAAAACGGATTCTGAACAAAGGCACAATTGAACCAGTGCGTATGAACTCGACTCCAGAAGGGTATGGGTTTGAATACTAGTCAGGACACTGACAGTGCACTCTTGAGCAAGGTACTGCACCTCAGTTTGGCTATTTAAAAGGCTTGGCTTATGTAACATATCAACCGTGTCTCTTGTTGCGTTTGTGCTGTGTGATGTAATGTAGCATAAGCCAAAAATGAGCCTACTGTAGGGAAGGAATCCAACTACATCATGTGTGCTTACTTTTTAAATGGGCCTCTGAGACAGAAACCATGCAAACACAATACAGAATCTTCAGAACACGCGTGTCAATGTAAACCATGTGTCATTACTATGGTATGACAAAATTACTATGTTTTATTGCTGTTATCCAGAAATCTATGACAGTGTAACTCCTGCTTCTCTACTTTGACAAATGTTCCACCAAGGCTAAAACTGACCTCTGTTGGGCCTTCAATGTGGAATGAAAAGACTGTAAGTCAGGAATTTGGCCAGGTCACCTTTCCTGACATCTGACCGAATTGCTTTTTTTTGGGGGGGGGGAGGTTGTTAGGAAGGTCAGCTGACTCACTGACCCCCTGATGTATTATCAAGTAAGCAGATCCTCCTACTCTGAAAACTACAATTGTTTCAGTCCATTCAACTGATTACACATAGCTGGAAACAGACACAGTCCATTCTAATGATTATGTACAGCAAGAGATCCTTCCTCACTTCTCTTATGTCACATATATACTTTATCTTTTTCAACTCTTTTTGTTGTTGTTTAATTTTTCTCAAAGGCAGTTAATTAACTCAGTAGGAAACTTTAAAACTGTAATTTGCACATGCTATTTAAAAGAACTCCTGTAATTATAAACGTGTAATTGTAAATCAATTACCCATGTTGTGCTCTTTCATTGTGAACTAGAAGTGATTTTGCGTACCCCTTGAAATATGATTGTGTGGAAAATAGTGACAATGTGAAAACAGGCTCTTTTAAACAACACCAAAAAGCAGGGAGAATCAGTTTGGTTCAGCTGTTGCTCAGTTTCCAAATGCCTGACTAAAATCTATCAGAAGTGTAGCCAATCCTATTCTGCTGCATGGTTTCCCCTCAGCATTAGAGGTGTGACTCATGACCTGGCTGAGCGAAGGCTGCCTTTGTGTGTACCTTTGCTGTAAGACATACAATCAGCATAGCACACGCCCATTATAAGAATCGCAGATAAAATAATTCTCCACCCAACGTAACTGAGCCGCTATGATAAACCAGCAGGGACACACGAAAAATGCTTTGGTAATAACTACCTACCGCTGATAAGAATCACAATCACGCCAGACAAATATGAGTCATAAGAGAGGATTTTTACCCCCAATGGAGCATCTGAAGAGCTCACACGCCAGAAAACATGCCCCTTACACATGAACTTCTTCGTCCCTGACCTGATGAACTTTTAAATCCCCATAAGAAAATGACATACATTGTAATATACTGAGAAGTATGTTCTTCAGCCTAAGAATATATTGCAAATATATTTGGAATATGTTAATACAAAGCAGAAATATATTGCAATATACTAAAATGCCAATAATAATGGCACCTATTTTCAATATATTGATTGACTTACAAAAATAATTCTGTAAAATATATTCTCAATATATTATTTTGGATGGGTGTTTAAAAAACATTTCTTTGGGTTATAAAAGACAATAGTGTTGATCAACCAAATTGAAAGCTTTATTTCAGCAGCTGTAGTTCAGGCTGAGACCATGATAGAGGTCGGGGCAGGCACTTGTTTGGGCGTGTGAGGTGTGTGTGTGTGTGTGTGTGTGTATTTTCGGCGGTGCGGCACAGAGCAGCGCGTGTGTTTGCGGACACGGCAGTGGTGGGCGTGTAACGCACAAGCTCAGCCTGGTTCTCAGCTGGGAGGATGCAGACATGTTCTCACGGATAGGGGTGGGGGGAGGAGGAGGAGCGAGCAACTTCACGCTCAACTGGAAGAGAAAAGCCGCAGGGGCCCGGACAGAAACCGGTCCCGCCAGCGGCACTCCCTCCGCCCTCTGTCACCACCCCTGGCCCTGCCTAAGCAACACCCCAGCAGAAAGACCAAAGGACATCTCAAAAATATCTCACGAGGAGCTTGGCAGCACTTCATTGAAAATCTGGATCTGATGATTTTTAAGCTGCTGTTAACACAACACACCCTACTTGCTGTAGTGCATACAGGAGTGGCACCTTACAAAAAGAAATATATCTTTATTGTTTTAACTTTAGAGTTTTAACTTCATTCAATTATTGATATATAAACACTGATGTAATTTTCTTACTTGCACTTCATCTGCAAATGAAGTTGCCTTTTAGGTAAAAGTTCAGAGCAAGTTTTGATATATTTGTAAACTTTCATTAGATTCTTGGATGAAAACATCTGATCATTGCTATCATCAAAATATAATCTTGTTGTTCTTCCATCTAAAACACAACACACTTGTTCAAATTATTAAAAGCTTGTTTCCATTATATGTTTTCAAAAATACCCAGGCCTAAATAAATGAATGGGGGAATTATCACGTCTCTGTACAATGTGAAATTCATTGCTGGCAGCACTCTTTTTTGTCAGCGAAACACATTTTGGAATAACATTCAGAGAGAATCTGTTGGAGGCCGCAAAACTCTGCTTCGGGTCTCAGGCAACAGATTATTGGCTTCAGTGGACTCCTGACAACAGCACTGTTGCCCATTTCTGTCTAGTGGAAACAGCAGCTGACCCAATACTTGCCAGATTCCTCACCACTTCCCCAAAATGCCACCCCTCAGTGTCATGGCCTATATAGAACAGTAGCACAATTCATATCGGTTACATACCTACTTTTATACTATCGTTCGCATTTGACCTTATTACAATGCCTTGTTATTTTTACCCCAACAAGTATTTGCTTCTCCAATTGTTGTCACTGTTAGTTTTTATTGTGCATCCGTTACTTGGTTGTATTGGCAGTGTTGAATTTGGTTGAATCTGATGTTTTATGTGCCAATGGGTCTGAATGAAGGGAACAGCTCTGGGACTGAAATAGAACATTGCCTCGAGTGTGCTTATCACTGATAAAATATTTGGAGGACGATAAGTAGTTAGAATACTTTCCAAACCATGAGGCCTGCTTCAGCACGCTGGAATTGTGGTAACTTGTCAAAATGGGATCAGTACTAGATAATATTCGTAATAAATACAACAGACAGGAAACATTTTTTGTTCCCGTCAAAGTGGATTTTAGAAGCAGTCAGTGCATTTAGCTTACAGCCAACAGAAGGCAGCGAGGAACATGAAGAATGGCCCACTTTTTGGGAAAAAGAGACCCTGTGTGTTTGCCCTTTTCTGAAATACGGTTAGTCCATTCAACTCATGTCAGTTATTGTCCCCATTCATGGCCAGCTACTGTTGTCTACAGTTTCTACACAGGGAGAACGTTTCTCCAAAGTATACCTTCAAAACACAAGACACGTGTCTCCCCAGCACCTGTGTCAGGCTAATATCTGAACCTTTTTTTTTTTTCTGAACGGAATGTAACTGCTGTCTAAACTTGAGAGGGGCAAAGTGGAGGTCATGAACCAAGGATTCCACAGAAATACATGTCAACAGGTCTCAAATGAACAGTTACCCCCTAACGTATGTGCATAAATTGCCACCAGTAATTCAACCCAACAGTAATTGGACATTACTGTTGAGATCAACAGGTCAGGCACATATTTCATATTGATTCATTGTAATAAATAAGTTAAAAAATCTGTTAATTATGGTGTGCAAAGACAAGGGAAGGTGAGACGATCCGTTAAGTAGCACCCCTTAAACTTGATGTATGTGATCCAACTACTGCAGTCTACATCAACATAATAACAATATTAATGTCATACCATCACATGACAACATTTCTGTGAGAAACTACAACGAGCTACTAAATATTTTGATCAAGACAAGCTGGCGGTAGCTGGGTGGTTATCTTGTAGGAATGATATACACTGAGTATCTCAGGTGTTGGTCTCCTGATAAGTGAGGCACATTGGCTCCGTTCTGTCTTTTAAAATTTTCTCCAGGCTTCCCATTGAACATTCAATCACCTCATCCATCTCTGCCTAAAACTTTTGATGAAGTGCAGTGTGCACAAAACCGAGATTCCTACCTGTGCCGTTTATTTTCCTCAGCTGAGGTTTTCCTTTACTGGAAACTATCCAGCGGTAATGCTAAAGACCCATTAAGCAACAGAATTAATGTCCACCAGGTAATAACTCATTGGCCATACACATTACTGTATGACATACATAAAGCGAAAAGGCTCCTTCCACCACAGTCTCTGGTCAGTATCCTAAATCAGGCAATTAAGAACTCTGTGATAAGTTTCCTTCTGTGTTTCTGATTTAGCCTGGAGGTGTAGCAACACACATGGCACCAGCATGATCACTATTGCTAATGTGGACAGTCAGTGACTTCCACACACCCTAAGTTACTTTACAGAGTCCTATTCATTAAATCCAATAGTAAATCCATTTGTTTTTACAACAGAGCCATTCAAATCAATGTCAGGTGCGTAGGCTTCATGCAAATGTCATTGTGAATAGTGACATGTGTTGCTAGGCTATGGAAGTAGTTCACTGAAACACTGACTCATACAACTGTAGCCACGCAGAAACACGTAACAAATCTCAAATCTTTATAGGCCCTAATTTTCTGGAGTATTCAATCAGCCAAACTTCAGATATTTAGAATAGATGTGCTATAGAGTAAGTAGGAATTCTAATCCCTTAAGTACAGGGATATATATGCATTTTTATAAGTAAAAGCAACTGACATTAGTTGTTTGACAATTTTATGGACTCAAGGGAGCAGCACTGTCACATTCACATGTGTTTACCCAAAATCCTTAAACATCAACAAGCTAACAAAGATGTGTTGTGCTGCTTAAATTGAGGGCCTTCACACTTCCTGCATTGCTCTACCTATGGATTCATGAAAGTTCTGCATTTTTACCCTAGTAAAAGACTAAACCTTCCCCTCCAAGATCATGTTACCATGTCAAATGACATTCAAAGACTGCTGACTCATGTGAAAAAATACTTGTAACCTCACATAACAAGCGAAAAAAGGATGTTTTAACAAATAATTTTTAGAACATTAATATTACTTACTCATAATAGGTATGAAACAAAATATTAGGTTGTTGAAAATTCAGCTATGAGATCTCTTATCATTTACTTGGATAAGCATGTCAATGCTTATGAATTAAAACAAAAATTAAGAAAAATCTAGGTTTATTATTCTTTCTCATTTCTCTTGTTTTTTTTTTTCATAAAAGCAAGCTGAAGAACCATGCACACAGTATTTCATTGATATTAATTGACTGATATTTTCCCACCTGAAAGTATGAGTGAATGCAGATCTCAGTAAAGTGAGTCATTATTTACACACCATGAACTGGAGTTTCAAACAGTGCTTGTGGAAAGAAAGCAGGCATTGATGATTCAAATACCTGCTACAGAATTTTCTCAAACTACCGTCATCACAATGCACATGCCTGTTCTTATGCTGCAAGCAAGAACAAGGCCTCATGATTTCTCTCAGAAATTTAATTATTTGAAGTGCCGTTCTCTCATTGACAAAGTTTTCAGGACAAGGACACACCCAGGAAGTCTGTCTATAGGAGTAAATCATGTAGAGAGGGGAGAGAGTGTCCCAGACTTTACATTTTAATTGTGGTTTTTATCTATTTCATGGCTTATTTAGGCATTGCAAAACATTATTGCCGTTTATTTATCTGACAGTGTAAATCTGTTCAAATCTGGTGAGCCTTTGCATTTGCTCTTTCGGCAAAAGGGAAGGATTCGCCTATAACCATGTAACGTTTGCCTTCTGTACTTAACCCTCACAACACATTAGTCAGTAAAAAACTAATGACATAGCTCAAACCAATACAGCTGCATGTTTTAACAGAACATTATTTCCCTGTATTGTAAAATAGCCTTCAAGATCTACTTTGCAGAAAGTCAGAACAGTTTAGAGGTACAGGCTTAGAATAATTTGTAATTTGTTATGTTTTAGTATCTGTTCAGCTAATTGCTTAATATTATTGAATGCACATTTATACACTGCTCTGGATAAGAGTGTATGGTAAGTGACTAAATATAAATGTAAATGTAAAACAATTTGTGTTATTGGGTTCCATTTAAATCGTTGTTTTTGTACTTAATGGTAAAGTAGATTTCCCCAGTAATATATTTGCTATGATTCTGCCATTTCATATAAGAAACTTTAAGCCCACAACTGCCAACACAGGCTAATAAAATAATAATTACATCTCGGATGGAGCCTCTGCCGAAATGCACATTGCCTCAATAAAGGCGTGACTATAAGGACTACACCCTGTCACAGGCACTATAACCTGCCGTAGGGACTACACCCTGTCACAGGCACTATAACCAAGCAGACTGTATGTTATTTGTATATTATCTGTAAGTCTCTTTGTCCAAAGCAATAAAAAAAAACAATTTGGTATCGACTCCCAATTTTAACAACTCCACTCCACTCCACTACTGGCAAGAAACACTGTAGATTACTTAACCAAACTTAAACTGAGCGTCAACTCTTTGGCTGGGACATTTGCGCACTTGCAAAAACGTGACATATCTTTGTAATAATACCATAGGCTTATTGCCCGTAAAAAGGAAGAAGCTCACCTGAAGCTGCGTAATTAGAGCTGGACCCGTTTACCCGCGGGAGGGAGGTGAACTTCTCAGCAAGGCGCATCTGGACCTGTTGCTGGACCCTCTTCGCCTTCGCGGCTTCGTCCGAGAGAGTACCCCCATGCCCGAGCTGGATCTCGGAGGGGACCGCATAAGTGCTGACGGAAGTATGGGGCTGCACAGCAGACAGAAAAACACTCTCAGTGTTCATGCTAACACTCATTTTGGTGGTGGTGGCAGAAGGGCGATAGAGTCACAATCCGTGGAGTAATTACAACAGTCCCAGATACTTCTACTTCCACAAATAACAGTTCTTCTTTTGCCGGCCCTGGACTTCTGTACAAAAAGCAGGTCGCTCTTGGATGTTGTTATTCTGATCGGCAGTTACGGGCAGCAAGTCAATAAAGAAAACGAAGCCAAGGGGGAAAAAGTCAATCGCGAACGTTATTTTTAGGTTTAGAGGAGAATTTCCCCGCACCGCTGTCAGATATCACCCTTCTCCTCTCCTTCAGCCTTGCACAGTGAGCGAACACTGTCGAGTCTACGACTAGGGAGGAGCTTCCGTCGATACCTTTTCCAGGTAGCAGACACAATTTTACAATCGTCATCCATCGCACCCTTTCGCCGGGGCTGCCCTGGTACTTAAGGTGGACTGGTAATGCTGTTACACCATTACCATTACTACTAACCAAAAAAAAAAAAATAATAATAATGAAGATGACGCACAGATATGCCGGTCCTGCGTGTGTGAACTCACATAGCCCGAGAGAAATATCTCGTCCATCTCTCACAGACATGAAATATCTAAAATGCTGCACATAGCGCAGATAGTTTCAGATTATTACCGCGGCCGTGGGTAAGTAAAGTTGATTTAAGGGTTGCTGAAACAACTGGAGAAAGATGCACGGTGGTTTGCCATAGTGTTTTAGGTGCAGGTCACTTAAATCAATCAAATCAACCATTCACTGAAATCAAGAATAAATAGTCCGTTTTACACTGAGTCATATCGATGAGTGGAACCATTCTCTTCTTCAGACTCACTTAAATCATAAGAATTTAATGTTTAATCTCAAAAGTTCCGACTGTACACTTATCTAGCTAAATGTTAGTTTTGTGCCAGGAGTCCGTGATAATGTAACAATAAATGTTTTGTTTGCTGCTGTGAGCTGTGTCAAAGTGCCCTTACGCTCATGACATAAATCCACGAATTATAGCAGGTGCATCTGAGGACCTATTTGAGTTATAAAGTGATATTTCACAGAAATGTTTATCTAACAAATCCTTGAAAATAAAATTCAAATATAACAATAATGCTGTGTTTATCAGCTTGGATGTGCAGAGAGCTGTTGAGTCTTTCACTGATTCGGCATTATCAGTTTGTTAGACAATGTATAGACATAGTTGTCTTTGTATTATTCCCATCTGAATTATATCTAGGATAATTGAAGACCTACCCTGAACGTTCTCCCTGATACCTGGTAAGTTTGGTAAGATGCCAAGTATATCAAAAGCATCATCAAAAGATTTATCGAGTTTTTATGTCTATGTGTAGGGACACTATGTTATTTCTGTATGATTGTGGTATAACTTTACCATCATCCAGTTGTTTGCTCACACTTAGCTATTGCTAATTATTTATTATTTATAAAGTACAGGTCCTGCATTGACATTGGTCAGCTTGCACTCTAACCATGGTATTATTGTTATTTACAAGAACTGGTATTGACACTACAGGTACATAATCATTTTCAGATATGCACTGTTAGGCTATCAATACATGTCAGCCATGAAAGCTAGTTGTGTCACAACAAAATTAATTTTTTATGACTATTTACTACGATGTTGCAAAATTATAAAACAGAATTAATATTAAACTCAAATATTTTATGATCTAGCATTTAGTGCAAGTTTGTAACATTCAACACCTATTTGATACCTTTCAAGAGTGTTTAACTATTTGAATTTGTACTCAGTTATGAGGTCATAACACAGCAGTACGAACAATATAGCCCAAGAGTGCTTCAGACTTGGTGAGTCAGTCACCAGGCTGGTCATGGAACAGCTTGTCTTCAGCATGGCAGCAATCTTGTCTGTGAGACCAGAAGCAGTGATGATTCAAGCATGGCACTGAAATGAATACAGTCTGATGTGAGCACTTCACAGGTTGGAGACAGTGACATTCAGACACCTGCCTATATGATTCATGTATCTACCTGGGTCATAGGAAGGGCTAAATGAAGAAAAATCAACAACAAGCAGTAAACATGAAGTTGTAAGGTGCCGTTATGTTTGTTCTGTGAACAATTTAGCTGAATGGATTATGGGGACCTGGTTCATACCTTGGATGTATAAATGATTTTTGTATTAGGTAAGGGCCTTGCTGTCAAAGCACTTATCAAGGTTACCTAAAGGTAAATTTGGGAACAATACATGCAGATTCAAAGAATTAAATATTAGCAAAATTAAGTGTCTTTGAAAGGAGCCAATAAATTCTCTATGTTTGATCATGACGGACCTCTTCATCCTCAAAGGGAACGCTAAAGTGTGTGTTTTCTGAGCTCAGCTAGGCAAGGGACGAGACACAAAATCATCCATCCACTGTATCACTTGCCATCCCCAAATTATGTCTAATAAGTAATAAGATCCAGGTTGAACAATCCCACCAAGGAGAGGGACTGCTGAATGCCAGATGACTCTCTGAATGTATTCTGAATGTATTATAGGTCAGCATAGGGGTCCAACATGTTATTAGCAACCTTGAGTAGACAGCCCCATCCTAGTACATTTAATTGGAGCCTTTTCCATGTAGCATTTCCAAGTCACACTACTGACTTGAGATGACACTTAACATGCTGCAGTCCCTAGACGACTGTGGCTCCTCCATTGTACCAACACAGCATGGCCTGACTTAGTAGACTGGGCAAAGAGTTAAAATTTCTCTGATAGTGGACAGTCGGAGAGTTACCATCTTGAGATGCAACAACTCATAAATTGGCTGAATTTATGAGTAACCCCCCCCCCAAGCACCAATCCCCAATCCACTGCACTTTACCTCACCTCAGAATGATGTAATCTTCTGTCCCTTTTATAGGGAAGACAGGTCAAAACACAACAACAGCCTCCCCAATGAACATCTCTTCTATAGTGGATAATAGTGGATAGTATTTCATTTCACCTGACTTTCTGGTTTTGTAAGGACAAAGACAGGTATTTACAGTTTCTGTCATGGCTTTCACAAAACTAGAGTCCAGTGGTCTGTCCCTCCCATTTTGCTATAAAAGTCTCAGTACTTTTTTCCATGTGTGTATGCATTCTGGCATTAATTTACCTTACAGGTATTAGAATGTTTCCCATGGCTTTACATTATGTTTTTAGTTATGATCCGGTTCAGTCAGAAGTGATCATCAAATCGCATAAATATGCTCATTTTCTTCGTTGTTATGTTACTATGGCGACTGCTGCAACAACAACATGGCTATTTCACATAGATGTGTGCTAAGTTGCACTTCCCGATTATTAAAAGAAGATCACTCTTCCATTCCAAATTATTCATGTCTGTGATACAGTCCTCAAAATGATAAAATTATTGTTCAATATACCTTACAAATCTCGGAGTATGCTGTTTCAGACAACATAAATAAATACAGAAGATTAATCAAGAAAACCACATATACAAATTACAGTAAACAATAACAGCCATAAGCGGACAAATATGCTTCATTACCATGTAGGCTGAGTGGAGAATCTTGAGCGAGGTGTGTTCTAGATGCAAAGGGAGTCCTCGTGAGTAATGTTGCTGCTGCTCTGATGGTGTCTCGTGGTCTAGTGCCGGAGTCATAGGAAGACTGGGTTATACAGCTGCGTGGACCACACCCTGACAGCTTAACGTTCCTGGAACAACAAGCGTCGCAGTCCCACCTCTGGGCTTGCTCTGGGAGGCGACGACAAAAGTGTAATGACTCAAGGAGGGAGGGGTGGGCGAGGGCCAAAAATTGTACCTGTAGCTTTGGATGCTTAGCCCCCCCCACCCCCCCCCCCCCCGGGGCCTACAGCTCCATTTGGTTCTACGTGTGCACGCAGTTACGTTTGACACTTATTTCAAAAGATACTACTTTACTACATATACGATTATGTGTATGTCCTGAAGGGGAACCGGTTTTTGGAAGTAAAGGTTAATTACCCATATTTTTTAATGAGAAGCAGGACCCATTGAGTCTGGGGATGGATTAGACATAGGTATATCAGAAGCAGCCCACCTTGCCCTGGAAGCATTCATAATGTGTTAGATGTGTATAATGTATTTTCTGTACACTGGCAGCTGGTATCCAACAGCTGGCAGATTCATTGGGAGGTTTTTTTTAGAGGAGGTGCTGTTGAACAGTATGTCTATACAGCATGCAAAAGAAACCTGGGGGCCAAGTAGTTAATTATTCAGTGTTAATTATTATGTTTCTGTGTGAAGCGGTGTATATTACCTCTCCCTATCTCATTTCACAACCCTGCATATGTGACTTGTGTTCCCAGACAAACCTCCCAAACAAAGGAACTCTGCCATGCATCTCTGAACATCAATGCATTTATTGATCCTACCAATGTCAGCCAATATTTTTACTAATTAATTGCTGATCTGGGAAATTTTGCAAGATACAACCCATATTTAAACTAATAGTAACGGATGCAGACTTAAGTCATCCATTAATTAGTAATGTCTTCACATTCTACTGAATTAAAATGTGACTCACCCAATAATATTGCACACTAAATCTATAAATTCAAACATAGAAATCATGTTTTCAACCTGGGATCAAATATAGGAATAATTCTGCATCTGGTATCAAAACATCCATTTGTAATTCATGGGTGTGTCAAAATTGTGTATCAGTCATTGTATGATTCCTGCATTATTTAAAATCTTTCAGGGTCATTGCTTCATCACTGAATATTAACCCTTAACACAGCCTGCCGTAATAGTTTGCAAAGCATAGCTGATATTAACTTTTCTTGTCTATCAGATAACATTAGGATGGCTACTAATTGTTACAGAATATTTATATACAGAATACAGAATTTTTCTTTGCTCATCTCACTGTGACTTTGTGTAAAAGAAATATGTCAGTGTTTACAAAATCTCATCTAAATGATTCCAGCGGTGAATCATGCTCACTAAAACTCACCCTTCTTACAATATTCATAGAGAAGCTCAGAATAAATGGTGATGAAGCATCAGGCTGACACTCTTTTGTTGTGCAAAGTAAACAAAAGTTAAATCACTGTTAACATTGTAAAGGATACAATGTAACAAGCCATTCAATGTAGGTTATCATAATTTAATACTATCATTGGTACAAAAATTCATTGCTTATATAAAAAGTATATATTTAAAATATGTTTTTGAGGATATATTTTCGGCTTAATCAACATATTTAAAATACGTAAATTATTGCTGTTTTGGTATCTTGCAATATATTTTTGAATGGCATAAATATATTTTGATTGTGTTTGCAATACATTCTTTATCTGAACTACATATTTCTCAATATACTAGAATATATTTCATGTTTGCATTCATATTTCTATCATGCATTCATGTATCATAAAGCAAGTTTTTGATTCCTTGTAAATGTTGCACAGTTCCTAGTTGTTAAAGAACTGAAAGAACATTTTTTCCTTTCCATTCCTCAGCTGATGGCTTTTGCCATGCAGTCCATTTGCCCATGTGTCAAAAGAAACAAGAATGTTTACTTGTCTGAAGGTCAGTACTATTGCATTAGACAAAACGCACATAAATTGTAAGGAAGCTGGAGGCTGGAAGCAAGTGGCACAGGTCTAGCTGGGTAGGGAAGAAAGGGAAGGGAGGGCACAGAAGAGAGGCAAGACTGGTTCTGGTAGCATTGTCACAGGACCTTGGGTTCCCGTCTCCCACAGAGTCTGTTTGCTGGCAGCCGTGGGCCTTGTCATGCTGGGGACAAATCACAAAGTGTTCCCAGGAGGAGCTGTGGTTATACAACCAAGAACAGCATTTAAGAGGCGCAGAGGAGAACATGAGGGCCAAGCTCCACCTGACAAAGGGGAAGACGTGGAGCGGACCATGTTCCGCTCATACAATGATCGCACAGCTTGATGCTTATGTGAGCACAGAGGCTACCATTAAGGACCTGAGCAGGGCGACTCCCACAATCCAGCCGTGCATGCACTCAGTACAATGATGTCTTGATGTCTGGATTCTTTTCAGTGTTTAACAGAAATATGGGTGCATTGTGTATGCACTCCACAAATGATGCTTTGTGCATAAACAATGGCACAGCATCAGCTGAGTATTTATCGTCTATAATTCAGTAGAAACATTTACAAACACAGGTGTGCCATTGAAGTTATTGACATGAAAATGAAGCCAAATTCTGCTAAACACTTTGGGAGACATTATTTCACGAAAGCTGAAAAAGCAAACCTAACCAGTGTACATTATTTTGAATAACTATCTATCTCCCCTCTGAGGAGTATAGTCTTCGTGCATTACACCCAAGTCTCAAATGCCAAGGAGTGTTAGGGTGCAAGACATCTTCTCTGTTAATGTAATGTACAACTGTTGAAAGGAAAAATCACTCCAGATGTTATCTGTCTACGTTGCTTGTAGCTTCACAGTACCAGCTAAACATAACATAAGATACAGTAATGACCTGCACTTACATTATATCAATACCTTTACATATGTATGCCTGTTTTCTACTACTCTACAACTTTGGACAACCTGATAATGTATAAGCATGAAAAACAAGATCAGATTGGCATGATGAAGTTCTGGTTAAGTAATTAAGCAATTCTAAGGAATCCACAAAGATGCCTGATGACCTAATTGAAACAGCATGTCTTGCATCATGGCTGCACCTCTAAGCCCTAAAACCTAAACCATCCCTAATACCAAAATTAAGGGAGAGGATTATATGAGACGCAGATGTGAACCATACGTGGAAAGGGGGTTGGTCTGGAACTCCCTCATGCTTCCTATATACCCTGAGAGCAAATTACTGTACATCTTCTAGAGCAAAAGGAATTATAATTATATATGTAATATATAATATATGTAATATTTACATATAAAATTAAAGCAAAAGTGTTGTAATGCCAAATGAAACTTTGAAAGCGGGTCAGGAAATCAGGAAGAGCTAGGAAATTCTCAAGTACTCAGCATCTGCAAATGGGAAGAAATGATGATAAGTATATTAAATGGAACACATAAATTACACAATAAGAATAGGCTAAATTATACATTCATATGATACTATACAGTATTTCCGGTAAAATCGAAACAAACAGAAAACCGCATTTTATAAGAGTATATGTATCTGAATGTGTGTATGTATGTAATGTGAGATAGATGAATGTCATTTACTTGACCAAGATGCATTTAAAATCCTTTTTGAACAACAAAATTTAAATGTCTTAACTCCATTAAAATGTGTCAGTTATGATTTCTTCCTTTTTTCCTTTTTCCCCTTTGATGAAGCAACAATACATCCACATCCCCACTTTCTGTATTTCCATTTTGTATTTTGCTTGCTTTTAAGAGTTTATTTTACTTTTGACTCCAGAACTGAGTGAGAGTGTGCATCAAAAGGAGACAGAATGCTAAAGAAGTTGTTACTGAAGCTATTATATGATTATTTTTTCCTTCCTTTTCCCTTAAAATCAGAATGACACAATAAAAGAGAGACCTCCTGACATTTTCCAAGTCTGTGGGCCTGTCTGGGGGGGAAAAAGCTTTAAATTTAAGATATGACTGTTCAGAACAGAGCTGTATGTACAAATGGCTTTCTGTGAACTTTTTGTAAGCTTCTGTTTTGCTTTTGTTGTGTTTGTGACCACATTTTCCATTTCATATTACACACTAAAGATGGCATAAACCTCCCCACACCTGCATCACATCCCGCCAAAGAACATAAACGACATCATGGTATCTACGCTAGCAGCCATGCGGTTTCAGTGCTTTGACTGGCAGCTGTATGAATTCAAGCTACACAAGCATTGTGAGAGTGAGCTCTATACGGAAAATGTCTAGATAAAGCACTCCTTATAACTGCCTCCCATCTCTGCCTCACATCTCAAATGTTCACTCACAGGGCCCAATTCGAACTGTATTGTGCTGAAAATGTGCAAAAACCCCAACTAGAAGTCACACCCTAATTCAGTTCATCCCAGTGAAGAGAAACACCTTTGTAAACCTTGTGACTAAGTGCATATAAAAAGTAAAAATCCAAAGAGAGTGAGGTGGAGGGGAAAGAAAACTATGTCCCTTGCCAATTTTTTTGCACAAAGACTCTGCAGGCTCTGTGATCCGCTGTGTACATGGTTGCACAGCAGTGACTCAGCTTTATTGATGTAGCGTGAGCAGAAGCACATCTGCGAGAGAGGGTGGAGTTGGGCAGGGGTGTGCTTTCTCCCTCTGTCTGGTCACCGGGTGGGGCGTCTATGCTGAAATAGAGGGGGTGCTCTGTTCAAAATAAGCCTTCCGCTGCATGCAGCTGGCCACCTGTAAGGAACTGTCAACAATCCAGCCCTGAAATCTCTTCTGTGCTCCTGCTAGTGCTGATGTGTCTCAGCAGAAAAAATGCTGTCATTGTAATGAGGTTGGTTACCAGGAGATTAGCTACCATGCTGTTGCGGTCGGAATCAAAGGGTGCATGCGTTTAGCACCGGCAATTACAATTACAGGTTGTACAGTGAACACAGGAGTAACAAAATGATGAAAATCAGTGTAACTACAAGTTTACAATCCAGCTATGTAATCAATCAATGCATTTAGACAAGGCTGTCATTGGCAGGCAGAAGGTAATATGAATCACATCTCTTAGGTAAAAGGACTTGCAGATACAAAATACTTCATTTACTGACAATTCCTTTTCAAGAAATGAATAAAGCAAAAATAATAATGATTAAAATGAGGGGAATTTCAGCTCACTGTTTTGGAATTCCCATAAACTTCAAAACAACAAACAGAACACTTTTAGTTTTACTTTTAGTTGGCAAAATTATCATTGGTAAATGGCTGCTGCTGGCCAACGAAAACATATCATATAACATAACTGGTGATTATCACTGCCCACTATTTCATTTATGTGCAGATGTTGCAGGAGAGCTGTCAATTAAATTGATGCAAACATTTCATGAAAGAACCACAAAGGTTATATACAACTGTATATTTAAAACAAAGCTTAACAAATCATTTTGAATACACAGCATTTGAAAAATAAAGAACTGATTCTATTCAAAAATGAATATCACACAGAACATCCACCATGTATGTATGAAAATCACTTTTAAAATGAACCTTTAGAGACATACGTATTCACTGCAGAGTACATTTAGAGAGTAAATACATACCTTCATCTCCTCAGTCTCATATGATAAATCACAGTGAGTTTGTTAGAGAGAGCGATCAAAATGCTAAAAGATATTTCCCCCAATTGTGAAACACATTTGTCATCATAATTACAATCACAATAAAAATTTTGAATGTGGCTTGAATTCCAAGAGGCATACATTATCACACATTGTTTTCATAAACGGCCAACGATGATGAAGTATCAAAATAATTCTATGGAAAGTAATGACAGTAATTGAGAAATGTTTGTGTGAAGTGTGACTTCTGATACATCTCAGTGGCTCTTTCCAAATGGAGAATGTGGAATTCGAGAAAAGGTGCAGCACAGAAGTTTTATCTGAAAGTTGAGTCACCCCTGATTCACTGTTATCTGCAAATCGGTGGCATTGTTGAGAGGCCCCTCCCACAAACGGGAGGCCCTGAGAGGCCCAGAGCAGGGACACCAACAGAGCAAGGGTGGGGCAGAGGACTGGGCGTCTGGGGCCAAACTTGGACTGATGGTCCACAATGGTATTCTCACATGCTCCTGTGTATTCTGCAGCCGTTTCCTCAGAGGTGGCGTAGCCATCGTTCGTCCTACGCTGGGTGCAGCTTTGCCAATCACAGCACACTCACTGAGGCATGCAATAACCTTGCTGCCTAAATTTGGATCCATTTAATGAAGAAACTTTGTCATTTACTGTACCAGTAATCTGCAGTGACCTTTATTAGCACATCTACCTGGAAATAATATTTTCATGGTAATTTTGAGTGCAAATGCAGAGACCCAGAATGATAAATCTGTGAAACTTGAAATGTTTCAGAGAGGTAATTTGCACAAAAATCTATATTGTACTTATTGATTGCAGACATACTGTATGTTGTACTATATTGATTAGACATAATAAATGGAGAAGTTATCCCTATATTACAGGTGCCAGGGAGAGCCCAGCACTTATACTTTCCAGCCATTAGGATCACCAGTTATTCCACTGTCTCATCTGTTTCAGATACATGGAGGTATCTGACATGGGCGTGAAAACCAGAGCATGTTTCTCAGGGGTTTACAGTGGCAGAAAGGTTATACAAAGCTCTGTGTGGCAGAGGCGGCCTCAGACAACTTCTGTTTGCTTCATTTACACATTCACCACGATGAAGCACGGTTTCCCAGTCATGTATGTTACTTTGGTGTGAGACATATAGGGGATTCAGCAGCATTACACCAGAAGACTGGTACCAGTTTGTGTGGTGTCACTGTTGTGTTTTCGGTCTTGCATGAAAATTTGGGCAGTTATGCACAGGCAGCAATGTAGTGCATGGGAGCTAGTGCCATATGGCGACTTCTGTTCTTTGGCTTCAACATCTCTCTTTTGCAGCTCTATAACTGCTATTCTGTACGGCCACCTTTAACAGAGAGGGTCTGCCCACCAGAAGCAGGAACCTCTGCGTTGTTTCCATGGTGCATCCACCCCTATCAACCGTTTCCATGATCCCATTGTCCGTGGCTGAGTGCTCTGCAGTCTGCAGTGATCAGCCCCATTCACCATCTCCATGCTCACGACCTGTGACCACAATCAGCGGCCACAATCCCGGAAGATCCCCACGTTCCTGTTCACGCCAGACAAACCCTGCCACACACGACACAGTAGACCAGCCCATCCGCATTGCGGAGACGACAGACATATGGGTTTCGAGCTTCACCCAGCAATCTTTGAACTCTGTAAGGCTGATTGCAGAGTGATTAGGTCTGCTCGTCTGAACGGCGATGCTGGTTTAGAGGATGCCTGACCCAGGTGACACTGTAAATAGGTCATGCCAGTAAAGGCACTGACACAGAGCCAGCAAGGCTGGCAACAGCAAGGGTGCAATCCTCCAAACCCAGTCACAGTACATCAGGAAGTCTTGCCACAGGATATTTGTGTGCAAGGAACTGTGATCCCGTGAAATTTGCCTAACAGCACAAATGAATGTTATCGTTGGAATTTGGTCTATCAGCCAGTTATGGCAATTACAGTTAAATCTACACAAACACTACAAATATCTGTTCAAAAGTAATGAATCGTAATAGAGTATAAGGTAAACCATGCATTGAGTTAAATGCATTACTCAAGTTGTTCCCTGAGACTGAGAACTGTACACAAGCACTCTGTCTAAAATGGCATTCTACACAATTCAAAAGAAGATCTTTTCATCCTTCTTTAATACGGTTTGAAGTTATTTATCTTAGAATTTTCCAATATTAGGCAGTATATCCAAACTTACATTTGATTGATGCAAAGTTTTAAAACAGTCTGACTGGAATCGACAGTAACACTCAGATTTTCCCACAGCTTGTGCTTGGTTTGAGTCTTTTTTTTTTTTAAAAAAAAAAAAAAGAGAACAAACCTGTTTTGGTAATTGCTGTAAAATGTTCTGTAGGTGTGGCAACAGCTTGCATAAAAAAGAGGTGTGGTGTACCAACAGATTGGTATGTCAGAGCATGGGAAGACACAAATATGTGAACCCACAGTACCTGAGACACAGACACACACAGATAAATGTTCCACACTGTTATTACCACACATATGAACAAATAAATATATGAAAATGTTTTATGTCATACTTTAAAACTGTAATCGTCTGACTCTTTCAGTGTTTCAGTTTTTAATGTTATCAACAGCTCCAACATCAGAAAGAAAGCTTGAATGGCCAATTAGATTATTTGCAGGTGTGTTGATGAAATATCACTAATAGGGGTTGAGGCTGAACAAACAGGAGATCGGTCAGTTAATAAAACTGGTATTTTTCAAAAAGCAGCGTGTAGAGGTTCCTCAAGATACTTAAACAATATTGACAAAGAAATAAATTATTGTACTATAAATAAATGAAAGTACTGATATTATGACATGGCCTGCTGGACAACAGCTATGGAGTTTCAAAAAACAAGTCTCACACAAAGCCTCAAAGTCCTTATTAACATTTTTGTCCTGATCTTATACGAACCATGTACATCCCAGCAGCATAAAAGCACAGGATGGATCCGTAAGTTCTGTTACTGCACAGTTAGAGAGACAGATGGGTGGATGGAAAAATCCTCATCAATCCCTTCTCTTTAGCCTTGCTTCCTCCTGTAAGCTGAGAGAATGCAGCTTCCGCAATGAGTGACATGTGGAATGATACGGACACTACAGGATACAATGGTGAGCAGGCAAATGCTCTCTGTGATGGCGGACTGGGGCACACTAACAGCCCAGCCACCAATGTCCTTCCTCAGTTGTACTCCAAGCCACTCCCTTCTCACCTTGGCAACACCAATCAATGATAAATGCTCAGTTTGGTGCACAAAGAGATCAGCACTGCTGCCCAGTTTAATAAGGGTGAGCCTAAGAACACAACTGACAGCAGCACAGAATTGGGTGTAATGGTAAAAATCCCTCTCCTACAACCATTGACTCTGACATTACCTGTTCCAAGATGACAAAATGCTAGTTCTCTACTCTACTAACATGAAAGTGCTTTTTAACTTTTTAACTTGATGGCAACTGACAATGTATGTGATATGAAACAAGTTAAAAGAGGTTTGAAAAACATCTCAAATCATTGAAAATATCATTGAGGTTTTGAAACACCAATGAAACTTTCCCTGGTCAGAACAAGACACAAAGTAAAACAAACAATGATATGCATATTCATCACTGATGGACCATCATCAATGAGCATGTATTTAAAAAGATTCACTTTGTGCATTGAAAAAGTATATTAACCAGCATGTCAGGTTTTCAGAAACACAGATAAGTTTTAGGCTTAATACTATGACATTCTTGGAGTAATGACACTCTTTCTATGCCTCTCAAAATTCTGATGGGGAAACCAGAAGACATCTGTAAGATGAATATCAGAAAACGATAAACTGGATTTTACACACACACACACACACACACACACACACACACATACATACATCCACGCAGTGAATAATATGTAAAAAGAAATCCAGTATGCTGGGTAATATGTGAATTGTAGCCAGCCCAATCTGTATGGTATACAAAAATTAAATACCTCAAAAAATGAGTTTCGAAATACCATTTTATTTCATGATTTAATTTTACGTTGGCAATATGGCATACACATGCAAGTTGAGCCTCATTCCATTTCATTACAAAAAATCTATTAAACAATTTCAGGTTAGCAACAGGACAGTTGTTCCATGGTAATGCATGCTGGGACATGTGCACATATCAGAGTTATATGCATTACTACTGACAGCTACCACTTGCATACACCCAATCTGTTAATTCATACAGCATTTTGCATTCAAATGTAATGTTTTGAAACACAGCTATGGCTGACAGCATTTGTCAGTTTTGAAACCTCACTTTTTGGGTTTCCAGAACTTGAAGATGGTTTGTTGACACTTTAGGGTGTATGCACTGAACTCTGCAGTCTAGAGTCACCAAAGTCATGGTTGTCAGTCACTGTTAAAATTAGAAAATGCATAAAAAAATCCCCAGTCTTGCTGTAAATGGTATGCAGCTCATTTTTGTGAGGAAAAAGACGCCTCTATGTTTGATCCAGTGGTGTAGATGTCTAGTTTACCACATGCAATGTAATGCTGATATCGCTGCCTGGCTCACCACACCGGACCGAAAGACGTGAGAAAGTGGTTCTCCACTCTCCACCTGCTCATGACCAGAAATGACCAGGTGTGACCAGGGTTTGAAGAAAATATGATGTGTTTTATTGCATCACTTTACTAACATGCAAATCAGAAACAAGGGTGCTTTGGTTGGTGCTGCGGTCCTTGACCTCTTGGTTTACACTTTTATGCACTGCTCAACAATTGATTTCAATTTCCATCTGGATTGGCGCTACAAAAAACTATGCATGAACTTTATGCATACACCCCTTTGACTTTTACCAGTTGATGGTGGGGACATGGTTTCATTTTGTGAATCCCTCTGCCTTCCAAAGATAACAATCTCAGACCTACTGGATATGTGAAATTCCCTCATAACCTAGGGATGGCCTAGAGCCCAGTGCATGCTGTGAACTGTCTGTGATAGGTAGGCATCCGATGACTCACACTGGTGAAACCAGCCCCAGGAGATTGGGAGGAGGATCCACAGCCATGTTCAAAATTTCTCAGCGGGCGGAGTTCTGCGCTAAGCAGATGTTCTGAGATTTGCTGGCCACAGACTGGCTTTGCTCTGCTCTGCTCCATGGAAAGTGAATCCAAGAGACTGAGCGTGCTTGAACACCAGTCACTGTGATTTTTGTTGGTATTCACTTGAGGTTACAGGCAGACCGAGGACCACACAGGTTTGGTTCCCACGCCCCCGGTGAAAGAGGAGTTGGGAGGGGACGAGGGCTCGATGCGAGAAATGAGATGAAAGAAAGACTTCCCAACGGGCACATGCAAAGACGGGACGGGGAAGGAGACGGGTCCTTCACTTAGGTCACACTGCCAGGACTGGCTACCTTGCATTTGATCTGACCACAAGGCCACACACAGTCATGTGACAAAAGCCATTTCCTCTTGAGATGAGGCCTAGCAAAACTGCTGAGTAAGGACAAGCTCTTGACACACATCATACATGCCACAAAGTTTTTCAATTAACATTATACCCAAATTCATTATCTTTTTTAAGTAATCACATCACCTGTCAGTTTAAATTCTGGGCAGTTCTGCTACCAGGAGGTGATAGGACCTGTACACCCACAATGCCCATAAATGACTATAAACCTGTAATCCCTAGATGACAGAGGGAATGCCCTGACAAACTGCAGTGTCCAATAATCAATGAAGCTTTGGGTTCTGTAGAATTGTAGAAGGCACTTTTTCTTCGTACTCTCAGGTTGTTTGAATGCTAACTTTATTTTTTTGTCTCTAATGAGCGGAATCTTGAAACATACCCATCTTATTATGCACATATATAATACTGATAGGATCTAATGCTCTAGGATCTCTTATATGCCACAAGAAAGTTTACGCAGGCTTACTGCTAAACTAAGTATACCATCCTCTTGACATCTGAGCGCTGATCTGCTAAGCAATAACGAAGTTAAAGTGGCACAGGCGATGAGGTGATTTCTGCCATTTCTTGCCTCCCTCTCTCTTTGAGGTTGGAAAGAGCTTGTTAATGGCCGCTGAGACTTTTCAAAACAGGACTGGCATTTGAAGAATCTACACAGATCCTCTTCCACATAGCAACGATGTAAATCATGCAGACTGTCTTGGTCATAACCTAGGTTCAGGCATGAGTGCAAGGGGCAGGGCAATCTTAGCTGAGCGTAGTCTTACTGGAACTGTTTTACTTAGCACCCTCCTTACCGATATGCTGGGGTTTTTTGCCAACTCTTAGCACACCAGACCATCCAGTCCTGATATGACTCTTGCTGTTCATTTGCATCTAAGTCCTTGCAGAGCTCCTTATGGCTGCACACAGACATGCCCCTTACTGTTTTGGCCCAAAACTACAGAATGTGTTTCACAAGGGAACAAGCTGCTGGAATCTGACTACTGCAGTGTCTACAGGTCAGAACTCGACAAATAGGATATTACCATTTTCATGGCTTTACTAGTTAAGATTACAAAAGAAACAAATAAACCCTTTCATCTGATGTTGTGTGTTGTGGAAATTTTAAGGAGTTGGTTGCGGCTGAACAAATACGAAAGTCCAGAGGTACTACAAAACAAACATATTCACAATACGTT
Organism: Megalops cyprinoides; assembly: GCF_013368585.1. Classification (NCBI taxonomy): domain Eukaryota; kingdom Metazoa; phylum Chordata; class Actinopteri; order Elopiformes; family Megalopidae; genus Megalops; species Megalops cyprinoides. Next base: position 12,841,431 of record NC_050595.1, on the reverse strand, counting down.
CACTTATTCACAAACTGTGGTCTGGATGCCTGGGCATAAGTATATGAATGATGCTTCCTCCTTCACTGTGAAACAGTTCACTTTTCCAGTAATTCTCTTTGTTCTTTGTCCTGTTGCCTTCGAAAGGTGTACATTACAATGTTACAATCTTTCCAACATAAAAGTAATGCAGAAAAGTGCCTCCCAGTTTGTTCTGACAAACAGGCTTTTTTGGATCCACAGGAGCAGATTCCATGCATGGAAATTCACAACCCAAACTACAGTGAGATCTAGCCACTGTCTGCAATCTTTGAGACAGTATGCTATGATACAAGCCCCCTGGTAACCAGTAAGGGGCAAAGTTTCCAACCCAGAGCATAAACACACAGAATTGCCCATTTGAAAAGAAAGAAAATGAAAAAAGCAGTAAACATGCATTATTTGTAAAATACATTTAATCCTAAATATCTGAGCAAAACAAACCAAAACTAAAATTAAACAGGGGCAAAGATCTAAATGATTATGGGTTTTGGACTGCGATTGGAGACTGGTGGTTGCATGGAGGGCTTACAGGAAGGCCGTGGAGAGCACTTTGAGGGTGTAAGTTAGCTGAACAGTGCAGCTACCTCTCCTCAGAAACACAGAATATCATCCTTCACATATTATCCTTCGAAATGCAGTTTCAATCGACAAATCAGGGGTAAATCCCCTGCAGCTCCACCCACATAATTCAAGGCCTGACCCCCTGTGAACACTGAATTACTGCACACCACACAGCTGTAGTTCTGATCCAAGCCATCTTCATTCCCATTGTATTTCAGTTTAAATCTCTGCCCCTGTTCCTTTCAACAAGTACCAGGACCAAAACTGCAAAAAAGGCTTACATTTTCTTTACATAGTAATTAGTACGATTATATATAGCTGTACATGTTACAAGTCACGTTCCGTATAGAAGCATAAGCACTATCTGTTAACAAGACAAGACTGTAGTTGGCCATAACAGCCATGTAGCAGGTAGGTTTACAAATGTTACATATAATGTGTTTCTGAGTATGTGTGGTAGGGTAAACAGGTAAATGGCATCACTCAAGTGCAACATTTGGCAATAGCTCTTACTTGTGGAAACAAATGTCAAGCTTGGTGCTAGAGCCTTTGTCAAACACTGACATGCTCAAAGGAGTAAGGTGAAATGTTGCAGCAAAGCTGCCAGACTGTGCCCAGCATTCACTGAACCATGCAGCACTGTCCTCTAGTGGTGAATGTTTTTTTCTTTCCTCACTTGAAACACTCCACCCACTCTGTCAACTGACAAAATCAAGCTGGAGCCTGCTCTACTAGAAATAGGGGTGGGGTACAGGAGCATTCATATAGCACATCCTTTGAATCCAGCTGTCCAATAAGAATGAGCATGTGTGTGTTGTGTGGATGTGGGGCAGGGGGGCTGTAGAACAATAGTCCTGCAGAGTCACATGGTAATGAACCCACACACACGCACACACAAACACACACACACATACACATACATAACAAGATGGGTCATAGCTACTCAGCCATCTATCTAATCCCTCTCATTCATTCACGGGGAGACCCTTTTAAATCCTCCTGGCAGCTACTGCACACAGTGTGAAATTAAAGGGAAGTGGCATTTACTGTCTGGAATCAAAGGCTGTGGGAGTGGAGGCTTGTCCTTTTGTGGCAGACAGAAGGCCAGCTCTCTTAAACCCTTCACTGTACCGACTTCACCTATCCACTTTGGCAAGGGGTGGGTCCAAGTGTAACATTAATATCACCACGGGACAACACAGCTACAAACACGCCTGGGGACTCAAAAAACCAAGGAAGCTTTTCTGTCACAAGATCATCATCAGGCAAAAAAAAAACTTTCTTAAAGAACCTTTTTTAAAGCTGGTATGGGGATAAGACACATTCAAAGTGTAAGGCTAGGGGGCACTGTATGGCTTGGATTGGTTAAAAAAAACCCTGAACAAACAGCATCACCACAGGAAAAAAGGACAGATAAACACACAAACTCCCTTCATGGCTGAATAAACCCTGGCAAATGTGTTGTAAGGCCCTCATTTATCTTAGGTCTTAGTGACATGGCAGCCAAACTAGAGCCAGGACATTTCCTACATCCTAGACAGTGACTGGCAGTGGGAAGGGGAAGATTTGCATTCTAAGAAGCCAATTTGATTAGCATTTTCAAGGTTGACAAATGTATGAATCATTTTGAATTCATTGCATCTAGCTGATTACATTACTTCTTTACGATTGCGCCTTTGGCAAAGCAGGAGCTGACAATTTCACCTTACAATTGTTTAGCTTACAAGTTCTTCAGTTTCTGTACCTTGCTCAAGGGTACTATTGCAGAGTCCCATTTGAGACTTAAATCTGCAACCCTGAGGTCATAAGTCAGATTCTACGACCTTCACTCCACACTGACTGCCTGGCTGAAATCAAGAGTCAAGCCCAGATCGTTTTACTTGTTGAATGTAGGCAGGGGAAAGTTGGAGTGACTTTACTGGTGGTTAGAGCTGTGTACAGTTATGAGTCAGAGCCCACTGCTATAATAGCTTTAAGCTGTATGGGACAGCTAGTACAAAACAGGACCAACAAATCAACATGCTTTTGAAAAAACCCCCCAAACTCCACAAACACTGCTTGGTCTCCAAAACTGAGGACACCACTACCCTCCCCCACCCTGACTTCATAATGGCCTTCCTCTCAACAAACATATTTCCACTCTTTAAGTTGTTTCTTAGTGGCCGTTACTGAGCAAACAAACAACAAGGCAGACAGAACAACAAGCAAAGAACCGAGGGAAGTCGACAATGCGTCCATGCTTGCCAGGGATAAAATACTGCCAATATATACAGTTTATATATCTACATATAAAAAGAACAATAAACCAGAGAATACATGTTTTCAACTTCAGCACAGGAGCAATACCTACTTTAACAATTAACACGGGAAATTACAAAATTAATGAAAGGTTTTACATGTACATTAAATATCGTGTGGTGTCTCTGTGTGTGTATACGTGCGTCACAGAATGTCCTTCATGTTTATCAACCGGCCGTTTGCCCAAGACTGTGGGCCAATTAATACACAGACGATCACACTGCGACAGTGACACGCTACCGGAATCTTTAAAAATTCATTATAGAAGAAATGTATTTAGTAAGACTGAGATAACTGGGTAAGCAACTACATTAGGAAGTGGTGGGCCAATATAAAATGAAATGGAAGAGAAATCTTTTCCTTCGGTCACTGGCATCTCCAGAAGTCGTGTCTTTACGTGGCCCCTCCCCCTCTCTGCTCAGTACACCGGGCTGTTGCGGATGCCACAGCACAGCACCATGCTGAAGATCATCTCGAAGATCTGCAGGGGAGAAGAGAAGACGGAGGTGTGATGTGCGGCCTTTTGGGGTGGCTGTCACGCGCGTGGGCCTTGGCGCGTCTCCGCAGGAGACAGGTGGACGCGCCAGAACTGCCCGCCAAATGGGGTCACGCTTGACAGATTGGTTAATCTTTAACGCGCGATCTTGCTCGACGGTACCAACCATGATGACTGCGACCACCAGGGCGGCGATGCCAATTATGTACAGCTTGTCGGAGAACAGCTCGTTCAGTTTGGTGTGGCAGTTCTGAGGAGGAGAAGAAACTGATTGAGGTAAACAATAATTGTGACGATAACGCTAACTGAATCACATTGCAGCATTATCAAACAGGGTAATATCAAAGGGTTATTTTGTTTGATATACTGGCCAACACACACACACACACACACACACACACATACACACACCAGAGCAAAAGAAATCTTTTTTGGATTGTTGTCCTTGTAATGTAGCTGTTCTTTCTATGAACTTCTATTCTATATTCCCTTTGATTTGATGTCACATGCTCCTTGTGCCAACTAAGGGCAATTAAATGGAGACTGTACCCGTTCAACCTGAGCGAGGCTTGCTTTTTTGAGAAATGTGAACAGCTACTCTGTCTGATCTAAAATCGATCTCTCTAGCTAACAATCTGGGTGAGAAATCATGGGGAAAGCCCATGCACTAAAAGCTTAGACCGAAAGCACTCTTTCCTTGCTGTCTTAGGAAGCTCCCCTCCCTCGAGTGTACAAAGTGAGGACAACAGAGGGGCAGGTTTACCTGTTTAATTTCGAAAAGTGCACCCTTGGGACAAATGTCACTGAAATGATCCACTATTCCCGTCAAGTCACCCTTTCCACAGCAGTCCAGCTAAAAGGGAACACAAGGTCACAGAATGTTGCTTGATGTCATTAATGGGTAATTACACTGCCCGGGACACCTGTTTCACTTGTCCATGCGACTCCACTTCGGGAGCGCTCCCCAATCAAACCCGACACTCTACAAACAGAACATACTGAACAGAGTACACGTATGAATATAGATTTATTTTTGCACCAAGCTGGGATGTAATTTAATTCGGCTTCTGTACCAAAATTTGCAACACACATCTGAACAGCGATTCTCGGGAAATGTAAGAGAAATTTTGGAATGGATTTGCATATCTGAATACACAAATGCGTATGCTTTTTCTATGTTACTGATATTAAAAAGATACAGTGAGGCAAATATCGGTATCACTTTATGTTATGATTTTATGCGGAAGTTTCACTGCAACCCCATCTACTTCTATCACTGATCGAGTGTGTATGTTTCCATGGTTCAATTTTTGATTCTGTTTTCTACATCTAAATATCATTTCATCAAAATAATGCACATTATTGTTATGATTGTAATGAACCCAAAGCATGACAGTGTGGCTTTCAGTGAATTTACATTTTGTGACAGTTCACTTGCGTCATCTCATGTATTTCAATTCCAGTGTACATAAAATTCACTGGAAGGCTTGTTACTGACATTATTCGTGCTAGGCAAGACCAGGGTGCAAACTGATGACGTAGCCAAGGATCCAGTTCTGTAACTCTGATGACACATAGCTAACTGAACAATGTTGCAGCTACTGCACCGCCATGCCAAAACTGTTTAAAATGTAAGCTGCACCCTTTGCCACTTAATAAAAGGGTCTGCTAAGCGACATTGACTCGGGCAGCCACTGTAGTGTGAGAACGACTTTAGAGTCTCCTTTCAGTCAGCTGATTACCTTCCACTCACAGCAAAACTGAAGAGCAGGGCAAAGAACATGGTATAGCCTCAGGGCCTTGCAAGGACTGGGGCTACCTGCCACTATTGCAGACATTGCCATCTGCTGTCTGGTCTCTCTCACTCCCGTTTCCGATTTTTCTCTCAGAGCCATGGGAGAAAAAGGTGAGCGCGAACAGCTGAGGGTTACTTACCGTCTCATGGAACACCTTCAGCACTGTGGCGGCTCCCGGGTTGCCCTGCTTGTCACGTGCCCCCTTATCATACGCGCTGTCGTAGAAGTTAACCAGCTCCTTGGAGATCTAAAATGGAGAGGACAGAATTGGTTGGCAGGTTTGGAAGTTTTCATAGGCTATAAATGGACTACACAAATGAAGGGGGACTACATTTCCCACAGTACCAAGCACAGTAGCAGTTGCCCAGGAAATGCTAACATGATAAACAGTCTGTAAAATTGCAGTCTGCAAGAGGCCAAGAGTCAAGCATTTTCTGTTCCCACTTTCCTTCAAACATCTGCAGTATGCATTAGATCTATTTAAGGAGGAATATACTTGTCTGCCTCTTCAGGTTTTAACATGAGAGGGAGTGCATGTATGTGGTGTGTGCGTGTGTGTGTGTGCGAGCTCACTGAGAATTCTCTTACCGTGTCCTTGTTCATGAATCCCCAGATTCCAGCAGCTACTTCACAGGCAAACAGGATCACCAAGCAGGCAAAGAACTGGAGAATTGTGGGTTTGAATAATAGTGTCATTATTACCTTGTTAACATCATTTCATTTTAGACAGTGTGTTGTGTTCTGTAAACACATTGGCAACACTTTTTTTTACCCTGGTACACCAGATTGTTTTGCAGAGGGAATTGCATTACAATACATTCCTGCTGTTCAATATTTCATTCAATTTGTTTGCAGCAAGCCAAATTATGTTATTAGTTAGGAAATCTGACTGCATCTTTTAATTCATGCCGTATTTGGAAAAACTGACAGCACTGTTGAAGGAAACTGCATTTTGTCTTCTCCCTGTGGTTCAGAGACCACAAACTTTTGAAAAATTCTTCTCCCTTTTGTTTTGTGGTTTGTTTGTTTTGCAAGACTCAATGCCATTAACTATAACCTAATTAGAGAGGCTTGTGGTTATGCACCCATGTGAAGCTGGCTGATTTTGGCCCTCATGCTGTGGACTCACCGTTCCCAGGAGGCACTGCGACTCCTGGATGGCACCGTAGCAACCCAGGAACCCCACAAACATCATCACAGCGCCCACGGCAATCAATATGTAGACACCTGTGGGAAGGGAGAGAGCGCAGGAGGTGAGGTGGAAGTCATGAAGACGACTGGGTGAAAGCCAGGTCATGTGACATGCACGCTTTTACTACTGATCACGCCTGTGGGCTCGAACTGACACAGCGGATGTGGCTGCCACATCACTGGGACCTTCCTGCCACAGTTGCTCTTATTCCCATGACCAGCAGGGAAATGGAACAATAGCAGCAGACAAGGAATGTAAATATAGCTGCACCGCACAGGCCTCCCACAAGAGGGCACTCTTAGCCAATGCACATATTGCGTTCCTTGAGGAGTGTTTTTAATGCAATTTTGAGTCACGAGAGTGGTGTTGCAGGGGCCTCCTCCTTAGGCGGCCGCTGGGCCAGGCTCTCGTTGGTTACCCAGGGAATGATGTGGTGCATCTGGAGGAGCAGACTCCAGCTGGAGACAGTCTTTCAGCCATTTTACAGTCCTCGCCCCCAAACCCCTCCCTTTGCCTTGTTTACATCTCCCTGTCTCTCTGACTGGCCCTCACTGGTAACCAAGGAAACTCGGGATTTGGTGAATGGCCCTCAGTAAACCGAGAAAAAAAAAGGAGCAAGAGAGAGAAAGAGAGCAAGAGACCTGCAGTTCACGGATTACTTGCTTATCGACAAAATTGATGTTGTGAAAAGTACTACTCTAACTAACATGCAGCTATTTTAATAGTTGATGACTGTGGTATGCTGTTGTTTGAACCCAGCAGGACAGTGAGGGGAAAGAGAGATAGTCTGAATGCAGGATAGGGAAGCACACCGTGTGTATGTGGAAGATAAGTGAAACTCAAGGATATGGGACCAACATGCTTATGGTCTCATTAAAACAAAAGAAAAAAATATTGAAAGAAAATGATGTTTTGAGTGATACTGTGGAAATGTTCTAATGACTCCAGGCCCTGAAAACCAATGTTCCTGTGGCTTTTCAATGGCTGAGTGACACCTAATACAGAGCTTTATTCATGTTTCTGTCCACTTGGTTGCTCCGATTACATAATTTACATGTATGCTGGCACAAATCTTTGAGACGTCAGGATTCCCATTGGACCCTACGGGACATGAGCTGCATGGAAGAAGCAGTTCAGAAGCAGTTCAGCCATTTGCTCCCAGATCACAAAAAGTCACAACTTAACACCCACATGCCAAGCACACATAATATACACCTAAACCACAGTGAACAACGATTCTGGAATTTATAGCCATTAGTAACCCCTTAAAAGGGACTATGATTCAGTCAGTGGAAATCCTGACCTCACAGTGCCTTACCCCGAAAAGACCAGTAAGTTATTCTTACTTGTCAAAATGTGTATCATATCTTGTTGATTCATGTGTATATACTACCACTTTCAGTTTAATTCATATTGTAGTATATCTGGTAAAAAAAAGAGAAACACTGTAAAACATTGAACAACATTAAAATAGAATGGAGGACACAACAGCGATAATACACAGTTTGACACAAATCCAAGTCATATTCCTCACATTTAGATCAGACGTATTAAGAGACGTTGCAGATCAGTTTCTCAAAGGGTGGCCTCCTGGCTTGCAAGAGAAGAGCAGCTGTGTGACTGTGGCCTGTTAGGTCCCCTGGCCAGAACAGATGCCCAGGCAGGAAATGCCAGTGCACAGCCCCCAAGAATGTGTCAAATCTGCAGGCCGACCTTTGGCCTCTGACACTGGTGCTTCCTGACCTGCACATGAGTCTGAGGTTCCTCACTTCTCACCCCCCACACCCCACACCCCCACACAGCATTCCATTATTGCAGGCCTGGCCCATTACTTCACAGAGTGGGAGCACTTTATCTTTTTACCACAGGATCTCCGGCCACAACCGTCGACTCCGCCCAGAAACCCCCTACCCCCCACCCCTTAGCTCACAGGCACAGACATGATACGAGCTGTCGTTATGGAGATAACCACATCGAGGCATAGTTCTCTCTCATAACTGGTTGACCCCCTCTGACTCATGACGGTCTACAAAAAAGGGGAAAAGCCTCCTCTGCTTTTTCCCACCTCCTTTAGAACACTCTCGTTACTTCTGTTTTAAAGAATCTCAGAAGCTTCCATCGGAAAGTGAACTGACCGCACTGCTAAACACTTCCCCTTAAATTACATGGAAAACACAATACCACTACCTCCACCCACCCACCTACAAAGCCCTTCAAAATGCACCACCACAGAGCGCACAACTCCTTACTTTCCTGAATTCCATGTCTTTGGATCTCACAGTTGGAATGATAGCATACAGAGGGTTTATTGAGGTTTTCCATCAGAGAAAGCGTCACAATGTGGACACGCCTCTGAGGGCAACACTAGGGTTGGCTGAGGACTGGAAACAGCCATGGGAAGTAATATATAAGCCATGATTTCTGGGGGCCAGCAGATGAGGGGAGCTAAAGGAAACAACAACAGCCAGTGGCTTTCTAGCTGTCTAAAATTATGACGCACATGAAAAATGTCCCTTTTGTCTTCAGAGAGAAACGATCTCTACGTATTTTTGAGTGCGCTTGTTTGAGAGCTCCGTTTGAAGAACTGTCTACCCACTTCACTGGATTGGGCCAAGTACGACTAAATAAACTGCTGTTTTCCAAACAATAAAAAGAACAAAGTGGCAAATTAAGCACACAACTTGATAAAAGAAACAAAAATGACAGTCATCTGATCTCAGAAATGCACATTTGAAAACAATTTCTTTAATGTCAATAATCTCTTCAGAAGCTGATGTTCAAAGTTTCCATCAGACCCAGACCACAGGCTGATTTTAAATTTTACAGGATGACCAAAAATGCAGTCGGGGGAGGGGGGTGAACTGTTGAGTAGATTAAAATTGACCTTCCCTTACAGATAGAAACAGTATTTTGTGGCTTTTTTTCTGTGGGATGACTGCTCTCATTTGCGTGAACAGTGTAATCACAGGCCAGGTGGCTGATATGTTGCTCTGTAACAAAACTGTGCTGAGTTGGTTGTGTGTTGTGGTATGACCAAGCTGCAGTTTAAATTCAAATTCTCACCCTCACTGTCTCTCTCTGTCTCTCTCTCTCTCTCTCTCATTAAACTCACCACCCCTTTCTTTCTGCCTCTCCCAGCCATTAAGGCTTGTGTCCATTATTGGTAGTGAGTGATGGTCGCCGAGGCCAGCGGTCCAGTGACGCAATAAAACACTATTGTTCCACCTTCCACCGTCCTGTTTCCATGACGACAACCTTGGAGGGTCCAGGGGCTGAATGACTACTCTATGGGAACATCACTAGGGTACTCTGAAATGCTAGTAGATTAAAGTGGGCACCCCTAAATCTACTACAGGTGATAATACACCAAGGTTTGATGCTGAGTAAAACGGTATGGACAAAGCAAACCTGGAAAAAGTACACAGAACTATAGAATAAAAACAAAATAAAAAGCACCTTCTGATCAAAGATCCTGAATGCTGGATCTCCTGGATCACATGTGCATAAAGACTATGTGAGAAGCAGCATAGTGAGGTAGTAGGATCAGCCGTAGACAGGACTAAAAAGTGTTGGGTATTGCTTATTCTGCAATTTAACAACCTACATCGGCTTACATACAGAAAACCTTTCTTCAGCAGCTGCCACGTGTTACAAACCTTCCTTACTTCCCACAGCGTGGCGCTTGTTTCTGACAGTGACATCTTCATCCAGAGTGTAAAAACAGGGAGTATCCCCCCTGTGAGCCTGCGCTGTCTGATCAGCTGAATCAGTCCGTCCCAAAGTTCACAGGTCTTTTTCTTCTCAATTTGCTTGCTGTTTGAAAGATTTGCTGGCTCGCGGGACTGCGATGTGTCTCCGGCGGACCTTTATTGTGGAGCTTAAATCAGACGACGAAGCTTAGCCCCCGGCCTGCTTTCTGAGTCTTCCGGTAATTACGTTCCCCTCGTCATTCCCGGGAAATGAGGGACAGAGCGCTGGCCCCCGTCGTCGGGGCGACGGCGCATTTTTGTGTCCCGGTAGCCGAATTGATTTATAGATCAGTGCCTGAAGGTCTAATCGAGTCATGTTTCAATTTTCCTAATTGCGGCTGTGTGGTAACAACTCCCCCCCCACCCCCCCCCCCCCCCAAGATTAAATCATGACCATATCCTCTCTCTCTCTCAATCCCTGCCACCGCACGGCCATCCTTCACTGTGACAGCGTCTAAATGTTGGGGGGGGGTTGGGGGGGGTAGTGGGCGTGACCAGCATGCGAAATGGTGGGACAATGCAGAGGTTTTGCCTCTCCTCTGATCTCCTGCTGCCTCCCTCGCTCTCAGCCCTTTCCCACTATCTCTAACTGCCCCTTTCACTCCCTCCCCCTCTCTCTTCCTTCCACAGTTCCTGGGTTTACGCCACTTTCCTCCCTCTTGTTCTTGCCCTTTTACCACTACTCTTCGCCTGTTCGCTTTCACTCACCCCCTTCTGTCTTCATTCCCCACCCTTAAAGGGTGAAGGAAGTCAGGCTGTAAACAGGATCAAAATAAGCCTTCCTGCACATCACTGCCTTATACAAGCAAAGCAGGCATTTGAGTAGACGACTCAAATGCATGCTGTGTGCATGACTAACAAACTCTGGTTACACTGGACTGCACTGTTTATTGTGAAACTGTACCATAACCTGCTAACTAAAGTGTACAGTGTTGTATTTCTGTCCGGTACTTTGTAAGTGGCACAAAGTGAATTTTCCCTTTGGGCGCAATAAAAGTACTGTGTTTTATACTACTGGCTCCCTCCCTCCTGCAGATGGGCTGACGTCATGTCTAGAGGATGAAAGGCGTGCTCCCCAGGGGAGAGCGTCCATGATTGGCTGGCTGTGCTGTGGACCTGGGTCTGGTTATCATGAGGGGCTGAGGACCCACCCGGACTGACAGGCTCACACCTGAGCCCGGAGGGGGGGGCAGAGCACTGGTGTCCAGTACATTTTTGGTAGAAAGAGCAGGGGTTCCCCCGATTTCATTGTTCCACACTCCGACTCCGCTTCCTGTACCCCTCAGCTTAACTGATCTGGGACCTGATCAGAAGCTAGCAGAGAAGGCCTAAATCAACAATAAATAAACTAATAATAATAAACTAAAGCCAGTGAATGTAATGCCTCTGGGTCATCATCTAGGTCCACCCTTGAGTCATAAGCTGAGGTGGACTGGGTGCCATTGAAACGGTATCGGCATGACTCGGCCAGGGGTTGAACCTTGAACTTTTGAGGGCGCTGCCACAGACACCCTAACCGCAAGACCAGAGCAGCGAGGAAGCTTTTCTCGTACATGGCAACGGTGATCCGTGTGCCTCGTGCAAACAGGTGCATCCTGTGGAGAGCAGGAAATAGCTTGGCAGTGTAGTCATGTTCACAGCGGCCCCTCGGAGATACACTCGTGCAGGGAGGCCGCAGATGTGCCTGCGTGACTCAGAGGCCTGCTGAGGTTACACGGTGCTTCACAACACTTTTCAGGAAGTCGGGGACTCCCCACAAGTAACTTGCCAGTTGCATCGACTTCAGTACATAGTCAGCTATTTTTAAAATGTAGGTGCGTTTCTCCCTGATAAAGTTTGCTATGTTGTTGTAATGGCTGCAGTGTTTCACTGCATCCTTCAGACATTTACAGTAATTTGAATTCTTTACAGGGTTTGCCTGATTTGGAATTCTGGGGAAAAAGATAATTCGCTGAAATGTTCATTAATGACAATTTATAGCTAACTGAATGTCCTGCTCTATGTGCAAATTCTGTCTAAATTACCAGTTCAAGGCCAAGCACAAGAGATACACTGATGTGTGTTAATTATTAACCCATGACTATGTAAGGGGACAGTTCTGTGGAACAGCACGGCATTTGATCCGGAGACAAGCGATGTGTATTAGAATACAAACACCGGAGACAAGCGATGTGTATTAGAATACAAACGCCGGAGACAAGCAATGTGTATTATAATACAAAGCAATGCCGCTTCATCTGACCGGAGCCAAAAGGCACCTCTTGACGATAACAGTCTGTGGAACACAGGGTTCCCCATGACCATATACGGACTTCACTTCTGAAGTTTGAACCCTACAGAGCCAATTAGGTAACAAGGTTCAGGAGAGACCCAATTAGAGAGGGAGCTGTTCAGCAATGCACAGCTCCACAAAACCAATCAAAAACAGCACCCCCTCTGGTCATTGTAACTCATATGTGAATGTACCTACTGTAACTGTATAAAAAAGAACTAAATCCCATACCTGTCGAACCTCTGCTCCATGCTGTTGTTCCCATGGCCGGCTGTGCAAATAAAGCTTCCTGACTTTGCTACGAACATCGGATCTGCTTCTTTATCGGAATAAAACACGTTTTGGTATTTGGGGCATTTACCAACAGTGACTAACAAAAAAAAAAAAAAAAAAAAACAACAGTGAAAATGTTAACACAGGACTGATCTTTGTTAGTGCAGCGTTGTAAAAGAAAAACAAATAAAGAATTGGATTAAAAACCCAAACATCTCTGATTATGACCAAATCCTTTTTCGAAGTGCTACTTCCTCAGTTCATTGTGAGATTCTTGGAACAGACCTGATTATCTTAATGACCTTCCCCTTGATTAATGACTCTGTAGCCTGGCAGTGAACTTCGTCTCCCATCAGCAACCCCGCTACTTGTGACAACACATTGCAAAACAGCACAACTGTCTTTTGCTCCAAACTTTTTGGGATGCAGCGCTGGTATACTCCCACATGTGAACTCTTGTGAGTCTCCACGATGAACACTGTTCCTAATGTGACAGAAAGTATGTCAAGGCTGCTTCCTTTTTTCCCATTGGTTAATCTGTGACTGCATGGTGGGACAGTATTTTGTACTATACCATTGGGAAGGGTTAGCACAAAGCTGCTAAGCTAGCGGTCAGTACATCTGAGTGCCAGCGAGTTTTGTGCTCCTTCCGACACAAACCGGACGCGAGGAAAGCCATGCTCAAACACGTAATGGCTCAATTAGGGCTCTCTCGATATCAAGCTTCCCGCACTTGGAGGGGAGCGTTCACACAAGATCGCCTTCCCGGCAGCGTTCCGCGGGAGAGAGAGAGAGAGAGGGGGAAAGAGCTGAAAAACTGAACCATCTCCCCCGCCCCCGGAGCGAGTGGGGAGAGGGGAGGGAGAGACCGCGGCCCTGCAGACGCTAAACACAAACAGATGGAGATGCAACGGAACTTCTCAGTGCTAAAAACTGACGAGCTAGGGGGAAAAACTTTCTCAAAAGGCGGGAGAGGCAGCAGCAGTGGGGGAGGGGAGAGAGCAAAGGGTGGGGCCGTGAGGAAAATTTTCCTTTCTGGCTTTTAAAAGGCGAGGCAAGGAGAACCCTCCCTAAGTGATCCCGGCCTTCTCAGGACTAAGCCTTTTTTTTTTTGTTTGTTTTTTTCCTCTCTGCCTGTTCCCTGTGCAGTTAAAGCATTTTCCATCACCTTTTGTTTCACTGTCTGCTTCACCCGTCGACGGACTGCACAATGCCGACCGCAATCAAATGACTGCGGCTGTCCCGTTTGCAGTAACTTTTTTATCATGCCTGTTTATAGCAGCAAAGGAAAATAACCATGGCAACAAGGACTGCGATGAAATGAGAAGCTCAGTATAATGGCACACACTAAGCTTTCTGTCTGGAAATCCCTACTAAGCCAATGTTGCCCGTCTCTCCGCATTGTTTTTGGTCACATGGCTCAAGCCTTGGATCTAGACATGGCTTGTTAAGTTCTATAATAGATTTCATTGCCCTTTTCTCTCGCTCCTTCCTTTTTCCTCTCTTTGCATGTTTTTCGCTTCATTTCGCTGTTGCCTTCTTCTCCCTGCCTCCTTTTTTCTGTAATCTTATTGCTGCCTCCATCTTCCCCTCTCTCTCCAACATTCAACTCGAAACTCCAAACACATTACAGGCACAATAATAATGAAAGTGAAAACACAAAAACCTGTGGTGGAGAGAAACGGTAAAGAATCAACCACTTTGAAATGTTCTATGAGCTTGTAAAAAAGTTTAAAAAATGATTATGCAAACATAAATAGTGTCATTTCCCTTTTCAGTGGTGACAAAAGTACACCATCATCACTATCATTTCAGGTAGCGGAAAAGGCCATGAGAGGTACATGACAAGAACTCATCGATTTTGTGGTTTCTTCCAGGAAAGGAAAGGCATTCACCTCTCTGTAATTAAACGGGTTAATAATTTGTCCAACTGAGGAATGTGTACTCTGCTAACCGGCTACTGAGTTTATGACAGCTACTGGCTAACGACTCACCTGTCTAATTAGCAGGGCTCTAAAACAGACACCCGGCCACTGTAGCAGCAAGTTGAGCAGTTAGTTTCTGCGTGAACGCAGTTCTTCACAGTTATTTTGTGACTCATGTGTAGAATATATTGTTTGGGTTGTTGTTTTGCTCTGCCGTTTCTATGTGTGGTGCAGTATCACTCGCCCTCTGACCCGGCACACTCCCACCCTATATCCCTGCTTCCTTTTCCCCTCTCCTGTCCTCCGCAGCAAGCTCCTTTATGCTCCTGAGCCCTGCACTTTACAGCGCAGTACAGCGGAGGGAAGGTTTGGGGAGGAAGTGACCTCCACTGGAAGGAATTTCGGCAGCGTTTTTTTCCGCCCCTCAGAGCTGGTGTGTTCAGGGCGACGCCAAGCTCAAGGCCACTGCTAACACGTGGGCTTCGCTTCACCAGCGGATGCTAATCACGAGAGGCATTTTTCAAACCCCATTCCTCCCCCCTCAAAAACATTTTAGAGGCGTCAGACTCTGTTTCACCTCGCTGGAGGTGGGCTTCATTTTAAATGTTTGTTTCCAGAAGTACCACCAGTAGGGATTCAACACTGCTGGTCAGAGGGTGTAGGCATTGGTGTATTTTGGGCACGGTGTAATCACTGTTTCAACGTGCCAGTACACCCAAAACATCCACTTGAAATAGCGCTTTGAGCGTAATGAGGGAGTGAAGCTCAGCTTTTGAGTTTCGTGCGGGCATGTGTGTTTGTTGGGGTAATAAACATTTTTGAGCAGTTCTCCCACTAATCATTACCTGGGTGGCCCCTTTCTGCCTCCTTTCTCTTATGCCAGCTGAGGGTGTGCTTTTTTCATAATGTACTGTGTACTGACTTCTGTTGTGCCTGATATACAGATAGTGAAAAGGCGTGGGGCTCGGGGGTGCTACATATGGGAGGTGACCTGTTAAAAAAAGTAAAAATACATCTCTTTGTTTTGCAGACGATGTTCTCTAACTACAAGAGCAAGAGATCCAGGCCATACTACTGTAAGTACAGTACTAAGACACGTGTTGAAGGTTTTAGAAAAACTACTCCTTTACCTCTCTTTCATCATACAAAGCAATATGTCGTGGTTACAGAGTAAACTCCACGTGAGAAGACTAATGATGTTGAATCATTAGTAGATGAATTCTGAACAGATGCTACGGAACCCACAGTGTTCAGGACAAGCAAAGTCTGTACACATGCATGTGTGACAATAGCAGGAAGTTGGTCTAATCCTCCTTTTGAGAGGAGGGGGATTAAAGCCGCACACCTGCTGGGGTCATCAGTGACTTTCAGAGCCTGTGCTGCCCTGACGTAAGCACGCCCCTGCAGAAATCCAGTCCCTTGTGAAACATGGACCCATTTTGGGAAAATGACCACCTATAAAAATATGCCTTACTCTAACTCCTCCACTTGGATGACCAGGCGTTAATGCAAACATATTTGCAAACATTTAAACCGCCTTTCAGTTACAGTGGCCAGTGTCTCCAGCGTTTGCACCTCCCCCACCCACACCACTCACAGCAAGTTTTACCACAGGTTAGCTACTGATACAGACTAAAAAATATCTAATCTTGTACCAAAGACTTGTCGCACAGACAGGGGAATGGAGAACTGTGAGGCTCTGCAGAACACGCAGTTCACAGGCTCGCTTGTTTTCCCCTTAGCGCAGGTCCTCACCACCAACTCAGGCAGGTTTCCCCCTCCTCTGTCCATCTTTACATATTGGTCAGCGCTCCTGCAATCTCCATTGTTTTCACTTCCTCAGGGTTACAATAGACAAGGTGTCACTTCCTTACACAACAGTTAAAAAAAAAAACATCCTCCTTTTTTTTGGACAAGATTCCAACACATAAAATAGCCTGTTTGGTTTCTAAGTTACCAATGCATCCAGCTGAAGGTTCCATGCACCTATGTGTACTAGTGAAGATGGAAGGGGATGTGCTCATGGGCAGCAGTGCCTCTCCATAATGCCTTTCACAAAATATAAAAAAACATCAGTCTAAAGCATGCACTCTTCCATCCTCCCGGAACATTGAGTTATCTGTGGTTCACGCATTCCGCTTTCACGAGGAGGAAGGTCTCAGCAAGCGGCCAGGGCTGCTCACAGCTTTCATGCTGCGCGTCTGAGCAAGACGGGTCCAACGCGGCCACGACATGGCTCACCCGCCCTACTTCTGCCTGCATTTACCAGTCTAAGCAGGACCAGATCCCTTTATTTGTGGGCCTCCTTGTGGCCGACTGGTAGTTGCTAATAATGTTCTTCTGACGAGAAGCTGCAATAACTTCCTCTAACTACATGGAGATGGTGCAAAAATAATGGGTGGCGGCATAAACAGACTTTCTTATGGGGACGGGGAGAAGGAGCTGTGCACCCAAGAGTGCCACTGCCTTCGATGAGAAGATAGGACAAAAACAGACACTCTTACATTGAGTGCACTAGTTAACACTGTTGCCACTAAACCCCTAAGCCAAGCCCCGAACCTCGTTCCTTCCACTGAAGCCACGCAAATTGCCACGGTGGCAAGCGATACACTACAATCGCGGCCATTTTGGCTCTTGAGAAATAGGAAATGACTGCTGCGGCTGCACTTCCACGGCTGATGTGCTGCCGAAAGTGGTGTTCAGGAAAGAGAAGTGTTGAGCTCGTAATACTTTTTACAGAGAGCCAGAGGCAAAGCTGATATCTGGTGTCAGCACTAATGTGACTGTGGAATAACCCTTTAATTCATGGCTTTGACACACATGGTACAACAACATAAGCCTTGTGTCTTATTCTGCTAGAGGCAATGATACTAAAATGTAAAGGTCAGACCCTTAATTGTTCAATTTTCACATATACTGAGGTTCAAAATTTGAAATAATTCAATTTCTTATGATTTTAAACATGAACATACATCAGTGATTGCAGGGCTAAATCTACGCTGATATGTATCTCTGCTCCCAAGTGTTAAGCATGGAATTCAGCCACTGAAGTGTATTTTCTTTGTGTGATTGTGGGGTGGGAGAGCAGAGATGTGTCTCCTCTGAGGGTGGTCTCATACACTGGCCTGGGGGGACCACCGGTGCAGGGGATTGGGGGAGGGGGGACTACTGAGACTGGTGACCACGTGAGACGCAGGCAGAGGGACGCAGTTTCCTTCCCTGCTTCTCCTCGCTTGCTCACTCTTAATCATCTCGTAAAGAAAGGGAAACCTACAAGCACAGTGGTAGTTTACTTGCATCTCACACACTCCCACACGCAAAAAAAGCTGAATTACAGGTTTAAATACATCCTTTCCAACTCTGATTTCGAGATTGTGGTGAATAAGAAATGTCTAAATCTTTTTTGAGAAAAGGTCACCCAAAGTGTTTGCTTAGCTGGTGCCCTACTCCAGAGCATCTTAATTATTTTGCTGATTACTTCACTCAAGCAAATTAGGTTAAATATTTTTGTTTAGGTGGAAAGGCAGTAACACAGCTAAGATTAAAGTCTGCTACACCATACGGCTGCATTCTGCAATGCTCTTGCTAAATTTAAAACACTGATAGTCATCAAACTTATCTACTTATCCACATTTATTATCCAATGAAAATACTTGTAGAATATATTTTCTTTTCTCTTAGCACCTGTTTTTTCCCCTATTACAGGGTGTGAAATCTTTTTCTGCCATACTTGTACAGACTATGCAAACCGTCAGAGCCCCCATTACTTATAGCACTGCCATGAATTTAAACAAATGTTAAGCAACAAGACAAAATATTTCACAGCCTGCAGTCACAGTGATTTGATCTACACATGACAATATGCACACTGTATGTCTAGGAAGACGCCTGGGTAAGAGGCTTCTTCACAGCAAATCAAAATCATGTGTTGTAGTTGAGCAATGAAGGATATGGAATCTCTAATTTCTAGGTACTTGACAGAACCTGTCACTCACTCTCATCTGTAAATGTCTAATGGCTTATAAAATAGTTCTGTACTCGTCTGTGTTGTCTATTTCAAGTGTACATTTCATCTACACCACTACAACCTGAGGGGTTAAATGGGAAACCCTGAAAATTCTGTGTTTCACAAACCTCAATAGATCAGAAAATTAGTGCTTGTATATACACTTGTATGTGAGTATAGTCATAGCTACAAATGGATACATAAGTCAATAAGAACTCTACTCTGCCTGACACTTGTACCTATATATACTTTTTCTAAATTACACCTTCTGTAATTTAGAAACTCTTGCGTTTGTCATTAAAAGGTAGCATTTATATACACATGGTTATTATATAGGGAATGTGTTTTGAACTGTTCAATGTGAAATTCTGTGTAGATTATGTGTGGCTTATTTGGCCTCATCACGTGAGGATTTAAATAGAAAAACAGGCCAAACCATGGTTAAAATGTAACGCTGACAATAATGGTTGGTATGTGTCTGGAACATTGCTTCTTTCATGCTAGTTCTTGTGCTTTTTTTTAAATGAACACTGGAAAATACAGAAAAAAAATGATGATTCTCAGCTCATGCTAATTTGACTGTGAATTTATTAATTGTTCCTTCTGTGTCTTCTTCGCTGTCCTTAAAATCTGTTTTTAAGACCACGAGGATGAAATGCCACAGGAAAACCTTCCAGAGAAGTCCTACAGTTTTTTTATGGGCCACACAACAGTCACCTCCCCATACAACCCAGAAAGGAAGTTACAAAGATCTGCTGAGAGTTCATTCCAACTTCATTCCCTCTCACTGTGTGATCCCTCAGGACTCCGCGGTCAGCCCAGCTGCCGAGGGACTCACGCACCTCGACTCCCACCCTAAATCCACTACTCCGGGGCTGCCATTCTTGGCCAGAGAGAGAACGACCAACCTGCGCGAAGGCTGCCTGATCGCTAACGGAGGTGGGCGTCATTCAGTTATGCCGGGCACGCCCCCCCTTCCATTTTCCCCAGAGAATGCACAGGGGGTGATCGCCTTTCACCCGCTCATGGTAGCCTCTCGCCCATTTACAGTGGGGCTTAAACCCCCCACCCCCACAGCTTCTGCATCGTTGTCTACCACTTCCCCTTAAAAGGAGGCCTGTGGGCCCGCATGCCTCTCAGCTGTTGCCAGCCATCACTGGCGACCTGCTGGGCTAAAACAAAGCCTTCGTGTCTTAACAAACTCAGAGAGTCAAGGCCTCACGAAAATCCATTACGAAGGGCATTCCAGTTTCAGCTTTTTCAGAGGTTGCGAGAGACACCGTAAGGTGAAAAAGACACAGATCAACATAGCTGAGGCTGAAATATGCCCCATCCATCTGTCGAATGACTGGCCAAATCCCTCAAAAGGGCACACTTTTCCATGACAGCTTAGTTTCCAGATTTCCCTGCTGCAGCTACATATGCAGACACTAAGAGAGCACAAATTATTCTGACGTAGAGAGTAGCTTCAATGTTTGTCAAAATCAAACTAAGACAAAAAAAACATGTCATTGTGACAAGCACTCCCCCACAATCATACATTTTCAGTATCATTTCTTGGGTTTCTTAAGAGGCACTTCCAAACAGATTTGCGTGAAGCCGAGGTATAACTTAATCTTTTCCAAAACTCTGCCGAGGCACGGCATAAAAATAAAAGAAGAATAAAAAAAAAAACAGAGAAGAGTCTGTCGCTGGGGACCGCCCTGTGAACCTGTCTGTCTGAGAGTTTACAACAGGAGTGCGGGAAAGAGAGGGCAGCTGGTTTCTTCAGCGGTGTACAGAGGTCACCGACATGACCTGTGGGCTGTCTCGGTCACGGGCCAGACGGGGCCTCCCCGACAGCCACCCAGTAGGGACACGCCTGGCAACAGACCCAGGGGACTTTGCCTGGTGGCTCCACTGTGTGTCATGTCATGGGAGCTGGACCTTGGAGTGGACTGACCTCCAAAAAACACAGGCCACGGGACAACAAAGAAAAGGATCTGCTCTCAGATTTGCTGGAAAAACAGCACTGACTGCCCTGATGTGAATGCCCAATCAGACTGGGACATTTGCATTTTCTCTGTTGGCTATTAATCAGCTTCGAGATGGGGCTCTGGGTCTACAGAATTGACATGGACAGTATTCATCTTCTTACTGAGGTCTAATGGTTGGCTTTCCTACCAGAGCTAAAGGCATGAGACCTTAGCCTTTCTGCCTAGCTGTCAATGCTTTAGGTAGATATGTAATTCCTGCATTACCTTCAGCTATTATATTTGCGATCTTGATGTCATGAATTTTGAGGGGCGGCAGTGTAGCATAGTGGTAAGGAGCAGGACTCGTAACCAAAAGGCCTGAAGGTACTTAACCCAGAACTGCCTCAGTAAATATCTAGCTGTATAAATGGGAAACATTGCATAAAAAATTATAACCAATGTATGTTGCTCTGGATAAGAGCGTCTGCTAAACGTCAGTATGTAACAGATGCCTTAAAGATCTCAACAGCTCCAGCAGATCTCTCCCTCAGAGGTGTACAAGTTAAACTGGTTAAAAAGCAGGCGCAGCTGTGACTTCACAGCACAGTGTTTATTCAGTGTGACCCTGAGGTTGAACACACCAGGGTTCACAATTGGACAAATGACTCTGCTGTCACTAGGAGGTCCGATCCCTCAGCCAGGGTCAACTTAACCCTCTCCTTGCCAATACCATATAAACAAATGAAGCTGGAAAGTGGCTCTGGGACATACTGCGTAAACATACTGCACAAAACTCAAATGTGTGGTAGCTATGAAGCAATGGTACAGTAGGGGCATTGACATGAATATAAACTATGAGCATGAGGAGCAACATATCAACATATACGGTCGACCCCTTCAAAATGGTTCAGAGTGCACTCTCTCAATATACATTTAATTTATGGTCATTTTGGAAGTCTGAAGTTATATAAGAAGCATACATGAATGAAGATGGTGAACAGTTCCATACAAGTGTACACTGTGATGAAAACAAATAATAGAGGTGGAGCTACAAAGGTACAGGCATACCTCAGTTAACAAAGTAGTTAACCTTCTAGAAAGTCAGAAAATTCATTGCCACAGACATAATTAACACGGCACATACCCTATAAGCATGCATATTAGGACTTCAAAAATGACAAAATATTAGCTATCTTTCATTACGAGTGCATGTGAAAAACATATACATATACATGAATATTTTCATGCATAATCACAACTGCAATCAATGTCGCACGCATGCTGCACCAAAGACTTCCCCTTTTCTGCTTGATTTAAACTGGCTTTCAATATCAGCTGCGCACACTTTAAGATCTTCACTCCAGTCTATTTTTCATTATTCCCAATTCTACCCTCATTATGATCAGCGTTTAAGTGTCTACAGAAATTGCTTTAGCTTTCATCTATTGCCCAGGAAGGCTGCTTTAAGTCACAGTAGACTGGTTGCCATAGCTATTTTAAACATTGCTGTGGAGCAATGGAGAAGTGAAATGAAGACGGCTTTTCCTTTTTTTAATCACGAATAACTGCTCCCCTTTGTTATAAAGGAGCACTACTGTGGCATATCAATCATACAACATGATCACACTGTGAGCTCATGTACAGAACAGTGAAACAATCAATGAATGCAATAATGCAGTGCAATTATACAAAAGGGTGAAGCTTACTGATGTAGAAGGTATTGGGCGCCTGGGTGCCATCAAGGTTGAGGTTGAGGAGGCTGCTGGTCTTGCTGTCCTGTCTGAGCCACAGCGCCACGCCTAAGATGGCACCTCCTGCCAGCTAACAGAGGGGGAGAAAGGAGACACAGAATCCGTCACCTCATCGGTGCACACCTACACCCAGGAATAGGAGCTGCTCCTGTGTCTTGCTATGCGAAAGAGCACAGACAAGACCAAAAACGCAGACCAATATCATAGTTTAAGAAGACAAATTAATAAAAAATACAAGGGTTGCAAACATTGCAAGCTTATGGGAGGATGTGGTAGTGAAAATGTGGGCTGATTTTAATGAGTTAACTAGTTAATTATTCAATGCCCCCCCCAAAGGAAGCCAATTCAGCAAACACCCAAAAAGAACCTCAAAATAGCTTTGGTAAGACTGCAGGAAATCATTCTGACTTTTCCAGGAAAACATGACTATAGTCGGAGAGATCTGTTTCCACTACTGCTGCAGAGAACATGGTTGTCTGCCAGGGCTACCACATAGGAGATGGTGCTCTGTGTCTTCTAACCTCTTCTGTCCCGTTGAGCGGTCTGATTGGAGCCCTCCGGGTAACCATACCACATTTTAAGAGTTTGCTTAACCTCCAGAAGGGTCAGATCAGGGGTCACAGGCCGGAGCCTCTGCTAAAACGAATCCATGGGGGAAACTGTGACCCCAGGAAAAACCCTCCCGAGCTTCTGAGCCCTCTCCACAACATGAGGAAAACTCTGAGTTTAATTTTGTCAGGACCATCATGCACCAAACAACCAAGACAGCACTCCAAAACAAAACCAACAAAGGCAAAGTATGATGGATATATATTCTAGGTGTGGGAGGCCATACACAGATGGGAGGAGGGAAGCTCTTTTTATCACGAGAGGCTCCCTGTGTTACAGAGAGGCCCTCTATGTCTCTGCACAGTTAAAGGCAGACATCATGACATCAAAATCAGTTTCAGTGTCTCACAAAAAGAGAGGGGTTGGAATCATCGCAGTGAAAAGAGAAAAAAATGGTTAGAGATACTCTTCACCATGAAACCTACACCATGCGATTATCAGCATAATGGTGGTATTGTGACGGCAGCAAGACCCTCCCTGTATCTAAATTGGAACTTGTGTAGTTCCCCCCATTGCTTGTTAAGAGAGGCAAAGCATTGTAGGGAGGGAGGAGGGGCGAGTCTCCCCCCTCCCCCTTCCTCGACCTGCTCAGCCACTGTGGTGGAATGCTACGGATGATTTGACGCTACACTGTCCCCTTTGTCAGAATTCTAGAGAAGCCCCCAGAGTGGAACGGGTGATGCGTGTGGATGCCGCGTGGGGAAGGGGCGGAGAAGGTTTCGGAGAGTATGGTTTGGGTGGCTCCTGTGGTTGAAAACGGAGAGAAAAAAAAAAAACGGAAAAACCCCAGTGCTTCTTGTGAGGGAATGCTGGAGCGATTCCGGCCTTTAAGAGAAGCGTTCGAACAAAGGGAGCCCCACCCCTCTTCCCTTCCCCCCATCTCTCCTCTGTTCCCTTACCCCTCCTCCCCCTGTGCTTTCTGCACAGCGGCTCTGGCAATGTGATGTCACAAAAAGTACAAGGAAAAAGATGTCTCTTCTTCGCAAAATACCTTTTCTCTCTGTAGAAGTTTCCACAGCCTTCCTTTGGATTAAAGTGACTGTTCAGTGACTGTTCAGCACTGAACCAACATAGACATTCACAAAAAACCCTAGAACATTTGCCATCCACACATCTGCTCGGCGACGCACTTTCCTTCCCCACAACATCCACAGGTCCACAAGCCACCTAGTCGCTGCATTTCTAAAGCTTCAACTTGACCATGCACTTGAAATCTTACAGACTACAAGGAATGAGTGTATATTTAGTTACTCTGATCTTCAATCTCCGTGAGCAATATGGAGAGGAGAGGGGTCACTCCTTTGGACGTCATAATTCCAGTAACCTGTCTTAGCTGTAGGCAAACTAACCCAGACTAATGTTGTGCTGGTCAAATCCTGGATATGACAAGTCCATTCTTATCCTGCAAAAGTCAAACAGAAGTAGACATGCTTATCCTGTCTAAAGTACCTTGCCAACATTGCTTAGTCCTATAAAATCCTGCTTACTTTGTCTTTTATTGCTCATTGTGTAACTGGACTAAACATCAGATCCACATATAATAAGTCTTATTTGCCATAATCTTTTAATTGTGGTCTCTCCAATACAAGAACAACAAAAGAATGAAAATTTGTTGTGTTGCTGTGAGATAAACAGTAATTGCCTGGCAAGCGGCCTCACGTATTTGTTCACAAGCAAACACAATACACCACTTTGGCTGTAGGTGAAACTCCACCAGTTGAAAGGCAAACCAACACACTGGGTTGCATTGGACTGGTACCAATAACTCAGGAAGATCAGCACAAATGTAGCAGTAGATGTGTCAGAGTGAGATTTATTTCACCCGTTAATCCAAACACTCCAGACAGATTTAATTAAAGTGAAGTTCACTGTGAGCGTGGTGGGGGGGGGGGGGGGCTGTTTTGCCCCTCATTTAGGTGAAAACCACCGAGACAAAGCCCGTGAGAAATTCCCTAAGGTCTCCCATTCTTCCAGGCTGCTCACACAACCAGAAAATAATCCATTGGGAGGTGGGGGGGGGGGGGGGGGGGGGGTTTACATGTACTTTACCCCAGCACTCCAACTTGTACCAGCTTGGGCTTTATTCCCCACCCCCACCAACCTGTTTTTGACAAATACTTGTCTGCTTGACCATGAGATCCCCCTGCTTCACATGGTGACCTGGGCATTTGCAAGCAGTTTACATTGGCTTTTACTACACACATTACCACTGCCAAGGTAATGTTGTAATGTAAATAAGCATGTATTCTGATTGGGTATTTCCCATTTCTGCAACAACCAATGATATCAATGATAAATGTTGAATGACAGCAGAACACTACTGCCACTACTAGCTACAGTGCATAGCTTCAGTTAAACAACAACTTGTCCTTTTCCAACATGCAGCATTTCCTTATTTTTGATGGTCAAAGCTAACTCTGGTCTCTTCAAATATGTTCATTTCTCTGGGGAGCCCACATGGCTAAAATATTTTCAAAGCCTTGATGCTGATGCATTGAACTATTACTATACTTGTGAGGACAAGCTGTATGATGTTTCATCAAATTTTACTGTTAACAAGTAACTGAATGCTCTCTAATAATTGTTTATGGTTCAGATACACCAATACACAGGTCAAACATTGGATCATTCTGATTGGATAAAATGTGCTAACAATCAATGGTAATTTCCAATATTACAAAAGAGGGACATCATACAAAAAGTGCAATTCAAACATAGCTACAACACAAGTTAATGAACAGTGAATTCAGCAAATCTCAGTAACTTAGTGAAGGTTGTGTGCTGTAGCTACAGCTTTAAACAGAGCTGACTATCTTGCTATATTTAATAATGCCAGACATATGGAAGATTTTCAGACAGAGAGCAACAGCCAGTTCATCAATGGCATTGTGTGCTCTGCTAAAATAAATCACATAGAGGAGAGAGCTCAAAGACATTGCATTCAAGCCTTATCACTAAACCGTGCACCTTGTGTTCTTAACAAGTGACTAATTTAGACAAAAATATTTAACTACATGTGCAGCGAATTGAAACTGCAACACTGCCATCTAGGAAGCGATTACTGCTGCCTTCTCAGATATTTGAAACACAAGAAAACACACAAAAACACACAAAAACTTTTGTGGTGTACACGACCTGTTTCTTGTACCTTATCTAACATCTTTTTCCTTACATCTTTTTCTTTGTGACAGCCAGCAACAGGCCATCCTCCACAGAATGTGCTTCTCTGACGGTACAGAATCACTTGTAAGCATATCCATTCACTCCTAGATGACATTTCAGAGCTGGGCTTTTAAGAAGACATTTGAAGCTCAGATAAATTGTGTTGCTTGTGATTTAAATGTTTTGGTTTAAATGTTTTGGTGGAATGACACCGAAAAGGCACTTGCTGTACATGCCCAGGAGTTCAGCAGCTCAGCAGCTAATATATCGTATATTCAGGGCCATTTCGCTGATCTTTCACACCTTTGAAACATAGGACATCTGAGTGCTGGTATTGCCTTAGGTCAAGTTTTTTTTTTTTTTTTTCTGGTGCATACATTCACATACTAAACTGATGTCAGAATGTAATAAACATTTAGTAAAGATAGGCTGTTATGACATTGGCCATTGTAGTAAAATAAATTTGTGTGGTCACAATCATTTTTCATGTTATTTTTGGTAATATAAATTTGCTTAATATCTTCTTGTTTATACTCTATATAGCTATTCCACCTCAATGAACTATATATGAATAAACCAGGTGGATTAAAGTGCAGCGTCTTCATTTTAAACTAAAAATTTTAGACACAGTATTTCTTGCAATTACCTTTTTTATTGCCCTCATTATGCGACCGTATTGCTAAGAACTAAAGCATTAATAAGAACAGCAGACTTAATAAAAAAAAAAAACAAACATTTTGAAATATCAGCATAAGTAGCAATTAAGTGTGTGGTTGAACAAATCTGCCACTATCAGGCTCGAAACAGCAAGTGGTTTAACACTTGATAACCAAACAACCTATGGTACGCGTTCTTCCTCATACCATTTCAAAACCACTTCTGTTGCAAAAGCTAAGCATCCCTGCAGCTTGTTCTGTGAAAGTGTCTCAGGGGTGAGCAGGGTGTCATGACTGAGCCGGCTGATTTATAGACAGGATGGAGAAGACTGTAAAAGAGCACCACTGTTTTTGCAGTCTTATCTCTCAAAACTGACCATGTCCATTGACAGCCAGACAATTCAGGAGCCTTTCTTTTTGTGTCCCCTTTTCCTTTTGCTTGCGCTGCTATCGTAATGACAAAGAAAGTCTCTTGTGGGGTCAGTGTTAGACTTTGGTCATCGCGAGTACAGGAAACCAGAGCATACAGTTTACACGCTCGGCTGACCTCGACACGCTCAGGGCCAATAGAGAAGGGGGAGAATGTTACAGCACCGGCAAAAGGAGAGTGGCGGTCCGTAAACCTCACCAAAATAGTTCCTCTCCCGTACCATCCCAGACTCGCTCTCTTCCTCTGTTCACAGCTGCTGACTTCGATCTCAGCCTAGCAGGGCCCATTCCAGTGCTGAGGCGAGCTGTTGCCTGGTAACTAGACAAATACAGCCACTGCCAAAGGGTGAGGCCCTGAAACATCTGCACAGAAGAGCAGGCGAAACAGAGGCGACTGCACAGCCCACTACCCCCCACGGCACAGCGCAACTCTGACAGATGTTGCTCAAATTCACTGATCCTGGATCAGGCTCATAAAGTTTGTGCATAAGGGTAGGGCTTTGGCCTGATGATTCGGTAATGTGTGCCTATGCAATGCTGCCTCTGGTGTTACACACCAAAGAGAAGCCTTACAAAGATACAAGGCATTAGCTCTTCCTTGACTGGTGTGCCTCCACAGGTTTCTGTTCATTACATTAAGGAACACTGGAAATAAAAAATGTGTTCCAAGAATTGTTCAACTGAATGCTTCACTTCAGAAAAGGCAGATTTGACAGACACCTACATGAAAAACCTTGATTATGTTGTAATCCCCTTGCTACACTAGGAGTGCGAGGCCTTACACGTTAGGGCATACTGTAAAAGCCTACAGCTTGTACTGTGAGGCATGCCAGGAGAAGCATGTCTGGCTTCCACAGCTCAGTGTGACAGTCCACTGCGGTGAGTCACCCTCCCCATTTGGACCCCACCGTCAGCTGTCTCCCTCATTCCCGTCTTCCCGGTAATGAAGAAGGACCCCGAGGTTGTTTCCTGCAACTGTAGCCATTTCCCAACCTACCCCACGACCATGCTTTGTGCTTCCCGGACGCTGAGTCTGGGAATAGCAACGACAGACAGCTGCCACTGACAGGGGAGTGGTCAGAGCCCACGAGCAGCTTGCGCTGGTCAAGTCTGACACTACAAGGGTTACGCTTCTTCAACTACGTGACTGAATCTTTAAACAAGAGAAATGGCATACTAGTGACAAATTCCTCCACAGAAGTAACATAATTAGCACTTACATATAAAATGGCTGCTTAAGGGGTCTACAGTATCAGATTAAACAAATAAAACAAGTGAAGTGTATGGTTGAACCAAGCAGGCATGAATATCCCTTAATACACTTGGTACATCAAACTTACCGCTTTAGCTGGGGTTCATTTCCAGATACGTTTTGATTTCTCTGCTCAAAGTTTTTCTCTTGAAAGCAAAATCGACATATTTCACAAACTGTTCCTTCACTTACAGTTTAATACAAATCCATATCAATGGCACAAAACCCTCTAAGAGGCAGCAAACTCACCCTTTCATTTACCTGTCTTTACTCACTCTGATATTTGAACATTTCACTTCCACTCTTCTCGTGTATAAGACATGAATGGGTATTTTTTTCAGTTTCAGTTTCTTCACTTTCTTTACGCTCTCACTGATCAGGATGAGCATGTTCAGGTGGCTGTTCTGCAAAAAACTAAGCCATTCACACGTTTACACGGGTGCTATTTTGTAAGATTTCAGAGAATCTTTGCCTTCAGTTCTCAGCAGACAGCAAATTCTCTCAACCCAGACAGAAAAAGATTGTGAAATGCATTCTGGGAAGCAGGTGAGGTTTTGATTCTTGTGAATATGGCTACAGAGCAACAACAGAAGTTCACATAGGCTGCTTTATTTGAAAATTACAGATCTTTAATGTGCATCCCTACTTTAGTAAAGTGGAGGAATAATGTGCATTTATAAAACTGTACTGAAACTATATTTTGAGATGAATTTCAAGCTCCAGTTACAAAAACGTGTATATTAAAAGGGGATTTAAAATAAATGAACAATAAGACTTTTTCAGTTGTCGATGTCTTTTTAAACCATGACATTCCACAAATGTGGCCCTCAAAATTTACTCCCCAAACTAGCTCCAATCAGTCTTTACACAAATACGCATGACAATAACAGTTTACTTATTTTGTAACTTGGATGTGCTCATCAGCATAAGTGCTTTTAAAACAGATTAGATGTTAATGTCTTTAATTTCCTTTCAGGAAGGAAACCTGTCACTGATAATACTGTGCTGTTTATACAGAGCCATTTCAAAGTTCATATCAACCAGGGACATGTGACCTGGATGTGTGCACATGCCAGAATCAAAAAATAGCCCTCTTGTCTTGATGGTATATGAAGGGGAGCATAGGTAAAGCAGCTCTACACGTATAACGCTTCCACACCACAGGACCAGTTGGCTATCAGAACAAATTAACACTGAGTGTTGATCTACCAGACCGCTGTGAAATTCCAGGGAGTGAACAATTCAAGGAAACGTCAAACATTTAGGATTTAATGTACCGATAGCTAGACGGAAGATGCAGTGATATGAAGAAACTATTTGAATACTGTTGGATTATTGTTATACACGGTCTACAAGCTTTAAAGCGCTAAAACATTGCCCCGCCAGCAAGCTGTGTTCCACAACAAGTGATGTTCCACCCATCTCTCACACATCAAAGTTTACCTGCAATAATTCCTTTATGAGACCTGATGACACATTTCTGACCTAGAGTAGGATAGTGTGTTCAGTTTTGTGGGTTTGTCTGTGAAGATTCCTAGTCTACAGCAAATGGTAGGACAGCAATCACACTAAGGTGGAAAATCGCTCCATGTGGTGACAGCAGGGCCTGGGTAGAAAACACCATATAGATGGAATGTGATTGTGCTTTTTAAAGCTATTAAAAAACACCTGAAGATATGGAAGGTATGTTAGGGGTTAAGACAAAACAAGCTCAACGGGTGAAACAGCAAGGGTATTTTTTATTGGAAAAACATGTATTTTTTTTTTATTTGGAAATGATGTTACACATATAGTTGGGCTGCTGGGCTTTTACTGGCTAGATTTTGCTGGATCAACTCACCACCAAGAAAGCACACTTTTCATCCTCTAGCAAGGAGCCAGAAGGAGGGTTTTCAACTGATGCAGGTTGCTGAAGTGACAAGGTTTGGCTCTGGACTGAAGACTGGGATTTGTCACATGAAATAAATCACAACAGCTGCTCTTCCCGTAAGACAGAACTTACGCATTTTTCCCTTTAAGAAGAGCGTATACGATACGGTACTAGTATGGCGGTACTGCAAAGATTAAGACAGTTTACAACATTTTACATCCTGTG
Organism: Megalops cyprinoides; assembly: GCF_013368585.1. Taxonomy (NCBI): domain Eukaryota; kingdom Metazoa; phylum Chordata; class Actinopteri; order Elopiformes; family Megalopidae; genus Megalops; species Megalops cyprinoides. Next base: position 12,810,933 of record NC_050595.1, on the reverse strand, counting down.
TAGTGCCATCTAAATTTTCTGGTTGTCATGGTAACATATTAACTAAGGGGATTGTTAATTTCTCAGAATTTCCAGTCTTCTTAGCATGAGGCGAGTTTTTACACCACAACCCCACCCCACCCCAGACTACTGGAAACTTTTCTGTGAAAAGCACTTACTCATTCTAGTTTTAAGAAATCAAGCACTGAAGTCTTGAAGTATATTTTCATTATAATATTTTCAGTTATTTCACACTCTCACCTTATCAACACACAACAACAGCAATGTCAACATACTGTATATACTAGCTAATGTGGAAAATGAGAAAGGAAATGCACAGCAGGAAGTGAGATAATTTGCTACTTTGACATGGTGACAAGCACAGATGAGGTGATTTGCCACATCTATTGGCTTCAAAACTGAAAACTAAAAAAACGCATACATGAAGCACTCAAGAACTCAACTGTAAATGAAGATTTAAAAAGAGAACTGCGGTCAAAAGCAGCCAGCTTAGGGCATCTCATCATGCACGGGCATACGGACATTCCAAAAGAAACTGACAAAACACAAATTAGTAATTTACACTCTGCTCCTGCATGACTGCAAGTAACGTGATAGTACGGGCTGAAGCGCACGGATAAGGATCACAGTTAGTGTTTAGTGGTGGCAATACTAGAAACAATGTTCTGTACATTGTACCTTTACTTAAAGGCACTCACTTCTACATCATCTAAATCATTGGGCGGCCCTCTCACTTCCCCTTGGGTTTACCAACACTGTGGAAAAAAAATACATGCAGAGCTTCCTGAAAACTTATAATGCAGCCTCTTCTGAGATTCTCCCAAGGTCAGTGTGGTACACTTCCCTTGTGTGCTGCAGGAAAGCTACGCCCTCTCTCAGCGCACTTGCAACCTTGGAAAACCCTTGCTGCCGAGGCAAAGGCATCATTCCTCAAATGAGGGACACTTGAGGCATGAAACATCATTGACAAATCCAGTCCCCCTGGCTCCCAACACTCGCATGTCCCCAGCCCCATTGATTTACAGTGCACCGTACACAGTTTGTCAGGAAACTGGCAAAGTGGCCAAGAAAGCTGTGAGGGGGTGAAGGTGATTCCCTGCCATGCTCTGCAATGGTGTTGCAAACATTATTCTAAATTTTCCAATGTACTGATTAAAGAACAATACGTTAGAATTGTCAAAAAAAAATCTAAATGGTAAATGGTCGCAAGAAAACTCTACTCCAAATGTCTTCAGTTGTTTACTCAAAATGAAAAACAAGAAACAAAAGGCAGTGCTTACTGTTCAGTTCCGAACTGGCCTGACACAAGCACTAACTTTTGGGATTATCTAATAAGAAATGTTTGGAGACCATAAGATAAAGGACTAAAAGCCATGCCAATATTCATCACACACCATGGGTTATTGTGCTTCACTGATTATACACATCAGAGGAAGGCAAATTTAAAACATTTTAGTTACAGTTTAGTTTTATCTGAAATGCAGGCACCTTGTAGAAGGCTGGTCAAGTTGGCTACAATGTTTTCCATTAGCTTGACCACCCATATCCTTGGTTCCAATGAATTAGTGCCATCTTTATTACAGGTCTGAAACAGCTCCATTCCACATCACGTGGTTCTTCTTCAGCCCAAGAGAAGAGACCATGGAAAAGCACCTTTAACCAGAGCTTCACAATCACCCCCAGACTGGCCTGAGAGTGGATACGATAGTCAAGCCCTGCAGTTATTCAGATGGCACACACTATCACCCACAGTGATCTGGCGAAGGAACCTTAGGCTGCACCATGAACAGCACTCTTACGGATGAAGTAAAATTGCCCCATCCAAGCACTTCAACAGAGGGGGGATTCCCACTCCTAGTCCAGAAGCCTGTGCTGTACTCAGATAGCAACAGCATGTTTTATCAGGAAACACCCATCCTTGTCTTGGAATGCAGGACAGCTCTTGTGTCCTCGCTTGGAGAGCTGCCTGAGCAGTTTAGTGTGAAGAGATGTTGAGTCAACCGTCTTGAGCCAGCTGATCACCAGCATGGAAAATGGCAGAGAGAGCCAGCACCTTACACAATGGTCAAATCCCACTGTGAAACAGGAAACTGAGGACAGAAACAGGCAGCAATTGGAATGTACTTTTTTTCTTTCTGTCTCGTTTTTTTTTTTTAATTCTAAATATAATTATCACTGTATCCTCAGATTTTATCTGAAGGAGTCCCGTTTCAAGGCTGGAATGTTTGGCTATGTAGTTAAGCACGTGATGGAGGGGCGTTATTTACGTTCCAAAATTACTTACATTGAGAGCCATAACGTCATAATAATGTAACCATCACAATGCAGACCAGTCAATGAAAAAAATAAAGCGTCACCAGTTTAAACATTTATGATGTGCCCCCAACCTACACTCCTGCTAAGCAATAAAACATACAACAATGACGATTATGTTCTAATGCTAACCAATATGATTGTAATTACATACATATGGCCGCTGCTCTAACTGAATGCACCGTTAACATAATTCTACTTCTCAGGCGGAATGAAGTCCAGGTTTATCCCGAGCACTTTAAAATGTATGCAGTCTTTCCCTTGCTCTCCCATCTCATGATTGCAGGCAGTACAGTTTGTGTCTGATTAGTATACATTCTCACACACCTATGTTATTTTCACAGGAGCCTGGTGAGAGGACTATTTTTGATGCATATCCAATGGCCAAGCAGGGTGCAGAATGAAAGGTATGCTGGGGAAGGGAGCTCAGTTTAACACCTTTACAACTTATCATCCTTAGAAGTGGTTTTTGTCCGCAGAACAATACAGAAGTTTCAAAACGTATGAGGTTCAAAAATCGTGACAGTCTTGTCCTCAAGAAACAGGCACGGATCATAGACAAATTTCCATGGTAAAGGAAAATAACAAGTAAATCTGGCCAGGGGCACTTAGACACACAAGGAACAGGAACCCAAGCCGAAAGAAAACAAATTTCCTATTCCTGGGGAGAGCACTTTGGATGTTATTAGATTAATATCAGTCCTGGTCTAGTTTTTGGAATTTGAGCTAAATTACTCACAAAACAGGACAAGTGATGAATTAGGATGTAAATGATTCCACTTTCTGGGGCTGTGTGAGAGGACAGAACATTAAAATTCCATTAAATGATCCTTTCCTCCCTGAAAGGCCAATTCACAGAGCCTTAGCCACCTGTTCCACATGTGTACTCTCTAGAGAAAACAGCACACCAAGGGTGGCAGCCGTTTCTCCTGGAATGTCTTGGGCAGCAAAAGGCACATTTGCTATTCTTTTTACGCTTTTGATTACAGTAATTAAATGATAGCCATGGCTTTGCTTTGGAGAAACATATGTGTGGGGCTTTTTAGATCTGGCTGGCTTTATTTGAACCTCCCATGTGTATGTTTTGAAAGCTCAAACCCTTGCAACCCTCTAACTACAAGTCATCCAGCCTGCCTCTAACATCCCATACGACATCCAGTTCCTCCACCCATGCCAGTCTATAGTACCATTTTTGCCCCAACCACTTTCTGATCCCTCCTCCTCCACGAAGGCTGGTGAATGAAAAACTAGAGTCCAAGCCACAGAATGGGGCACGAAAGCAGATTAGGACAATGAGGTATGTGTGTCAAAGAACGGATTAATGGAGAAAGTGGGAGGGAAAAAAGAAAAACACACACAAGACAGACAATTTCCTCTGCTATGGAACCCAGGGGACAATGTGTCATGTCAGTGAGTCCTGCAGTGTTGCTCCAAATGTGCGGTTCAAGGAGCGCATGGGTCTAGCTGATCCATTGTGTTGTGCCATACACCTCTAGACATGTGCTATGAGAGGCAGAATGATGAAGTATTTTAAACTGATATTCTAAAACAGAAAGGTGATCCTATGGACTTTTCAATGCTCCTTAGTGCATACAGAAACAAATATTACCCTGTTCCTTTGCAAAGAAATCTTAACATCTTGCAACAACAGAACCCTAGTACAAATATATACCCCACACTGAAAGACTGTGATGCTCTGAATGTCCACTCTTAGTGTCTCTTACTTTAATCTATGTGTAATATAATCCAGGATGCTCAAAAAATCCCATTCAAAACACTCTGATATAACACTGCTTCCCACAGAATGCCCATTTAGGCCTAACAAGAAGCATGAGTGGAATGATTCACTCATTTACTGTAGTAATTTCTCTGAGGTTTTGTGGCTTGACCATTTCACAATCTTCTTCCTTTCCAGCCCCCCATCTTCATTCTTATCTATTTTTTTTTTTGTCCACTGGGGGATTTTCCCAAGTGGGAATCACCAAGCAACTGCTTGTTAGTTTTCTAGAAAACGCAGTTCGTCATTAGTCACTCCTAAAGCTGGAAAATATAAGTTTACTAGAACGGTTAAACACAGATGGGTTACATTACTGCCTGACATCAACAGAGCCAAAAAAGGGAGCAAAACGTCTAAATGAGTACAACATTATCAAAGCAAAGCTTTTTAATTATGAGAGCAATAAAACTTTCTTTGAAATTACACGTGCTGAAAACAGGGCCTCCATGCTGAGGAGACTACTTACAGAATTATGAACTCCAGACAAAAAATTGGAAAACCAGAGATCTCCACCTAAATCAATGGACAGTATTGTAAATTCTAGAATCTAGATTTGTTTTATTATTTACTTGAATTACAGACTAATAGTTTAAATAGTACCAGTCGTAAGTAAAGCGGTTTGAGGCTTCTTCGTAATAAATTACACTTCACTTAACGGTTCGTAGAGTCTGCTGTAGTCCACCATGTTTTGACCTTTCAAAGTGTTCTCCGACATAAAACTTAAACACTTAAATTTAACATGTCAAATTAAGACCTCCGCCAGGATTAATTAATTGGACATTGACGTATATTTTATACAGCAGTAGTATGATTCAACATATACACCAACAATATGTGCACAATACACATATAATTCATTATTTAAAAATAATTCATATTTTTAAGATATGCTAGGCATACACATAAACAATATACTGAATAAATATTTTCATTCGACATATTAATATATGTGTACATATACTCTCTCTCATAGGGGAACTAAAACGAAATTATTTAACCACTCATTAAAATTAAATAATATTCTTTTAAAACTCAATATTTCCTCCCATAAACTCGTCCTTCCCATTCTGGAAAACACCTGCTTCCTAGATTTAGCAACGTCGCGAGCTCAATCATATGGGATTTCAAAATGCTGATTCGTACTAGGTCTGAGCGTTGCTGTCTGATAATATCAGATTATTTCAAGAACGATATGGCAGTTTTTTTTTCCCCCCTGAACTAATGCCTTATTTTGGATATGCTTCCCAACCTGTTAAAATCATTCACTTCATATACTGCCAAAAACAATACGTGCAGCTACGTATGCGGCTCTAATTAATCTTACTGGGTTAAACAAAAAAGACGCTTTGTCTTCATCACAGCCGAGTGATTAATATTTTCCAGCAAGAACATGAAGGCGTGGCTGACTCGTTTCTGTTTTCTTTCAGATGCACTTTTTTGCCTTTAGTAATACATAGGCTACAAAATTAGTTTCTACCGTTTTTGTTTTGGCACATCAAGTACCTCTCCTTTAATGAAATTGAAATCGGAATTGTTATCTTTTTATGTTACCTGTGGATAATTTGGAATTAAAACGCGGATGAGTTAATGCTAGATATCTAGTTACATAGCTTGTAATCAACTGAAATGTACACAAGCTAGCTAGTGGAAAACAGCGGAGAGAACGACCCCTGTTCACTAGACACACATTGTGCAAACTTTTCGTGGGTTTCATCAAGATGTGTATAAGAATAGTAATAAGAGCACCCAAAAATGTATTTACACTTTTTGCCCGCATTTAAAACTTGAGCAGCGTAGTCAACGAATAATTTACAAAATATTCTACGACAGCCAGCGAATGAAAAAATGAGACATGACAAAAGATGCATAATACTACTAGCATTTCGTGAACTAAACTTTAGTCCCGAACTAAATGTCCCCACAAAAGTTGCCTGCTAACAAGCTAAATGGAATGAGTTAGCCTTGCTCCCCCCCCCCCGGGGACCGCTATCCCTCATAGGCTGTCATGGTAAACGGTAGACGGTAGGAGCGGGCGACTGACCATGCCGTCGAGTCCCTTTTGAACAGTTAAAGCACAGACGTAAGAAACGATTAATTACTTCGTTTCAACTGCAACAAAATAACAAAACAGTCCATTGCCTTGCAACTAACCAATGGTCAAAATAAGGCCGTTTTTCCCCTGAAATGACAGCCTAAATTATGGGAAAATAAATAAGTCACAGCTAACGGTACGCCGAAAACCAGCTAACTATCTTTTTCAAACAAGTACATAAAGCACCCAACAGCTAGCTAGCTACCTAGCTGGGTCGCTAACGTTTTACACCAACACACACGCACGCCCGCACAAACACACACTGTTGGAGAGCGAGGGATGGGGTATGAATATGATTTTCCTCAAGCACACCGAGTGCAAAGAGAAAAAAAATGCAGGCAGATGCCTTTTGAAAGCCAAATGTCTTGCAGTGCAATTCTGCTGCATGCTTGTTATAATGCTTGTCTAGGTATTGATAATAAAGACAGCGTTGCTCCATAGTCCCACTAGGTAGGTCTTGCTATCAAAATCTATTCAACACAAGAGTGAAAAGAAAACAAGATCGCTAGCTACTCACCCAGAAAATGAAATTGAAGACAAAAAGCAGGTATTTGATGCATTTCGTGCAGCCCTCTACCCCCATCCTTAAGTACTGATTTCCTTTCTTTATGAAGACCACGAAAGACAATATAACGGTATCCCCTCAGAGAGGAAGACAGGGCCGGTTATCTAGCTAGTGTGCGCGGAGAGTGAATGTGATCCTCCGAGAGGTCGTCTGGGCTGCGAGAATCTCGATGTCTCTCGACGCATACAGGCAACACCCAGATATCCCCCCCTTAAAGAAAGAGTGAGTGAGACAGAAAGACTGCCCACCAACAAGACAGATTATCGCGATCTCCTCGGAAAATCCCCCTAGGTTACTCTAAAACCATCTCCCGTCGTGCAAAAGCACCGCCTGCTGCCGCAAAGGTCGTACTGCGATGAAATTAGGGCAGTTGACGATTTACAGGATTCATGTCATATTGCTAGCTAGTTTGCTAGCCAAGCTACCCTGCATATCATACGAACAACGGTGTCAAAGTTTACTTGACTTGTACACTATTTACTTAAATATTTGCCGTTCATCTCTGTGCTTCTTAGTTGCACAGATCTTGCGTAAACACTCTATCTCAACTCAAAGGTATTGAAATAGTTAGATGGACTGCGGCTAAGCCATCACCACTTTCTGGTTTAAATTTAGCTCACAGTTAACCGCAGTTTGCTGTGACTGTAAATTACAAGGGGTGACCGGATGAACTAAGGTGCGGGTGAAAGGAACCACTCCCTGTTGCCAGGCAACCAAACACAAGATTAACTATGTGGTGCTTTCACGTAAAGCAGACTACCCCAGTCCAGTGATGGAAGTGACAGCATTATGTCCATGTTTTCAAAGTGCACTGCATCAAAAAGCGATTTCACCATTTAAAGCAATTATTTAAAGTAGCTATATGTTTGCTACTGTCACATGAATACAGCTGATGCTCTGTCAAGATGAATAAATTGAACCATGATTGTTCTTCACAGCCATTACATTGTCTTGGTGACTGTATTGGTGTCATCAAAGTTACAAATTGCTATGAATATGAATAATGTTTCATAAAATTGTAAACCTCAACAAAGTATTCTAAATATAAACCAAATGGGAATGTTAAGGCAAGCTTCCTTGTTGATGTAACAACTTCCACATAACATTTGCCAGATGCACCAGGAACCTTGTGTTCAAATCATTCCCACCTTTGTCCTCCTGAAACATTGTCAGAATGTTCAAAGACCAGTGCTGTCATGATGTTTGGCCTTAACTATATGAGAACCTATCAGGAATATTACCTAAGGTTCTGGGGAAAATTCTTTATCTGGGATATAGGGTCAAGATCTCAGACAACTCTTATAATTTATTATTTAAAGTAGATTTTTAAGACTATGACTATAGGGTAAGATTCAGTGGACACAGTGCAAGCTGATCTATTTTCATGCAACCTTAATGTAGAACTACATTGTCAACAGTTGGTAACTAACCACTTTCAAATGATGTCACAGTATTTTCTTCTAATAATATCACAGCTATCAGCACGCATACCTCAGAGATACTTAACTACCATTAAATAGGAGTAAAAATGGGGTAAGACTACAATCCATGTGAAGGAGAGCTTTCACCACTTCTCCCTAAAGACTAAATGCTAATTGTAAATTGTTAATTGTGCCACTCATTGTCAATTGTGTATTAATAATTGGTTAATTATGTGCACCTGTTGGCAATCTGTAAGGGAACCAGCTTATTGAATAATGAGCCACACCTTGCTGATTGAGGCCTGATTAAATACAGATGTGGCTGGGGAGCAGAGGGTGGCTCACTCCCCCCCCCCCCCCTCCTGCTGCTGGTTTGCATAGGCTGGTTTCTTTGTTTGGGTTTAAAATAAATTATAGGTTTTTAATTTTTGTTCTTTTGGGCTTGTTTATTGTAGAAGTATTGGCCTGCTTCTCTACAGTCCACTCCTGGAGTGAAGAGTCTCCAAAACAAACATGACAAAATCTGTTGACAAGAGATATACCCACAACTGTAGGTGGTTGATGAGAACTGGTACTTCAGCATCACCTCTGAGAATGACTATGGTGATTTTGTAGCCCAGGCCACCCAATTTTCTGGGGGAAAGATTTATTTGAATTAAAAAAACAATAATTTGAACAGGTGGCATTTTGAGCAGGCTTTAAGCGTCCCTGCTAAAGCTGTTTGAATACCCCTCTCCTCAATAAAGTCAAAGAAGCTCAAACAGAACATATATTGGGATGTGCACTATTTATTTGGCATGTTCTAGTTAATGCAATTTTGGAATTTCTATTACAACAACATTAACCAAAATTTTTAAATCTTAAACAAAAAATGGTTACATGTACAAATCATAAGTCAGATCTGGCCTGGTACTCAAGTTTTGACATGAATGTAATGCTTTCAATGTGCAAACATGTCAGGTTAGTCAGATATAAATCTCCATATATCAGTACATATTGATTTTTAAAAACATCCCTGCCACTCATGTATTATCAATATGAGATCAACTAGACAAGTTGCCCAAATTACTAAAGAGGCGCTATCCCAAGTGAATGCTACCCACTGTTTCCTCTATTCTTTCGAATAGACAGGGTGCTGTAGTTTTTAACAAACTGAACATGGTGTTCTTTCCTCAAAGTTCTGTTTGCCAGTGCTGAAAATGGTCTGAGAACAACAACAAAGTCCATTGAATGGAAGAGATTGTTGTTGAAGAATTACATTCCACAAGAGATATACATCTGTGCTTGCTGATAAAGTGGTCTGAAATGAGAGAAACAACTTTTAGAAAACCTACATTATAACATAGAACCGACATCAAGATATTGATAGGTGGGTGCAGGTATTGGTTATTTTAAAATTGTAAGTTTTAGTTGCAAAATGGCACATACAGTTAGATTAATACAGATATTACTACCCACACTACATACACCATTGCACTAATTGACAGAAAAAAAAATCAGATGAATGGTGGGAGGTGTTATTAGGATAATTTAGGGTTTTGGAATTAAGTAATGCAGCAGGAAAATTGAGATGGAGAAGCAGAAGATAAGGAAGAAGGTGTGAGATGGGCAAAGGTAGGCCATGTATTGGAGATGGGTATTCCTTGCAAACACATAACTTGGCAGATGGTGTACCTGCCCTCCTGATCCATAAAAGTCTAAACAAAGATGCTTATAGGCATTTTAGGGTTTTTTTTGTGGAACTCAAATTAAGTCTGACCTATCCTGTCCTGATTAGACATCCTCCCCCAGGTATAAAATTTTGGAGCTAATTTTGTAATGTCTATACCACAGAAATGTAATTGCTACACTGCTCATGAAAAGAAGGTTCAGAAGCTGTACAGACATATAAGTGTATGAGAAAGTCTTTTCATGCTTCTCTGCTGGCTCCCATGTCCCCAGAATAAATGCATTGCATGGCGGTAAAATGCCACTGAAAATGAACTGTGCGTTGTTCATGGCTCCATAAAACTGCAAAGTCATGTTTACTTTTGATTTCATTTTTGTGTTACAGTAATTGCAGAGGGTGTATTTATATAACTTCTCTGTTAAAAATGGACTCTTGGGGCTCCCAAGTAGCTCAAAGACATTTCTCTTGAGCACAAGCTGAGCTCCATAGCCCCAAGTTGTTTCACAGCTGTGTCATCAGTTGGCATTGACCAAGAACCCACAGCACAGGGGCAGGGGTGGGTATGTCAGAAGGGGTGCTTCTGCGATGGCTCCTAAGCACCCTGCAGTTCCTGAAATGACACCAGTAGAACAGCTGCTATAATCCAATGAGTGCTTGCTCCACCATAGTGGACTGTATGATTTGTGAAAAATAGCCATTAGCTGTGTGCGGGCATACTGGAGACGACTGCATTCATCTCACTGCGGAGCTCCCGTGTGAATGTGGAGAGGAAGTGAGAGGAGCACTGTGGTGAGAGGGGCTCTGACAAGTGTCTTCTTCCTGTAATACCGCCAACATAGACTGTTCAGGGCCACCCGGGTCAACAGCCGGACATATTCAGGGCCAACCTTACATCATGTCAGAGAGTGAGTGAGAGGAAAACACCAGATCCTGTTGTCACGGCTGGATCAGGGCTCTATTGACTCTATCGCAATTCTGAAACAGATTCCAGTTCTGAAACAAATGTCATGCAAATTCAGACTTTTTTTTAAGGGTAAAGACATGGAAATAATTGTACATCAGATTTCATCAAATGTCATCAAATGTTTTTGAAACCACCTACAGAGGGTGTGCACAAATAAAAAATGAAAATAAAAAATCAAATTTGCAGATGCTTTTAACCATTGCAACTTACAAGTGAGGCAGAATACAACATATGCATTGCATATTTACAGCAGATATGTTCAAGTTCAAAGACAAATCTCTTATCTGCAAGAATTTGACATCCCAGGCTGGTTTTGCATTATATTTTAAACATTCTTCAGACATGTATTGTTGAGTAGTAACTCATCAGTTAATCCCCCTGAAGAATGCCTTTTTGATATAATATGATATAAATACACAAATATGCATACAAGCTGTTTGCTAGGTTTTGTCCTTTGCTGTCAAAAACATCAGTTCTCATGTTAGAGAAGAAAAATATCACAGACAGCCTAAATAGAATTTGAAATAAACTCAGCTTTATTGGCACATGTCAAAAACAAACATTACAAGTCATACAATAGCCTAATTAGATGTTGTCAAAGTTAAGTGTATGAGCAATTACACTGAAAATTCACAGGTTCAAATCTCTACCTTCTATAAAAGAGTGAATCAGGGTAATACTCCTCACATAAGCAATAAAATATTTACATAAACCTCACCTGTAAAGGCTCGAGAACCCCATTGTCTGAGGTGATGAGATTTCTTTAGTCTCTGAGACAAATGATTTCTTAGATTTGCAGCCAGTTCTAGACTAGAAAATACACATCTAATACTGTTTTCTGTGTACACATTCAGCTCACTAACTCCCTAACTCAGAGGAATAATACAGTATTATATAGAAAAACTTATATGGAAAATTATATGGAAAGTTGTCAGGTCAGAAATACCCAAAGCATAATAGGAGGCTTCACTTTTGTAGCTTGAATACCTATATGATTGACCTTGTCTTGTAAATTAAGCAATGTATAAAATCATAATTTCAAGGAACTTCCACAAGTATAGTAGGTGGATATCCAATCACTGTATTCACTGTCTTTGAAAGCTGCATCTTCCCCCTGCACATCTTGCTCCAAAAATTCCAAAATCTTCCTAATAATCACAGAAGTGACCTAAAATGCTCCTCATTAATCAAGTATTATATTATGATAATATTATAAGAGCATAGAGGGCACATAATTAACATTTTTCTAGCTAGACACTTTGCTATGTGGGAGGTGCAAAAGTCACTTTGCTTTAAAGCAGTTATGTATTTCATATTTATCTTGTCAAGGAAACAGCCTTACAGTCCAACAAAATATTAAATCGGTGACACATGTGGAATCATGCCAAATACCCCAAAGTAAAAGGAAAAGTGACTCATTGCTCAGAAACTTCATCTAGGTCTGTAACCCCGGTCCCTGAATACCAGAGATTAATTCTTTGGTTGAATCAGACCAAATGACTCAGTGATGCGACATTCTTAACATGTTCAGCGATTGACAAGTGGCACCCAACATTGTCAGGACACTGGGGCTGAGAAATAATTAACTCTGTAAGTTTAGTCATAGTTTATTTCTGCAGGGCTTTTAATAGTTTTAGTTTCTTTAATTTGCCAAATTTTGGACATTATCCCTGTATAAAGAAACAGGTACAGATGGTATATCTCAGCAGCACTCAAACACCCCCCAGTCATAGTTCAAGAAAACATATTTATGCATTAGTCACTGCTTGTTAATGTATTAAGGACACTCTAAAAATAGATGTATCGAGGAGATTAAAAAGCACACTATTTATCTATTCATCCAGTCCAATAACATCCCAAATCTTTTTTATAGCTGATCATTTAAAATGACAGCAATATACACTGTGTGCAGCACAAGCAACTAACCTGTCCATAAAACACCATTAAGTCAGCAGTGAATTGGCTGTGAGCCACAATTAAAATATACCCTTAATGCAATGGTTCCAAATTGTCACTGTGCCTTTTTGGACCCTGAGGCCTGTTATGAGTATTTCAGGTGCTTTTTTTATACATGTCTATACAGTTCCTCCACAGCATCAGCCCAAAGAACCTAAAACAAATCTGGCCTGGACTAAATCCCCAGCAAAACCTTCACTTCATATCTCTCAGTCCTTTTCAATTGGGCCTTTTTGTCATAACGACCATTATTGCTATTGGCACTCTCGCAGAGGAGGTTTGCTTCTGGAGTGGAACCACATTGATTGGAAGAAACCATTAAGACTATTATGCCATCTCCCATGGGATAGGGCTGTCTTTCAAGGCAGGGGAACTATATTTCCATCTGACAGGCTTCTAATGCTTGGCACTGGAGAGCAGCGGGGGAAGGGGGTGTCGTAAGGAGCTGCATTATGAGTAATGAGACAGTGGGCTGGAGAGGAGAAGGAGGAAAGAGAAACCCAGCCTCTTTGGTGTGAAGTGCAGAGCAGGCCTGCTAGGACAGACGAAAAGATGACTGAGAGAGTGTGTAAGTGAGAGGAGTAGAGAAGACCTGTTCCAGCAGGCAGGGCGAGATTAGGACTCTGTCTTCTCAGTTTGTGGCTCAGAGAAATTTTCCAGATTATGATGCCAATCAAGCATTTTTTAAGGGTGAAAACATGGAAGTTGATCTACATGACATTTCACTGAAGGTCACTGAAACCACCTCTGGAGGAAATGCATGATGCATCAATCATGTATTTAGAACATATGGGGTATATATGAATCTCTAAACAATGGAGTTATTTCGAGTTTACGTGGATAGGATTTTGGGTTTTGTGTTGCATTTCAAACTACCTTTGAGTGTGTATTCTTCAGTAACTCGCAATCCTGTAAAAATAATATGTATTGGTTTTGTTACATCTGAGCTCTTGAAGGACTCATGCTTTTAATGATCATAAGAGCATAGGAGACAAAATATTAAAAAGAGTCTAAGTACAAGATTCTAAGAAAAAGATTCTAAGTACAAGAATCATTAGGTGGAAAATTCAGTGATTCAGACCTTTACCTTCTATATGACAGGGAATCAGGTTCATACTCCTTTCATAAGCAGTAAAATATTTACATAATCCTTGCCTACTACCCCATAGTCTGAGTATGGTGATGAGTTTCCTTATAGGATGTCCAAATATCAGGTAGTCCCTTTTAACTGGGACAGCGTTGACAGAATTAATTCAAACAAAAATGGTTGTTAGTACCAGTTACACCATTGGACCCTGGGAAAGGAAAACTGATATCTGTTAACATATTTTTTCTGAAACACCCCTGGCCTTTTCAGGGATGGATGCACTTCATTTCTAGAAATAGTGAAATGAAAATGGTATCTCTTTCAGCTGAATCTCCATTCCTTCTTTTTCAGATGACTACCTTTTCGGCTAGTTACACAAACGTACCATTTGAGGCAGTTATCATTTCTTGTTGTTACTTGCCACGTATTTATCACTTTATCATCTTTAGATGTGCTATGTGCAGAAGCAGAAGGAATTAACAACTGTAAATGTATTTTTGACAAAATTATAAATGCAATGAGTTTTTGAATCATGATACTAAAGCCTTGGTCGGATTTTTATAGAGTACTGTAATGGATCCCACTGATGCAATACAGTAAGCACTGGGGAAGGGGTCCATCACTCTGTCATTTTCTCTTCAAAATATGGTCATGATAAAACTCCCAAAAAATGGTGGCTATTTTTCATGTGTGATATCATTTGAGGATAGATTTTGTATTCCAAAATGTGGAATACCTAACTTGCACTTCTCACATCAAGCTCCTGAGCTGAATTCTGCTGAAACTGATTAAAACATAATATTAATTCTCAAAACTCGCAAGTGTCTTGAATTGAAATGTTTTACATTGAGGACAGTTTTGGAAAACAGCCCCCAGAAAGCATACTAGTTTGGCCCCTTAGGGAAACTGGCTGACTATGTGGCTGGCAGAGCTTGGGTTGAAATGGAAGGAAGAGGCAATGTGGCAACACCATTTCATACCAGTTTGGCTCTCTTTAGACAACTGACTCCCTGCAAATTACATTTACTAGTAATCCCATAGCTAATGAGCTTGTAAACTCTCTTTGAACTTCTATGCCAGCTTGTTAAACAGAAGTGAAAGCTCTGGGCATATACTTTATTGCAGTCACTGCCATTAAAAAGCAACTGAACATAGGGATTCAGAGTGTATGTGGTGTCATTGTAGACATCGTAGGTTTACTTGGATAAGTGGATTGGCCAGACAAATAAATAATGTAAAATTAGTTTTGTAAACCCAGAGTGGGCTAATTCCTGCTAAAAATAACTTTAGTTGCAGATATCTTAGGTACCCTTCAATTAGAGACTGATTTATACATTAAATAATATGATTTTACTCCCTGACGATTTGCATTACCTGTAATGATCAGAGGTGCACTGAAATCAGATAACTGTATGGCAGTCAAAGTGGACCAGCTCCGTCGTACAGATTTGCAAAGTTGCATTCACTGGTCACATTGTGGGCAAAATTATTCATGATTTACCATGCAAGAATGTTAGAATGACCACTACATCCTTCAGACACTGAGAGAGATCTCTGCCTCACTCCAGTCATCCAGGAAGGTGAACTACTCCAAATATTTCCTCATCTCCTCATTTTTTTGTCAGTTATATGTCACAAAAATGTGGAGGCACTTATAGGTTAAGGTCTCAAGCTTCTTTGCCTTTGGCTGTTCCTAAAGTTCACACCGAGTTTGGCAAGAAGGCCTTCATGTATTCTGCACCCTTTGCCTGGAATAGCCTGCAAAAAGAGTTAAAACTTCAGGACTTGGTCACGTTTGTGAATTTAAAGCTATTGTTAAGTCTTTTGTGTATTTGTTATGCTTATGTTGTCTAGTTTTGTCTGAAACTAGATATGCTGCTTTTCTTGGCCAGATCTCTCTTGTAAAAGAGATTTTAATCTCAATGGGACAAACCTGGTGAAATAAAGGTTAAATAAAGTTAAAATAAAATAAAAAAATCTATGAATGCTGTTAAACCATTTTTAACACTTCTGTGGCATTCAGGCAATGTGATGACTACATTTAAGTCAATTTGCTTATAGGAGAATTGAGGGACACAATAGTGGTCCATATGGATCTTTGCATCATTGACTATAAGGGCCAAGCTCTCATTACAAAGTATTGAAGATCAGGGTTTTAGATGTGGTCAGACAACACTGATCCAAACAGAGGCAGACAGCAATGGCATTGCTTTTTGCTAATCCCTTGTTCCACCAAATCCCCAAGCACATGAGGGTAAACAGCAGAGAAAAGCAAAACACAATTACCAAAATTTTCCAGCTTCAGGAAAATGAGGCCATTTCTAACAATCACAAAAAACAATCTAAATTCAAATTTTACATGTGTTGCCATCTAAACATCTTTAAGATCAGCAGGGGGTAAGTAAACATCTCCTTCTCATACAGTAGCTGTCTGAGGAAGGGGGGGGTCAGCTGGCTCACAGTACTGTATGGCTTTGTTGAGGCCTCAGACAAACAGGATGTCTATCAAAAAATTACAGACGTGCACAAATGATGCAGCCTTTTCCTTACACAGAACATCAGTTCCAGCTTACAAATGCAAAAGTCGCACGTAAACATAACTACTGGAGCCAAGCCCTTTTTCACCAAGATTATACCCTAGTAAAAACAAAGACAGTTTACAGCTAATGCCTGAAAGGAAAAGTGAAGAGTGCAGTACTGCAAGCTAAAGAACAGGCCCCCGAGAATGCCGCTGGCGAGCTATGTAGGCTATCCCCACCCTTTAACTCCATCTGCCAGAAGATTCCAACAGCACATTCCCCCGGTAAACTAACAAAACCTAATACTCCTACTAATATAATTATACTGCATCCTGATAAGTAGAACATGAATTTCAAATGACATTTGGTTAAAGTAACAAAAGAGAGATCACAGCAGCTGGTTCATTTTTTTCAGTACAAGCCCAGATAGTGTTCAAGGTATGTTCAGTGACCTCTGTAGCAGATGCTAGTATTAAAGAATAATTTGTGTAATGAAGTATGAGGTGGGTATGCGGTAGTGTATGTTTATAAACCTGCACCAGTCTAAAAGCAAAAGAAAAGTCCCCTGAAAATGTGTCTGATAGGCTATGTACCCTAACCCCTGACCTCCACCCACTAGAACGTTCCCCAGGCAAACTAAAAAATAACACTCCTAAATCGCACAATCATACAGCACACTGATAAACTGAAAATGAATTTATGAATAAATGTATATCCTTGCTAATATGCTTGCCATGAAAGCATATTAGCAAGGATATACCATGCCAGTTGCTATTAAACAATGGTTTCACCTAAGGACAGGAAAAGTTGTTCTAATTCTAACTTTCTGATTATGCTAAGTGTCAATACCTGCCCTCGGCCTCAGTTAAATACAGGTTTCCAATAACCTTAGCCACTCTCAGCATAACAAACAAAATATTAAACGAGACAAAAGATTATAACTCTGCATGAGAGGGAACATATAAAACTCTCCATAATCAGCACAAACACTCAGCAAATGGTTATTTGTGCTGGTAACTGGAAAACTTATTTTATACACTATGTAGACCAAAATAAGTACATGAACCTAAAATATTAATGACAATTCACACCTGGGGTCCACAGACAGAGAATTATCCTCTGTGATTTTCTCTGTACAGTACTCAGTGTGTATCCCAGGGGGTGGCTGTAACATGGAACCTGCCTGAGCCGTAGTGAGATTTCTGTCTCTCTCCTACGATAATGCAGGAGGTGCAATTCTGACCCAATCAACACAGTTTGCACTCAGCAACCTTGATGTCAAGAGCAGCTACGAGCGGGAGCTGGAAATAGAACTGTGAGAAGCAGAGCTTGCTCCTTATCATTACATGCAAATCTTGGGCTGATGATGATGACATCAAGTGTTCTATTACATAGGCAATTTGTTTTGTTTTTTTTTTTTGTTACCTGGCACTGGCTTCTTTTTACAAAACTATGGTGCCTTCTTTATGTAGCGGAACACAAAGTGGGGTTTCATGTCATTGTTTCTCCAGCATGGATAATACAACAATTGTTGTTAACCATTTCACTTTTCATTGCAATTCATCACCAAAATGTTTATTACACAACAGTTTTTGAAGAAATTATTTTGCTCCGAATTCCTGCTCGAAAAATGCATCTGAACAGGTGAATGCATTTAATGTCAGAAATCACTGTTTTACTCAAATATTACAACCTGGAAGTTTTCAAATTGGCTGAGGGCACCAGTGCACTGCCGCCTACATCTGTATTCTGAACCTGTAAGACTGTATAAGAGCTTTTCTTCGCAATTTCCTCTGCAAATTCTTGAACACGTACCCTTTCTCTACTATACTGCACATACCCCTTCCCCAGACAAATGACTAATGTAGGTTGAAGAGACACTGTCTCACATGATGGAAAACTGTCAATATACGGGCCCTGTGGAAAGTTATTTGGTCAGCAGCTTAACTGACCACTGATTTCGTGCAGTCAGTCAGTGTATCAGTCAGGGAAAAAGCAGAAGTATTTCCACACGTCTTTATTTTGGTCAACTACTGTACATCCTCTTCATGAAGAAATTCTCTTCTTACTCACCTATTCCGAAAAGCATAATGACTGAGATGCGTGGAGCTACCTACAGAATTCCATTACGTGGCTCAGAAGAGATTCACTTCTACAATTGGGTGAGAGAGGTAGTTAAACGCATCACATCTGTGCTACTGCTGTGAGCATGCACAGAAAGGGCTGTTTTAAAGACACAGGGTTTTAATCTCTTTGTCTTATATCATTTTAATGAAGTGGTCTGCAGGTTATTCTGTATTATGCACACAAACTGTAAATGCTGCCCATATGTAAAAGACAGTAAACCTTGTGCAGTAACTGGACAACTGCACAATGCTTATTGAAGCATTGAACTCTTTTGTAGTATTTTCGCAAAATGCTATTTTAAAATATGGTTTCAAAAAAGTGCAAGCAGACTCCTAGTAAAAGTATTAACAATTGCAATACCTATAAGCATCAGGAATAAACTGCTGTTTAAAAATGTATATTGGGATTTAGACCAAGATGAAGACATTCAGGAAACTGATTCTATTAATATGAAATTCACCTCTTAAGTGGTTAATGCTTGAGAATTGATATATGCATCCAGTACCCTTATCAGACAGTAACCAATTGTGTAAACATTTTTCTCTGTTTTATATAAAAACTACATAAATGTTCACTATTTTGGTTTCATTCAATGCCATTCATCAGTTTAAATATCAAGGTGCCCTTGACTGTATACAAATTATGAACTTCACAGGGACATTTTTGCTCTGGAGAACTAAGATATTTTTTACATATATATAACAGCTGGATCAATGTGATTAATTCTGATCATTAATTCTGTCAGTAATTTACCAAGCTGAAATGTTTAGTACTCGTGTATGCGTTATTATTACTGGATCATTTGAAATGACCTTTTATACGCATAATGAGAAAGCAGTTTATTACCTGCTGATCAAATGTGTAATCATTTAATTCATAAGTAACTGCTTGCATCCTTTTGGAAGCAGTTGGTTTTGGAAAAAATTGAGCTTTTTCTAGTCTTACTATAATAATCATTTCATCAGTCATGGCGATCCACATGATGGACCTAAGATGCTTCACAAACAAAAGAAGCTCCTGTCATTACTAATGAAATTAGACCTTTATTGGAATGTTGCTGTCCATTATGTTGTCAGAACTTGAGCAACAATAGAGTTTTAAAAATACTTTAAAGAGATGAATATTAATAAAGGTAGCGTGTCTTTTTTTATCCCTGTCTCTGAGGGGCGTTTACCCACTGCTGACTGTGCAAGTGTATGAGATAATATTGAAGGTCAATACATTCCTTTGCGTACTCATACAAAGCCCATATCCAAAGTTGCAAGCCACTCATATAGTCAGAAACCAATTACATACAATCAAAGAGATGAATGCATCTTTAAATATATTTATTATTTACAGCATTTGTTTGTTCAATGCTCTTACCCGGTGCCTTAAAAAGCAAATGTAAATAAGTGTGTGCAGTAAAGCCACATGAACAGTGTATACTGTAGAGGAAATGTCAGATCACAGATGAAGAGTCAGATATGTCAAACAGCACAGCAACAGCTAGCAGCATACTGAGCATACAGACAATACAATAATCCATTTAACAACAACAATAGTGACATTGTACAGAACACACAAGGCAGGTGATCAAGACGTGTGACCCCACAGGGGAGCTACAGTGAGATGTTCCAAGTTTCCAGAGAGCATTCTGGCCAGTACATAATGTCTGATAAATCACAGAGCTCACTGATAAGGAGGAGCCCTTCCCCCTGCTGCCCTGCTCAGCTAGCACCAGCATTTTGCGACAAATGCAAGCTGTCACCAGTTGCCAACCACTCATAGCAATAACTGGATTTCAGGTGTTTTCTCATAATTTGTGTTTGTTTCATTTTTTATTTTGCACTGAAAAATTACATTTACATTACCACAAAACAACAGCCTCAAAAATGACCACAAAACTGGATCTACACCTCCATGACCCATTCTCTACAAAAATTGTATGTCATGAGACTCACAAAGGTGATATTTATATGAAAATAATATGGTCTTGTAATTCATCATTTATTCTTTTTCCTACATCTGAACGGGTTTATATTTAGAGAAGACAAAGGAAATGTGTTCGAGAGAGAGAGAGAGAGAAAGAAATTACTCTTTTCTTTTCTTTTATTAATCTAAATTTAAAGTCAGTCCACCCCCTTTCATCTGCATAGGCACATAAGGAATGGCATCTATGTCTCTATTTCAAGCACAAGGGTGGGGATAAGCGATGAATTCACATAAGGAGTAAGTAACCACAACTCTGAAACACGCCCTTTTCATGCTGGGTTATTAACACATGCGTCAATAGTGCAACAGCTCCCCCTGCAGGTACTGTGCTTCTTGTGAGCAATGACTGTGAGTCCATTTATTTTGTACACATCTCCAATTACTTCGAATGCTATTAGTTTCGTGCCTTTTATGATGTCATACAATGGGAATATTGTATCAATGAATGGTAAAATAATTCGTTTCTGTAGCGAATGTAGGCCTTATGTAACAACAGATATTTGTTTACAGCCATGAATAATATCCTGAATAAAACGAACACTGCATGCATTCACATTAGGTCTGAGAGAGATTCAAAAGCTCAGTTTTACAAAATTTTTCAGCATCCTCACGGCATGGAAGTGTTTTGTGCTCTTTCCAAGACTAAGACACTGGAGACTATGCGGCTTAATTGTGCAGACCCGAAGATACTGATTTATGTTGCATGCCTGAGCTTTGATGCCATTTACAAGCATGGGAATGACAAATACAACAAATAGCATATCAAATGTATCATAACTCAAATCAGAAACTCAAGCTTATAGTTAGGGACTTAGTGTACGACTGTCACTGAAATGTAACTTACAATGCTGTTACAGTAAACTAATAGTTTAAATATGGCAAGTATTCATTTGACATATGTGCCAACTTACTATTCAGCACACGGGCCACACCTATTATTCTTTACTAGGTGTTAAGTCCGGGTGCTGCCACAGCAAAGAACATTCTAAGCCTGTGAAATGTGTTTGATAGCTGTTATTCAACAGACACATGACTCAGCAAATAGATATGGTGTAAGGCTGCCTAGGTAATAGTGCTACCTTTTAATTACAGAAAATATTTATTTACATGCTACACTGTTACACACTGTGACATATTGCTTCACATTGTAGTTATGTAAGAAGCTTATGTTTAGGGTGTCTCATAACTTAAAACAAATTATAATAAAGGATGCTGTTTCTATCGTAGGAACATATGGTGAAGTAGGAATGAAAGCACAGAATGGCCTTTACTGAACACGGGAGTCAAGTTGGCAACTACCACAGGATATGCCTTATCAAATAATTAACTAGTTTTTTTCCCACCATAAGGACTTTTTTATGTTCTCATTTACATTTATTTATTCATTTGGCAAACACTTTTATCCAAAGTGACTTACAAGTGAGGCAGAGTATAACACAGTTTTAAAAATAAAATATATCTGTTTAAATGTCTAACGCAAGCAAATGAAACAAAATATGAGATGGTGCGCATGGCATGCAATAAGAAGTTTGTAAGGTAAAGCATTACCTTTCCAGAGCCAGATGTTTTTGTTTTAATGAAATGTAATGTATTCACACACTATCAGAAATATTAGTCTTCATATAGTTGCAGAAATTGGGAGGAGCCAATCGCACAAATTTGTCTGGTTAGTAGGTCGCCAAACACCAAATGAGCATAATCACTCTGTTGGTATTGTAATACAGTTCTGTTTTTCGTTTTGTAAAAAATAATTGTGAAATAGTGACCGTGTACCAGACACTAAGAACCCGAACCATATATGAACACGCGATGGCGCTCTAGCACACAACTGAAATTTCAACTTTTGAAAAAAAAGAAATTGCCTTTTGGACCTGTAACCTGTCGTTTTTAATTAATTTATTTGTTTTAACAATTTTACCATACTTTTAACATACTTTTAACTTCACGCGAATCAAAACAGGTGAGGAGTAGTTACTTGATGAAGAACATAGTCACCATGAAGCAATTAAGGAGTGCCACTTGCAAGTAATAATGCAAATGAAAAAAAAATCATTTAGGATTTTATCAATAATTTCCGCACTTGGTGTACACACAATAGGCCCAAATAGTGTTTCAGTTCGAAAGCAATATGCAAATTATGGACAGTGGCAGTGGCGGGTAATTCAAATGTTGGCGAAAAACCGCTCTTCAGATCTAAATTGTGAAAGAAAAGAAAAGAAAAGTATCTGAGGTCAGAGATCTGTACTGTGCCGCGACATGTCTGCAAAGTCTTCGCTGAACAACATCGCCAGACAAGCGTCATTGTTTCATTTTTAAAATAAGCTACCAATTCATGACAGAGAATACAGCACGTTTTTCTTTATTTGTAGTTTTAGCTGCAAATGTAAATTCTTTTATTGGAATAAAATCGGTCACTAAATGAGCATGCTATGTAAATTTTTCGTTAATTACTATCAGAATGTACGAATAATTATGACCGAATTCAGTGGTGTGGGGAGTGGAGTGGTTAAGCTGCATGCATATTAAAGAATCTAAGCTAAGGATCGCAAAGCCAGCCTGCGAAAGACAGGTTATCGACATTTTAAGCCTTCGAACACAATATTAATTGTGTTTTTATTCTTAAATTGAACAAAACGGCAACATTTATGACGGTTGCACGCCAGTAAATTAAAAATAATACAGCACTCGGAGTAATGCTTTAAAAAACGCTACTGCATGTCACTAAACTCGCAGCTGCAAATCGCACTGCATTCTGCTTCACACACTCCACATACAATACGCAAACACTAAACCCATAGG
Source organism: Megalops cyprinoides (assembly GCF_013368585.1). Classification (NCBI taxonomy): domain Eukaryota; kingdom Metazoa; phylum Chordata; class Actinopteri; order Elopiformes; family Megalopidae; genus Megalops; species Megalops cyprinoides. The sequence continues at coordinate 12,787,670 of NC_050595.1, read as the reverse complement.
CCTAATTCAGTCCTCACAGCGACGCATCTTTTTTTTTTTTCATTTCGGTACTCCTCTGAATTTATGGGCTTGTGGCAGCCAATATGAATCGCTTATACTTCTAAAGAAAAATTGTACAGGTAATATGCGATGGCTTCTGATAACTAAGTTTTTAATTGTATTGTTATTTAGTTTTAAGACATCCATAGGCCTCATGCATAGTAAATTATGTGACTTGTGCATCAAATAGTTTACACCCACGCTGTGTGCAGTTTCGAAGCCAATTTGACTCCCCATTTGTGTCCGGGGGGTGGCAGTGTTGCCTAGCTTTTATTTGTCAGGACCGGAGCGTTCTTTTTATTATAATTGTTGTAAACCAAAAAAGAAAAAAAAAAAAAAAAAAAACATTCTTTCCATAGCCTGCCAGAAAAGCAATGGCATTATGTCGTTTAAGGCCTTCCTCTCTTTTAGAATTGCCAAACATATTCTTATTTTGTATAATATTTATGGCGCTAGAATTTACCATTTCCATATTTCTGTTTTAGTTTGCATCTTCTTTTCAGAATAGATTGAAAGCCTTCAAAGTATTCTAAGACAATATGATTAATGCAGTAGATTTCCATTTCAGTGATCCGTGCCGGTGAAGTTTCAGAATGGCTGTAAAAACCTTTATGGAAAGATAAGTGGAAAGTGGACATTTGGACAGGCAGTTATCCCCCCATGTCCACGTACATGACAGTGATAATTACAAACTGCACAATTTATAGGCTACAACTTATATAAATAAATAAAGCCATGAACAGTAATGTGGAAAGTAGCAAAACACAAAACACTGCAGTACTAGCTAACTGTATCAATTATAAATATAAATGAGCAGTGAATGGAATAAAGTCTAGTGACTTGTTTTACAAACTAAAATTATTTCAAATCCAAACACATAAAATATGTTGCCTATTGATCCTTAATTACTGTCATCGTCTTCGTAGAAGACCAAACATCTCTCAGAAAAGTTAACATTTAAATATAGAATCTTTATTTTTGTGTTTATCTTAATTCTGAATTATTTATCTGAATTCCTGAATTCCATAGAGGCCTCCTCTAGGAATATAACCAAACTGTAGTAATTCATACTATAACCCCCTAAGAAAACCTTTGTTTTCAGTTTGCACAGATTGATGAATCATGAAAAACAGTTCTTGTCATTAGCTAGCAGCAAGTCATAGGCTGCAATAAAAAAATTCTATAACCAATTATGAAACAAAAGGCAAATATGCCACCAATGTCATCAACTAAAATCTCAACTAATACTTTTAGTAGGAGCACTAATACTGATTTTTTTAATATATATTTTTTTACTGTTAACAGTGTTGTTTTGCTATAGTTCCTTTTATGTCAAGAAGATGGTTATTCATTCTGTAATTGTTGTGAACACTTATGTAATAAAACTACATACAGTGACACATGACTGAATTTTTCTTTCTAAATCAATGGCATAAGAATTTTCTGGTGGGTAACAGTTAGCATGTTAGCAAAGACACCATTATATTTTGGCAATGACCTATCTTAAATCTGATTGCAAAATGCAGAAGTGCATGGCGTGTCGTCAATACTCCATTGAATAGAACCAATGATTCTTATGAATTGAGCATTTGAAAAGGTGAACGCGCATAGGTTTTCATTATGTGGGTGACAACCCCTGACAGCTTATCAATGCTTCTCCATTCAAACACATGATTTGCTCCAACTAGCTCAGCGCCTTGTTGGCTAATTGCTTTGGTTAGTTGGTTAGAACACAAGGAAGAATCTCCACGCACCTGTAACTGTGATATTCTTTAAACTGACAAGTCCCCCCAGTTCTGATTTACTTTCTCCACAGCTTCCCCCATGAATTTAATTCCCACCCAGGAGTCCTGTTGTACCTAGAAACACTGCTACTGGAGCAGGTGTCTATGGGAAAAAAAAGTACATTTCTAATTGATAGAACACAGACTGGATAGTAGGAGACATGGGTGGGAGTTAACACAAAAAGACTATTTAAATGGCACAGTGGTAAGGAGAGCAGCAGTGTAGCATAGTGGTATGGAGAAGAGCTCGTAACCAAAAGGCTGCTGGTTTGATTCCCTTCTAGAGCACTGCTGCTGTACCCTTGGGCAAGGTACTTAACCCAGAATTGCCTCAGTAAAGAGCCAGCTGTAAAAATGGATAGCATGTAAAAACTGAAACTTATGCTCTGGATAAGAGCATCTGCTAAATGAGAATGACATAATGTAAACAGTATAAATGCATTACATAATGCAATAACATGGCACATGTGACATTAAACAAAACCTGACATATCTTTGACATTGTATTTTGCTATTAAAGTGGGCATAAGTATTAATGATTTTTTCATTAACAGCCCACAAATTGACTAATCTACTAGCAAACATCTGGACAGATAACAATATTTTTGTGGGTTCAGTTGAACAAGTAAATAGTGCTCCCTATTAAACACATATCACCCAAGATGCTATACAATGTATTGCATGTTGATAAAGATGAAGTGCTGCTATTTTCAAATGCAAAATTCAGTTTTACATGTCCAATCTAAACCCATGAGAAGCAAGAGCTTCTTCAGCTATTCTAATCACTATTAAGCATCTCACGTAGAACATGCAGACAAATTATTCCAATTTGATAACATCTACCATTGCATAGATGCACTTTCCCTGTCAGACATGAGAGGTACTACCACATTCTTTTTTTCTTTAGATTAGCATAATTTAATATTATAAATCTATTAGACTGCAATGTTTCTCCATGGTGCCCAGCAGGGGAGTGTTTCCCATTGGACTAGATGTGCACTTGTGGTCTTGAGGCTGTGTTTGGCACCGCTGCTTGCTGGTGTGTGGTTGGTGGTATCCTTGTGGTATCCAAATATTCACATTCCTCTATGCCCCCTTGTCATAAAATGAACTATTTTTTAGTCTGACTCAAAGGGTGTAGCTGAGGGAACAAAACCCCCCTCCCTTTACTTGGATTTGAGAGGAAGGTGGGAAGATCATGTGTGCTGATGCATCTTCCTCCTTGACAGATGGAGTGTAATCGCTTGGGTTCCAGAGGAAGGACCACACCACAGCTCAATAGTAGCATATCATGGAGTCGCTGTATTACAATTGCAGAATTCCTTCTCCTCCCTACATTCTCCTCTCCTCTGTACTCACATTCTTAAGTAGGAGATCCATATACAGCAAGCCAGAAGAGCATCTCCTCAAGACTCTAAGCCCAAATGTTCAAATGCAACTGTGTCGAGGCTTAGGCCATATTTTTCCTTACACTTTGCTCGATTTTGCCGTCATCTTTTTTTCTGCATCATCTGTCAGAACCTGTCTGCTCATCCTGTCCACAGAGCCCACTGTATCAGCTGAAACATATATGCATAAGGACACCTTCAACAACACGCCAAGTTAATTTAAGTTAATTCCCACTGCAGCTAAAATGTGTCTGCATTGAAGCTGGAGATGAGCTGAGCCGCCGGTCTTCCCATTCTGTCCCAGCACTTCAGGTGTGTGGATTTCTGTTCTGTGCCCTGTATTAGCACCAGAGCAGTTTCTGGTACTCTGTCTTAGTAACCTTTTCTGTTTTTTGATTGATTTATTTTTTCCTTCACGTTAGACAAAGAGACATAAAAGTGTTCCCACTACATATACTATGTATAATACAATGACAATATTAACCAGATTCATTTGATCTGAGGTTTGGGACCATGATTTCCTGATTTTACTGGATTTTGGGAAGGGGGAGATTACTTCATTGCTCAGTTGGATACAACCTGCAACAGTCCGCAGTTTATGTTTCTTGACATTTGGCTCTTGTCTAGAGCAGGAGTAGTTAACTGACCCAAAGCTGGAGGAAGACTGTACTCACAGTCTCAATGGTAAAAAAAATCACACAGTTTGGAATTTTGACACTCATTTCAAACTACTCACCACCAGTCTTATGAAAGATTGTTGCAAGTGGGTTTGAAACTGTTCTGATGAAAAGCATCATCCATTTTAACCCCAGATAAGGGTTCTCCAGTCAGACCCTGTTTGCTCATTTGTTTTTAAATAGCTAGCCATTGGTTTTGATGTGTTTTGTTGGTTTTGATGTGTTTTTGATTATGAAAACAGTATCTGTTGGTGCATGGCTGAGACAGATTTTTCATCTACCTTTAGACAGAGGAATGGTTTGACTAAGGAATCAGTAGCTAATATTGTAACTATGATATCTGTTATTATTTTATGTCTTAACATATTTTTGTTCTTTGTTTGCTGTAATCTATGTATCTGCCAGTTAAGATTCAAAGGTTTTTTGTTGTGCAGTTGCACACAATTCTAGATTTGACTGACCTTTGACTGAACTCACCTTCTCCTTGGGCTGTGAATGCTCAGGTATCCAAGAGGAGCTACGCATGATTGCAAAACCATTTTTTACTAATGATTGAGGGATATTACACTGCAATCAGAATCATGTCATGGTTTATATTCAGCAAAAGAAAAATGGAATTAATTTTCTCAAAGTTTTCTCATAACATTTATATTTTATATCTTTTTGTGTGTGGAAACAGTGCATTAAAATGTTTCATAATCAAACACCACGTGCCACACCTACCTCAAATACCTCAACGCGTGTGTTTCCTGGAAGAACAGAGGAATGCCAAATCTTGGTGCATTTGTGTGGTTGAGGTGCAACAAATCAATATGCCTCAATACAGGCCATGTGACAACATATAGCATGGCTTGGGTTAAATCTTGAATAGTTATCACTGGTATGTCAAATCTTCCTCAACAGTACAAGGATGCTCATAAGTACAGTGCCCATGTTAGACAGCCTTGGTGGATGCAATGTTATCCAACTGGACACAGATTATATCTAATGCCAAAATGCTTACTTTCGCATGCATTACTAATTGAATGCATGTTTAGAACCAGTAGGGACCCAAGGGTTTGCGATGAGCCTCTCTCTTTTCAATTATGGTGCATTGGTTTATTTCTATTCTCAAGAAGACTGTAATTGTTTTAGCCCACGATCCATCTTCAAAATTGCAGGCATGCCCACTAGATTCTTGCAACTCCCAAAGGCCGGATGACAGGAGTTATTCGGAAGACTACCGTGAGGGACACAAATGGCTCACTGACATATTGAATTGGTTTAACAGAAGACCAAAATAGTAACTACTGTTGCATATTCCTTTGGAGCTTGTCAGAGGTGCATCCGCTATATTATTATGACGTTCTCTTCCAGGTCCCTCTGTTCATTGGCCACTTGGGTGTTAAGATGTATTTCATTCTGAATAAATTAACAATGTGATATCTGCAGATGACAAAGCACAGATCAAATGAAGATGGGGAAAGCAAAATACAAAGTTGAGAAATGCAATATCCTCATTAACTGTCAGTGATGTTTCACTTACATGGGATTCCATATTTGTTATGATGAACAAAATTGTAATCAAAATATATTTATTTATTTATTTTCCCCATATGCCGCTCGGCCACATGACATAGGACAATTATATCTCATACCATTAAAAAGTTTACCACCAGTATTATACAGTATAAATAAAAGTAGTGCCCTAAAGAGGGTAGGTGGACATGCCTTTTTAGGATTTCTGCATGTTTCTGCTCGGTTAATGAAAGACGGCAAATCTTAACATGTACAATGAGGGAAATATAAGAGTTTGTCCATCATAAAGATGATTTGTGACAAAAGTCAATTCTGTGACAATTCAGTGACCAGAAGGAAAAGGCAAAACAAACAAACAAACAAAAAAAACTCAGATAAAAATATATTGCCAGTTTTCATCAGCCTAATGCATGACTTCAGTTTTCTGCCTGGTGACAGCTATAGATGAGGAAAATACGGAGCAGCCATGACAGATAATTTGTTTGGGGTGTTTCCATAGTGACCAGTGGTCAGCTTCTGTAAATGGGTCATACTTATAATGCCACCTGTCACTAGTAAGAAGAAATACTTTATTTAAGAAACACGTTTTAACTGGTGAATCCACGTATTCTGTATCAGTCGATCTGAGTTATAACTGGTCAACGTGGTATAGATTCTCTATTGAGTTATTCTTCGGATTCCGCTGAATGTGATACATGTGATCGCATTGATTTGCTTTATTTTGCGTTACAATCGGATTGTTGTTCCCATATTTTGGTGCTGGATCTGAATGACCGTGATGTAAAATACGTATCGCTTTTTTCTGGTATCCTTGTTATCCCACATCTGTTGAAAAAAAATGCATTTACATTCTGGACACCAATTAATGGCGTTTCGGGATGAGTGGATGAATTGCCATTATCAAACGATTAACGTGATTACGCAATACACCTCGGATGACAGAATTGACAAGATCACTCAGGATCGACCCCCTAATTTTAGTGCCGGTGTTGTGTATGTTGACTCACGCATAGATTCACTGCCCACATCTCCGCGAGCACGAAACCTCTGAGGCTGAAGTGACATGTGGTCGGTGAGGCACGGCACTCACCTGTGCGATGCAACTGTGTTTTGTCTGAGATATGTTTTAGGTCACGCAATTTCAGAGTTGGGAACTCTGTGTTATTAACGACGCTAAGACTTCCCAGTCTCAAAAGCTCCTGGCTAAAACAATTCCTCCTCGACCCACTGAGCTAGTACGCGTGCGCGTCGGTGGGAAAGTCTGGAGGTAGCGTTGCGCCTCTGCAGGACTGTCAAGCTTCGAGCGGCTCCTGCTCACGGCGCCTCGCAGCGAGCCACAAGAGCGGAGAGAGGGAGGGGCAGACTCAAAGCAAGCAGATCGCCTCCGTGGAAACAAAAAAAAAAAAAAAATCACGAACCTTCTGATACCCCCATTGCAACACGAGCAATGGTCTTTATCTCCGCCTGACCATGGTGCGTCTTGTTAAAGCAAGAGGACAGGGCGCGGTTTAAAATACATACATGGTTTTGTGAGTTGGGGGTGAGGAATTCGTAAATAAAGGACCCCCTCCTCTCCCTGCTGCTGCATCATCTTTTGAGCATAATGTCAAAGGGAAAACACAACGAGGCGCGTATCAACGCAAACGATGTGTAGTAGTACAACTTCCTACGGATCGCTGGTCCTGAGCACCACAACAGAGGATTGAGAGGAGTATCGATCGGTCTGTAAATAAATAAATAAATCGGCATGGATCCGCGCTAAAGATGTCCCTGTAGTCGTGGCTGACTCCGGTAGCAGAAGACGTGGAGGAGAAAACGGAATGTAAGTCTCTTGCTTCAGAACAGAGAGAAGAAGGAACGAATTGCAAAAGGAAGAGGTGGGTCTGGATGAGGGCGCGAAGCTGCGCTTAAAGCGACTGGCGCTGTCCGTTCAGCACCACTGCCGTCACCTTGCGCTGAATGTCATCAGGCGCCGAGAATAATTTACCAATTGAAATCGACGGATCTGGGTCTTGGGTTTCAGTTTTAGGAATCGAGCATTTGAATTTTTCTTCTCTCCTTTTGGAATAATGGCCGTTTTTTGACGTTTTATTGTTTGTACTGTGATGTTGAATGTAAACATTTTGGATATTGCAATTTTTCATCATTGTGCTTCTGGGGGTAGCTACAGGCTGGTAATCGCTTTCTTTGACAGCCGCTTAAAACCGCCGTCGAGGCACTGATTACTTCACTATATTAGCTGTTGCGTTTTTGTCTTTTTATTACTGGAACCGCATATCTTTCTCCCCTACTTTCATTTCTTATCAATAACGCACCTTTTATTTGGCTTTCCATCTTTGCTCATCATTCCTGTCCCTTCCCTTCTCCTTTCCCCTTCCCCTCTCGCACATGTCATCCGGGTCCCACCGCGTTGCCCCGTGTACGGTTAGCGTTGTAATGCCTGTAACTTATTCGAGACATGCCTAAGGGACGCGATGGGCCAAGGCGACGAGAACGATCGCATTGTAATAAACGTGGGAGGGACCAGACACCAGACTTACCGCAGCACCCTGCGCACGCTGCCGGGCACCCGGTTAGCCTGGCTCGCTGAACCAGATGCGCACAGCCACTTCGACTACGATCCAAAGATCGACGAATTCTTCTTTGACCGGCACCCTGGCGTGTTTGCGCACATCCTCAACTACTACAGGACTGGCAAGTTGCACTGTCCTGCAGATGTTTGCGGGCCCTTGTACGAGGAAGAGTTGGCGTTCTGGGGCATCGACGAGACAGACGTGGAGCCATGCTGTTGGATGACCTATCGGCAACACCGAGAGGCTGAAGAGGCCCTGGATAGCTTCGGCGGAGGAGCCCTCGACATAGGCAACGAGGAAGCTGATGGGGACGGCATGGGGGACTCGGGAGACGGCGACGAGGAGCTGGAAATGACTAAAAGATTGGCACTGGGGGACTCCCCGGATGCCAAATCTGCGGGACTGTGGCGGCGCTGGCAAAAGCGTGTTTGGGCACTCTTTGAAGATCCTTATTCTTCTAAATATGCAAGAGTGAGTAAGAAGTCTTTAATGTCCTTAAATGCATCATTGTTTCTGTTTCTTTTTCATCATCTATCAGGTGTGCACTGAGTGGAGTCGATGGCATCTAGAGGGACATCTTGCAACTTTAAAGGGTCTCTATAAATTGCAGAGCATACCTGATTGTTTTAAGGTGAACTGTGATTGTAGAGCTATCGTCTAGCCTGTTGATTTCACATTGGTATTCGTGGTCGGGCAGCTGAAGTGTAACTGGAATATGTTGAAATAGCGCACGTATCATACGTTTTTCTAGTGAATCGCAGTTTATTGTGTGTACATGTGTGTGAGAGTGTGCGTTTGCGTATGTGTGTGTGACACAAAATGAGAGAGGGAGGGAGAGAGAGAAAAAACCTGTTACACTGCGCAAGCTTGGCTTTTCAGACTCTAACCTTGAAGTGATATTGAACAGATCAACTTCATACTCACAATTTCTCATTTCAGCTAGTTCACTGCAGATCGAAGCTAAAATGGAGAAACCGTGGTGTCCGTCTTTTCCGTTTCGACGCACTGTTATGTTTGATTCAGTGGAAAGCCACTGCAGAATGTACCTCTTACGGTCATGCTATTACACATGGTAATGGCTGTGTTGTCTGCATGAAAATCTGTTCTTGGTTGATTGCTACAAGCCTGCTAAACCGCGTCTCGTCAGCAGGTTCAATCAGAAGGAGTAATGACGCTGACGTCGGAGCTTATCACACAAGTGGCCACACTGCGTTTTAAACATGGTGACCAAATTTTAGAAGCAGGTCTGAGCGCAGTGCCATGTATTTGGAGCCACGGCGTAGCCGTGCAGCAGAACGCAGGCAATAATTCGTGTTTATCCGGAGAGCACATGTGCATTCTGTCTGGGCGCCTTGTTTCATTGATCAACGGTCTTTTTTTTCATCCTGGTGCGCTGTGTTACATGCAGGCGCCCTGCTCCGCAACCGCGGGAGAGCTCACACACAAATTAATCTCACGGGGAGAAGATTACAGAGAATTCATCACTAGGCTAAAGGCTTCCATTATTTATATTCCTGTCCTGCTTTGAGATATGACACCCAAGGAGACAGTAAACTCACTTTTGACAACACACGCACTGCTTTGATATTTTGATTGTAAGCGCAGTTGTCATATCACCTTTGGCATTATATAATAATAATAATAATAATAATAATAATAGGAAGTGTATAACGTGTATAAAGCAGAAGCTGCAGACACTATTACATTTCATTACAGTATTATTATTTCGACAGGTGCCAAGAATCACAAAGAACATACGATATATAGTCTAACATCGTGATAACATACATTATTTCAAAGGTTTTCCATCGTTTCCCCATTCAGTGCAATGGGTTTTTACGAGTAGGGAGTAGGTTGTAGGTTGGCCCTCAAAACACAATTTCTGGTAAGCGCACTCTCCAGCTATGGGCTGCCAGATGCGTCAAAGTACATTTATTTTAGCATGTATTTATTCAAAATTTAACGTTTACACAAAATTTCACTTTTATCACAATTACAATTTCTGGAAATGTCAAATATTTTTCATCATTTAGTAGATGCTTCATATTCCTGATTAAGTGTAGGGGAACACTTCATCAGATCTGTGCCACAAAAATAACTGAGATGCATTTCCATGTAATATTTTTGTAAAATTGTTCGTTATTTCTGAGGAAAGCATTCCCCACCTTTGACTTTTATCATGGTTAACAATTTATGTTTTATTTTTTGCTGCTTTCTGCCAAGCAATGTGATTGTCTTCTTGATGGCTCTGAATAAACAATTATGAAGAAGAATGGATAAGCTTGAGGTTTAAAAGGTCAAAGGGGCCTTTCAAGCAAGAAGGTCACAAAATTATGGAAGCCTGAGGGAGGGACAGATGCAAACTGACAGAAAATTAAGAGAGGGAATATGCTAATGGGATCCACAAAATAATTAGGGCCTATATTTTAAAGTTCCCTTGAGTCACAGAAAGATGCTTACATTGTAGGTCAATCCTGTATAAGCCTTTTTGTATATAAACACGCATGTGTGCGCGTACACACACACACACACACACATACACACCCATCCGAACACACCAAAACTTTGTTCTGTTATAGCAATATGCCCCAACTAGCTGTCTCGGGGCAATTTGTTCAAACCATTACAGACTGCAGAGAGTAAATTTTCCTTGAAATTTCAGTACAAGCAGCCAGGGCATCTTGATCTTGGACACACAGATGCCTTTACTGTAGTTACCAAGGAAAAGGGTATCTTAAATAGAAATGTGACAGTGTATGCATACTATCAACCCCTCTAATTGTACATGTACATTAGGTAAATAAGGTTTTCTTTGTCACCCCATTGACAAACCTTTGGCATGACTGACCATGAGACTCCTGATAGGATGGCATATCAACATAGCCACAACGTCAGTGTCTTGTAGGAACAGCAAGGAGGGTAAATGTCTGTGGACCCTGTCAATGTTTGGGAAGGATTGCAGAAGAAGACCAGATAAATGTTGGTGATGCTAATGTTTCAGGTGGGGACGTGGCTCTCTCTGGACCATGTGAAAAAACGGTCCACCTCACAGTCCACTGCAACATGCAGAAATAGTGATCACTTCCTTACCGTAGAATTAGAAGGAGTTTAACTTTTTCCTAATCCAGACCATAAATGAAATTAAACCATACATACTTCTATCAAGATTTAGAGGAGGGGGAGCATTGGGTCAATAAAACGTTGTTGGTGAAAGTTCTGCAACATCTAGAGAAGCTGGTATTATGGTCCGTTTGTGAGAATAATGAAAAATGCTAGTGTGTTCATCATTAAATGAATGACTTTTAAGACAATTAAAGTCACCTGGATACAAGAAATCCAAAGGCCCTGCGTGACATTGAACAAACTGTCATGTAGCTGATCATTTCTTATACTGAAATAGGGGAGGATCAATCTTCCAGTATTATGTATTCTGTTTATGTATTGGGCGATTTGGGTTTCGGGTTTTAAAACTGCACTGCTTGTAGATTACTACCCAGGAGCAATGAATTAAACTGGACTGTGTTTTTGTTATTACTAAATGTCTGGTGATTCATTAGATTTCCTCAGCAGGAAAAGTGGAGTGTTGCTCATTCATAGTACAACAATCCCTTATGCTGGAGGTGAAATGATAGTGGTACATATAGTGCTGGTTCGTAAGCGCTGATAGAGTGCCATGGATGTGATTGTTTAATAATTATATGTCACAAACAGTGTAATACTTAAGTATTTCAATGCCATAAAAAGTATTATCCATGCACAATTGTAAGGTTGCACTTTCTCCCATGTGTCACATGTGGTGTCACAATGGCATATGTAGACATTTTGGGCTAATTTCATATGCATAGTATATTTGTCAGCAAAAAGGTGAACTGGGTATGACAACATGAGTGTGGAGCTGTCACTGGTGCATGAGGGCCAAGGCAGATGATTACATACATTATTAACCATTATAAACCCCTTAGCATGCTTTTTAAACATGGAAAGGTAAGTTGGACAGGTGTGAAAGTAGTCATATTAAGGTTTAAAATAATAAGGGTCTATGTACTATACTGCAGAAAACTTACTTGAGCACTCCCGGATGTTCACAATAAATTATCACATGTGACTCCTCATGTTGTCAGCAATTGAGCTTTAATAAAATGTGTCGACAACACAATTGTCACGCAGTGATGAGTGAGCTGTGAAGTGTGCTTGGTTTATAGTAACATCTGGTATGTTCTTGTCCTTGGCCTGTTCGGTGCTGTTTTTTTCCCTCCATTTTCAGTGGGTCTTGGGAATAATTTTCCATGGCAACCATTTCAGAGCTAAACCAGAACTAATTAATGCACTGTCTGTTAAGAAATATCCCTTCACTGTTAGAAAATGGACTTGCATTTGCTTTTTTTGTAGTAATGTTTGAAACATTAGTGGCTGGTGTTGATTTTCTGTTGAAAAGCATTTTTTTTACAAGGATATCATGTTAATTTCTTTAAATCAATGCTGTTGTGGATCTCGAATTTGTTGGACACGCAAATTGACTGTCTTGGAGTAGTGCATGATTTCATTGTTAAATTGAATACAGGTGAGCTTAATTTAATTGATTTGTAAATTAATTAATTGATTGGAATGTACCCAGCTGAATCACCTTAGGTAATTAGTGGAAGCTACTAAAATCCAAATCTTTGAACTCTTTACCTCACATATGCACAGGGACATCAAGAGGTGGCCCATTTGTTTGATTTTCATCCGTTGTGCTAGAGAATAGAAGGCAAAGCATGATTACTTGAAATCTGGTTGAGGGGGGGAGAGACCAAATATCTATACAATCCAGCACTGGTAATTGTTTGTGTTGGATAGAAACCACAGCAGTGTATCTTTTAGCAAACATTATAGTACGCAATAAAGAGGCCAAATGAATGAAAGTCTGAACCGATCAATCACCTCAGCCAATCAGTATAGATTCTTCTGTGTTTCACACAGTCTGATTATTTACTTACCATCCTATTGCGGGGAAGAGGCCATTTATTTAAATGGAGCACTCTATTTCCCCCCTTGCAGGAAAGGCATTGATATTTTATGTATGGTTTGATTTATAAGAGCATTACTTATTCATTCATAGAAAAGGCATTGAAACAGATCGGCAAGGCTCCAGCCCACACCCCCATCCCAGGGGCCGTAGCAGCTCCAGTAGCCAGTATGCCAGAGCAAGTAATGAGGCAGGGCCATTGGAGTAAAGCAGCAAGGCATTTAATACCCAGACACAGATAACCAGGGATGGCAGCGTTCAGCTGGGGCTAGGCTGTGCATCCACATGCTCCTTTCACCTAAAGGGGAATCGGGTGTGGGAGCCCAATAAGACAAGGAGCAAGGGTTTGGTTGGGACACAGATGCTGAACAATGGTTTGGGCCTTGCACTTGATCAGAATTCAGGGGTTAAAATTCCCAGTTAGAATGGTACCGTTGGAGCCTAGTGAAACAATAAAGCAATGTGAGTTGCTCTGAGAGGAGGAAAGTGAGGTCACTGATACCCAGGGCTTACTCCATGTTGGTGAGCCAGCTTGCTTTTCCCATCTTCCTGTTCATTTTTACCTCATCTGCCTCACTTAAGAGGCCCTGCATTAGCTAGAACATGCTAAGCAATGGGGCCATGATGACATTAACTCCCTCACCACTCCATCTCCTGTGCTTCCTCAAACACAGCCAGCAGCCAAATGTCCAATCTACATGGGTACTGTTGCAGTCATAAGAGCAAAAACACACAGAAGCACAGCAGCACATAATCCCAGTGGTTTCTGGGAATGGCTGTGACACAACCTTGTAGATCACATGACCCTGCCTGCAAAAATGTGCAGAGTTTCAGTAAATCAGCCAATCAATACATTACTAAAACAACCAGAATTGAATTTCACAAAGCAGGTTGCCACAAATTTGTTTCAAACACACATTCCAATGGAATAAGAGGTTAAATTACAGTCTTCTTAATTTCAAATTTTGTTTCTTGTGAAAGAACTTGAATTTGTTTACATAAAATTGTTACATAAAAGGTTACATAAAATAAGTTGATGGGTTGAGCAAGAATTACCTTTGGCTTGGGCTCAGTGAAGCAAAAGGTTTATATGAGGCTACCACGATACTAACATGCTGGGTAAAGGATAATTGCAAAGGCACTTTCTTAAGACCTTTCCTGAATCTTTAAAACTTTATTTAAAACCCTAAAACCAGCCCAATTGTCAAAGAGCCTCTTTTGGAACTAGGAGATGAACTGAAATAAATTTCAAACAGTGATCAATCAGACAGAGGCCATGAAAACCTCATTGTAAGTGAGATGCAAGATGCTCATGTGTTCCATGTCTGTATTCGGTGGGTAGATCTGGGATATTAGCCCCTACTGATCCCAAACTGGTGAGCAGGAAAAGAGTAGTCCATGTCATAAGTTGGAATTCTTGGTTTTCAGCAAGGTCATCATTCTGCATGTCTGATCTGTGTTCTTGTCATAATCAAAACTACAAGAAAATAAAAATGGAAACTACAAACTGCAGTCCTCAGTCATGATATGAGTCCTCTCTCCACCACAGTTCAGCCTTTTGATTTGTGTGTGTTTGTGTGTGTATACTGTATGTGTGTGTATCTACCTACAGTTATCTATTTCAGATCTTCAGAACTTATATATAGCTTTCACTCTCAGAATCTGGTTGCAAGTGAATTGCTCCTACACTCACAGGAGCAGTAGTCAGTATCCTGAGTCAAATGGATAAAATTAAGTGATTAAATGAAGAAACAAGTGGGCAGTGAGACAGAAGAGGTTTCCAGGGCTCAGACCTTCATTGTGTGTGTGTGCTCTGTTGCAGGAGATGGCGAGGCTGCAGTTTGCATGTCTGCTGCTCTGGTGACTCAGAGTTTGATATCGCACATCGCAATCAAAGCATTGCACTCCCCGAGATCCGGAGACTCGCGCATGCCGGTCGCCATGGCGACTTTGTTGTTGCCGAGGGGACGGGTTTGCCGAGCAAGGGTCGCTTTGAGTGACAAGGCGCTGGCGGGTGGCCACGGGAGCGCACTTGAAGCGTGAGATCGATGTCAGCGGCACCTGCGAGCATCGAGATGGTGGACTGTGGTGAAGGGGGGGGGGGTTCATTTGTGGAACTGCGTCCCACGCAGCTGCATCTCTGTCAGGGGTCAAAGGTCAGGAGTCAGCAGGTCATGTGACCTAAGCAGAGCGATATCGACCATTGTGAGGGATGCTGCAGCTGTGTAACTAACAAAGCTGAACCACAGAACCTTATGCATCAGTATGGGAGCTGTGGCGTCTCTCCCAGACACAACACCACTAAAAGATCTTTGCCCTCTTTGTACATGCTACCCTTAAAATTTCCACTGAGATGCTCACAGCATTGCTAAAATGTTGGGTATTTAGATATTAGCGTACAAGACAGACAAGTGCAGATGTTTGCAAGGCGCAAAATGGTTGCCTTTCACCGAAATGTTTATTGTCAGAACTATAAACATGAGAAAGGAACAGTATATGAGCCATAAGGTTTCAATGGCATGAATGGGGTTACGCTCTGTCCTGCAAAAACGCTCAGATCTTATAAACACTGTTGGGTTATATAAGTCTCTCATGTCCCAAACCCACCTGATTTATTTCCTACAGACCTCTCTTATCATGCTTTTTCTTATTAAGTTTTCAATGCAGATAATGTATATCCTCAAAACGTGTAAGAAATTTAGAATGAGGACAATAGGTAGCTAGATGCCTTTACCTTTTACCTTTATTTATTTACCTTTATTCAAATTAAATTGAACTGGGTAAATCTTTGCTCAGTTATTTTTTAATTTGTTACTTTCATCAGTGGGTATTAATATATCAAAGAATTTGGAGAGTAGGGATCATGTTATAATAATTATTGGAAGTACTTTGAATCTGTTGCTTAAAGTGCCAGAATTGCCCTCACAGCTGTGGAGCATAACTGTTGAAATAGCAAATCTTTCATTACAAAGCTCTTATTTGACTTTTTACAAAGGGCCTTGTCAGCTGAAAGTGAGGAGTCGGTGAGCTGCCAGCTCAACTTTAGGACCTCGGATGCTGAGGTATCTTAGAATTTCAGCCTAAATCCATGCTACTTTCAAAGTATGCAAAAAGTGCAGACGGTGGTCAAAACTGGCCAACAGTGACCTTATTTTAGGGATCGTTAGCTGGCATGGACATGGCTCCGATCTACCAGCCTGCTGAACCCCATCAGGGATAACTGGAGGACAGGCAGACTGGACCTCAGCCCACAGCAGTCTATATAAGGATGTTTTGCAGGGAATGCAGTCAGCGCTCTGGATGGCTGCTAAAGTTCCCCTCCAAACACTAGCGGCGGGGGAAGATTTGTTTACTCGAACCAGCGGAACTGTGGAAGCAATAACGCTTGCTTGCAAGATTAGCGGAATTAGGATGCCCATTTCCTGGTTCTGTGCAGTGAGTGCCCGTCCACACTCTGTACAGTTTACGGTTTCATGGCTGTCGACTGCACGCACATTTCGGAGTCAATAATTGAAGTGTTGGAAGGACACATAATGGCTTCCCGCATTTCACAATATGGACTGTGGTAGAGGAGGGAGGAGAGGGAGGAAAGAGGACATGAGGAGGCACCAGCTGGCCTTTCAGGACGGGGCCGCATCTGAAGAGAGGTCATATGGAGGAAGTTGCTGTGGTCTGGAGAAGCGGGGGCAGGGTAGGGTGGGAGGAGCTACCATGGCTGCTAATGGAGTATAAGGGCAGAAAAATGATGAGCAAGCCCCTCGCGGTCTTTCAATTCAACACCATTTATTGCCATTCCAACCTCTCTTTTCATCCCTCTGATCAGCTTGACTTGGCTAGACTTTACGCCAAGGGGCCACTCCCATATCGCTTGACCTCCCCTTTAAAGGATGCGACCCTTGTCTGGCTGTTTTCTTCCTTTTCTCTCCGTATCTGTATAACCCTCGGGGCTGTGTCTGTCATCAGGTCTCCGAGTCTCGCTCTGCCTCTGTGGTGTTCCTGCAAGCTCTCGCTGTCTCTCTCTTTCCTCTCTGTCTAGACTAGTCTTGCCATCATAGCAAATTTGTCAGCAGATTCATTTGAGGATGCTGAGGACAAGGTCTGCAATCTCCTTTTTTTACATAAATCAACAAAATTGCTGGAATATCAGCTCAGAATTGCAGTAATGCTTTTAATGGAAACCACAGTTGCAAGAGAAACAGCTCAAAGAGGCTGCGCTGAGGGAATACCTCTGTTTTTGTACTTTTTCAAGAAAAGTTCCTTGATACAGTGAAAAATGTCTGCTCAGAAATTATCGTAATATGGGTCTGCACATAGCACTGTCAGCAGTGCTTCCTGTTCAGCATCTCTGTCGCAAGCATAACCCCTCCTCTTGATGCAGATCAATAGTATTCACACTTACTATTCTAATCTTCAATTAAAATATCCCAAATTGATGTCCACATGCATTTTTAATTTGGCACATTTGTTCAAGCACACATTCATTTGACGTAATTCTTAGTGGAAAACGGGCCAGGAGTTACAGCCCAGCAGTACAGAATGCCAATTGTGCACACAAACCGGGGCTCTATGCCAATAGGAGCAGAGCCATGTACCGCTGCGGAGTGGGCAACCTCAGATGGACCAGGTCTTTAGACAGTTTCCACACATTGCCACACACACACACACACACATACCTGAATATATACACACACACACAAAATCAACAATCTATGGCCTCTGTTGACCGCTGGTATGACACCCACATCACACAAAATCAGACAAGGCCATAAGGAGTGAAGAATACCTATTAGCACCATAATATGATAGCCATTTTTGTATTTTTTCCACTGTCTGCTCTGTCTGATTAATCAGAGCTGTTGATTTGCTGTAGAGTTTCACTGTATCTGTTTGAAAAAAGTATTTTAAGAGGTAAAAAAGACCCACTGATTTTTTGATAGAAAAATTTCTGAAGTTATGGAAATAAGTGAGAATTATCAAGAAATAATACCTGATAAGTAGTGTCTATATTCAAAACTGTTGGCTTGCAGGTTAGCTGCTAGTTACTTCATTGCCTTTTTCTCATAACTATTCACTCAATGTCACTTTTGACAAACTGAAACAGCATTATGCAGTACAGCAAGTGAGCTAAATTCTGACTTCAAACAATATACATCCAGCTAGCTAACCTCGCTAACATCTGAGTAGCTAGTTAGTATTATTACAAAAACAATTGGTGCCTGTGTATTTCATATTTTTAATAGATTCAAAGAGAAGAAAATAGTCATTTTCAAGGGATGGTACCATTACCTGTAATGGGATGCAAGAGAGAGCTGTGGGGTCTTGAACCACTCCACTTGCTTCAGAGACTGCTTTGTTTCAGCTCTCTGGAAGTCTGTGCAGGTAGACAAGGCCGACTTTCGCAAAGCACTAAGTTTGTTAGCAGCCGCAGAGTAAGGGACCTGTCAGGGGCTCTTGAGCCCACATGGGGATGTGCTGTACTGTGTATAGAGCCACTACAGAGCTCCCAAGTATGGGTGCTTCAGCCAATAGCCAGCAAGACTTTCAAGGAGGGATGTTAGTTAACCCTGCCTTTCACCCCCTTTCACATAGTAATTGCACTTTGTAGTGCTTAAAGGAAAAAAAGAATCCCCCAGTGTTGTCTAGATAGCGGGTCAAAAAGTGACTAAGCCCAGTGAGTTAGTCATGGCGTAACCCTGAATGAAGCGGGTACTTTCGCCCATGGGACCCCAGAGCAATTAGCATTAATTAGGATGCAGTGGCGGTGTAGAACACAGAATTAGCTCAGACCTCGGTAATTAATGGAGACCTGCTGGGGAGATGGAAGGTGTTTGATTACAGCAGAGTGGGCAAGACAGATAACCTGCTCTACTTTCTGAGAAGTGATCTCAATTCAGCAGGGCTGGAAATGTGGCGCGCTTCATACTGTCTGCCTGCAGCTGGGAAGAGGGACAGGGCAGATGCTGGCTCTGGAGGAGTGGTTTAAAAATGGTGCTATACTGGAACAGAATATGCTTAGGACACTCACATGTGTTACACCTCAGCTGTTCTTGTACACAGAGGCATGAACATGTGCAAACTCATAAACTGGTCTCTTTCTCTCCCTCTCTCTCTCTCTCTGTCTCTCTCTATCGCTTTCTCTCACATATCTACACACACACACACACACACACACGCGCGTGCACACACACACACACACACACACACACACACACACACGCGCATATGCATCTCTGTGCATAGATTCATTCCCATTTCCACTTTTATGGAATGGCCACTATTCTGATGTCACAAAGTACAGCTTTAACCTCAGAGGAAAAACTCACTGAAAGTTTATGGGGACATGGAGTACCCCCACCCCACCCCCAAAACATAAAAAAGCAGACAGCCTTCCTGTGGTTCCCTAATGAGCTGGATAAGGGCATCCCTTAAAAAAACAGGGCTGGCCTCAGTGGAGTTATCCTATATAAATACAGTATCTCAGGCAAAGAAAAATGGGCATAATGAATGGTGAAAGTGGGCCAGATGTAACAGAGGCGACTGGATGGGATTGGCTGGAGAGACGAAGGAGGGGGAGAGGAGGACGTCTGTTTTATCGTCATCATCTCTGACGAAGCACCCAGCACCGCCTCCGCTGCCTCCTCTCCTGCTTGAAAGACCACATTTATTTCCTCCCTTTTAGCCAATGTTGGTAACTTCGCAGCATCCACCAGGTCTACAAAACAAATTATTCTTACGTTATGCTCAGTCTTCCAGGACAAACTGATTTGGCTTTTGACTCCGAAATGTATTGAACTGTCTTGCAACACATTCTCAGGCATTATTTTTATGGTTTCAGAATGCCTTCCCATGTGTTGCTTTTAGATCAGGACAGTGACTTCTGCACATCCCCAAGCACCAAGTCGAGTAGGTATTAACACCTATCAGCTGATCAATCAAGAGCCATCTCCGCTTGTAGCCATGTTGCAGCGCAACAAAACAGCATGGACTGGACAAGAATCAATACATCAATGCATATTGTCTTTTAACAATATAACTGAGAGTGAAAGACATATTGGGGGAAATCATTGTGAGACACTTCATTTGAAATCCTTCCTGTGTAATTGAACAATGTTATGGATGTGTTTTTGCTAGTCCTAAAAAGAGGTAAAAATATATTCACTATTGTAAAATCAGGAACAGAACACCTTAACAGATGACTGTGCTGGGATAGATTAGTGATCTTCAAGGGGATATACTAGGAATCCTATGAAATTGTATAACACTTTGTCTGATTAATTCTGCCATTTACAATGCTGACAACAGATTCTTCTTGGTGTATGCTGTTTTTCAATAGCATGTGCTTTGCACAAGAAAAAACCTTATGATCATCATGTAACAATAAATGCAAGTTGGTATTCATGAACAGTTAGCCGAGCATTATATGAAAATGGTTGTTACAAGCTTTGCACTGCACTCTGTGGAGTTGTTTGAAATATTTGGTTAGAGTTTGTAACTGGAATACTGTGGGTTTTAACCCTGAATGGAAAATTGTAGTTCTGCAGGACTCAGTCTAACTTATGAGAGGAGAGGACAGATCTACATGTTGCTAGTAGGCCTGGGTGGTCTGAAAGAGTGCAAAATAATCAATCACAAAGCATCCCTGTCTTTGTCCTGCCACTTTTTTAAAAATGGAAACCGCAGGGGTATAAAGTTCTTAATGTTAATAGCTCCAGTAAATACCCTCATAGAAATATTTCTGTCGAATTTTAAGAACCAAAACAAAATTTATATTAACTTAGAGATGGATTTCTTAAATGGACTTGCAGTGATTCAATCTTATACTGAACAAGGGCCATTCTCACTGCCCTCTATTCAGTTCCCACCCCTAAATGCTCATGGTTGCTCAGTCCAGCCTCTCCTGGCTGTCTTTACCAGACATTTGTGAGCCAGCTAAGCCTCCTGAAGCCATCAGCAAGAAAGGGGAATTGGGGCCCAGGCTGCAGTAGCATGGACTACAGGGAGATATTGATTTCAGTAACAGATCTGAGTCCCTGTTATGAAGAGGCTGGGAGGAAGGCTATTAGACTGGAAGTGCAATTCAGGGCAGACATATGCAGGAGATCTGTAATGCCCACAGAGACAAATCAATTGAAAACTGGCATTTGTGTGGACACATTACAAACAAAAGTAAGAAAAGAAAGATGTATATTTGAGAAATGAAGTTTTTTTTTAAATACTTTGACAGAAAAAATCCTTTTTTTTTTAAATCCTTTGTTAAAAAATTCTCCACAAATTCTTAAAATGAGGTCAGACGATCTCAGAATCTCAGGTGATCTGACCATAGCTCAATATCACCAGCCCTGTGATTTGACAGTCTTTTGGGTGCCTGCAACGTCTAATTTGAAATTTATCTGTCAAATTTCACTCTGATGTGCCATGAAAAGTCAACCAGAGAATGCATACTTGTGGCATACTGAAGCATGAATTTTGATGGAAAATTTACTCCTGCTGATGTGCTGTGTTCAGACACTGGACTAGCTTAGGAAAAGGAATACTCACAACTTCATTCACAGTTTAATCATGTAATCTGGTCTCTTGGTGATGTCCCATTTTTTTTAATGCCTTCACTAATTTGCTGAGTAGTTTAAAAGAACTGTTGAGAATGTGGATTGCGCTAAAAATTGCACCATAGATCTTGCACACTGTCTCTTATGCTTTTCATTATGGGATGGCAATGTCTGCTACAGAACATGCAATTTACTGTTACAGGACAACCCCCTCCCCTCCCCCCACATTCCATTAGGAATATTTATCCGGTGGTGGCTGAACTCTGGGTGTTGGGGCCTAGGCAATGTGATGCTGAACTTACCAGGAAATGCATGGAAATTCGATCTTGCAACGGAGCAGGGATAATAGGGAGGAATAGTGTGCTCTTTCCCGATGTGACAGGAAGAGGGATGAATCACGGCTGCTGGAATGCTGGCCTGGTGTGTGCCGGGGGAGCGGCGTCTGGAGAGAGTCAGCTGCTCAATGAATTGATGATGGACAGGAAATGGGTAAATACCATTAACACTGGATAGCTGGGTGGGAGATGAGTCAACATGACTGTCCACTCAGACGCCAGCTTCTCGGGAAGATCAGGGGGGTGCTGTCATCTAAGTGTGGGGTGAGTGATCTGGATGAGAGTTTCTAAAAATGCAGCTTCTTAATATCAATAATGATTTACATTAGGCGTTTGAGGAACTGAGAAATTTTCCAAATGGAAGAATAGTTTTCAGTGTTTCTCACTTTTTTGAGAAAAGTAATCTTTGTAGAGTAGAAAGCAATGTTAAAGCTTTATATTACATGATACATTCTGCTTGCAGTGACCTCCGTGGTTCAGTTAATGGAATTCTGTGTCCTTATTTTATTCAATCGATTCTATTCCAATAGCCAAGGAAATGCTAGAGAGAGTAGAGCAGTCTTGGAGTGTTCCTTACCAATAAACCTTCCACATTCCTTTATGGATGGCATTTGTTCACAACTGTCCTAAAGTAGAGCAATACTTTCTTCAGTGTCCCTACAACATGAAATACATTCAATAATATCACAGCGCAAAGTGTTTTCTTTTATATGTTACATAATTATGCATTATCATCACATGCATATGCCTTTGTGTGTGGAAGTGTCACTGCACAATCAAATTCCATTTCAGTTTATTGTAAACAGCACATAATTATTGAATTAATTACTCAGTATTTTGTGAAAAACATAATTGTACAAATTGAGCTGTGCTTATTTAGTAGACATGCCCTCTTCAAAGTACAGAGGGTGAACAACAGTGACAACATCTTATGGATCTAACATCAGCTCGAGTTCTGCTGATGACATTTTTCACCCAAGACTAATTTTCAGCTTCAACACTGAAAAGGTCATTTAAGAATTTATGTGTAATAAGTATGTGTAAATCTGGTACATTTACTTGGACTGTTGAGAAAATTCAATATTGATGCCACTCAGGCACAAGGAAACTTCAGCTCACTAAGTCAAACAAAATTAGAGCCTGCAAAAAGGGAGAAAAAAAAACAAACACGCTGTAAATGTTCACTAAAAGCTCAGCTCGTCTGATAATTAAATCTAGCTGTTGCTGCACATGACAACTTCTCACAGGATGTGGTCCTTGTCCTTGCTGAGATCATATTCCAGTTGTCCCTACAGCTCTCTTTCTTCTTTTTCTTTTTTTCAGATTAGCCATTTGATGCTAAATTCTGGTGAGTTCTGTATATTCTAGTTTTGACTGATGAGAATTTAAATGCCCAATGGTTATGAGTATTCTCCAGAAAAGTGAGCACCACAGAAATGTAGCTGGCTTTACTACTGGAATATATTTTACATTTACATTTATTCATTTAGCAGACGCTTTTATCCAAAGCAACTTACATAGGTTACAGTTCTTTACAATGTTATCCATTTATACAGCTGGATATTTACTGAGGTAATTGTGGGTTAAGTACCTTTCGGTTATGAGTCCTGCTCCTTAACCACTATGCTACACTGCCGCCCCACTGCCGGAATATATGCAATGCCATTTGCCAAGTTATTGGATTTTCCTCAACATACGTTTCACCTATTTTACGCCAAACATGACCCTGATAAGCATGTCCACAAAGCTCCATTTTCATTTAGCCTAACCATAAAACATGTTTCAAATTGTTACTCAGATGTGTTTTGCCAATTTCAAGTCATCTCCTTTGGATTACCTTCGCTATATGGCAGTGCAGCTGTGAATGGTACATTCATGCAGGTGCCAGTTGTCTTTAAGATTTCCAGCTGTTGTCTTTGGATTTCCCATTGCCTCCCCAACCACTTGTCTGACAGAAGGATACTCGTGTCATTTTCCAGGCAGACGAGCCTTACAAGTTTTCCTGCCAGTAGTCTTACATTTTTTAACAATCCATGCTACAGTGGAAAGTGGTGAATTCATCTTTTTGTGAATTCTTTTATAGCCACCTCTCACCTTTTTGAGGTTAATGACCATTTGACTGCAGTCTTCAGGGAGCTGTATGACCTTAACAATGATAATGCATGCTACTAATAAATTTCTTCAGCGTTAACTTTTTTAATACCAATATCATTTTTTTCCTTTTCAATCAGGGATATGAATATTATGTGAGGACACTACAGCAGAATGTAGTATTCATTTTGGCAGTAGACTGCACACCTCAGCCAGGCTTGAGTCTGTGTCATGGACACTAACAGCTTACCCTTGAGAAAGGTGCTGCTCACAGCTGGTAGAATGCCTTAAGTAAATCCAGATGCTGCATGTAACTGATACAAAAGCACTGTAAGTTACACTGAGTAAGCATAACTGCTTCACAAATAAATAATTAAAAAATCAATCACGTAAATTAACAATATTTAACTTAGCATGGAGCACATAGGAACAACCAAATGTCAGCATAGTTATGGAAGATTATTATTTGCAGGATGGCTTTTAATTTTTTTAACGTCATACATATCATGTGTACATTCATTGACTGCAGTTCATTGGTATTTTCCATTATCAGTATTGCTTTTGGTGTGTGGTGACAGTGCTGCAACACCCAGCAGTAGGTGATTCTATGAATACATCTGTTGCAATGTTAGGTGTGTGAACCCACATTCCATGCCTTAGAATTTAAGCCTGAGCACTGTGGGCGCATGTGTGGAACTAGTCATCGTCATCGTTAGTCATACGAATTCGGAGAGAGGTTTAGATCTGAAGCTTTTCATTCACTCGAACCATGTCTCAATGGCACATATTTGGTGCATAACACAGAGCAACCTCAAACGTCTGAAATGGCTTCATGTGAGTGAAGAGAAGTGAACACGTTCTTAAGATATTTCACTCTGGTGAATATTTTATGGCTGGTTAGTTAATCTAAAAAATGGAGACCTCAAGAAAAGAGCATTAGGGACCGCACTGATTCAGTGTGTAACGTCTGCCACAAAGCAGCTGTAAACACACAAAGGATTATGATAGCATCAAAGTGCTGCAGTGACATTAGCTGTTGTTTCTGTAAAATGCAGTGCTGTCTTTAAAGAGCGGAAAGCCCCTCTTCTGATTTTGCTGGAGAGATGAAGCAGAGCAAAAACACCGCAATGCTGGTGTGTGTTGCATCTTCTTAGATCTGCCAGGCTTGTTAAGGCTACCATTGACTGCGATTACACAAACACTCTGGGGCTGAGTCATTATTCACTTTATGATTCTTTAATGGACAGCAAATCACACGGGGCTCCTGTTTACAGTGGGCTGGTGGACTGCTGATCCTGAGGCAAACTGTGAGAGCCACAGTGGAGGCACTTCTCTCTGTGAGCACTATGCTAACAAGCTCGCTGTGAACTGACCTTATTTCAATGATAAATTTAGCAGGTCCTGCCATGTAAGTGTTCTGCAAGAAAACCTACAGTTTTGGACCCATGTCTTTCCTGCTGTTGAGTGATTTCTATCAGAATATAATGTCACTCAAGTATCACACTATTTTCTTTCATTCCGTTTTATAACGTACACATGCATTTCAGAATTCTGTGTTTACGTAAGTGGAGGAATTCACTGTAGGTTGCTCTGTTATGGGGCTCTATAGGAGTCTGCAAGTTGACCGCTTGTCATCAGTGAGAGATGTGTCTGTCTTCCAGTTGGTGCTCTCCTGTAGTGCACCGTGGGACTTGTAGTGTGAAAATGGCCATTGGCTGCAGGTAAATGTGTTGGAAGACTGCTAATTGTGCTAATTGTGTAGCTCCACTACATGAGTGCAAAAAGATGCTATGATCAAGCTAGCTTAATAACAAGGGTTGGTTCTAAGGATAGGGTTAAAATGGGGAGAGGGGCAGAGGAATAAAAGAAGAATACATAATCAAGTCCTACTGTCATTACGTTCATTTCCATCAGCATTCATGTCAGTCCCACAACTCATTAACCCTGCAACCACTACACCTCATCAAATATTGACTGCGCTCTAAACTCTTGTCAAAATTTAAAAGCCACTTATGTTGACTCAAACCTAAATCAAGACTGGCTCTATAGTAAACATGCACTTACCACTGGTTTTCCAACTGCTGAATGTGCAGTTTTACGTTGATGCCATATTTCATTTAGAGCCCATGCTCCTGCAGGAATTTTAGACCATACAGCAACTGGCAATTTCATATAAACTGTGGTGACATGTTTTTCCATTCTTATTACATTATTATTAAGGGACCAAGCACTGAAAATGCCAGACAGCGATGGGAGGGAGGTCTCAAAAGATTTGCAGATGAAAGTTATGAAGCAAAGGGTCAAAGCCTCAGCTGAAGTGAAACCAATATGTCATACCTTGTGTCTTAGCTCTGCTTCATGGCAAGTCAGATGTCACATGTGAGAGAGGTCTGAGCACCACATAACCATACCGGTAGTTCTTCTCTGCAGATGGCAATGTGATGTTTGATTTTGATTATACTTTTAGGCGAGATGTTAAATGTAGTTTGTTAATGTGATGCTGTAGAACAGAAATCACGCCCCCAGTTACACAACAGCCGTCTAAATGCCTTATCCCAGTCATGCCGATGTTCTGTAAAACTTCTTTTGAACATGGTTGTCAAACTGAGTTGTATACTGTGGAGAGAGCCTTAGGGTGAATGCTAGTGTGGATGAGATGTTCTGTCTTGAAAAGTTCAGGATGCGTCCCCAATGGCTGTGAAAGCCCTGTAACAGCGCTCAAAAACTAGTTGGTGTGTGACGATTTGTGTATAGTGTAGTAACTGTGATTTTTGTATTGTGCTCCCATATCGTTCCGTTGTGTTTTGCAAAACACAGGCAGCTTTGGGTCAGGTCAGGCCCTTGGATGTACAGTATCCATAAGGGGAAACAGAAATCAAGCCAAGCCAAGCAATCCAATCAATCCTATCAGGGACAAAGCTGCATTGTCACAGTTGCGCAGTGCAGAAAACACCAGCGACCATAATCCAGCGACCATAATGGAATGCATCTTTCTTTATTACCCTCAATGGGGAACGCCTGCAGTTTCACAACACTATCGCAACCAGTGTGGCCTTTATTGCCATCGAACCCATGAATCCTTCAACTAAATGCATAACCCAAGAGAGAGCGGCTTTTTTGAAGCAATGGTGAGTTGTCTAATATTCAAGACCAACTAAACATTCCTCTGAGGTGGAGGGTGAAACATTGCTATCCTTTACAGAGTACTGTACACAATAAGCTACAGTACATAATAGAGCATACAGGAGTAAGAGCAAATGTCCTTCTCGTGACTGAACCCACTACCATCTGTCTACCAATTAGTGCCCACACAATTACTCCACACTTATACTCCTAATAACATCATCATAATGGAAGTATGTGTATTAGATTGAATAGAAATGAATCATTTGCTGTGGGACGACAGTGATGGAGTGAGGGAGGAGGGGGACGGAAGAGAGAGCCTGGTGTTCTCTTTGTCTCGTCAGCCTCAGTGTCGGGGGAGAGATGAAGATTTGAGGCAAGCGATCTGGAGTCTCTCGCTCAGCAGAGGACGCAGAACGTTGCCTGTCTCCCCGAGTTGCATCGTGTCCCTGTCCCGGCACATGTCTTCCGCTGCTTTCCCCTCCCACATGTCTTAAGTGGCTGGAGGGGGTGGGGAGGGAGAGGGGAGGGGATGGCCTCTCAGACAGGGCCCATGCGGTGTCCTTGTTGGCCTGGTCCTTTTTTGATTTGGTGAGCTGCGTGTACTTACATAAGGAGAGGCAGACAACCAGATGTTTCAAGCTGATTCCCGCAGTCTGTGGAGATGTGGGCTGGCAGGTGTATGAAGCAGCAGGAACGTGAAGGCCAGTGCTTTTCTGTTCCCATGATGCTCCAGGGGGAAAAGCTTAAAGAGCCACAGAGCCTAGACTGGGAGCACTAGGGAGAAAAAGTCCATTTCCTCTTTGTAGCCATTTTAAATCATCTCTCTCATTTTTGTCATCCTTTTGCCATTCCCACTATTTTTCTTCTGTGGAACACCCCCCCCCCCCCCCCCCCCCAATCTCATTCTCTCTATTATACCATAATTCCAAGTCAGCTCTGTGTGGTGTCTCTGTGCAATGTACAGGTTTCTCAGTTCATGAAAGAAAGGAATGGGGTACATATTCAGATGCTGTAGTGTTCTTCTTTCTAGATATTCAACTGGTCATTCTCTTCTGTGTACATGCCTTTGTTTACGTGAATGAGGTGTATTCTGCTTCTACCACTGTCAGGTTGCCTTACAATGCACACACACACACACACCCATTTGCTAGACAATGACTTTATCCCTTATTTTCTCACCTCAACAGGACTAGGGAAGTTTGGCAATACGCATGGTTTTTGAACACAAAATGTTTTTAGCTTTGCCTTATTCCCAGGTTTTATACCTGAATAAGACGCCTTGATTATGACTAGGCTAATCAAGAGGTTTGTTTGGCCAGCCTCTCTCAGAGTATGGTGCTCCATCAAGGTTAAAGCAGTTTGCTTCCTATCAATCGATTTCATTGCATTTCATTCTTGTATAATTGGTCCAGTGGCATTCATAAAAGGGATGAAGAATTTTTCACAAGCTGACCTTCTGATTTCTTCTAATATATTGTTGTCACAGGGCTTGGTTCCAACCAGTGTTGGCATATTCTGAATTATGCAGCCATTCCAAGGAAACAATTAGAACTCCTTTGGAGACTGGTTCAATTACACTGTTTTTATGAGTTGTTTACTCTCGTAAGTGAACAGAGGAGAGGGATCTGTGGCAAAACTGGCCCAACAATGTCACTAAAGGCCCAAACTTTGAAATTTCTCATGTGCTGGCTTTTGTGAGACCCTGGAAATGTAGGAAAGGTTTCCATTTTTGCATACAGGGACACCTAGTTCTTCTCTCCTTGAATGGATCCACAGGCAATTACCCAATATTCCTCGCCACGGTGTCTTGACATGTGTCTGTAAGGGCATGTGCAGAACTAGCTCTGTAAAACGAGTTAAGAGACTTCTAAACTAGCACAGCAATGATCCCTCTGGATGTAACTACTGAAATAGACATGGCACACTCTCACCCCCCCCCCCCCCCCCCCCTCAGCGCCCCGCGAACCCTCTCCCTCCCTGTGACCTACGGGTCCTAATTAGTTCAAGTCTCGTAGGCCCCCACTCATCACTCATGTAAGATTCCCCCAGAGGTCCCACCAGGGCACAGCCTCGGCCAACTTTGATGCAAACTTCTGCAGACCTTGAACCTGAACCGCGTGCAGCATTCACGTACGTGCCCAGCCATGTGTAAAAAGTGTGCACACAGGGACACATACTCACACGTACATAGCGTCTCTCTCTTATACATACACACAGACACAGACACACACATACACACACAGAGACTGGAAATAAACTGCCTCTTCGGGGTTATCATATCTGCTTTGCTTTATTCCTCTCAATTTAAAAATATAAACCCTTCACAACCATCTCATACACTACACGTAAACCAGGAAAAGCCTTCTCTGTTTATTTATACAAATCCGTGTCATGTGTATAAAAATAAGGAAGACATACTTTTCCTGTTTGAATAGGTATTTCTTTGTTTAATAATGTCAGTATATTAAAGGAATCGCTTACACCATGGGACCATGTATTTCTGCACCTTCGCTGCCAACACAAGCTGTGTGCATCATCTGGTTAGAGCTAAAAAAAAAAAGGAAAAACGAATGAGAGAGGGAGAGGGAAAAGGCAGCAAGAGGTGTTACATAAGAGAACGTGACTTGCTTTCATCTCCCAGTTCCATCAGCTTAAGAGGAAGAGAGGGAGCGGTGAAGAGAGAGAAAGAGGGTGATGTTTGAAAGGAGGGGGATTCTATTTTTAGAAACACCAGTTATGGGACATTCTCCATTCTTGCCTTTTTTTTTTTCTTGGCGTCCTTTTTTTTTCCTCCATCTGCATAATTGCTGAGCCTTTGGCGAGACCTGTGTATTATTGAAGGAATATAGCTTCTAGAAGGAGCCATGGAGCGGCTCTCATGACTGAAATGGGTGCTTGGTGCTGCACTGTGTCTGCTCCCCTTGGTGGCTCGCTCTCCCACCCTCAGTGAAGTGCCTGTTTGTCATGGCTCCTGTCCCCACAGCTCGGAGCATTATTCTGTGCCTTTGGTTCCTCCTCCATTCCGTGGTGGGTTTTCACAGCAGCGAAAGCCATTGAAACCCATCAGATGCATTCCTGGACGCATGTGTGCCGCCGCGGCGAAGAAATGTGGCATCCCACAATGCATCCATCAACACTCTGAGGTTCCTTTCAGAGGCTGTGTTAACCCAAAGCACCTCAGCTGCAGGTCAGCCTCCATGTTTGGGTTTTCAACATTTGTTTCAAAACCCACTCCATTACCACCTGCTACCACACAAGCCTGCTTCAGTAGATTCCTATCACCTCCTATGGGTAAACCCCCAATTCCTGTCTGGATGCTTTGTGATGAGTTTCATAAAGAGTGCTTGCAGCTGACCTGACGATGGAAGCCAGTTGATTAGTGTCATTAGTATTTCAGAATACGGGGACACTGCAATTCTCCAATGATGCTAATGACAGTGGCTTTCCCAGTGCAGGGAGTCCCAGCTGGCTCAGGGACAGTTGGCACCGTGCTGCTCTCTTCAGTAGACCCTCAGTTGAAATGGTTCCTCCAAGCTCAGAGGCAATCAGCAAGACTTTGCCATGCTGCATGGGGTTCCACTCTCGGGCCTTGGGGGTATGGAAGCCTTACAATTGTTGAGAGTCCTGGAAGTGAACCATCCTGAATGATTATAAAGACAGAGATAGTGACTTATGCGATTTGCAAGTGATCAGAGCATTAGAGTATTAACAGAGTATTAACTTGCATGAGGATGGTCCAGTTCACACAGGGGAAAGTGCTGGCAGGCTGTTGGGCCTCCACTGAAGATTACCAGCTCGGCTATACAAGTGTCTGATGAGAAATGGTTGGGAGAAGGGGGGGATCAGTCTGTGGTGGAAGCCACATCATGAGGGCACCATCTCAGTCTGGGATATTACAGTTTCCACATCTCAAAATGTTGCACTGACAGAGCCAAGTTAATTTCAAAATTGAGGGACATGAAATGATGTTTAGGTAGAAAACCTTCTGTAGATAACAATTTATCTAATTGTTCAAAACATAGCACAACACAGTTCCCAATGTCCCAATAGAGAGCAATATTGTTCCATTTTGGCTTTGTCAACAAAAATAATAATTGTTTGGAGGACAAGAGCATGCTACGCCTCTGGACATGTAGTGTGAACCAGCACCCAGCTGAGGTGGAATCAGTCCACGAGACCAGAGTCACCTGATGTTAGATTGGGAATATAAAACAGGGAATTTTTCCTTATCTTGTGCTTTTACAAAGGGGCTAACACAGCTCCAAGTCACAGCGGGAAGCTCACCTCCTGAGAGAAGTGACAAACGCCTGCTACTGGTTTATGTTCGTGTTTATTTTTCCCCTCACTTTTTTTCTGATGCTGAATGCAAAAAAGCCCAGCCCCATTCTCCTGTTCTGGCAAGCGAGCCGGCGCACATGTTGCGGTCGGGATACGACTGCGAGGCTACAGATTGACATATCTGCAGACTGCTCCGCGCTCTCAGATGCAATGCAAATGAGATGGCCGTATTCCATCGCCCTTGGGGTCATCGCTACTCGCTGACTTATTATAAAGTAGTTTGTACCTGAGCTGAGAACATTGGGGGGGGGGGGGGAGGTGGGAGTATTGCTATGCCAGTTTTTTTTTTTTTCATTCTCTATAAGGATTTTATATTTTAAGGTCATCCCTCAGGCGAATGAAGACACACACGCATACACAGGTATATACACTCGTGCTCACGTCGTTGACTAAGTGTTACTGTTGGGTCTGTTTCATCTTTAAAATCACTTCCCTGAAGAGCATTGCCAGTGAAAGGTAAAATGTATTTGGAAGTGTGTTTGTTCTAACACAGTAATCTTTTACATCACCAATGCTAGATGCAGAGCGAAGGAAGGCTTTTAGACTCTTTCATACCCGCACGCAAATGGAAGACAAGGTTCTCAGACTGTCAAAATAACTTCTAGAGTACATACAGTAACACTAAAGAGAATGACTGAAGGGAGTTTTGACTGCCTCTGTGCTACAGAAAGCGATCGGGTGACTTGGAAAGGTATACATACCTTAGGGGGCATTATACAAGTTGCCCGTGGAATGGCGGTGGGTATAAAAATTAGGAGTATGTGAGCCAGTGACTGTGATGCACTTTTGGGGGGAAATGCTTTTAAAGCCATGTGCCACAGTTAGTCAGATTCAGCCAAGCAAGAATTCCGTGCAAGAATTCATGCAAGAATATGGCCAGTACCAGCTAGTTTATTACATAAAAGGCTGGAGCTGGACTTTATTTGACTCGACAAGGCTAAAATATTCTGCAGTACTCCACAGTGCACAGACCTCTTTCGGGAAAAAAAATAGCCTTAAGTATGCTCTTAATCAACATGCTCAGCACAGGTGGGAAGGGGGGGAGGCAGGTTGGTGTTTTTTGCAGCTGTGTCTTTCCCATATCAATCTCTGTTTTCATGGACCTCAGATGGGACTGAACAGGAAAGGAATGGAATAACTGCAGGCATAAAGACCAACTTAAACAGATGAGCCACTTTAGAGGTGAACTCGTCCTCTCTGTTGCTGACGTTCCCTGAAGCTGATCAGCTGGTTCGTTCACAGAAAATGAAGCTCCACAATGAAGTGCATCCATTATCTCATCTGGGCAACGTGGAATTGGCTCTGTCACCTTCACGGGTCTGACGCTGTTGAGTGAAGGTTAGTGGCCGCAAGGTCGTTAACAGTGTTTAATGACTTCACCGAGTCCGCCCTCCCTCATCTCGGAAACCTGATCTGTCAGTCACGTCACCGCCCAATCCGATTGCTCTGGGACAGGGAAGAAAGTGGAGCACAGAGAGAGCTGCACATCCCCTGGCATCTCCCTGATAAATCCACAGAACGAAAACCTGTTAGTCGTTAATTGTCCATCTGTAAGAATTTTATAGAGCAGCTGTTCTAACAAAATAATTTAGCCAAACTAATCTTGTCTGGGTCTGACTGCTTGGCTGTGCCCTGGAAAACGGTTCTGATGGTGTAGAGGACAAGGGTCGCATGCAAGCACCACTGGAAGGCTGTGTAGTGCTTTAGATTGCTGGCAGGAATCCTAGCAATCCAACAAGAACCGCTTACCTGTCTGTCCAGTGGATTTCACATGCTGCAGTCCAGGGATGATACCACAGTAATTGCACTGGTTTCCTGCCTTGTAAATTTACATTACAGCAGGGCCTTGCAGATTAAGATATCCCAGTCTGCACCACCCAAAAAATTAGGTTACCCAAGAATGAGCTTAGTGGTAACAAATATCCAGGCTTGTTTTTTTTTTTGTTTTTTTTTTTTTAAAAAAGTAACCACCCGCTCAATTCAAGTCATCATATCAACTAAACCTAAAATGACTAAAATTTACTTAAAACTTAAAATTTATAGGTCTGACAGGTTAAAAATATTGCACCTCACAGAATACATACTGTGGAAATGACTTCATCATTACTCAAGAAAACAATTTATAGTTGCATTTAGAGTAAGTGTGAACATACACATATGCTTCTTTGTGACAATGACAGATTTCTCCCATGTTCTCATCCACATTTGCTTTTATCACCTCCAAAAGTCTTTTTTTTTTCAATCAAACCAATTTTTTGTTCATTTTTATTCATTAGCATGTGCATATTTTTATGATAGAAAATGAACTTTCTCGGAGTCTGCTCCTTGCTGCAGTGACCGCAAAACTGTTTTCCTCTGGCTCCCTATGATTTATTGTATGCCTTCCAATTTTCACAGGCTTTGTTCGGTCAGGATTTCTCTCTGTTTGGACGCTCACCAAACACTCTAATAGGCTGACTTTTTTAGAGCCAGATAACATTCTAATTTATTGTAATTTTATTTCATTGAGCCAATGTAATGCTGTCCAGATTCAAATGGTTGTGTTTGATTTTTTTGCTGCTGGACGTTTTTTACTGCCGATCTGAGACTCGGTGGAAGGAATGCTACGCGGCTGGCTGGGCTGCAGCAGTAAGTTTGCTCTCTAGGGAGGACCGTACGCTGTATGGTGGCAGGATTGTGGGTCGGTCTGTCGGGTAATTTAATAGTGTGCTTGTGTGAACAGGCAGAGCATGGAAAAATTATACATACATACACACACACACACACACACACACACATATACACACACACACACACACACATATATATATATATATATATATATATATATATATATATATATGTGTATATATATATATATATATGTGTATATATATATATATATATGTGTATATATATATATATATATGTGTATATATATATATATATATATATATATATATATATATGTGTATATATATATATATATATGTGTATATATATATATATATATGTGTATATATATATATATATATGTGTGTATATATATATATATATATATATATATATATATGTGTATATATATGTATGTATGTATACTGTGTATGTGTTTATATACAGTATAAGTGGTGTACAGTATATATACAGTTTATATGATGTGCCATTTGCACATCAGGCTCATCTCACCTCAACAGCCTTTATAGTTGTGCAGGAGCACTTATGCAGGATGAATGCCATCCTCTCATGAATGCCATACACTCACACACCACTTGCCACACAACAGTGAAGTGTCTGCCAATTGGAGGATAGGAACTATTCTGCTGATGACATTTCAGCAACTTGCAGGTGCCTGCTGATTTGTGGGGTACCTGACATGAGAAAAGAGAGGGGAGCCTGGCTGACTTATCCACCCTCATCCCCAGTATAACAATTCATTTTGTTGATGTTTGCAAATATCATGGCTCAGCCTGCTCTTGAGATGAGTGTCTTGCCGACTGATCTTCTCAGGAGCCCTGTACTATTTTTCAAGTTATATTTTTTTATTCCACGTGGCAGTCTATGTACATTGGTCTGTTTTTGACAAACAGTTCTGCAGTTGCAGTCATTTTTTCAGAAGGATAAGAAGTTGCAGCTTCAGTATTTTTCCAGTATTTTGTGCAATGTGCAAAGAATTCTCCTTTATTTTCCATTTTCAACATGTTGTCAATGTGTGTATGTAGGGAAAATGGTCAGAGATGCTTTCGTCTTAATATATTTTGCCTCTTGTTAAAAGCATTATCTCATTATTTCATTCTGTTTTGCTGTGTTTAAATTTTTTGAAATAGATTAATATTTGTTTTTCCATATTTGTACTCACTGTCTGGAACAGTTTTTAATTTGTTTTGCAGTACCATTTCCTTCTCTTAGAGTACAGTCAGACTTGAGTAATTTCCAGTGCGGGTCTTGGTCAGCTGTTACTTACTGTTTATGGCAGTTTTTGTTTGTACACTTATTACTACTTACTTACTTTTTATGTATTGCATCAGGACATTTTTCTATGTGTGAATTGTGTGGGTTCATTGACATTCTGTTTGATGGATTCCTTTTATATTCCTTTTATAAATATTTCAGTTTTTAATTGAACCATTTAATTTGGCTTTGGTTAAAATTGTTGACGGCCCACAACTCATCAGGGTCAATCACTCAGGGGTGGTTTGGTTTACTCAGCATACTCATCTTGGGAATTCTGTGTAGTTGTGCACCACACCCTTTTGACTCTTCTGAGGAGGAGGAGGTGTATTCCATTTCTAATGGGAAACCAAAATTTTCATGAAGGACAAAAAGATCCATGCTGTTGAGAGCCAGTCAGTTGCAAATACAATGCACATCCCTAGCTGAAAGAGCAAGAAAAAGCCCCCATCATACTCAGTCCTGTGTGCTGTTTGGCCAATCACATGCTTGCATTGATAAGGAACTGTCTCATTTACAAATAAACATGCTGAGTAATCTCTCTTCCCACGGACTGACATCAGCACTAATAAATCACATCCTCACACCTCCTCCTAGAATGGTGCCCTGGTGCATGATGTAGTGTTTGTATAGCAGACGAATTTCAAAGCAGCAGGGTCAGTTACCATTTGCTTTTTTTAACAGGAAGGTTAAAAATGTGTTAGTAACACACAGCAATTAACCAGACAATAGTACAGTCAGAACTGAACTGTAATTTCTTTTCCATGATCAATCTACTGATTTGTTCCTTCTTTCATTGTGGTCAGTATAGCTACCACTGGAGCAAGCTATGGACACTTGGGCTGAATACTACTTTATTTTGAATGCAATAAATGTTATTTATGGTAACAGTTATTACAATTGCATACCCATTATTTTATGATTTTCTTTTTTCTTTTCTCTGGTGCCCATTGGTGGTCTGCCTTTGCTTTTATCCTTTGTTCAGTAACACTTTTTTTACTGTCTGGTAATAACAACAGAATCAGAACAAAAAAAATGTAAAAATCTCACAGCTCTAAAACTTTCCAAAAGCTAGCCAGCCAATACACTACTCTTGTTGATTGCTGGTTGTTTGCTTACATAATACAATCAGGCTAACTAAACAAAAACTGTATATATAACTAGTTACACAATCTGTGATTCATCATTATTGAAGTGACACCTCTGAGGCGTGTTCAGAAGTATTTATCATTCAAGAACAACAAAATAATTCTAAAAACTGTTCTGTCCAGGTTGGAAAAATTAGGCCATTTTCTTACTGGTAACAGTAAAGATTAGCTTTTTTGTTGGCAATATATGTAACACATGCAGCCAAAGCTGAAATTTTTTACAGGGTTTTAATGTCTTATAGTGGACTCAATCAATAACAAAGTACCTGTCTCCAAATATGCTGTGTTACACACCTACACTGAGGGTTGAGTAGATTAATTTGTCCTTTTGCTTTCAACCTTCGCATGAACTACCAGCAGACTTGCTGTTATGTGACTGTGCTTCAAATGACAATTACTCTTTTAAAGATAATGAGTGAAATGAAGAGGACAGTGACAGAAGTGCGGATCCATAATGCCGTTGGTGTTGCTGTGCTAACTGTCAGATCATGTCCACAAATGCTGAGAGCTCGGCCTGCCAGGAGCCAGGCATTGATTATCGAACGCCGACTCGGGCGCTGGGACGTGTCACTCACCATCCGAGTTTCAGGTCGGTCTGCGTAGATAGAGGCAGATGCTTGAGGTTGCTTTGCTTCTCGTTAAAGGCTTCAGATCCCTACAGACAGGAAGGGGAATGCAGCAAATGTCACATCCATCGCCAGATGTACACACCATGAGGATAAAATTGCATTCATTTGTTCAAAATGTTCCACGTTAGTTAAACTGTTTGTTTTTCTATTCATATTTTAAATTCAGAAATAACTATATATGGAGTATCAACGTTATTTGGATAGGTGCTGTACACAGAACACAGAACAGACTCTCATTTTCTATATTGTACATCGCCTGTCAGATAACTGCAGTGGGTTTTGGGTGAACCTTCCTTCTAATATCATCACTCAACACAAACACAGATGGGAATAATCATCAAAAGCAGTTGCTTTCCACCAGATATATGCATTGCACAATTCATATATACAGGCAGGTCAATATTTGGGGGATAGGTTAAGGCATGGGAGAAAATTCTTTAAAATGGCCTACAAAGATATGGCTAAAGGGCAAGAGATGGAAACATTGGGCTCATTCAGCTAAGTTTCCTGGCCCATGTGCAAGATGAATCCTCCAGCTCAAAATGAAGTTAGGGTCTGAGCTGTGTCATTTGCAAACACTGACCAGAAGTCCATAGCCACCAAACACAGTTGGCTTTGTTCTACCAGAATATGATGGGTTTCATCAGCCAGGGTCCCCTCATTGCACCACTCTCACAACTCATCAGATCACCCCGGTGAGATTAGGGAAGTGTGCCTACCCTCCGTTCAGCATTTGCTCCTCTGGTGCACCGTAATACTTGTAGTGTGAAAAATAGTGGTTGTTGGAGTGCAGGCTTATCAGAAGATTGCATTTGCTGCACTCCTGAACAAGGACAGGGAGTCTTGCATCGAGACAAGCCTAATGGATAATTGGCAAAGTTGTGCATTGTTGACCTGACAGCGTTGTGGATGAGCACTTATGACATTCTCTGCTGACCCTCTGCATGTCATCTGTGGAAGATTTGCCACAGCGAAGTGCTTTTGTGAAACAAAGTAGGAAAATTATCTCAACTGTTGTACTTTTGGATGCAAAAGTGGGCAAAGAAAACCAAACAGCTTTATGAATTGTTCTATATACTATGCCTTAAACTATAGTATACTCACTATACTATGAAAGATGTTTGGTTTTTAACTAATATCTATCAATATTTTTTGTGTTTAACTTAATAAACTGTAATAGTGAAGTAAATTAATGATGTTGTTTAGCTAAAGTTTATGACATTTTGTGATGAGAGCGAAAAATAATGAAAATGTTATTAGTTATCTTGCTAGACAGTTAATGTGAAGACAGTGTTTGAGAGCCATTTTGCCAGTATGGTGTATTACATAACGTTTGATTACAATTTCTGAACATCTCTCTGACACCTGTGAGTAGAAGAGATTTGAGGAAATAGTGCACAAGATCAAATCTCGTTTTTTTTTTTTTTATACCACATGGCTTGTGTTCGAAAAACCTTTGTGGCACACATAGGTACTCTCTGGCAAAATACACCCATGGCTTTACATCCATTATGGATGGCAAACGTTTGACAAAACCCCAGTTCTTATAGACATTCATATACTTGTCCTTTCCCTGTACCTTACATGGCCCACACAGTGAAATGGATTAGTACATAATTACTTACTCATGCCAAGCCCCCATGAGAGTCCAAAGATATGCGCCACCATCGAACTGTACCCACCATTTGGGAACAACCAGCTGATGGAGGGGGCTTTTCCTCATTTGGCTGAGTCTTTGACATAGGCACTGTGTTAGATTTTAGTTTTCAATGACTAGGGGTGCCACAGAAATGTGACACCTTGCATAGAATGCACACACACACACACACTCCCACACACACACACACACACACTATACTGTACACACACCTGCCCACAGTCCCCAGTTGCCAGGGGGGAAAGTCCACAGTTGTGAGCCATGATGCTGGCACAGGAACTCCCTCAATCAGACACCCTGTGAGTTACCGTGACCACTGCACCTGCGTCCCCTCTACAGCAGTGTTACTCTTAATCAGTGCGTTGCTCATTGCAGCCCTTTCAAAAGGAAGTCAGGCCTCTGTGAGGTCAGTGGGATCTCTCAGTAATGCACCCTGAAAGGTGGTCTTAAATCAGTGTCTTTGGAAATGCATTTAGCCTCATCAGAAGATAGGCTCTGACAGACATAGACATGCACTAAATAAGACAATAAAGAGATATGGAGAATTCTTATTCTAAGCTATACACAGTTCACATTAAAAATATATCAACATACAGTCATAATAAACATATCGAAGGTATTGGTGCACATGGTTTGTGTTGACAGCACTAATCTAATTTAACAACTTGCCTCATCTTTATGTAAAATATGAATGTTAACAGTTAACAAGACTGGTGTCACTGTCTATTTTGTTTGTGTGACCTGTGAAAGACTTTTGTTCCCTGTGTTTGTTCAAACCCAAATATAAAAGCAAATATGTTTCACTCAGATGTATGTTATTGTACTGTAGGTCCTTAAACAAATAAATTGTACTGATTAGCATTCTTAGTATAGTAATGTTAATTAGTCTTGAGGTTAATAGGTTTGAGACCAAGAATATACAGAGTGTCTCTAGGATCAGGGTAATTCTCAGTGCCCTAGATGCAATATTTAAGTGCTGCAGGGATGTTCTGGATAAAATGTGTAGTTTACCAAGACTCTGTGACACTTATTTTAGGGAAAAGTTACTTACCTCATTTCTAAAATATCAGTGGTGTTTTGCTATGGACATCACTTATGTCTGCTTTGTCCTTATATTTTCATTTTAGTTATCTAATTGCAGAGGATGGCTGATTGATGACATTCACTGCAGAATGACTTATTTTATACAAATAGGTGTAGTGGTCACATTGTCTTTGTGATATGCAGCTTCCTGCCTCTTGTTTAATATTATGGCACATTTTGCACAACCTTATCTGCCGTTAATAGCAATAGTAGTGCACTGTTTAATAATTTATTAGAAGTAAGGACTGAGATCTATATAAGAACAAAAGAACATAAAGATGATCTAAGAGAGAAGGCCACTCAGACCATCCACGCTTATCACAGTGCTTGCTTTCTAGAATGAATCTGTATTGAGCTTGGTCTCAACCAGTCCTAGCACTTCTGACTGCACTGAAATTCCATACACTAAAAACTGCAAAAATATAGCAGTTTTACTGTACTTTGTTTCTAGTGTCTGTGTGACAATTCCTTTCTTTAATTGCCTGTACTATCTGTTTCTGTTGATAGAACTTAGTCAATTGAAGCTATGAGAGAATTTAAGACTAAAGTGATTAATGCCTTAAGTCTCTACTTAAAAAAACATCTGTTTAAAAGCTGAGACTTATTTTCCGTCTTTGCACCTTTTCTAGAGCTTCCGTGTCTTTTTCATAGTTCAGTTACCAGAATGCATTTTTCTGAATGTGGTCTGAGGTGTTGTATACGCTTGTTCCTGACAGAGTTGAGTCAACTTCAAGACCTCAACTTCAACTTCAAGTTTTTCTCTTTGAATGGACACCCCATTATGTTCCCCTATAAAATATTAATGCTTCAATATATGAAAAGCTTTACATTTGGTAGTGTTACATTTCATTTGCCAGCTGTCTGCTCATATCTGGACTTTTATCAAATTGTACTTTACAGTTCCAGTAACTTCCAAAACATTTGCTGCTCTCTTTGTATCAGTGTTGAATTCAGCTACCTACTTTCCAGTATCGTTTCTGGCATCGATCCACCTTCTATATCATCCTGCTACAACTGCTACTGATGATAATATTTTATTATTATTATTATTATTAGTAGTAGTAGTAGTAGTAGTAGTAGTAGTAGTAGTATTTCATGCTAAAGCTAATTTTTGAATCCACAGGAAGAAAACGTTTTAATTCCCAGTCTGCCTCACAGCAATAAAAACGTTTTGACTGAGATTAGGCTTATCATGCTTTATATTTATTGATACCTCATAATTCATCATTGTGGAATAGTTAGGGAATTGGGTTAGTCGCTAGGAGGTTGCAGGTTCAATTCACATATGGGACACTGCTATTTGTATCCTGGAGCAAAGTACACTTCCTGACCCAATTAGCTTCGGCAAATATTCAGCTGTATAAATGGATAAAATGTAAAGCCTAAGCCACGGAAGTTGCTGCTGACTGCTTTTGCAGAGGCAGTGCTTGGTTGCCGTCCTGGAAAATCGCTCAAGTGTACTGATGCCTTTCCAAAACCAACCCTCAGTGCTCACAATTCTGCACCGCTTGCCAACTCAGATGGGCACTTCAAGCTCTTGGCTGCAGTACAGGCATCTACAGAACGTGACGATTCAGGTTCACGGTGTGTTAAGTGACACGCCCTGTGAATAGCTCTGACCTAGATTCTGCTGGAGTTGTGAAGAGCTTTTTGGGGGTTGTTTAACACACTGTTCTTTTGATGCTGTCAGTTGCCCAACTCACCCTCTGTCTCTCTCTCTCCCCCACAGTGGGTGGCATTTGCCTCGCTGTTCTTCATCCTGGTGTCCATTACCACGTTCTGCCTGGAGACGCATGAGGCCTTCAACCCCATCACCAACCGCACGGAGCTGGAACACTCAGAGAATGGCACGCTCGAGCGTGTGATCCAGGAGACCGAGACTGTGGTCTACCTCACCTACATCGAGGGCGTGTGTGTGGTGTGGTTCACCTTCGAGTTCCTCATGCGCGTCACCTTCTGTCCGGACAAGCTAGAGTTCATCCGGAACACCCTCAACATCATTGACTTTGTGGCCATCCTGCCCTTCTACCTGGAGGTGGGGCTCAGTGGCCTGTCTTCCAAAGCTGCCAAGGACGTGCTGGGCTTCCTCCGCGTGGTCCGCTTCGTCCGCATCCTGCGGATCTTCAAGCTGACGCGGCACTTCGTGGGGCTCCGGGTCCTCGGCCACACCCTGCGGGCCAGCACCAACGAGTTCCTGCTGCTCATCATCTTCCTGGCCCTGGGCGTGCTCATCTTCGCCACCATGATCTACTACGCCGAGCGAATCGGGGCCAAGCCCAACGACCCGCGGGCCAGCGAGCACACGCACTTCAAGAACATCCCCATTGGATTCTGGTGGGCGGTGGTGACCATGACCACCCTCGGCTACGGGGACATGTACCCCCAAACTTGGTCGGGCATGCTGGTGGGCGCCCTGTGTGCCCTTGCCGGCGTGTTGACCATCGCCATGCCCGTTCCTGTCATTGTCAACAACTTCGGAATGTACTACTCCTTGGCAATGGCTAAGCAGAAGCTACCAAAGAAAAAAAACAAGCATATCCCACGGGCCCCTCAGCTTGGCTCCCCCAATTACTGTAAGTCGGGTGTAAACTCGCCACATCACAGCACACAGAGCGACACGTGCCCCCTGGCACAAGAAGAGATATTAGAAATAAACAGAGCAGGTAGGAAACCTCTGAGAGGCATGTCCATCTGATTGAAAAAAAAAACAGAGTCTTGAAAAATGACTTACTAACAAAACCCCTCTTCTTCTTCTTCTCCTCTTACTCCTAACCTGCCGTCCACACTCACCCTTCTCTCCCCCTCTCCCCCCCCCGCCGACTCACCAATCACCAATGACACTCCCTTCCCACGAGCCATTACACGCCACGATCCGCACGACACCCCCTTACGATTCCCCCTCCACGCCCACACGCGTCACCTGTCCACTTTCAACCATCATTAACCTCCTACCAAGCAGATCCTCACTCCCGCCTCTAACCCCCCCCTCCTCCCCCCCCCCCCCCCCCCCCGCCACCTCTCACTCCACCCCCTTACTCGTGTGAGCGAGCCGCATTCCCTAAGTCAGTGCTCCGCCAAAGGAAGGCGGCGGCGCATTCATCCAACGGCATACCACCGTGGCCCGCGTCCTGTTCAGATCTCACCCGCCTCTTTCCTTTACCCCTCCATTTTACAAAACCTCACCACATCCTAACAATTATGGGGGACACTGTTCTCTTAAACGAGCTGATCCCTTCCCTTGAAACTGTTTCCTCCTGTAATTTCCAGACCGCAGTTGACTGGGTCTCGTATTTTCAGTTGGGTTAAGGGGCGCCCCTAGTGCAGGACTGTTTAAAGAGTCAGCCTGGAACTTT
The DNA here is from genome assembly GCF_013368585.1 of Megalops cyprinoides. Taxonomy (NCBI): domain Eukaryota; kingdom Metazoa; phylum Chordata; class Actinopteri; order Elopiformes; family Megalopidae; genus Megalops; species Megalops cyprinoides. The sequence continues at coordinate 12,744,453 of NC_050595.1, read as the reverse complement.
AGTAATTTTCAGACAATTTAGGAGGAAGATGTGTCACTTATGCGTTTATGCATTCACTGATTTATAACAAAATAAGAGACATCGAAACAATCCCGCATACACAGTACATTTTGAGTTTATTGGATTTTGTAAGAAACTTTTTGAGTTTTTGAACTTGATGTGCTGTGTATAGCTCTCTATGTTACCATCAAACTGCTGTACAGGGAAACAGTATTAAATAGAACAGCCGCAAATTAGCCAAAAACGAACTGCAGGCATAAAGTTGTAAATTAGCTTGCTTGCTTTCTAATTGCGTCAAGCTGGCTAGCCAGCTCCAATAAGACAGCTGCAAAGTTGTAGCTGACATGCTATGTAAATGGACTGCATTTATATAGCGCTTTTCTACTCATTTGAGTACTCAAGGCACTTTACAGTTATATGCCTCACATCTACCTACCAGTGGCAGAGGCTGCTATACAGGCTTACCAACTGGCCACTGGGAGCTGTTGGGGGCTCAGTGTCTTGCTCAAGGACACTTCGACACTCTGCCAGGATGAGCCAGATTCGAACTAGGGACCTTCCAATCCCCAGTCTCCTGAGCCACTGTCGCCCACAATCAAGGTGTGCAGGACACCAACTTTTAACGGCTTTTAAAAGTTAATGTACTTACATTAAGTACATTAATTCATGTTGCATTCATCTCAAATGTGATTTCATCTAAGACCAATAGTAAATGTTCATTTAATGGTGACCTCTGCTGATTAAAATAGAACTTTCAAAGTAAGGGTCACCACAACCTTGATTGATGTGTTTGATACAAAGTAAAATGTGAAAATGTTTTTTTGTTTCAAAAATGAATTTCATTTTCCATCTGTTGATTTGACATTGAAATCGTCAGTTAAAGGGAGGTTTCTAAGCTGCTTTTCAGCAGTTTGGTTGGATTTCCCCTCTGGAGATAGCCATCTCTCTCAGTGAATTTCTGGGACTATAAAAAAGTGTTGCCCATCTGTATTTTTTAACGGTTTGCCTCGATGGGGCCATGGATTCCTCCTAGCCTAACTGAAGACTTGTATGTTGACATTGTATGCTGATTATCCACTGTATGTGTGGTGCTAAATTGATTCTGAGAAACCGACAAATTTAACAGGAGTGGTTTTCATGGTTCTGTGAAGGGGAAGCAAGTGAGAGGCAGTTGCTGTCATCTAGACATGTGCACTTCTGAAATTTAGCCCTTGTAATATTTATCATGAGTTCATCATCTTTTATGACTCAGTTTTTTGTTCATTATCAAAAAAATAAACATGACAACATATATGATATAGCATTTTATATTGGCAAACAAAGTAAGCAACATTAAAACGTCTCTTTTTTCTGTTAATGTTAGAGCAGGGTACATCACTCATTTTGTCCCTTATGTAACATGGGCTTCAATGCTTTTTGAGCATACTGTGCTTAATATTATCACCAGCATTTATGGAAAAATAATGTTTTGGGGTGCAATTCAGGAGAAGACATGTAACAATCAAGTAAAGAATTATTGATAAAATATTAATCAAAGAATTACATCATTCTACTACTAGGATACAGAAATAAGTAAGATAGTGCCATATCACTTAAACCATGCTGAGGGAAAATGTCACTGACAAAGCATTGGGAAAAAAAGTCACCAAAAACAAGGGAAAAGGGGGAAAAGACACATAATCATGGTCCTGGCTTACAAAAAGTCCTCCACTGGGCAGGCAGAAAACCCACAGCCCAAAATCAAAGTCATTAATGTCAGTGTGCAGTAATGAAATTAAAGAAATAAAATAAAAAAGCCCTCAATTAACACACAGCACTGTAGAAAAAGCAATCAAAGACAGATAGTTCACAACCCTTTAATAAATGCATAAATGCATGAGTTGAAGACAAAATAACTGACAAAATATTTTCAATGTGAGGCTCTTTTTTTTTATTGTATCAACAAATAATACAATACAGCAATACAAGAAAGCGTATTCTTAATTCAGAATACCAGTGCAAAGACCTATGCTGCACTGTAGACATACATATGTTAGATTAAAAAAAAACACATTAAAAGGCCACAAGGACAAAGGGGTCAATTGACCATCATTGTGATTGGTTTTTAAGATATCCTCACGAAATCAAATCACATAAAATGATCTTTTGATTTGCTAACCTATTGGCTACGATTCACTCCTCTGGCTTCTTTTCTTAGCTCTAAAATTAATTGCACCTCCGTTTCAAACTTGGCACTGGACAGAGGCAGGCTACCTTGCTCCCATAGGTTCTTAAAAGCCCAGTAATGCCATAGAGTTGGAATTGCCATGTGATGCATATGCATCCAGTGCTGGCACTGCACAGGAGATGGTACCTCTTGCCTGGTGCGTACCCACCAGGTGGTCAAAGCTTGAATAAGCTCAAGCTGCTTCCAGATTTTGGCACAGAAAAATTACTTTCTCTGAAAGCCACCAGCTTCCATTGGAAGACCACCTACACCTATTGCTGAAGTGAGTGGAAGACCACACAAGCCTCCCTGCAAACAAAAGGTTTTATGTCCACCATTGCCTGGTTGGGCGTTTGCTCAAAGCTGTGGTTTGCTAATGAAGCCTGATGGTCAGCTTCATTCATAGCTGCTTTCAGGACTGTGACCTTAGTGTTGTGTCACCCCTTGATTGTAGTCCTAGAGACAGACAGTGAAGAGTTGTAGCTCTCATCACTTCAGTCTACAGGAAACTGGTCAAGGGGAAATCTATTGCTCACTAATTGTATGTTAACAGGCAGCTGTGTCTGCTCCAAGCTATGGTAACCCAGACTGAAATATACATGAGATATATCTAGCAGTTCATTTCTTCAAGCATAATTGTATACAGACATCCTTAAATAGTTACATGAGCGATTCATCTCTTGGCTACCACATTCCCAAAGTGTGACTAAAATAGGAACTAATTCTCAACAGTGAACAGCATATGTGCTGGAGACCCACAATGCATTGGTCTCATAATGCTGAGACAGAAATGGTAATATGAGCATATAGCAGCATTGTTTTGGGTGCTCTAGCAATAGCTATCGAATGTCTTGCTGAAGTTGTAAGCTTGGAAACAAGTAAGCAAAAATGCCCAATACTGACAGCTGTACTGAAAAGGGCCAGAATTTTTGCTTCACTTTCCCTCATTGCTTTGTTGAGGTTCCCCCATTTACCTGTCCAGGGTAATTGTACCAGTGTTTATTTAATCACTGGTTTTAGCATTACAGGTGTCTGTGACGGCACCTTAGCTGACAGCCTCATTTTTACAGCCTTGTGTCACACCCAGACTGCAGATGGGAAGAGTCAGCGATTTCCCCGAGTGCCAATTCAAGACAAAAACATGAGTCATCTGTGATGTCAGCTCCGTCTCTCCTTTTGTCCTCCCCTTTGTCTCCCACTCATGGTACATTCTGGAGCAGCCTGTGAGGCAGTAGGGAAGGGGGAGCCCCAGGAAAGCACAGACACCCTCTCCACTAATGGGCAGAGGTGAGCATGCATGCTCATGCATGTAGGACCAGAGGTGGACAGTTACAAAGACAGTGGGCAGAGGCAGGGAGATGCATTGTGGGATGGTGATTAGGGGTGCTTGACTTGGCTATAATGAATTTTCATCCCTCTATGCAAGATATATAAGAACGCCTCTCTGTCTGGAAAACCTGCCCTGCAATGGCACTCATTTTATCACTTTTCAACATATTTAAACTTTTTTTTTTTTTTAAATCAGGAAGTTATACAGCTAAGATGTTCCTCTGGCTATTGTTGTTGTGTTAGACCCCAAATTAACCCAGATAATGTAGCTGATGAGCCAGAATCCCAGAAGTGATATGATGCCTTTGAAAATTAAGCAAATAAGAAATATGTATGGAGGTAGAGATGCATTCTGAAGGTGGTATCTGTCTCACCTTGCCAACTTTGCCAGGCTTGAGACACTGATACGTTGCGATATAATACCATTAAGGTAATGTGGAGATAATGTACAATAAAATTTTATGAAGAGGACCATTAAGTTATTGTGCTCTTAAGGCCAAGTAGTTCTGAAATTCATGTGGGGGAGCCATTTTACTGGGCTGCCATCCATCTTTGTGTGCATCAGCATCTTTATCCCATTGCACCCCCCTTGGGCAAGTGGCAACTCTGCTCTCAGCAGATGTTTCAAGCACCACAGGCTCAGAGCTCAAACTTCCCACAGGTCTGGGGCTATTGGGCTAACAGGTTTTATGCTGTGCTTTTGTACTGATGTTGTGAATTGTATATTCTTATCCCAAAAACTGTTTAAGGGATAGGCAGAGCAGAGTCAGGAGTCACGTGTTTATCTGTAGGAAGAGAATACCCACAGTGCTTTGCAAGCCTCAGCCAGTTCTCAAAAAGGAATTCTAATTGACCAAAAGATCAGTATGGAGTCTAGCCCTCCTCTCCTCCTGCTTTCAAATAGTCCCCTGTTCGTCACTTCAGCGTTCAGGAGGCATTTTCATCTTGGCACAGCAAGGCGGAGAGGAAGGGGACTTCAGATCAGTTTGTATTGCCATCAAAACAGCAGAGGGAGGCAGCGCAGCAAGCAGAAGAGCCTCCGTCCCTAAGCAATCGTCACAGCTCAAAATTAGCACAGCAAGAGAACATCAGAACACAGCCTAAATAATGAGGTAATTCAGGCCGATCCAGGCTATTGGTCCTGCCGCGTTTTACATATTTGACTTCAGCTTCCACTGGGTGGGGAAGGAGAGAGCTGGTTTTCTCACCTTCCCACCACCGGATCCTGTATTTTATTTGATGTCTTATATATTTCATTCAGCCGCATCCCTTTGGAGTTCAGGCTTGTTGCCATGACAACAGTGTTCGAGCGACAGCGCAATAGGATTCCAGCTCTGTAATGAGCCGCAGCCATTCACGGGCTTAAACTCCTATACTAGTCACACAAGTGGCGTAGCTCTGCAGCACTGACACTGGTCTCTCATAAACACACGCACACATGCACGCGTGCACACACACACACACACACATACACACACCGGAATGCACTTACACAGAATAGTATGCATTGAAGAATGTTATATTGATAGAATGATAGAACATCATTATCAGATTAATGTAAACCTGAATGGTACTGGAGCTTTTGAAATGAAAAGTCTTGACAGAGAAACATTACCCTGATGAGGGATCTCATGCTCAATGCAGCAGTCCATTGCTTACACACAAGGCATTATATGAGAGGAAATGGGAAACTTTGACATTGGAGAAACGTCTGCAAATGTCGGTGTGAATGCAAATGACATCCCCCCCCTAGTGTAATCCGTCTCCATCCTTCCCACTTGCAATGACACATCTTCTTACGTTTGCACATGGTGTCACGTGCTTCGACACCAATTTGCCTTCGCTCTAAATGTGTTGTAATTAGCATTCCTGCTGCAAGCCCTGAAGGTGGTATTCTCGCTGGGTTGCAATTATGCCTAATTGTCCCAGTGCAGAGCCGAGCTCCAGTCCTTGCAAGTCCCAGGGCGCCAGCCAGGACACTGGACTCAAAACACAAGAGGACTCCTTAGCACCACACTCATTGCTGACTGTGACAATATACCCACCAGGGCTTTCTTAAGAGACTGTAAACACGATTTTCCCTCACACACTGAGTCACATCACCCTCAGAGATTAATCAGCCAGAAACAAACGCATACTGGATTAGTACTCTCTGAACCAGTGTATACTGCGGTACAATAATAAGTTATACAGTAAGCTCTTGGTTAATTCTGATTAGGTTTGGTACTGGTTTTCTTTGCACCGAACATGACCTGAGGTCCTTATTCAGACATTGAAAAACTGTTCTCTTTCTAGGTCTAAATAATCCTTCAATTCTAGGTCAAGGCAACAGTGCAACCAGACCCATATTTACCTTTGAGTGCTGTTGCTCACATATGGCCTTATTTTTTTATTCATTCAAGTTGTTTGCCACCCAAATGGAACTTTATCCATGCTGGTTTTGTTTGTAAGGGGGCTATAATGGCTGCATTCTCCTAGGGTCTCCAATGAAATGGCCCAAGCATCTACTTAATTGGTCCAAATGAGATCTTTGAAATCACATGAAATGTCCAGCCCCATGTGGCTCAATCACTCTCATCTGGCTTCTCTTAAAGATTGAAAGTCATGTGTTGTTTATTTTTAATTTGCCCTCATTCAGGGTAGTTTCCCTTTTATTTTTTAATAAATGTGGAAAACTACTGTAACTCAGGTTGGCTGAACCCTGGGCTCAAGTATCTAAGAGGGTTGCACCCCACCAGGAAACTGGGGCACCAGATTTTACAGCACTGCATGTTGATTTTTTACCTTTCAAGGGTATAACCCATTCCCCACCTATGAACCCACCCATAGACCTTCCCCAAAGTCACATGAGCCATGCAATTTTTAATGGACACACAGTGCACCATTTGTGGCTATCATAAGCAAAATCTTGCAATAAACTTTTGTTTGGGAGCTGTGGACCAAGGTTCTGAATCTAAACCTGGCCCTCTGAGGCTCTGAATCGAGTTTAAAGACACATTGTCCAAAGGCAAGCTGGGTTCAACTCGGGGTGGAAGAGTTAACTACTCAACTGAAAAAAACTGCACTTCTAAGCTCCTCATCTTTCTCTTCAGACAGTTTCGTGCAGGTTGGGCTGCGAGTCTTTAGATGAGTGCCAGCAAAGATGTCCGAACCAATCGGGAGGAGCCTCTTTGATTTTGGTGGAGGCGGAACCACGCTCATACCAGATATCCTCTGGCAGGGACTGAGCATGTGCAGATTCACTCTGCAAAAAAAGCGCTTTGTTTTTCGTGGTGACCCTTCTTTCTAAAGGAGACGGACCCAGAGGCATGAGCAGACTGCAAAACTAAATGCCGTCCTTGTGAAAAACATCCTCTGTTGTGTACCCACCCCCCTTTCCCCTAAAAAATGTTCTATTGTTGCCGTCCAGGAGAAAGCACAGGGGAATGTATATATCTGCCTAAGGCGTTGTTACAGAGCTGTCACTCTTAGGTCCAATTCTTTTTTTTTTTTGGCCACACGGAGCAGATATTGTCCCCTAGAGATAGACCAGCTTTATCAGCACTCCATTAGGGATCCATGCACTCTATGCCTCTCTATTCTTTTGTCCTTCCTAAAAGATGGAAAATATTTGCAATTGGCTAGCAGCGTACATCACCACACTAGCACTGCGGGGCACAAGTGAACTGTAGGAAAAATGAAAACATCACTGCCATCACGTTTGTAGCTACCGTGCAAAATGACCAGGCAGTCCATTGTAAAGGTCTGTCTTAAGATTGCACCATTATTTATTTAGCTGCATTCAGCAACACTGCTCCATGCAAGACTTATGCATGGCACGGAAAATGAAAGCACAAAAATAGGTGCAAACTACTCACTGACTAATTCAGCAAATCAAGCCCATAAGGAGGTGACCAAGTCCCCCAGGGTGATTTTTCTATTTTCAAACTGCCTAGATGCTGGGGGGCAGTGAGCAGGTGATAATTGTCCATCTCACAATTATGATTCCATTCATAAAGACTGTTTCGAGAATGACATCACTCTCTGGTGAGTCAGAGGCAGCATAAGTATGCTCTTCTGGCTTCTGCTACATTCTCCCCATATGCCCAAAGCAACTTCATCCAAGTAGCATGTGTGAGTCTACAGTATCTGAACCATGACATTAATGTAATTGGTGTGGTGGCCTGAGTGGGGGCACAAACGCCAAAACTTGCAACCACACAGCAGAAGACACGATCAGCTTGCCAAAACCAACATTCCAAGAACAGCGAACCAATGAAACCCCTGATGTCCTGACATTAGGGGATGACATCACCAGCGGAATAGGAGCCTTGTGACCCCTGCCACATGTGCCGTATGCAGGATGGCTGTGGACAGTACTGGCCTTGTGAGCGTGTCACTTCCTGCGCAGGGAGACTCGATACTGTTCCGCAGCTGCTTCGCAGTACATCCCTCTGCAGAAGTGTTTAATTACAGCTCAAAGTGTGTGCTGCATGACCTGCATATTGAGACTCAAAGGAGGGATGGGGGAGGATGGCGAAGACAGAGCTGGAGAGTGTGGAACGCTAAGGCTATTCTGAAGGCGGTGACTCATCTGCCTCCCTCTTTCGCTCACAGACGAGTCTGCATCGCGGCCCCAGCACTTCCTCTGTTTAAACCCTGCGCCGAACGTGACCCAGATCCATTGATGTGATGTGGACGTGTGAGGGTCTTAACTGCATGACTTTCAGGCAGGCTTTGAGGGATTTGAATGAGGCTCTCTACTCCTTCACTGTTTGACTATAAGAGAAACGATGGAAACCGGTGGGAGTTTGTTTTTCCCCTCGAAAAAGACCTGTCACGTCGTTCCAGGTTCTCTTCCTATTATGATGTGAAAAGGTTTGGAACTTCAATCCAGATCTGACCCTTCAAAACCCTGGTACAATTTGTAGAAAATTCTGCAGCAAGGCGAACTTTCCCTGTGAAATCCGAGAGTTAATAAGGTTGTCTTTTAGGGTGTTTTCAAAATTATACAAAACTACACAAACCGCGTTTAGAGTCACTCCATACATTGCATGATGAGTTAGGAATATCCCATGCATAATTCATTGATGCACCTCTGAGGCTGACTGAAATACAAATTAGATGAGACCAAGACCGTAGCTGGCACACAGTGGCAACCAGAGCCTGTTGATGAAGTGACGGCCTTCAGTGCATGCACACCTGGAGTGGTGTGTCAACTACGGTGATGTCAGATGAGGACAGGCAGAGGAATGAGGCCGTCTGAAGCAGGCCCTTCCTCACAGGTGCTCGGAGGCAGCCAGCAATCACGCGGTGACGGCATCTGCCTATCATATATTATTTACGACTGCATGCGTCCAGAAAAAAAAATGGAATGTCTGCTTTTAATGGGCAGCTCTATTGTTAGAGTGCAGCTGGAAATGCCCTTGATGGCCCTTTTAGTCCGAGTTGTCTGCTGTTTTTGCTTATGCTCGTGGAGCGTGGTTGTGTTTGTCTTTAGGTGTTTTCCCACCCCCCACCCCCATTTTTACATACAGTGTATGTATGCAGCCTTTATATTGAGAGCATTTTACACATTTGTTTCCAGGCTGTGCTGCCTTTACAGGGGATGCTTGTAGATCATCTCTAACTGTCACCACTCCATGACAAGCCATTGTTTTAAATGTTTGTAAAAATCTCTGGAATACTTCCTCTTAAGCAGACCTGCTTTTTTCCACTGCAGACGGAAAATGCTTGAGTAGTTCCCGGACTGCACTTCTCCCACCTCCAGGAGTTACCAGCATATCAGGCCTATCACACCCATGAGATAGCCGAATCACTGAATACACGTCAGGTCACAGCAAGTGGAACCTGATACCCCCACTTTCAGGATGGTAGTAGTAAGCAGTAAGTCCAGGCGGAGTTGCGGTCACAGTGCGCCTGCAGCAGAGTTGCGGTCCGCGCCGTAGTTGTAGGGTCACTCGTGAAAGATGACACGATACAGAGTGAAATCCTTCACGTTAATCTGTGGAATTGCTGACTCATGGCTGTGAGGGAGGAAAACTGAACTCAGGAAAGGGGACAAAAATCACTAAACAACAGAAAAACAATCGTGATGCAGGCAGGTTCCAGGGGTACAGAAAACGTACATAAACGCTAGGCCTTCTGATCCCCATGGGGTTTTTAACAGCAGCAGATTCTTCTTCGGTTGGTCAACAGGCCATAAATTTGTCCAGATTAGCAGAGCATTGTGAGCAAAAGGCCTGCAGGTAAACACTTTGTTTCACTTTTGCACAGTTTAGAGCTAATGTCCAGCTATGACAGTTAAGTAGATAATCAATGCACACTTCCTGCTCTACCCCCTCTGTGACTCATTCCTTTGCATCAAATTGGAGGGATTGCTACTGTGCAAACCAGACAAGACCCCCACCACTACCCATATCCAACTCCATAGAAACTTACATTTCTACTCCTGTGGACATCCCCTACCTAACGTGCTGAAATGCTTTGACGTGTTGACAATGGAAGTTGATCATAAGAGCGCCATAAGATTTTGGTTCCATCCTTCTTCATTCCGAAAGAATGAGAAGAAAAATCTTATGAAGCTCCATGCGTCTTGTTTTTCTTTTTCTGCCTTGTGTTTTAAAAAAATGTTGCTTCTCATGATTTTTCCATGGAGAAAAGTTGGTGGGGAGATTTTTTTAGGAGTTCAGAGATTTATCAAATAATGCATGGTACATTTGAGATGGGGAAGAGATGACTACTTGAAAAAGCAGATGTGGGACAAGCCTAGAAGGAAGGGTGTGATGTTAGGGAATGGGGGGGGGGGGGGGGGGGGCTGACAGAGACCTTGAGGTTGAGAAATGTGTTTTATTTACATGTGTGGGGCTAGGAAATCTTGGAAAGAGTGGGGTTTGAGGGAGATGGGCGTTGGCCTTGGTGGGTTTTTCTTTGTTTTTTGGGGGTGGTGGGTGGGTGGGGTGGATGCTGAAGGGGGTGATGGAGGGAGGTGGGAATTTGTATTTCTATGCCAAACGTTGGATGAATGTGCTGCAAATACTGTTCCCTCATTCAGCAAAAAAAAAAAAACAACAATTTTTGCACACCTCCCCCGCATCACCAGATGCAGCCATCTCCTCCAAACTTCCTCTCTCCCTGTAGCCTTCAGTTCACGACAAGAAACATGCAGCAGACAAAAAAAATATGCTCCATCTCCCGGGGCGCAGTGTGTCTCACTTGTGCTTATATGTTTGAAGATTCCAAAGTGAATGGGGAGGCAGCTAAGGCGGCGTTGGCCAATGAAGACTGTCCTCATATAGACCAGGCCATATCGCCTGAGGACGGCCAGATCTTTAGCCCGGGCGACAGAACCGAACAGCCCTGCTTCCTCGTAACCACGGGTGAGCGGCCCAGCCACACAGGGGGAAGAGTGAGGAAGGGTATGTAACAGCAAACCTAACCACAAAGCCTTGTCCCGAAACAAACAGAAGGAAAACAAAAAACAAAAAGAACACTGGGCGTGCAACAGTTGTCACCCATAGGTAGGCCGTGAGCTAACACGCATAGGCAAAGGTAACAGAAAAGTGATGAAAACAGCATTACGTATACGCACACATCAGTGCCCCTTTCACACCCTCTCCTGCACCCCTAAATGACCCCCTTTTCTACTTTTCAAACCCAGCTCAAACACCTGACCCTTTTCTCAGCCCCCACCCCCCTTTCCTCTACACACATACAGGCCCCCCACACTAATACAGCAGGGGTTTCCCTTACTGTCCCTGCCTGCCTGTTCCCCCCCCCACCCTCCTTCCCCCCCACCAACACACACACACAGCTTGTTTATAGAGATCTGCATTCTGGTTTGACGTTCTTACACAGGGCAACACCACTCTATCTTTCTTTCTCCCAGCTCATGCCCCACCCTCTTTTGTTTCCAACTCTTCTGACCTCTTCGGTGGTGAGCTGCACAGTAACTCTTGTGCACACCTGCCTGCTCTTACCCCCCCCCCCTTCTCCTTTCCTGTCTTCTCCCTCTACTGCAGGTCCTTTTTTCACTCAATCCAGGGCTGAGGAAATATCTCCAGGCTGGAAAAAAAAATCTGTCTTAATTTAATCCTGATTTCTTTCATATTACTCATTTTAATAAAAGTATTGTCCAAAAGCGAAAAAAAAAAACAAATCACGCAATGGTGGTCTTGTTTTTTAGGATGCAGTTTCATCCTTGATTCATTATGGTTTTCTTGAGAAACTCTTTTTACCCATTGCATGGTCATAACTCCCTTTCAATCCTTCCCCCACCCCCTTGCTCCCCCACTCCCCAACCCCCTTTCCTTATCCCCTCCTGCCTCACCATCTCACCAGAGATATTTTCCCAACCTGCCATGGGGTCTCTCTCTACTCAGTTCAGTTCTTTCACGCACGCAGAGACAGACAGATAGCCATTGGCTCCAGCTCTGGACCGACCTTAACCTTACTTTTTCTTTTTCTTTGTCGTTTGTTTGTTTTTTCCTGTTTCCCCCCCAATGTTCGTTTGTTTCTTCCTCTTTTATTCTTCCCATGTCCTCGTTCTGCCATGGCCTGTAGCCTGTCCCTCCCTCGGGAGGCCGTTGGGGGAAGCCGTCCCTCCGCTCGGCCCCCAGGTGTACCCTCTGCTGCAGCTAGGGTGGGTGCGCTGCCAGGAGGACAGCTGTGCCAGGCTCACACACTGAAGCCCCTCCCCCTCCCACCACCACCACCACCACCACCACCACACCACATCGAGACTCCAGACACCCAGCACTGAGGCCCCTCCCACACCAAAATTGAGGCCCCCCCGCTCAAAAGCACGATACTGAAGGGGGGCAGGGGGGACCATTTCAGAGCAGGGTTAGAGGGCTTGGGCTTGCCCCCTCAGCCTGGGGCATGTGTGAGGCTAAGCAGGTCTGACAATGCTGGGCACTGTCCACCCATAACCAAAGCGGGCAGCCACGAGCAAGAGGACATTTCGCAGAGCTCTCCAAATGGGACACGGGAGAACGGCCCCTCCTCCATCTCCCGCTCGTCACGTGTCAGCGCATTCCTTGAGGCAGCCATTTGTTTTTTGGGTAGCATTGCACTCCCCCCTCAGCTTAGCTCATAGCCCTTTGCAGAGGAGCTGAGCCGTAGTCAGTGTAGCCTGACCTGACGGGCACATGCACAAGAGACCTCTGCGTCCACATGGCCCTCGCTCTCTCTTGGACAGGCATGCAGCCCACCATGCCAAAAGACCTAGGTGTCCAGCAGGAAACCGACACACTCCAAGCAGTGATGTCAGTACGACCTGCACTTTCATAACCAATGCGCCTGTAGAGGGGTGAGTGGGGTTTAGTGAAAGCTATGACTCAGTTGGGGGAGGAAGCTACTCTGTCCTGGTCACAGCATGGCCTCTGACTGACCAGCAAGAGGGAACCCCCTTCCTAACATTCCCCAGCAGCAGGGCTTCGCACACTGAGACTCACACAAACATGAACTTCTTGTCTCCACCCTGGCCCAGGACTCAACCAGAAATGCAGATTCTTAAAGTGACTCACCTGACCAGCAGGTTGGGTCCCCTCCTGCAAACTTAACCGCAGACACCACATTCACTAATGAAAGCCTTCACAATCATATCTTGAGTCACGTCAAAGAGGAGTTCAGAGTAGTGTGCTTTCACACACCTTATGCCAGCTTTCCCCGAATACACTGACTGACGATCCCTGTGACAATTCATTCATACAGAGCATGCACCTTCCTTAGATTCTTATCCCAGCAAAATGCCCCCAACCCTCCAAACCATGTATGCTAATCCCCCCTCCCCCCCCCATTCACCAATCCTGGACTCTGCTACTTGCACCCCAAGCTACCACACTAATGCCACATCAAAACACCCCTGCCAGTGCATTTTGGGGCGCTACTATGTCACTTGAGCTCACTTTCTTGCTGTGTCAGCTATGACGCGTTGCTCTGACGGAGCATGCTCCATTCACCATATGAAAGATCTAGTGGTTCCTGAGTACTAACATGAACTCTACTATTTTATTCATTTTATTCAAATCATGCCACTGACATTTAGTATGACTCATCTGCCTTATAAAACATAAACATAAACAAAAACAAAATTTTTACAGACTATTAATGGCCCAGATTCAGTCGCAAGGGAACAAATTTCAAATGAAACATGACACGCTGTTTTTATATGTCTTTGTATGTATGTAAGTGTGTATGTATGTGCGTCTGCGTGAGGCGTGTGTGGGCGTTTGATGATACTATGTGAATCTGCTGTTCTGTGCATGTCTCGGGACTCTTTTGAACCTAATGCTGCATGCAATGTCCTGCTGATGGGTGGTATCAGGGAGGTGATGGAGTAAGGCACGCACCGGTGCAGTAGGGGGGCACACCGCACTGTGCCAGTCAGGGCACCCAGCCGCAGACAGGGCCCAACCAATAGCTTGTATGGATTGCGCGGCAGAGCTCGTGTAGAGTGGCGCCAAATCCCTAAACCATGATGAACGCGACCGCAACATCGGTCACGGCATTTTGTTTGATATACGTTGTGCAATTTCATTCAATGTGGGATTCTGAATGGATACACACACTGAGAATAGGTGCCCAGCATTGAAAAGCTACAGCAGATTAGCTTTTAGACATGGGTTTACACCATGACGCATATAGGACAAATCCATCTGTATGTGAACAAAAATTTGATTTAATAGATCTGGCATAGGTTAGGCTGTCATTCTTTCTGGGCAAAAACCATGTAGTGATTTCTCTGTATATCCATCAGAACATCGAGGCTGACCCACTGAGTCCTGCGTCAGAGCTGATGTGCTGTCGGGGTCAAATTTCCACCCAATCAGGATCGCTCAGATCTGGGAATTCCCTCCCCCTGCATGCACACATCAGTAGCAGTAGACTCTAAAAGTTGATTGGCCTGATCGTTTTCCTACAGCCGAAAAACAAAATGCACATCAGCTGACTGTGGCCTTGTTTCCAGGGCAGTGCTAAACCACTGCAGTGAATTAAAATCCTGAATTCTTGACTAAAAATCCCCATTAAGCCCCTGTAGAGGGGCACTGCTTCAGGTGGGGTAACTCCCGAAGCTCGCCAGCCTGACTTGATACACACCGATGCCCCTTTCAGACACGAGGCGTGCCACCTGTCACCAAGATACCACAGTGCATGCGGTAAAAAAAAAAAAAAAAACTTCTGCCACACAGAATGCATGGAAGATGATGCTGTTGAATTGGCTACAATGTTTCTCGACCTGTAATCAGGAAAAAAAAATCACCAAAAAAAGAGAATAAAACGAGAACACGACAGATTATATATATATATATATATATATACATATATATAAAAAAGACCAAGCCCATTCTGATTGTTGACCCAGTGCTGCCGTGTACTCAGATGCATTTCTCTTCAAACGAAGGTTATGAAAAGTCACGGAGCCTTAACAGCATTGCTGCCATGGGCGGAAATGCCATTGGAGTGTCGTCAGTGTCCACGGTCCCCTGCAGCCCACCCTGTCTTTTGAGGCGGTCACGCTCTCCCATCCCATCCATTCTGTAGCATGGATCAGTAGAAACAGAATGGCCTCTCGAGCCCTGGTCGTCCCTCCGCAGCCCTTGTCTACGCTGTGTCGCATCGGTCTGTCCCATTTCTGTTCTCTTTTCTCTGGAATTTGGTTTCCTTCTTCAGCTCCTTCTCTCCCCCGCCCCCCCCCCCCACTCCCCTTTTTATCTATGGTTATTTATGTAGTTTGTTTATGTCTCCCTAAAAAAAAAAAACCCTGACATCAGGAGAGAGATTCTGCAGTAGTAGAAAACCAAAGGGATTGCTAACCTCAAGGACATGTAGTTCACTCAGGATCACTCCGGTCTCAGACAGGATACACGCAGACATTTGCGCACACAAACACATGCACACGCAGTATACTGACTGTGACTGGGTGAGGCTTCTATAAACAGGCACTTTTTTGAGAAGGCGGGGCCTCTTGAGTTGCGGCATCAGGGCAAGTTGTTAGGCCAGGATCAACAGCTACACATTTCTGTCCCGGGATCCAATCAAGCCACGGTCATTCACACTAGTGACAGAAGAGAATAATGACATAATCCGGGCAAAGCCATGCCACAGTGCAAATCTGAGAGCAGAGAACTATTTTCGTACCTATTTTTCGAGCATTGATCACTTTTTTTAGTCTGAGTTCATATTATTGGTGCCCCTTCCCCATTCCTCCCACTTCCTTTATCCCCAACTTTCCCCCCTATATCCTCCTTCCCCTACACCTTCCTTTGCCGCACACACACACACACACACACACTCACACACAAATATATGCATGCACACAAACACATATACACACACGGCAGTACTTCTGAATAATCACTATTCCCGAGCACTACACGCCCCTTCGACCTGCAAAAACGAGAAACCAGGCCTTCACCGTTTTCGTTTTTTTTTTTCCTCCTGTTGTTCTTTCTTCGTTTTCTGCCTTTTTCCCCCCACCCCAGTCTCAAACTATGGACCTACCTGTCCACCTGTGATATTATCTCTCCCCCCCTCCCTGCCTTCCCGTGAGTGTTGTGCCTGGATGTGTCACGTTAGGGATGGGCACTGACCTGCCTGTGCATGGGACGATCTCGGCTGCAGACAGGGACTGGCTCACCTGCATGCACTTCTCCGGCTGCCTCTCTTTCCTTCTCGACCGCTCTCCTCACTCGCTTATCTCTCTCTTTCTTCTTCTCTCTCTCTGTATTTCTCTCTCTCTCTCTCTGTCTCTCGTCCTCTTTTATTTTTTGGATCTTGTGAAAGAAAACGTTTTTTAAAACAGCCGTGAGGGCCGTCTCTGCCCTGCTCCTTTTTTCTGTTGTCTTGCTTTCCGTAGCAAAAAAAAAACAACCATACTGAAAATGCCGAAATGAAGGTGACTGGCTGACGCTTAGCAAACGCCCTGTATTCTCTACCGCAGATCCCTGTAAAGAGGAGACAGTCCTAGTTAAGTATATGCAAGCAGAGGCTCTCAAAGTGACCTGACCGGGGCCTGATATTGTCTAAAAGGTGGACAGTACTTAAGCATCCTTGATTCCACAATGGCTGAGGGACGCAAGTGGGCTTGGGGGTTGGAGAGACAGAGAGACAGAAAGAGAGAGAGACAGAGAGAGAGAGAGAAAGAGAGAGAGACAAAGAGAGACAGAGGACAACATGGGAAGTCTCTAATCTCACTTCAAAGGACAAGATGTAAACTTTTTTTTCTAAAATGAAAGAAGTGAAAACTGAAGATGATATCCAATTTTT
This sequence comes from Megalops cyprinoides, assembly GCF_013368585.1. NCBI lineage: Eukaryota > Metazoa > Chordata > Actinopteri > Elopiformes > Megalopidae > Megalops > Megalops cyprinoides. The sequence goes on along the minus strand of NC_050595.1, from coordinate 12,727,670 downwards.
TTGTGAGCGTGTGGTTTTCAGATGGGGACTATTTTTTTCAAGAAAGGACAATAAGAGGACAACAGCAGACTCAACACGAAGAGGACAACGGGGCTATGTGTATAGCCAAATAAAAACATTGAATAAACAAAATAAGCAAAGAGTAACAATAACTGCTAATCATGGTAATAATACCTATATTGTCATCAGATAGTTACGACTGTAGAAGACTTCTATCTGTTCATTTAGCATGAGTTGCATGGTGAATTATTTAAAAAGAAAAAAGCTGTAATTGTAATGAATATCTGTAAGAAAAAAATATATTTTTTCTTTCAAAAGCTCCTTACTTTTACATACATTTGATGTAGCCAAAATATAAGAGGATAGAAGACAGTGTACATTTTTTCTTTTGCAGTCAGTTACTGGTCTTTCCTCCAATTATTTCTTTTGTGTTGAAGGACACATTTTAATTAGGCAGTTCTGGTCATATTGACTACCGCCTTTCATTTTATTTAGAAGCGTATTTGAGAAATGGAGAAAAAAACACTTTAGCAAGTTCTCTGTGTAGTTTAAAAAGCAAAATTAATTTAGACTTTGTTTTTGTTGGCATGCTTGTGACCCTGGATCTTATTAAAAAAATATCAGCGGGGCTAAAACTTAATTTATTTTTACTCCTTCCCTGTTTTCTGCTATAATTATTGGTGTTTAGATCCCATGTGAAAACCTTACTACAGTGAGACGTTGTTCATATCACATATTAAGTATTGAATTTTAACAGTGTTATTTTTAAAAGAAAATTTAAAAAAGAACAAAAAACTGGGTGTCCTAGTTTCAAAAGAAGGGAGAGAACAAACGTGTGTTTAACCTGTCTTACTCTCTCACTCAAATGTTAAGTCAAGAATAAAAAAAAAAAGAAAAAAGAAAAACACTTAAGAGCATTGTATGCAATTTAGTACTTGGGGAAAAGCAAATGCATGCACAATGTTATGCAAAATAAGTAAATAATTAACATAAAATAAATAAAAATTCTAGCATGAAATAAATTTTGTATCAAACCTGCATTTGGAGTCTGTTTTTTATTTGTTGGAATGAATATAGCTATTTTTTTTTTTTCCTTTTTACCCTCCGGTGTATCACACTTCTCTCTGGACTTGTAGTTGACCAAACTGGAGCTCAAAGAGAAGTTCATTGAAGGGACTGAAAAAGAGAAAAAAAAAAGAAAAAAAAAAGGCGGGTGTGGCCCGAGTGGCCATGACTCGCACAGATGCAGCATGGTGAAACGCACACAGCAGCATGGGGATGACTTTAACTACATTGACTTTTTTTTTTTTAATGAAGCATGACTGAACATGATGGCAATCTTACTCCCCAGACTAAAGAACTATTTACATGCATAGTTGAATGATGCATCGGCTGAGCATGGAAAGTGCATGGTAAACTGCAAAAAATTTACCATGGGAAATTAATGGAGCACATGTTCTCTCACATTAACTCTCGAAAGCGTGTCTCATCTCGCTCCCCCCCGCTTGCACTTCAGAGCGCCATCTGCCATTCTCCCCCTCCCCCCTCCCCCCCCCCACCACCATCGTCCTCTTGAGTCCTGGCCAGGTAAATAACGCTCTTTGTTGTTGTCTTCTTCTCTATATGTTTTTAGAGAGCCAGCGGCTGGGCCGGCGCAGACAACCCACAGAATCAGTATGTGTCATGAACCATGGTGTCCCAACCACAATGTGTTTGAACCATAAAGCCCCATCCCCCACCTGATAACGCTGTAGTCTGTTTGTATACGTAGATGAGCGTCTCCAGGAGGGCACGGGCAGAGGTGACCGCCGTGCCGCCAGCTCAGCGTAGATGTTGCACAGAAGAAGCTTCCTTGTCCCGCCTTGTGTACTTTGTGTGCTCTGTAACTGTGACGGTTATAGTGTGTGTAATGTGTGTGCCTGTGTACGTTCGTCCGTGTTGTAAATACGCTTCTCCTGTGCTTGTGTTGTCCAGCCTCACGTGACTAGAATGACTATCCGAGGTTTTTACATGTCTGTGGAAAAAAAAGTCACTCTGTGTCCTTCACCCTCTCCAGTTATAATGATCACCAAATATTTCCCAAACCGTGTTTGCCTGGGGGAACGAAATAAGACAAAGTGTTGTATTTTCCTTTGTACTGTGATTGCCACATCTAGGTTGCCTTTTGCTATGTTTGCACCTGTAAACTTTGACATTCCTTTCAGTAAATTGGAGGGCTTTGAAACGCTCCATACTTCCTCTCCTCCGCTCAGGAGGGTTAGCACAGTGTTTCTGATGGAATGAGGGGGGAAAGCATTAATTCCTGCAAGCTCAGTCCGCCACTCTTCTCCAGTTGCAAACTTTCAAACTCTAAGGCAGATCCTTCTGGTTTTAAGAGAATTCAAACCTACGTGTGAGTTGATTAGGTACCAAACTCCACAGAGGTCTCCTTAATTCATATGGAACAGTATACAGACAAGCATTATTATTCTGGACTCAGGTAACAGAGGCCACCAAGCGCTCTGAGTTATTTTGTCAGATAGGCTTGTTGGTCATTAGAGACTGAAACTGATGTCTGTAGCCATTGAATCTGCCCCAGTTAGTATCAGATTTAATGCATTATTAAAATCTGAAACTTGTTTAGGTCTATCAGCAACTCTATCGACATGTAATAATCTGAGCAATATATATTAAACTGAGTGTGCTTTTCTTTTATGTTGCTGCGGTGGGGACACTCAAAAGAGAAATTATTATATAACTTAAGGTTTTGGAAGCTGGATCATATTGGGACTCGTACTGGAATCGGCGGGGCACTCCCTTTGAGCGTGACAAGGTGTCACTGTGCTTTATGTTTTTTGATTATTAGCTAGATTTATAACTTTAATCAGATTGCATAAAGGTCTGTAGGCTACAAAATGCAGCAGATTGATAGTATGGAAACTGTATAAATTCCAGCAATAGACATCCAACCATATTTATAATGTAACCAATTCGTCCTTTTTCCACAGCATGGCAAACTAGAATTCTATGAAACTCAAGATTAGAGACGTGGTTATTATATTGATATGGTTAACCACTATTGGAAACCTTGAAAAAAGATATGTACATTACAGATAGCGTTGTTAACCTGCTGCAGTACTTCTGACAGATTGTAACACCTCTGGAAAATGCAGCAATATTAATAATACAATCTGCATACAGAATATGTATTATTTGCTGCTTTATTTAAGGAAAGAAAGACGAAGAATACCCTCTCAGCAACTACAGCAAAATAGTTACAAATGAACCTTTCAGAGGTGAACATAACTTAATCAATTAGTATCAAATCAAAGAAATAATAGTTACATTTAAATAGTGTAATTTGCTTCTATAAGAAAAACAGGTAAAATTGTCTATTAATTGCAAATATTGTGGCTGTAGTAATTACTACTGGAATATATAAATGTGTTATTGCTCCAAATTAAACTTTCCATGATAGTATTGAATCATCTAAGTGTCATCTATTGTATCCACATTTCTTTCAGAATAAGTAAACTATGTTAAGACCACATGTTAATCACCTAAAATGATTTTCCTCTTTCTTGTTTATCCCATTACTCTCATCATATTTGACTCTTCAGTTAAAGTGTTGAATTTAATACAGAAACAAAACTTTGCTGATGTTGCAACTTTGCATTAAGTTCATCCATAAATTGAACTAACTTTTTTTAACAGTGACTGATCTTGGTGAGCATAATTTTCCATCCTCTTGGGTATTTCAGAGCTAGCTATAATGCATTTCACATAAGATTGGTTGGCCTGATATCCCCAGGGTATTTTACCTGATATTGACCATGTTAACTTCCCTTACTTGAAATGTTGTAGTTATTCCTTGGATGAAAGGACAGGAGTTTCAATGCATAGGTTTCAATGGCTTACATATTGTGTACACTAATATAGATGTTGTTAAACAAAAAACAATCAAAAAAGCTGCTAAAACATTTTAGATATATTTTTTTAATTTTTTACTTTTAACATGATCAGTTTTTTCTGTGTGCAGTTTTGAAGCTCTTATGAATTGTCTTGGAATCTGCTGATAGCAAGTAAAATGATGAGTACTCTTGATGGGTAAAGTGAGGACACTTGAGAAATCCTACAGAACTACACTTCTGTTCATGTATACAACTTTGCTTTGAATGGAAACTTGTCACGGAGGTTTGAGACACGTTAACTAGAGAAAGCAAGGTAAATTGCTTTGATCCACAATGTGGTGTGACATTCCTTCGCAGCTGCTTCAAACCCGAACTTACATTTGATTTCTTGTGGGCCCGTGCTCTGGTGCTAAATCGCGCAAGAACGCGAGCTCTGTTTTTTTTGTTCCTGAAAGAATTACACCGCCTCTGTTTCACGTGATTTATTTTCACCATCAAGAGCAGTGACTTAAGTGGATAACATGTGAATAACATGCAAATATGATGGTGAGTTACTGCTGAATTAAAATTGCCATCTGAGTTTATCCTAAAAAACACTCATGGGAAGTCGCCATACCATTGCAGCATTCATAGCCATGTGGGGCAAACAGTTAATGACAAGTAATTCATTTAAGACAGGGTGTGTCATTAAACATTTTCATAGAAATAGGGGATGCTTTATATTATAACATAAGTGATATCTTAACAAAATACGTTAGAGGCACTGGCTGCGGTATTCATGGCTTCTATATTGTAGATGGTGCCTCTGCATTTGAAGGCTACATCAAATGAATATTGGAATGGAATGGTAGATGTAAACATGGTCTTGGGCAAGAAAATACCCTGGGTAGATCAGAAAAACTAGGATAGGTTGAATAAAACTGAAGAGCTGTTTTACTAAACAACCAGTATGAGATCTGTCATGATCAAAGTTTATTGAATTCGCATTCATTGGATGGATATTTAGCCACAAAGCAAAAACATCAGCATGTGAACATGTATTACTATATATTTTGTTCAAACTCGAGAAATTAAATAGCTATTTCCTTTTAATGTTTCATGGTCACTTTTAGTTTAGTTCCCAGCTCCTAAAGGACAGAGTCTCCCAGTTTATGGAGACATGGTGTTTTTAAAAACTGGTTTTAATTACTTTAATTATTCTTATTATCTGCATTTATTAGCTTTAGACAGCTGATCTGCTGTGTGTCCTGGAAAGGTATACAAGCAAAGAAATCAAAAATTTCCTTCTTAAATATCTCAAATATTTGGCAGCTGTCTCAATACAGCTTGATTAGCTGCCCAGCTAGTTATTTCAGGCTCTAGAAAGGTTAACTGAACAACTAGTACATCTTTTAAAAAAATTCTTTTGTCAGTTTGTATTAATAATTAGTTTAATGGGCACACAAAAACTGAATGAGTTAAATGCATTTACCTGTCCTATTTGTACAAAAAATCTTAAAACCACGTATATATTTCATAAGACTAAGCAGACACACCTTTCGAATGTTTGTCATAACTGAAATCAATATTCCGTCAGCAACTCAATCAAATGAGACATTATGCATTCAGATGGGAATAAATCAGAGTACAGCGTGGACTGCAAGGATCATGGTTGTGAACCCCAGTTGTAGGGGGCTGTACCTGTCTTAATGAGGGTTTCAGAGCATAGTGGGTTTTGGAGTTGCCTTGCCAGTCGAAGCTGGGAGAATCTCCAAGGTCCTTTTGTTGAATAAATTAATTTTATAGGAACTACTGCAAATATGAACAAACATAATATATTCTCTTGAGCAATTGTTTTTTTATCAGATGATTGGATTAAACATCATTTCTGAGACTGGCACCTGTCTGGCAAAGCTTGGTCCAACCACTCAATGTACTGAGTCAGTCTGATGCAGTCAACTAAGAATATGACGTTTGTGGGTAGCACATGTTCCAAGCTGGCAAGTCCTTTAAATAAAATCAGGCAAGTGTCTCGTTTGGGGCTTGAAATAGAATCTATCAGCTAATGTGGTGGAAATGATTGGAAAAGTCCAATTGTCCAAACAAACTTGGAAAAGACAACAACTTTGTCAAAGCTCTCTTGAATGAAGAGGGTTTTCATTTTATTTTGTGGATTTGCCAAGAACAGTTTCTCACCACAGTTTGCCTCTTTTGTTCTGGACCAATATTGCAATAAAACCAGAAACACTGCCACATGAGGTAAAGCATGGTACAGACCACAAACAGAGGGAACCACTCTACTTTACTAATGTACAGTAAATCAGTAGATCATTGCTTTGATAGGAAATGAAAGTGGCCACAACCTGACCTAGATGAATTCAGCACAATCCAAGGAGACAGGTCAGGCATAAACCTGACATCCTTGAAACCATTAATTCCTTGACTAGGCACCTATTTGTGCTATTTCTTAGACTTCTCTGTGTAAGTGAACACCATTACCACTGAGTGGATAGCGAACTATTTCGGAAAACTTCATTATTGATGGTTGGTA